>NC_083602.1:16483538-17142060 GCF_029168945.1 Cannabis sativa | reverse complement strand
ATTGATAAATGACACATTAGTAATCCATTTGATATAACTCAAGACCATAATGAGCAGTCAGTGTCATGCTTGTCTTGAAATAGTCTTTCAATTAAACCAAAGAAAGTCTATTCAAAATAAATATATGCTTTATAAGTAATTCCTTACATGCAAGACATAATGTACATCTCTCCACATTGCAATTTGCATCCCTCTTGATTATAAATATTTATTTATAACCAATTAGTTTTACACCTTATAGCAATAGGAAAAATACCAGAACTTTATTGTCTCACATCAATTTGTACTCTTTATTTATGATATCAATCCAGTTTCGAGAGTTGGAACCTTCATGGCATGATAAAAGTTGATTGGATCATCGTCTATCATTCCATTATTTCCTTATGTCCTTTCTCTCATGGATTTCTTTAATGACACTGATCTTTGAGGTTGTTGAGTTTGATTATCTGAAACATTTACCATATCTTGAATGAGAAGTTGTTTGATATTGTCTTATCAAGGTTCTGGATTCACTTATTGATCAATGAAAATCATGGAAACCTAAACATTGTCAAAAGTGATAGTTGGAATTGAGTTTAATGTCAATTCCTTCTTAAGAACAATATCTATAATAATCTTATTTCTCCCCAAACTCAACATCCTCAAAATTATTAAAGTTTCTCGTCTCAAAATTGAACCATAATGTGGGATCACAAAAATTGTATCTTTTTTAATTACTAGAGTATACAGTAAAGTATAGTTCCTTACTATTTTGGAGTCCAAATTCCTTTTATGAGGCTTATAAGACCTCATCTTAATCGAACATCCACAAATAGAATATATCTATATGTTAGACTATTAGTCTAACCACAACCTTAGTTTATAAAGAGTTTTAACTTATACTTTACTTGATACACAGTTCACAATTTATGTTGCATTCTTAAGTGTTTCTCCCCAAAAACGAGTTTCATGACGAAGAATGAATTATCACACTTCTAGTCATGTCCTTAGATAAATGTTAATTACATCTCTCAAATACCCTTCATGTTAGGTTTGCCTAACATTTTGTATTGGAAGATGAAATTACATTTCTTTAGTATTTGTGCAAAATAATCTTAGACGTTATTCACTTGATTCGTCATACCTCCCATGGTAGTGTTAACCATCATAGTTAGGTTCAACGATTTTAATTTTCTTACCTAGTTGATTTGTCAACTATGGTTTAAAAATTTAAAAGAAACGCCTAAAGATTGATGCCATATGAACAAAACAAGTTTCATTAGTCTGAAGACAAGATACTATTATTGATCATTCCATGAAACCATGAGGAAAGATCTACCAAAATATAGCATAAATTCTTAGATAATGAAACTTTTATTTTGTCGCTTGATTTCTTTATATTTGTTTGTTACCCCTTTATAAAATCTAAAATTTATTGAATCAAGGGATCAAGAATTCTATTAAAAATAAGTCCTTCTATTCTTCTTTTGGGAGATATAATCTTAATACTTATACCAAAGTATAATAGAATTCTCATGATTCAATTTATATTTTGTACCATAAGAGAAATTATAAGGTTTCTTTATATGAGGCAAATTTTAATAAATTCATAAATTAAAGAGCTAGTAGAACCAATATTGGAAAAGACTTTTAAATTCTAAATGAACAAGAATGTCCTAACTTATTCAAAATAGAATTCAAAACCAAAACTCATCTAGGTGATGATACTGTATAAGTCTTTTCCAAATCCAAAACATAACTAGTCTTTAACCATAGTTTGAATATCCTTATAGCCTCATATGTAGATGTTTCACTTTTGCCCCTAAAGATGAATCTTTCATCATCACTTGGCTTTTAGTTTCATAGATAACCTTCCATAGTATACTTACATAAGAAATTTCATAAAAAATTACTTATTAATTATAGTTAGGTACAATAAATTAAATCATTTACAAAACAAACCATAGTGAGAAACTTATTTTCATTAGATATGTCTAATGACATACTTGGAACACTTTAACCTTATTTTAATTCCCTTTGTAAAAGTCATAGATAATTCCATATCTAAAATCTTTTGCACTTTCTTTAACAGTGTTCCATATGCAACATACTGAATTTTATCTTTGTCCTTATCCTTTCTTTAAACAAGGTAGCTAAAGAAGCATATTTGCATCTTTCCTTTACTTAAAAATTTATCTCATTGGCATGAGAATTAACTTTATGTTGGTAGATGTAACTAAAACATGAGCAAAAAAATAGAACAAAATAACCAAGGGTTCACAAAAGAATCAACATAACAAAATAAGTTCAAATAATGGCAAATCCCATCTCAAGATACCAAACACACCATTAATATCAAGTCTTTGGACAATAATATTAACTGTAAGCGGTACTCTTGTTGTAGCAATCAAATATTGACAATAAATCCTGTCAAACAATTTGTCAATCTTTGGACTGTACATATTGTTCACATGGAAACCTTATAATTGTCACATATTTATCACCACAAGTATGTGTGCCCTCAAAATAAGTATAACCTTCCTTTGGGCCGATCAATACTTACATGAGAAACACACACACAAACATCTAACATTCCTCATGAGCAATCTACACAAGAGAGGTTGCTTTGGCGACATCATGTTTCAATCAACTCATTTAGAATGAGAGACAAACTTTAAAATTTTAATATGCCAAATTTGAACAAAATTGATTCAAATGAGTTTTGACTTTATCTCAATATATAATAACACATCAATCCCAAATAAAAAATAATAAATACAATAAATATATACTAAATAACATTTTACCAAATCCTTAATTTCCATATATATATATATATATTTAAATAATGAATACAATAAATACATACCAAATAATATCTTACCAAATCCTTAATTCCCATATCTATATTTACATAATGAATAGAATAAATATATACCAAATAATATCTTACCAAATCCTTAATTCCCATATATGTATATCCAAAAGCTTAATCCCCTTAATGAAAAAAAAAATACTACGAAATTGATATTAGGATAAAAGATATAACATGTATTTTGAATTTATTGGTAATTGTAGTAATAATTTGGAATGAGTATTGTTGTAATCTCGAGGGTGTGCTACTGTAATTCATAACTTATCTTAAACCATTGATTCAATGGCAATCAAAAATCAAGTTATATTTATACGGTAGTCATAAAAAATCAATACATCAATACATCAGAGGAGAACGATATATTATGAAACCAAAACAAATAAATAAAATTTCAACCCAAAAAATAGCATTACTTAATCATCATAATATAAACATATATAAATTTATATCTCAAGCCAAAAAGTGGAAAGACCATAACCCTAATTTTTAAATTTCCCAAATTTCTTTAACATAAACCTTAAATTCTCAAAGAATCAATCAAAAGTGGCTCTGATACCACTTGTTAGTTTCTATATCACTCATAAAATATGCAACAACAAAATTCAATTCTATAGATAAACATATTACATATAATTATAAGTGTATAACTATAGATCTAAAGAATACTTTTGTTGATTCAAAGAGAAGAATTCAAATGGCGGAAGCGTACCTTAATTCATAGATAGTGATGATCTTAATCCATCTTGTAGAGATAATCTTTGTGGTGATTTTGGGTAATGATCTTCCAAGAAAACAAGACTTAGGTTTTCTAATTTTCTCTCTTGATGGGGGAAGATGAGAATAGAAATTGGCACTTGTTTCTTGGGGACCACTACCAATTTATAACCTCATAGCTAGGTTATTAATTTTAAGTATTTCTAATTTAGCCCCTCAATAAATTAGAAATATCGCTTAGGGTATCTACACATTTAGCCCATGACACCTCAATACCCAATGACCCATAATTACTAAAATGATCACTTTATTTTGGGCCAAACTTCAAATAGCAATACACTAATATACATATGAGCCCATATTGAGGATTTTAATCCAACAAATTGATATTAAATTACACCAATCTAGCCATATACTATTTCTTATGGTGCCTAATACATTGTTTGCAGCAGCTTATAAAAAATTGCACCTCTCCTTAAACTATTTTCTAACTCACTGACTTATATATAGTTATATACAATACTGTATATATATATGATACGGTTGTACGAGTTTGTATACGCATACACGTAGTAGGGATTTGATATTTAACAGAATATAAGCATGTGGCAATTTGGAAGACAAAAAACATTAATGTTTTTTTTATTTTTTGAAATCAAAAATAACAATGTTAAGAGTAGTATATATATAGCTTCCTAGCTAATATAATAGGCGTATATATATATATATGACAAATGAACCATCAAGAGAGACTTGTCGTGTGGGTACTAACTCCACAGAACTTGCTCTACTAAAGACCCACTCATCACATGCGTTGGTCTCCCTAAGTTCCATTAATTCACAATACACACATCACTACGTACTCAGAGTAAGAATCATGCTCTAGGATTGCTCTTTCTCTCTCTCTCTCTCTCCTCTCTTGTTATTTATTTATTTGAGAAAATATAAAATATTTGCAATATATGCTGTCTAAACTTATCCCTTGCATGGGATCATGCCTATAAATACAATAAGCCACAAGCTAATAAAATTCACAATTGCACATTCCATCAAAAAACAAAACACCCCAACACACATAGCTAAAAAGACTTCAGCTCTTCTCTATATACACATTATATATATTATTTTCACTACCGAATAATGGCGAAGCTTAAAAAGATGAACAGGGCCAACCTCAAAACCGTGGCCGAAAAGCTTCAAAAGATGAGAATAATGTCAACTTTAGGTGGCCGTACCAAATCCAATTCAGTGCCCCAAGATGTGAAGGAAGGTCACTTCGCGGTGGTGGCAGTGGCGGCCGGAGGAGATGAACCGAACAAGAGGTTCATAGTTCCATTGGGTTGTCTTACACACCCTAGTTTCCAAAGGCTGCTTGAGCAAGCAGCAGAAGAGTATGGATTTGACCACAACGGCGCACTCACGGTTCCTTGCCGGCCAAGCGAGCTGGAAGGAATTTTGGCCGAGCAGTGGCACCAGACGGACGAAGGAATGTCTTCTTCATCATCAGTTTCTTCTTCCTCATCAACAACATCTTCTAATAATAATAACAATAATCAAAATGGCAGGGTTAACTGGACCTCTTTTAAAACCATGGTGCACAGCTACTAGTTTTTAGTATGTATATAAAATGAGTCTTATATCAAATTTTATTTGATTAATTAGTAACTTATTTATTTATTTTGTAAAATTAGAGAGTTGCTATCAGTTATTCAAGTGTTTATTTGCTCTCTGATGATTTGGAGGATATGTTTTTTTTGCCTATGGCTTTCTATATGCACTTTAGTCTGTATCTCTAACATTTTCTCCAATACAAAATATAAACCCAAATTTGTATGTATATACAAATAATTTACTAATATTTACACTTCAAGGACTAATATATTTACAAAGAATTTTTAAACAATTTTTTTAATTAATTATAGTCTATTTGTATATTCTCTCGTTAATATTTTGGATCAACAACTTGAACTGAGACTTGGCCCCAGCCCCAGTGAGCTCTACCCATTTTTTCTCACCTCAATTTCTCAATTCTTAAATAAAAAAAAAAAAAAAACTAATTAGTAATTTTTCCCCAGAACTTTGACATGTACTAAATCGTGTCCTCTGAACTTTTTTTGCTGTTAAAAATTCCCCCCGAACTATTAAGATTGTTAAATTTAAGGACTTTTGTCTAATTTTAGTAAAAAATTCTAACATGAATGAAAGTTTAAGGGGCATGTTTTAGTACATATCAAAGTTTGAGGGGTAGATATTAAAGTCTGGGGAGCATGGTTTAGTACTTAAACAATAAACAGTAAAATTCAATGAAATTAGACAAAAATCCTTAAATTTAACAATCTCAATAGTTCGGGGGAATTTTTAACGGGCAAAATAGTTCAGGGGGCACGATTTACTACATGTCAAAGTTCGGGGGGAAAATTACTAATTAGCCAAAAAAAATATAAAATAAAAAGAAAATTTACATAAAACTTTTATTTTTTTTATTTTATATTTTTAAAATTAAGAAAATAAAAATAATTGTAGAACACATTCTTTTTATAAAAACTCACTCCCACTTTTTCATAAATTTTTATGAATTGATAGTACTGATATCTTCATCTATATCAATATTTTTTTGGGCTATTTTCAAAAATATGGGAAAAATTATTAAGGTTATGATAAATATGGCATAAAAAGTAAATGCCACTATATATGGCATTATCTAACCAATCAAACAAAAAATATGGTTTTTTTTTAAAAAAAAAACCATATAAAATATTAAAAAGAAATCTGAATTTAAAATTCATAAAAAATAAAAACTTAATTAAATTACCATAAAAAATATTAAAATTCTCTTCATATTTATTTTTTTTAAACAATAAAACAAATAAAACTATAGTGATCGCCGAAGTTGTCACTCGTGCTGGAAAAGTCACTGGAGTTTACTGTCGGCACCGGAATAGTCGTCGGAGTAGCCGCCGGTGCCGAAAAAGTCGTCGGAGTTGCTACCGGTGCAGAAAAAGTTGTCAGAATTAGCATTGTCACTGGAAAAATTGCCAAGAAACTAGTTTCTTAATGAAGAAACCGGTTTCTTAGTGATTTTTTCGATAATTTTACCGGTGACAATGCCAAGTCCAACGACTATTCCGGAGTTTGATGTCAGTGCCAACAAAGTTGCCGGAGTAGTTGTCGGTGTCGGAAAAATCGCTGGAGTTATTGCCACGCGTAAAAAAAGTCGTCAGAATTAGCATTGTCGCCAGCAAAATCAATAAAAAAAATCACCAAGAAAGTGGTTTCTTCATCAAAGAATTAATTTTGTTACACAACAATAATAAAGATTATGAAAACAAAACAAAAATGATATACACTGAAAATAATTGAAACCAGTTTCATCAATCAACCATATAGAGAAAAAAAATACAAAAAAATTACCTAGAAACTGGTTTCTTCATCGAGAAATTGGTTTCTTGATGAAGAAAAAAAAAATTTGATGAAGAAAAAAAACCAATTTCTTGGTGATTTTTCCGGTAATTTTTCTAGTGACAATGCCAATTCCGACGAATTTCCCAGAGTTAACTGTTGGTACTGAAAAAGTCACCGGAGTAGCTCCGGTGTATTAGTCATCAGAGTTGCTACCAATGCCAGAAAAGTCGTCAGAATTGCCATTGTCGTCAGAAAAATCACCAAAAACTGGTTTTTTCATCAAGAAACCAGAAACCAGTTTCTAGGTAATTTTTCCGGCGACTATGCCAATTCTGATGAATTTTCCAAAGTTTGTTGTCGGTGTCGGAAAAATCGTCGGAGTTGCTGCTAGCGACAGAAAAGTCGTCAGAATTGGCATTGTCAACGGAAAAATCACCAAGAAACCGGTTTCTTGGTGATTTTTTTAGTGATTTTTCTGGCGATAATGCCAATTCTGACGAATTTTTCGGCGCCGACAGCAACTGTGACAACTTTTTCGGCACCGACCGCTACTTCGGCGACTTTTCCAGCACCGGCAGAAAACTCTAGTGACTTTTCCGGCATCAATGACGAATAGAACTTCCTAAACAAATAAAAACATTAAATATGGGATTTAAAAACCTAATTACGTACATATATATGGCGTATCAAATACCATAAAAAGACCTAAAAACAAAAAAAAATACCATATAAATTGGTTAAACTTAAATGTGCCATATTTATCATAACAACTTTTAAAATCCCATAATAAGTGTAATTTCTTCTATTTTTTTTCTTAGTTTGGACCCTCCTATTTAAATTTTTTTCACAATTGACCCTTCTATTTTCTTGCTCTAGTTCTACCTAAAAGAAAAAAAAAATATTTATTCACGCTTTAAATTAATATAATCTCCCCATTAATGAAACTAATATATTACATATATAATTCAATTAAATGTTTTTTTTGTGCTTCAAAAAATTAAAAGTTATTTATAAAATGTCTCTATGAAATAACAAAGAATGTAAGAGATTTATGCAAAAAATAAAAAAATAAATAATGATATCATCAACCTCCTCTTACAACCTCTTAGTCAACATTTGTGTCTCAAAACATAAGTCGTAATATTTTTTTATCAAATTATTTTTACAGCGATGTTCATTATACTTACAACATCATCTCTATAAATTTTTAAAATATTTTAATAGTTTACAATACCGAAAATAGATTTTATGTTTTTTGAACACACGTGATTTATAAACTGGAATATTCAGATTCTTGTTTCTAGTACTGTAAACTATTCAAAAAAAAAAAATTAAAACATACAAGGATGATATTGTAACTATAACGAATACTGGTATGAAAAAAATTAAAATATATTCTTGTATGTGATTTTAGGTATGGAGATTGACTAAGAGCCAGTTTAGCACAACTCTGCTACGGGAAAAAGTAGTTGTAGCAGTACTGTGAGAAAAAACAGTTGTATCAGAACTGTGGAAAAAAGCTGAGTTGCGTGTTTGGTAAATAAGTGTTGTAAATTTTTAAGATTCTACTATAATAATGAGAATGTTATAATCTAGTTTATTATAATCATAAATCTATATTAAAAATTATTGTATATAAAAATTTATTTTTGATATTTTTTTAATTATTTTTTCTCACAGTATAAATTTATACACATTTTATAAAAATAATTTATAATAATTTAAATTATATTTTTATAACTTGTAGTTTATAGAAAACTTTAAGTTGATGTGGTTGGTTAATAATAAAAATGAAAAATATAAATATAAAATATTTTTTTAAACAAAATAAAAAATAAGAAATTAAATAGGGGAATTACCCCATATACAATTTTTTTTTTTAAATTTACGATTTGGGTTTCTAAAGTGGTTGCAGCGCTAGTTGCAGTAGGGGTTTCTGTACGATTTTTTGTTGCACTTTAGGTTGCAGCGCTAGTTGCAATAGGGGTTTCTATGCCTAATTCCGTAAAAATACAAAAAAAAAAAAAACTGTTTTGAAGTGTAAAAATAAAAAAAAACCCCTACATTTAAATATTATTTATTTTAAATATTTTTTCTTTTAAAAAAGATATTTTTATTTTTTCAATATATAATAAATAATTCATTTTTAGTAATAAATAACTTATTAGTCATTTAATCAAAATAATTTTTTCTAAAAGTTGGATTGTACTAGCTTTACCTTTTAGCTGTAGTTTTTTCATAAATTCTTCAATACAACTCCTTATCAAACATTTTTTATCACAGCTTTTTTAAAATGTAATTTTTAGCATTTCCAAAAATTATATCAAACTAAAAAATTATAATAGAAAATTGTAATTAACAATCATCCACAAAATATTATAAGTACAATTTTAGCTTATCACTTAAAAATCACTTTTTTTTTTTATTTTATTTTATCAAAGTATCTACTATATCATGTTTGCGTGAGAATAAACATTTATTACACTCATTAATATATTTTAGCTTTTTCTATTTGTCTTTTGGGATAAAGATATGGAAAAAAACGAGCCCTCCCAAAGGAAATAATTAGAAAGAGAATAGAAAGTGGACAATTGTAATAACTAGATATTAGTAATAAAATAATAATAAAAATAATAAAAAACAAACTAAACAAAAACCATGCTGATGTAAGTAGAGAGAATAGAAAGTGGACAATTGTAATAGTTTCATAGTATTTTTGCTACTTTTGTTCTTAAGAAATAGTAAAAATGTTATTATGACCGTACCACAGTATTTTTGTAAAAATTGTGTCAATTTTAGTACTTAGCGTAAAATCTCCAATAAAAAACTCACTAGTTGGATAAACTCAAAAAAGAAAAAATAATTAATATTTTTACACTATCATATTATTCCCCTAATATATGTAACCAATAACTTTTATTTATAGAAATTTAATTTTTTGTTAAGTTATAAATTATTTTGTCCCCATAACTTTGATAACTACCAAGGGAGATACATTACTTTTCTTCTCAATTTGGCTTGATGACACAGACATCGATTTTGACACACGGTACGAAGGAAAAAACTATGGGACCCACATCCCAAGTGGGCCAGTTTCATCTACAAAATGGGGGCACACGTAGGCTTAGATCTCACTAAGTCGTTTTTAAGCTTCATCGCCCTACAAACAGCTCAAACAACTATAACAAAGTACTTGAAAGACATGCCACGATCAAGTCTTGAGCCCCGATACCGATTTTGTGACAGAACTATACCTGGGGGCGACCAAGTAGGAGTTAACACCCAGACTGACATCATGTTATCATGGGCCCACGACAACTAGGGTTTAAGTTTTCCAAAACTTCTTTAGAACCCAATTCCTCATATCTATCAAGGAATGATGTGTATACCTAAGTTTTTACAATTAGTGCCCAAGGGCTACAAGCTTATATCAGTGCCTAGGTGCCTAGGTAACTCCAGTGACATCTCTAAGCATCTTTAATTTTGCTGAAACTTGATTTGTGTGTGCATATTCCACCAAAAAGATCATTGGACATCAAAAAGACAGAATCAGGAGAATTTCAACCTAGACCTAATGCCCAGGTTAACATGTAGTTAACCTGGGGCACATACAATGTATTTCTAGAGATGTTTCCTGAACATCTCCTTCAATTTCATAAAATAAGAAAAAACAATAGACTTCAAACTTCAAATCAAACCATTTGGAGGTAGAAACACCTGAGGGCACCCAGGTTGCCTCTCCCCCAGGTTAACAGTGCTCGAGTTTCCTTTTAGGGGCACACCTGGGCTCAATCAAGCTTTTTGATGATTCCGCGTGAGTAAACCTCAATGAAATCTCGTTCCAAGAATGCCTATTTGTTATGTCATCCCAAACCCATCACAAGCTGCAGGTTGCCTATTGCCTTGCACCTAGGTCATGCACATTGTAACGCCCTAGTAGTTAATGCACGTTACAGTGTTTCCTTAATTATTGTGCTAACCTTTACTATAATCAAAGGGTTTAAAAATAAAAAGTACATTTAATAAAATTTCAATGATAATTAAAATTTTACTAAGCATAAAGATTTTTTTATAAAATATATGATCTCAAAATCTAGTTACAAAACATATATAATATACCGTATCAAAATTTTTTGTCTGATGACATAACCAAAAAGGTGTTAGTGGTGTCTCGAAGATCACAACCTTATAGGCTTAGACGATTGGATATGTACAATCTTCACCAAGCTCATCACTCACTGTTGTTCAGCCTTGTCTTTGTCTTTACCTGCACATAGCAACATACATGTGAGTCGAAATACTCAGTAAGAAAAGAAAAATCATAATACGACATACATACTTGACTTGTAACTAAGCACCCATACACCCAATTACCATAAGTCTATTTACTATGTCTAATGCGGGTAGTGAGATCCGAATGTTCGTACCTATAGTATGATTAACCATGGTACCAACCTCTTCTCAATACTCTAGTTTTACTGGTATTGGTAGCATTAATACATACTATTCAATATTACCTAATATATTAGATATCAATACCTTAGTGCAACTCTAAGTACACTTATATTGCTATCTCTTATATGCTAGGTACATGGAAATATATACATGTATACTAAACATGTGCATATGTGCATCTGAATACTTTTCTTACCTTGATTTTTGATTTAGGTGTGCCGGTCAATCTGAGTGGAACTTAGCTCGGTGATCGAAGGCCCTAAGTCACGTTAATGGTTAACTGGTAAGTGTCTCACAAAAACACTTTCAAGGATTAAAATCCAAAATTTGAAGTTTCCCTATTTCTAAATAGGGTGGCAATATCCTAAATATCTCAAAAACACAAAACTCAAGATACCCTGGACTACCCATCCGGGTAATAGGAATTCCATCTAGGTACTCAGTAAAAAAGGCCCTACCAAAAAAACTGGGTACCCATTTGCTATAACCAGGTGCCCGATTCTACCTAGAAAATATAACTCGGAAACTTTTGAGTTCTCATCTCCTCTAACATGTTCTAATTACAACCAAACTTAGCAAAAGCTCCGAGAATAGTATATTACCTTAAGTACAACCTATTTATAAGCTCAAATCATAAATCAAATTAAGAAATCAAAATCTTCCATTGAAGAATAAAAGTTTGAATTCTTCTATAAATCTATTTATGCAAACATATTTTTCCTTAATTAACTCATTTCTAACATAAATAGAAAGGAAACTAACTCCTAACATCAAATTACTAACAATTAAGCATCACAACCTAATAATCACACAAAAATCTAACTTATCTCAAACAAAAATGAAGAGAATTTACAAAAAAATTACATACATTGATTCTTCCTCTAAATTACCACCTGTATTAGCTTCAAACTTAGCTTAGCTTCCTTGCAAATTATTGAGAAAATTGAAGAATAAAAATTTGGTTCATTCCTAGTGCGGGTTTGGGTACGAGAGAGAGACACTAAGGAGAGAGAAGAGTGAGTTATCATCTATGTATTCTAAAGCTTTTTATTAAGCCTTACTTATCTCTAATAATATATGAATTTACTATATTGCCCTTGAACATAAAAATTACATAAACTAACATAAGGGAAAAAGTTACATTTCCATACTAATCTCCATAAAAATCATAATTTCTATTTATCCATAATAAAATCTCAGCACTGCTAAGAAATTAATTTCTACTACTTTGACTTTTTTATCCGATTCGTTGAATTTCTAATGTTGTCGCTAATGACAAAATAATAGCACATCACATACATATGACACACATATAACTTCATATTTTTCTATAAATAAATACTAATCTCATACTTGCCTATTTTATAATAATAGGTCTTTATTTTTAGTCAACAAAGAAGATACTTTTTGTTTATTATTTTTCATACAAAAATCACGTATTTAACATGAGGCTATCTTCTCCCTAGACAATTGTGTAACAGTGGCAGGAATGTGTGTTGGGAGTAGTGGAGGCGCATCTTGACTATCCTTGGTAGCGCGAGTGCTCCTTCTGATTGCCTTCTGCCCTCAAAGACATCAGATCCCTTCCGAGATTGACATTCAGCAGCTTATCTCCTTGTGGCAGCCAACTGTTGGAATTTTTTTTGGTCTCCACCCTTGCCTTTTTATTGGTCCCTCCATCTGTACTATCGGACCGCTTGTTAGGAGCTAAGACAGGTCCGTCACAATCTGAACTATCTTCCTCAGTGTTCCCCATAGGCACTTGTTGCAATGGTACCACATCAAGAGCAAGTTCAGTCAGGTCAATGATAGAAGTAGACAAGTCTTTCGGGGCTGGAGCCTTTAGAGCAACCTCCTGGCTCAAGGTCGAAGGTGCTGGCTTTTGGATCCACTCCTAGAGGTGTGTCCCTTCTGTTGGGTTTTGTGCCCTAAATAAAACCCATTTCAATATAATCAGATTTACCTATTAATAAAGATCAGAAATAACATTTTATGTTGCATGGTTCACATGATTTATTTCATGATTATATATATAATGTGTGAATTCTATTTAAGTCCAGAATATATGAATTTGTTAATGATTATAGTGTTGTCAGCACAGTGGGATATAATCTTAATAATATGTTCGAAAGTTTATTCCCTGATTTGTCAGAACACTGGATTTAGACTGACATAGTATGATAAGCGATATGTATTCTTACACCTTGGAAAAGTGTTATGTCCTTTCCAGGACATTAGCAAAGTTTACCAGTATCGGATGTATGGAGTATACATCGGAAGGGACCGATATTGAACTTTGATTAGATATATTAGAATTTACCGTAATATCTATTCGATTCAATATCACCTGTTGATCCTAGATCAAATGATCTTAATCCTGATATGATTAGGTTCAATCTCAAGAGTGTTATTCGTGTTCTTTGATTTGTTAGTTAAGCCTACTTTTGGGTCAGGGTGATACGTACATTTTGGGAACACGGTAGTGCAATTGAGTGAGAGCGCTAACATAAATATGGAATCTATAGCTTCTATCTGGCGAATAGAAAGTAAAAGATGATTTCCTTCGAGCTTAACCAAACGAAAATAAATGGTGGAGTACTCATTTCACTTAGCTGAAATATCATTTATACAAGGTTAAGTGTTTTAAGGATAAAATACATTGTAGGGTGTTACGGTAATTTAATCCACGCATAGAACTTAGAATTATACTCTCAGTATATAGAATGCTCTATATGTTCCACCATATAGACACATCATTAGTTATCCATTGTTATAATCCTAATTTGATCAATGATCCTCTATATGAATGATGTACACTGTAAAGGGATTATATTACCGTTACACCCTACAATGTATTTAATCCTTAAAACACTTAACCCCGTATAAATGATATTTCAGCTTCTGTGAAATGAGATCTCCACCATTTATTTCTGTTTGGTCAAGCTCGAAGGAGATCATCCTTTACTTACTATTTGCCAGATAGAAGCTATAGATTCCATGTTTATGTTAGCGCTCCCACTCAATTGGACTACCGTGTTCCCAAAATGTACGTATCACCCTGACCCAAAAGTAGGCTTAACTAACAAATCAAAGAACACGAATAGCCTCTTGAGATTGAGCCTAATCATAACAGGATTAAGATCATTTGATCTGGGATCAACTAGGCGATATTGACTTGAATAGATATTACGGTAAGTTTAATAAATCTAAGTCAAAGTTCAATATCGGTCCCTTCCGATGCATACTCCATGCATCCAACCTGAGCTTTACTTTAACCAATGCTATGGAAAGAACATAGCATTTCTCCAAATGCAAGTAAACTCTGTTGTAGATTATCATATCAGTAAAACCCTGTGTCTGATAAATCTAGGAAACTTTATTCACATTGTCATGTTTACTTTCCAATGTGTTGACAGCACAATAAACAGGATCAAGTATGTGAAAAGGGTTTCAGATGAATTCATACATTATGTACATATAATCATGAAATAAATCATGTGATCCATGCAACATTAAATGTTATTTCTGATCTATATTAATAAGTAAATCTGATTATATTGAAATGAGTTTTATTTAGGGCATAAAACCCAACATCTTGTTCATAGTGGTTTTGACAAGATCATTCTCTGCAAAGAGTTAATATGTCTATATCCACTGAAAGTATAATCATCTCATTCGTAGATGGATGTACATTCAGGGGTGGATATGAGCTTTCGTTGTATTCTTAAAACGATCACTCTAGATTTTACCTGATGAAAAAGAAATTTGAAATGTTTGAAAAATTCATGAATTTCTAGCAATGGTGAAAAACCATTAAGGTAAGTGGTTAAAGATCTTGCGAACTGATAGGGGTGGAGAAATAGTTAGTAGATATGCAGTTCAAAGATCACAAATTTGATTTTGAATTATATCCAAACTTACCTCCCCAGAAATTCGATTTGCATATTGATAATTAGTTACTAGTCGTTGCCTAAATCCTTCTATGGTAATATAATTTCAGAATGATGCAATGGTTGTATACTTAATGTAAATCATTACTAGATTCATGGATGACCTAATCAAAATCTTAAGAAAAGCTAGAACTGCTAACCTTGGTTTGCATGTTTGTTAGCTATTCTAAGTGATTAGGGGTGGACCATCCCATAGTCATTAGATAAGAAAGTGTTTGTTTAAACAAATACTACTTTTCTAAGAAAATGACTAAGTCTGAAAATAAAGTAGCAAATAAAGGAGATAATTTTTTTTCTTGATTCCAAAAGTGTTCTATCATCTTATTCTACATATGATGATCCCACTGCCTCTGTTGTCTTGACACAACCGAAGAGGTCAATACCATTTAGTTTTCTTAGACATAATTCATGGTACCTTGTCGTAGTGGGAGAGTTTCTAGGAACTCACCTTCTTATGACTTGGAAGACACTAATGATTAAAATCCATTGTAAGTTTAAACAAGTAATGGATTGTCAAGATAAGAAACTAAGAAGAAAGTCAAGAGAACTATGGTTTAATCCATTCACATGGAGTAACCTAAAGTTTTCTATTACAAGGACATAAAAGGAAATTTTTGTTAATAAGTATATTCAATGGACTTAACAAACTTCCTGTTCCTAGTATTATAGGTTTGAGTTTATCTAAACCTATGGCTTGTGGTATACCTGGTAATTACTTACTCTAATGCAAGCAACTTACTTTAGTAAGATGCTGAAGCATTTTCTTTCCAATGGCAATCTATAGAAGCTTCACAACTTCTAAGCATAGATTTTATTTATCTAAGGAAAAGTTTCAACTATTCCAGAAAAGATAAAGCCATGAAAGAATTTCTTAAATCAACAGTGAGAGGTCTCAGATATGCTTGAGTATGCCTTAGACCAAACACCTGCTGTTGAGTGGGAGTAATGAGTAGGTATCAGATTAATCCAGGAGAAGAACATTGGAAGACAATCAAGTAAATTTTAAGATTAAGGAGAGGAACTATATGTTAGTCAATAAAGGTGTGTTTAAAACTCTTAGACTACACCACATTAGATTTCAAGACTTGCCTTTGTGCTAGAAAGTCTGCTGATAAAATAGTAATTACTCTGGGGGTGGAGTAGTTATTTTGGAGAAGTGTAAAAACCTATATGAAGTCTCTTAGTCTACTAGAAAGAGACTGAATGTTAAAGTTGCAGGAAAGGTACTTATTCAGTCTAAGGAAAGTTCTATACATTTGTGGCACCGTTCCAACTTGCCTTAACTACTAGTGTTACTTCTTGAATAGCCAAGAAGTAGTTGCCAAAAGTATAGAATCCAGTATCCCAAGAGAGTAGACATATAGAGAGGAATTTCACATTATCAAGGATTTTGTGATTAAGGAAGAGTAATGGTGGAGAAGAGGTTGTGTTTAATTCAAACTGTCAGATCCTATTACGAGGAGTTTACTACTATTACACTTGATTTGTATATCAAGGTGTTGAGATTATTTGAAATGCACATTTTGTTTTATATTAGTGGAAGTGGGAGTTTGTTGGGTTTTGTGCCCTAAATAAAACCCATTTCAATATAATCAGATTTACTTATTAATAAAGATCAGAAGTAACATTTTATGTTGCATGGTTCACATGATTTATTTCATGATTATATATATAATGTATGAATTCTATTTAAGTTCAGAACATATGAATTTGTTAATGATTATAGTGTTGTCAGCACAGTGGAATATAATCTTAATAATATATTCGAAAGTTTATTCCCTGATTGGTCAGAACACTGGATTTAGACTGACATGGTATGATCAGCAATAGGTATTCTTACACCTTGGAAAAGTGTTATGTCCTTTCTATGACATTGGCAAAGTCTACCAGTATCAGATGTATGGAGTATACCTCGGAAGGGACCGATATTGAACTTTGATAAGATATATTAGAATTTACCGTAATATCTATTCAATTCAATATCACCTGTTGATCCTAGATCAAATGATCTTAATCCTGACATGATTAGGTTCAATCTCAAGAGTGTTATTAATGTTCTATGATTTGTTAGTTAAGCCTACTTTTGGGTCAGGGTGATACGTACATTTTGGGAACACGGTAGTGCAATTGAGTGGGAGCGCTAACATAAATATGGAATCTATAGCTTCTATCTGGCGAATAGAAAGTAAAGGATGATTTCCTTCGAGCTAACCAAACGAAAATAAATGGTGGAGTACTCATTTCACTTAGCTGAAATATCATTTATACAAGGTTAAGTGTTTTAAGGATAAAATACATTGTAGGGTGTTATGGTAATTTAATCCCTTTACAGTGTAAATCATCTATATAGAGGATCATTGATCACATTAGGATTATAGCAACGGATAACTAATGACATATCTATATCGTGGAACATATAAAGCGTTCTATATGACTAAGAGTGCAATTCCAAGTTCTAAGAGTGGATTCAATAAGGAATTAATAAGTTAGGGAATTTACTTGGTAAATTCAATTCGACTTATTAGAAGCTCGGTTATATAGACCCATGGTCCCCATACTAGTTGAGACCATACTGCTTGTAAGACTCAGTTAATTGATTTTAATTAATCAATTATAATTCTAAAGTTAGACTATGTCTACTTTATGAATTTTCACTAAGCAAGGGCGAAATTGTAAAGAAAAGAGATTCTAGGTTTATTTATTAATTAAGATACTTTATATGTCTAAATTAATAAATATATTAAATGGCAATATTATTTAATAATTATTTTTAAGTTATTAAATAATTAGAATTGACATTTGAATGGTTAAATTGTAAAATTGACATTTTTTGAGAAAATGGGAATGAAAAATAATAAAATGGGAAAGTTGCAAAGTGAGGCCCAATTTCCTTATATGGGCCGCCCACTATGCAAGAGGTTTACCATTTTATTTTTTCCATTATTTTAATGCCACACAATTCTAACCTAAACCTAGAGGGCATTCTATAAATAGAAAGTGTTGTCTTCAGGAAACTCATAACGTTGAACATTGTTTCCTTCAGAGAAAAGCCAAGTCGCCCCTTCTCTCTCTTTTCTTCTCTTCTAATTTCGAAATACCTTGAGTGATAGAGTTGTGCCCACACACATCAAGGGGTACCTCAATCATAGTATGTAAGACTATGAAAAATCAGCATCAAAGAAGGAGTGAAAGAGATCCAGATTCAGATCTTGATTATGCTCTGCTACAGAAAGGAATCAAGGGCTAGAGATCTGAATGGAAGGAGTCATTATATTCCGCTGCACCCAATGTAAGGTTTTATTAAACTCTTATGTGTTTATTTCATTGTTTTAGAATTCATATTAGGATGTTAATAAAACATACTTGGTAGTAAATCTAGATCCTGGTAAAATATTTCCAACACCTTCTTCCCTTTATTTTTGCCTTCCTTAGCCACCTCACAAACTTCATCAGATCTAAAGTTGATGGCATCTAAGAAATTATTAAGCAGACCCATTTGGAATGTAGCTGGTTGCTCTGCAAGAAACAAATAAATAGATACATCATGTTAGATTATGTCAGATTTAATTACAGCTACAAGCTACTAGATCACATGCAGAAGGATCCAAATGTTTATCTTAGCATAATTGACTTTCCCTCTAGCAAAAAGGGCAATATCCTCTTGGCCTAAGTTAGTCTCGTGCTGGAAGAACCCTGGGAAGTAAATTTTACTAAGTATGTCCACTCTAATGTGATGATGCGCTGGTGGAATGAAATGATTGGGACTCCTTACAATACAATCTACTTTATCTATAAAATCGCTGCAAGGATATCTAATTGGATCTAAACTTAAAAAATATGGGTCAAATCCCTCTTGGTCAGTATTATCTAAGTCTGCTAACGAGGGAGCCCTAATTATATGAAAGGGTGTCTCACCACTACCGGAAGTGCTTGTTCTCGGAGCACCCTCATTTGGGACTACGTCCCTAAAGTGAATAGTGAGCTCTACAGCTTCACTAAAATCCTCTAGTAATTCTCTCCTCCAGTCAGCAAGCCCTTATTCATCAGCCTTCATTGATTTGAAGGCCTCTTCAATGGTTATGACCGCAATGGCCTCCTTCACCTCATTAAGATCTCCTCTAAGTGATTCCTAGACGGTTTCTTTCACCAACATTGGATCGATGTTTTGATGAGGAGTGGTGAGGCCAACTTTTTGAAGGTTTTCGATGGTCACCAGCTGAGCCACCTACAACTCCTTAGGCAGTAAGGACTTGTAAAAGTTAATTCTCTCCTATAGCTCCAGAGTCAAGGGTGATTGAGGAAGATAATCTAGCAGACATAAATTACACATCAAGATATAACAAAAGGAAGAAAAATAAAAGAAGAAATTTGGGAAAAGATGAAACACTTACTTGTTGTATTAAAGTCCAAGCTAAGTGTGGGGACTTTCTTCAGCGGGAAGCTGGAAGTGTAGAAATAGTAGTCCCAGAAGTCATGAGTATACTTTGTAGAATTGATGGGGCAGGCTACACGCTTGGAATGGGGCTCCAGCCTGTAGAAACCAACTTTTCCTTATGGACTATCATGGGTTGAGATTTGATCTTGTAGATGTACAAGATGTCTTTCAGAGTTGGTGTAGATTTGTTGTGTTGAGCACAAAGGATCTACCATCCTAACAAAAGATGGCACACTTGGAGAAGGAATTTGAAAGGTGCCACTCTGGCCACGGCACATAAATTTGCAAAGTAACACCTAAATGGAAGATGGGCACCCATTTATACGTGAGCCCAGCTCCAGATGACGAAGCCTCCATCCGCGCACTTACTGGGCCTCTCTCCATAAACAGAGAGCCTGTTCCAATATACACCTAGAAAACTTTTGAGCCCTCGTTAGGTCTCGTACTTCCTTAAGTTTTTGTATATTCTGAATTTGTTGACGTGTTGGTCCATCTCCCATGGATTTAAGGACCAATTTTAGAGCATCCTCTTGCTCCAAGACTTCCTCTTCCATTTCGACCTCTTCTTGCTAGATCTTCTTAGGCATAATTTCTATAAAAAAGAAGAAAACCCAAGTATTTAGCTACCCAAACTACCTAATATAAAAAGGAAACAATGGATTCCTCCCCCATAATTTGCTTGGAGAGGTCCTAATGAAACCTACCATCCAGAAGCAAAAACCTTTAGGGGTCATTCATTCCAGATGGAAAGTTAGAAACAACGAAGAGGAGGAATGGAGTAAAAATCAACAAAGTACCCCAAACTAGAAGGATTTTGGGCATGGGAAAATTATGCGAGCACTTTTGCTGCATAATGACCAATACCAGGAATTCCTAACATTGGATTCTAAAAACAACATTTTTAAAATGCCTAAATCTACCAACAATGGTAATCGAACAGTCAAAAAAACCTTAATTTCATTTGAAAACAGAACATGCAAATGTAATGTGTAGCAATAAACTCAAAAAACATAATCAAAGGGCAAGAAAGTGAATCGACGCATACCTGATAGTGAAAATAGAGATGTCAAGCTGATCGTTATCGAATTTGGTAGAGAGAGTTGAGCACACTTTTTACGAAGACGAGATGCAAAGGCGGTCAATGAATCGATTTCTGTATTGAAATCCAGGGTCACAGTTTCCTGTAGTGTAAAGCTCTCGACCACTG
Source organism: Cannabis sativa (assembly GCF_029168945.1). Lineage (NCBI taxonomy): Eukaryota > Viridiplantae > Streptophyta > Magnoliopsida > Rosales > Cannabaceae > Cannabis > Cannabis sativa. The sequence goes on along the minus strand of NC_083602.1, from coordinate 17,121,043 downwards.
GAGGTGGATAGTTTGGAAACTCTCGAGCCTTAATCCTCAGCAAAACTTGAATGCAAAACTCGACAACAAGGTCGAAATTGATTTAGGTTACTTGGCTATGAGTTCGGTTCTAATTCTCGAATAATGCAGAGAAGACTTAAAGTTTTGAATAGTTAAAAATTTTAAATTAGGGGAAAAGTGGTAATTGGTAGTCTTGAAGGGTATTTATACTCAAAGTGGTAATTCACGTGAAAGGAAATAGACGATCCGCGATTTAGTCTCCAAAAACACAAATTCCATCTAACAGTTGGGGAGTGCAGCAGTCAAGGCGTGTCAACACATTTAATAATTCTTGGAATCAAGGCGCAGATCAATGATGAAGATATTACTTTTTATTTTTCACGCCAAAAAGGGAACAACTGTTAAAGTAAAAGTTTTCTGAAAAAATACTCCTCGATAGACGTGTTCATCTACCACTAGGTGATTGCAACGCAGATGTACTACGATGGTAGTCACCTTCCATGATCAATTAACGCCTAAAAAGTCATGATCTTACTTCTAATCCTCCACATGTCCACACTAATGGAATGATACAAGCTTCCACCATATGTAGCATTCTGAAAGCTTGGGGGTAAATATTATCCGTGTTTCTGGCCAGGGACATGTGGAATCCAAGTCAACATTAAAGGTCGACGCACTAGTGAGTCCCAAAGAAGATAATTTGAGCCAAGCCCAAGTTATATAAGACCTTCTAGGAACATACCTTAGCTTCGTGATCAGATGGTCTTTTGCCAGCGACAGCTCATATCTGAAAGAAGGTCCAATACCATGATGCTGGAAGAGACAAACAGCGTGTTCCTGGAAGACCGGTCTAATTTCCCTTTTTATTCATGCGCACTAATAAGGAAATAAATGATTTTCAGATCTCAACAAAAGATCGTATCAAGCTATAAAAGGGGAAACTTCCTAAAAAAAGATAAAGTAATTAATTGCCAATAATTATAGGACACGGTTTTGACTACCTCAAACGTATCTAATCTGCCTAGTCATATATCATCTCCTTCGTGGGCTGGACTTCACAAGACAGGCCAAGTTATGTAATTCTGAATAAACTCCCCAATAAATGGAAAAAGGGAAATAAGTGTAATTCTCTAAATACTATAAATACCTAATGAATCCTATGGATTAAGGGTTGAATTCTCTTACAATATTTTCTCTACCAAACTTGAGAACTTATGTTCATTGTATTCTTCAGTTCTAATTATTTACAATTGGTTTTCCAAAAATCTCGGTAAATAAATCTCAGTAACTGAATTCGGTTGTAGATATTTATTTATTTAAATAATTAAAATGATTTAATTAAAGATTTTTAACTACTATAAATAGAAACTTGATTTGAGAAATCAAAACACTCTCTGACACTATAATTTCAGGAATTAAGAGGAGAAAAAAAACAGTTTTTTCTCTTAATCATTCTTGCTCATATGTTGAGAACTCAACAAGAAAAATATCTACTCTTTATCCTAATAGCCCACACTATTTGTTGAGTGTGGTGGATCGATTTAAAAAATAATGGTGTGAGTCCAATTGTATTATCCTCATGCTCTGAACTAAGGGATACAACATACGAGAAGTTTCAAGGATACGCTAATAGTCTTCAAGAGGTATATATTCTAAACTAGTACGTATTTTATGTTTTGATTTATTATATACACATGTGGAGATCCATTAGGATATAGTACAATGAGAATTAGCAATACGAAACTCATCCACTGCGTATCCGATTTATTACCATAAAACCAACATATAGTACAATCCCAAAATGGTGTTTCAATACACCCTTATCTATTTCGGCACCCAAAATTTTTTTTAACCATTTGTTTTTTATGAACGTGTACTTGTAGTTATTTAGCACCACCTATAAATTTTTAGAAAATTGTACAAGAAAAACCAATCATGCATGTAACAAAATATTTGAACATTATTTTTGTTGTAAATCATTCGAAATTTTCTGAAAATTTACAGATTGTCCTAAATAATTATTGTGTATACAATCATGTAAAAAAAAAAATAGACTAAACAAGTCTCCTAAATGTCAAAACAAATAAGAGTGTATATCAAACATCTTTTTTAGAAAGTGTATTATAGATTTTCGTTATTGTTTATATATATGATGCTACATATTATATTTATAATTCATCTTACCTATTTTTGAATTTTTTTTGAATAATTTATGGTGTCAAAAATAATGTTCAAAATAATTAGTTTCACACATATAAAAAAAAGATACATGTATACGTGTGCAACTCAATAGTTAAATCTTTTTTTTTTTTTACACTATAAATTATTCAAAAAAAAATTGGAAACAAAAAATAAATAAATATAAAAAATTGTTACTATAACTATAATCTACATTGTCACATTAAAAAAAAATGATATAATTACTCTATATATCAAAAATATAATAATAAAAGTCCTATGATAAAAATAAGGAGAATCACTCCATATCGTACTTCTTAACTTTTTTTTTTTATTTTTACGGTTTGGGTTGCTTCGGTGATTGCTATGTGGGTTGTTATGTATATTTAGGTTGCGACTTAAGTTGCTCCATTGGTTGTTATGTAGATTTCCGTAAAAATACAAAAAAGAAAAATTACTTTGAAATGTAAAAAAAAATTAAAAACTCCTAAAAAACAAAAAAACTTTTTTAAGTTGTGTACTACTAATGTGCTATATTAATAGTCTATATTTTTATTACAATAAAATATATCTAATAATTCATTTAGTCATGTTAGTTGTTTGCGGCTCATAGATTAGTTAACCATATCTTTATGATAGATTAATAGTATAGGTAATGTACTAATAACCCATTTTGAAAGAGTTTGATTGCTTGGTAGCCGTCTAAGTTATTTGAAATTCATTATTTATGTTTTTTTTAGGGATTATTATAGAAGATTGTCGTAAATTTTTTGCATCTTCAAACAATATTTTTTTATTAAACGATTTTTTAACATAAATACTGATAGTCTTCCTAGAGCATTTCATTCTTTTTCAAATTGCATGTTCAACACGAATAATGTTCATGTTGAGGTACAACCTTATCTTTTGACTCATTTAACAAATTAATAAAAATTCTATGTTTACTTTCAAAAAAAAAAAAACATTCCATATATGCTAAAGTTGAATTTTCTTCTGTTTTGAAATTTCAAAAGCTTATCCTTAATACGGCCTAAGTACGACAAGGACCCATGTTCAACACATACATATACAATACCAGCACAGATGCCAATAGTGTTCAGTTCACATCATATTTTCAAACATATTTAGATCTCAATTGAGAAGGAACAATAATAAGATCAATGAACGGAGTATAGGTAACTTCCAAAAACATAAATTGGAAAAATGCGTTTAATTTAAGTACAATTGGTAATATAATTTTGTGTATGATAATGATATAGGCCTCTCCATTGTTGTCCCATAAAGCAATTCCAAAAGCCTTTAGTTTGGCCCCATTTTTAAAGACAGACAAAATTGTGTGTATTAATGCTTTTTGTGGTTGACTTGTTTTTTCTTTTATAACAAAAAAATGTATAGTGCTTTCTCAATTGTTACTTAGTGATTCCGTCATTAAGGGCCACAACCTAGGCAGACTACAGAAGAAATTATAATTTCAAAAACGCCTTACCAGCGGTGGTAGTTGTAAAACATAGGTAGGTTATAGTAAGAAGAACGAATCAAGTGAACACTCACTAACAATTAGAAAATAATAATCAATAAAGTATCCGAACACTTAGGCCAATTAGTGTCTCACACTCATCACTATAATTGAATATTGTTGCTAGTAATATACTACGTGTCCTTATACAATTAGCACCGTACATTTGAGTCCTTAATGTATTTATACATACCCAAATTGAATTACTGCTCTACGCCTCTACCTTTATTCTTTTCAAAATTAATGTTTGAATCAAATGATGTTTTGCCTCTTCCATTTTGAGATAACTTCATTTGTCAATTACTTTCTCAGTAAGTATATATATAGCTTAACTTGAGACAAAATTCACTATTTCTTGTCACTTTAATACCTAATATCATATCAACCTCTCTGAAAGTCCTTTATTTACAAAGCGAAAGATTAAAAAAATATATATATTTTCTTTAACATTTTGCCTCTTATCCACTGATACTTAAAATTAGTATACCATCAACATAAAGAAACACTAATATTACACCAAATGCAACCTACAATGCTACTTTTTTGCATGGATCAAGGTTGTAGATATAATAGAGATGAAGGTGCTGGTTATGAACGAATACAAAGTTTGGTAAACAATTACCAACAACCTGAACCAACGTACAATATTCAATCAAAAACATGTCATTTCACTAACTTCATTAGTACCAGTTCTCAGCTTTGTTGTTGTTAGCACCAGTTCTCTATTGATGCAAAAATAAAGGCTCAAATTCACAATTATGGCTCATTTATTCATTGATTAATGATATTTAAATACATAAATCACATGCCTTTGCCGCAAGTCACTTTGGATATCTTAAATAAAGATGATTGATTGAAATTATTATGTGCGAATTGTGTGTCCTGTACATGTCATTACTCTTCATAATTATGTCCGCAAGCAAGCCCCTGCACTCCATTGAGCCCGAAAATGCGTCCTCTGCCTCTCCGCCAAGAACCCCCTAGCACGTAGTCCTTGGAGCTCTAGCTAGTTCGTGACAATTAATTTGTAATCTCTATTATGTACGAGGTACTAACAGCATTTTCAAGGAGATACAAATTGATGATCAATCGCTAAAATATAGTTTATATTGTAAAAATTTTGCTTTTTATTAAAAATTAATCTAAATTTGTCACGGTAAAAATTCATTTAAATTTTAAATCAAAATATAACATGATACAAAATTTGTATTATAATAAATACACTATTTATATATTTAATTTAGTGTCATTTTTAAAATTTTATTATTAAACTTAGTTATTGTATGAAATTATAAATTTTTTATATTATTTTATATAATAAAATTAATGATAAAGTTTTATTTTTATATATATAATTTTAATAAAAATATTAAATAAATTTTAAATTTTGTATCAAATTTTATAATTATTTATTGGAGTATAATATTAAAAATTAATGTAAATACTAAAATATTTTTTATACAGCATAAGTTTTATATTTTTTGAGGATGGTCTAAAAAAATTATCTTATGTTCATATTCATATTTACCAAATTGGATAAAAATAATATTACTTTGAGAACTAATTAAGTACATATGGGTACAAAAACATTTAATTCATTATTATGTTAAAATATTAGGGGTAAGTTGAAAAATATCACTTTTATTAATCAATTAATCAAATTTACCTCTAATTTTATATTTAATTGAAACATACCTCTTTTTATATGTATTGTACCCAAAATACCCTGACATAAGAGAGTCACATGAAGAGTATCTTGAAGTGACAGGGGCAAAATTGGTACAATGTTTAAAAAAAGAGGTAAAAATGATAGACTTTAAAAAAGAGTGTAAAAATAAAAGAGGACAATATAAAAAAGGTATAGAGTGTAATTTCCTCAAAATATTATCAGATTTTCTTCCTTGTCTAGGCCCATGGGCCTCTCAGCACAATCGGGAGTGAAGACCAAATGTCATTTGTTATAGTGAAAGGGCATTTTACAAAAATACTGGATTTGGGGTAATTGTTTTCAATTTTACTGCCACACGGCAGAATTAACATTTATACTGTCCTCCCTTTTTTTTTTCTTTTATACTGTCAACAACAAAACAAAAGTATGAGGCCTCCATCTTTGACAATCACAGACATAACCACCACCACAACACCAGGACACCGGAAAATAACCATTAATTCCGACAAGAATAAACAAAAGCAGTAAAATCGACGTCAATAAATAATCATGGCAAAACAACGGTAAAACAACACTAAAACAATCAAACAAAACAAAAGAAAAAAATGATTAAAAAAAACAAACAATCACGCACAACCTCAACACCAGATGCAAAATCAACTATATTTGCAAGTCTATTCCTAGAAAATTATAAAAAAAAAAAACTACTAAAACAACACTGAAACAACACAAAAACAAATGAAGCAAATATAACTACTTAGAAAAATATAGAAGAAACACACACCTCAAAACTCTCTTGTGAGTGAGCTCGTCAAATATATTTATAGGAGAACCAAAAGAAAAAACCACAAAAATAGCCAAAGAGAACGAAGAAGAAATGTATTTATAGCCTCCATCTTCCACACTCACAGACATAACCATCACAACAACACGAGAACACCCAGAAAATACCTATTAATTCTAGCGAGATGGAGCAAGGGCAGTGAAATCGGCATCAAATAAATAAATCATGAAAAACAACAGTAAAACAATACTAAAACAATACTAAAACAAAAAAAAACAATAAAAGAAAAAAATGATAAAAAATTAACTATGTTGTGCACATCCTCAATACTAAATGCACTATATTTGCAAGAAAAGTTCTAGAAAATTAGAACAAAAAAAAAACCACACTAACTCTTATATTTTCAAAAAAAAACATAACTAAGAACTTCAAAAAATTAAAAAAAAAAAAAAAAAAAAAAAAAAAAGAAGAAAAGAAAAGAAGATGAAGAAGAAGAACTGAACATGAAAAAAAAATAAAAATCATGAAAAACAACAGTAGAACAATACTAAAACAACGGTAAAGATGAAGAAAAAAAAAAACTTGAAGAAGAAGATGAATATTAGAACATGGGGGTGAGATTTATTTGAAAAGCTAGAAGATAAAGATGATGAAGAAGATGAATAGTGAGAAATGAGAGTGGGACTTTTAAATCTATTTAAATAAAAAAAAAGAGTGAGACATGGGGTGTGATTTTTAAATTTATTTAAATAAAAGAAAAAGTAAAACATGTCACTTTTATGACACATCTCATCAACCTTTTCAACAAAATAATAATTATTAAATTATCTCAAAAAATAATAATTATTAAATATTAAAAATAATAAATAATAACTTTTATATCCATTAAAATAAAAAATTAAATAAATAATTGAGCCCATGTCCCAATCAATCTAAAAAAAAAACAAAACAATAACATAAAATTGTTGGCAGCCGAGAAAAAAAAAAAAAAAAAAAAAAAAGTACAAAAGTTATTTTGGGAGTGTAACAGTATAAAAGAAAGAAAATAGGAAAACACAGTAAACTGTGTAAATTTCCCTAGTGAAATTAAACAATTTATGAATTTTTATGTGTAAGAATATTGCCTATTTTTTTAATTTTTTTTTAAGGATAACTGTTGTAGGTTAGAGTTATAGATTAGAGAAAAAGCAAAAAGGTAAAGTGAAGAGATTTTTTTTATTTATAAAAGTTTACTGTCTATGGTAAGATCATGTTAAACTAATCTATGAGCTACAATATTAACTTTACAACTTTTTTACATCCTTTGGAAAACTAGATTCAAGGTACAAAATAAGTCTCAAAATTACACGCAATCAAACTACTAGATTCAAGGTACAAAATAATCTTCAATAGGCATCAAATAGAATTAAACCACAAATGGCGATGGAATCTTCTCGAACCAAGATAGCTCATCGTCTAACTGCAAGACATATTTTACCAAACCATGAACTACAAAATTCTTATCATGAGCCACATGGGACACAACTGCCCTTAATAATTTAGACAATAAAACTATAACGTCTTCAAATAATACCCCATCACATTAAAAAAACACATTCACATTATTATAATTGTTGCCAGAGCTAGCGAAACTAAAAAAATATCGCAACACCAAACTAAAAAATATAGTTATATTAGAATGACAATCTTCAAAATAAAAATAATGTACAAATTTAGAATTAAACACACAACACATATGACTAGCTCGACATTACTAACAAACTAAAAAATCAACAAAATTTCTAAGAATAACTAGCCAAAGGTATTATTCTTTAGCTAGTAACAACATACTGTTGGGTTTTATGCCCTAAATAAAACTCATTTCAATATAATCAGATTTACTTATTAATATAGATCAGAAATAACATTTAATGTTGCATGGTTCACATGATTTATTTCATGATTATATGTACATAATGTATAAATTCATCTGAAACCCTTTTCACATACTTGATCCTGTTTATTGTGCCGTCAACACATTGGAAAGTAAACATGACTATGTGAATAAAGTTTCCTAGATTTATCAGACACAGGGTTTTACTGATATGATAATCTACAACAAGAGTCTACTTGTATTTGGAGAAATACTATGTTCTTTCCAGAACATTGGTTAAAGTAAAGCTCAGGTTGGATGCATGGAGTATGCATCGGAAGGGACCGATATTGAACTTTGACTTAGATTTATTAAACTTACCGTAATATCTATTCAAGTCAATATCGCCTAGTTGATCCTAGATCAAATGATCTTAATCCTGTTATGATTAGGCTCAATCTCAGGAGGCTATTCGTGTTCTTTGATTTGTTAGTTAAGCCTACTTTTAGGTCAGGGTGATACGTACATTTTGGGAACACGGTAGTGCAATTGAGTGGGAGCGCTAGCATAAACATGGAATCTATAGCTTCTATCTGGCGAATAGTAAGCAAAGGATGATCTCCTTCGAGCTTGACCAAACGAACATAAATGGTGGAGTACTCATTTCACATAAGCTGAAATATCATTTATACGGGGTCAAGTGTTTTAAGGATAAAATACATTGTAGGGTGTAACGGTAATTTAATCCCTTTACAGTGTAGATCGTTCATATAGAGGATCATTGATCACATTATGATTATAACAATGGATAACTAATGATATGTCTATATGGTGGAACATATAGAGCATTCTATATACTGAGAGTGCAATTCTAAGTTCTATGCGTGGATTCAACGAAGAATTAATAAGTTAGTGAATTTTAGTGCTAAATTCTTGATCTACTTATTGGAAGCTCGGTTATATAGACCCATGGTCCCCACACTAGTTGAGATAATATTTCTTGTAAGACTCATGTAATTGGTTTTGATTAATCAATTATAATTCTCAAATTAGACTATGTCTATTTGTGAATTTTTCACTAAGTAAGGGCGAAATTGTAAAGAAAGAGTTTTAGGGGCATATTTGTTAATTATGATACTTTGTATGGTTCAATTAATAAATATGATAAATGACAATATTATTTAATAATTATTTATAGTTATTAAATAGTTAGAATTGGCATTTAAATGGTTGAATTAGAAAATTGGCGTTTTTGAGAAAATCAGATGCAGAAAAGGTAAAACTGCAAAATTGCAAAAAGTGAGGCCCAAATCCACTAGTATAGGGCCAGCCACTTTTGTAGGAAATTTAAACTGATATTTTCATTATTTTAATGCCAAATAATTCAAACCTAACCCTAGTGGAATGCTATAAATAGATAGTGAAGGCTTAAGGAAAATTACACTTAAATTTTCTATTTTTCCTTCAGAGAAAAACCTGAGCCTTCTCTCTCCCTATCTTTAGCTGCCACTTCTTCTTTCTCTTCCCTCTTGATAATTTCGAAATCCTTAGTGTATGAGTAGTGCCCACACACATCAAGCAATACCTCAATCAAAGTGAGGAAGATCGTGAAGAAAGATCATCAGCAAAGGAGATTCAGCATCAAGGATTCAGAGAAAGAAATCCAGGTTCAGATATTGATAATGCTCTGCTACAGAAAGGAATCAAGGGCTAGATATCTGAACGAAATGAGTCATTATATTCCGCTGCACCCAATGTAAGGTTTCTTAAACTTTATATGTGTTTAATTTATCGTTTTAGAAAGTTCATATTTAGGGTGTTAATAAACATACTTGTGAGTAGATCTAAGATCCTAGTAAAATAATTTCCAACAACTGGCCTCAGAGCCATGGTAATTGATTTACTTGCAAGAAATTTGGACTTTAAAACGATTGTTTGTATGTTCTTTGGATGGTATCATGTTGTATTGAGTGTTATTTGATGATTGATTGATGTTTGTGAAATTTTCGTGAAAAATAATTGCCATTTCATCTCTGGAATTATTTTATTGGATAGTATGGAAAAAATTAAGCAAGTTAGCCTTTTACAGAACTTAATTTGGATTTTATTTGAATTAGTTATGATTTTTTGAAGATTTGAAAAAATGGGGGCTGTGCTGATATTTTCCTGCGATCGCAAATCTGTCCGTACAGTTTCGATTTTTTTTGTTTTTCTTCAATTTTTCATGCTTTTTCATGGAATTAACTTCCAATTTTTTGTATAGTTTTGTATTTATACTATTACTATTCCTAATTCAATTCTAATTATTATTTTGAATTAATTTAATATTTTTTAAATTTAATTCAAGATATTAGTGTAATTTGAATTTGAATAGAATTAGTATCTATCTTCTTGCTTAAAAATCTATCTTATTTTTAAATTTGATTATATCTTTTTTTTAAATTTAAGCTCAGATTTTATAAGATATTTATAAAATCTTTTAAGATATTTTTAATTATATCTTATCTTTTAAGATTTTTTTTAAATCTTTTTAGATATTTTGACCTTATTTAAATTTAAAATAAGATATTTATAATCATGTAATTTTAAATAGATGTAAGATATTTTGCTAACTTTTAAATTTTGTTATTTTATTTATTTAAATTAAATTTAAAATCTGAAAAGATATTTCATTTATCTTTTCTAATTTTTATTTAATTTTTATTTTTTAAAATAACATTTAATTTTTAAAAGTAGTTAGCAAATTTTTGAAATGATATTTAGGTTGGTTGAAACCTAATTTTTCAAAATTGTAGGTTTAATTTTAAATTTAATTTTTTTTAATTTTCGAATTTTTTCAAATTCTTTTAAAATTTTCGAAATATTTTTTATTTATTTAATTAATTATTTTTCGAAATTAAATATTTAATTTAAAAATTAAATAAATCCTACATCCAACTATCCAGCTAACCTTGTTGCAGGAGTATGTGTTTTAGCTTGTTTGTAAGTTTTTAAAACCTATTATTACTTGATTGCAAATAGCCATGGTTACCTTTTGCCAGATCTAATGATCTGATGGCTCCCTTGGTCAAGATAATAATTTGTAACAGGTATATTTACAATCTTCTTTCATCTGTGTATGACCTAGCAACATGATAGGACCCATCCAAAGTGTGCCTGTGTGAGCCTATGTGTTTAATTTGATTATAGATACATATAGGTTGTTGTTGCTAAAATAAATTATCATAGTTCTTGATAGAATTTATTTAGGCCCATTTAGTTTTCGGGTCTATTCAATTAATAACAGTTGTTCTTATTAAGGTTAAATTCCTCTCTTTTGGGCCTTGTGTGAGAGTTGGGAGCCATAGAAGTGGGTACGACATACTGAACCCAGCACCCCCTCACACAAACCACCCCAATTGTGAAGGCCCATTTGCCTGATTTGAATGACTGTACTAGGTTAATTACACTAGTTTAACCTAATTAAAATTGATTAGCAACATAATTAATTTCATTTATTTTGAAATTAATTTAGAAAATCATAGTTTAAAGAATTTTATATTCTAAGCTAAACTATATGTATTTTCTTGTATTTAATTAAATATAGAATTATAACCATCTAGATTCTTTCTGGAACTTAATTTAAATTTTTCATTAAATATTCCTATTTAAGTTGATATTTAGTTATCTTCAACTAACCAACTTAAATCTGAATATCTTTTGAATTCAAAATTTCAAAATTAAGTTGAGGAATTTTAGGCATTGGTTATTAAGATTCTTTAGATATTTTTTAAGTTAATATCTTTTCGAATATTAACTTAAAATGGAATATTTTCAAATTAAGTGGTTACAACTTAATTTTTGATATTTAATTAAATTAAATTTGAAAAATATTTAAGTTCTAGATTTTTTCTAATACAACTTAAATTAGATATTTTTTTTCAAATTTTGTGGAAAAGATACTTAGTCAAATAAGATATTTTCTAGATAGTTATTTCTAGACTACTTATTATTTCTAATATTAAATAGGAAAATATTATAAATTGTGAAATTAATTATTTAATTAATTTTGGTACAATTTATTTTAAGTATATTTTTCCTAGTATTAAACTAGAAATTAATAATTAAGCCTTCTCTACACTTAATTATTTATTTCTTGAATTTAATACATTTAATTAATTTGAAAATTAAATATCTAAGTTGATTTTTATCATCATACTTAAATATTTCTTTTTCATGACATTTAATTAAATAGAAAATTATTTTTAGTTGAAATTTAATTTTTCAACTAAATTTAAATAATTTTCAAAATATATTTTTTCTTTATTTTATTAATCAATTTTCGAAATTGCATTTCTTAAATGCTAGAATTTCGAATTTTATCTTGAAAAATAGATTAAGTTGTAAATTAATTATTTTAATTAATTCTTGGATCAACTTAAATCAATGATTTTTTCATTTATTGATTAATTTAAAATAAATTGAATTAAAGTATATTATTAGAAATTGAATTAATTAGTCAAAGGAAAATCTAGATAGGTGATATTTTTGCTTGAAGTATTTTTCTAGTGTATTTAATTAAATAGAAAATTAATATTTAAGTTGATTTTCATCATCATACTTAAATATTTGAAATTTTTCTTATATATTTAATTAAATAGGAAAATTATATTTTTTGTTGTAAATTAATTTTATTAATTAATTTTGGGCCAACATTTAATTAGAATAATTTTTCCAGGATTTATTTTTTATTTTAATATGCATTTTTCGAAAATTGTATTCTTATATACTTTAATTTTTCAAAATGCAATATATATTTATAGAAAATTAAATTTGAGTTGTAAATTAATTTAAATTAATTTTGTAACAACTTAAATTGAATATTTTTCTAAATATTTATTGGAAATTATTACTAAGATGGAAATAATTCATGTTATTTTCATATCCATCTAAGTAAAATTTATAAATATTAAATTAAAATTTATATTTAGAATTTTTCATTCTAAATTGGAAATTTTAAGTAAATAAATATATATATTTAAAATAAATAGAATAAATTAAGAGAATCAAAGAAAATACAACTCACTTTAAATAATGAGCTTGATTATTATTAAGATATTCGATCTCCATTGTTGGTCTTACAAAAGTTAAATGTTTTCAATATAACCTCGAGACGCTAGACTTCGTCCCCCTATGGATGGTTATTCGTTGAACGCATTTAACACCGTAAGATTTCATTTGATAAGTGTTTTGTAAGTTTTCTTCTCTATTAGACTCTCCCCTACGGTGACTACTTAGAGATAAACTTATGAAACATGAAACAATGGTGGAAGCTCATAAAATGAGAATAACCTTGACTCTCGCCTACCGGGACAACGTTGGATTCTTATTTTGATCGAATAAAAGGTTGCTAGAGTGGTTTCTATTTTAGAAGAGCTGACAACTCTATTCAATAAATGATGCTTTGACTCTCGCCTACCGGGACACTGTATCAGTTTGTTGAAAACCTTGGAAATTATTTAGGATTGTATGTTTTAGTATTTTCACTAGTCATTCCTACTTGCTATATGCTTATAATTTCTGAATTGTGTATGAATTTATATTGAACCATGTTATTTTCTGTTATTAAGTTGTAGTTTAATTTCGAATCTTCATTGTTGGTCCAAAATGTTTGTTTATCTAATGAGATAAATCCCTAGTGGATTTTCACCATTAGACATACATAATAGTGTAAGATTTCGAAAGATAAGTATTGTATATGCGACATCTAACTGTTCATCAATTGATGACACCTTAGACTAGTATTTTTACAATATGAAACAAGAAGATTACATAAATAAGATTACTTTGTCTTTCGCTAATCGAAGCATCGTTGGATTCTTATTTTAAACGAAATTATCCTAATTCCTCTTAGCTTATTCATTTCGAATTAGCTTTATAACATATCATTGGATGAATGGTCTATAAATCATTTCATGTCATTCTATATTTTCTCTTAAGAAATTAAATGACGCATATGATTACAATCCCAAAATTCTATTCCCAATTGATATAAATCCTCAATCTTAGAAATCTCCTACTTGTATGGGAAAATCTGACTTAGAGTTTAAATAGTAGTGGTGGTCCAAGAAAGAATTACTCATTATATTTGGTTGAATTTAAGTCTTTGACTTTAATTTTAGAATCCAAACAGAAATTTTCTTATATTTCTAATTCCGAATACAATACAGTTACACTTTCTCAAGTGTTTAAAATCCATCTTTTATTAATGGATTCAAACTGTATGGAATATGAGTTAGGTATTCTGTGACCAGGATCCACTTGCAGTATTCTAAGAACTATTTGATGTAACTAAACTTATGTCATCATAGACACTACCACATTTTTTTAATCTATGGCATTTGTATCTTGTTCATAGTGGATCTGACAAGATCAATCTCTGCAAAGAGTTAATATGCCTATATCCATTGAAAGTAGTTCATCTCATTCGCAGATGGATGTACATTCAGGGGTGGATATGAGTTTTTCGTTGTATTCCTAAAACGATAACTCTAGATTATACCTTATAGCAAGAAATTTGAAATGTTTGAAAAATTTCATTAATTTCTAGCAATGGTTAAAACCATTATGGTAAGTGGTTAAAGATCTTGCGAACTGATAGGGGTGGAGAAATAGTTAGTAGATATGCAGTTCAAAGATCATTAATTTGATTTTTGAATTATATCCAAACTTACCTCCCCAGAAATTTCGAGTTGTATGTTGATGATTAGTTACTAGTCGTTGCCTAATTCCTTCTATGATAATACAATTTCAGAATGATGTAATGGTTGTATACTAAATGTAAATCATTACTAGATTCATGGATGACCTGATCAAAATCTTAAGAAAAGCTAGAACTGTTAACCATGGTTTGTTAGCTATTCTAAGTGATTAGGGGTGGACCATCCCATTGTCAATAGATAAGAAAGTGTTTGTTCAAACAAATACTACTTTTCTAAGAAAATGACTAAGTCTGAAAAACAAGTAGCAAATAAAGGAGATATTTAATTCTTGATTCCAAAAGTGTTCTATCATCTTATATAACATATGATGATCCCACTGCCTCTGTTGTCTTGTCACAACCGAAGAGATCAATACCATTTAGTTTTCTTAGACATAATTCACGGTGCCTTGTCGTAGTGGGAGAGTTTCTAGGAACTCACCTTCTTATGACTTGGGAGACACTAGTGGTTTAAATCCATTGTGAGTTTAAACAAGTAATGGATTGTCAAGATAAGAAACTAAGAAGAAAGCCAAAAGAACTATGGTTTAATCTATTCACATGGAATAACCTAAAGTTTTCTATTACAAGGACATAAAAGGAAATTTTAGTTAATAAGTCTATTCTATACACTTAACAAAACTTCCTGTTCCTAGTATTATAGGTTTGAGTTTATCTAAACCTATGGCTTGTGGTATACCTGGTAATTACTTACTCTAATGCAAGCAACTTACTTTAGTAAGATGCTGAAGCATTTTCTTTCTAATGTCAATCAATAGAAGCTTCACAACTTCTAAGGTATAGATTTTATTTATCTAAGGAAAAGTTTCAACTATTCCAGAAAAGATAAAGCCATGAAAGAATTTCTTATATCAACAGTGAGAGGTCTTAGATATGCTTTTGTATGCCTTAGACCAGACACCTGCTGTTGAGTGGGAGTAATGAGTAGGTATCAGATTAATCCAGGAGAAGAACATTGGAAGAAAATCAAGTAAATCCTAAGATAAAGAAGAGGAACTATATGTTAGTCTATAAGGGTGTGTTTAAAACTCTTAGACTACACCATATCAGATTTCGAAATTTGCTTATGTGCTAGTAAATATTTCTGATAAGATGGTGATTACTCTGGGGGTGGAATAGTGATTTTGGAGAAGTGTAAAAACCTATCTGAAGTCTCTAGGTCTACCAGAGAGGGACTGAAGGTTAAAGCTGCAGGAAAGGTACTTATTCAGTCTAAGGAAAGTTCTATACATTTTTGGCATCATTCTAAATTGCCTTAAACTACTAGTGTTAATTTCCTGATTAACCAAAAGTAGTTGCCAAAGATATAGAATCCAGTATCCCAAGAGAGTAAACATATAGAGAGGAATTTCACATTATCAATGATTTTGTGATTAAGGAAGAGTAATAGTGGAGAAAAGGTTGTGGTTAATTCAACCTTTCAGATCCTATTACGAGGAGTTTACTACTACTACACTTGATTTGCATATCAAGGTGTTGAGATTATTTGAAACGCACTTTTTGTTTTATATTAGTGCAAGTGGGAGTTTGTTGGGTTTTATGCCCTAAATAAAACTCATTTCAATATAATCAGATTTGCTTATTAATATAGATCAGAAATAACATTTAATGTTGCATGGTTCACATGATTTATTTCATGATTATATGTACATAATGTATAAATTCATCTGAAACCCTTTTCACATACTTGATCCTGTTTATTGTGCCGTCAACACATTGGAAAGTAAACATGACTATGTGAATAAAGTTTCCTAGATTTATCAGACACAGGGTTTTACTGATATGATAATCTACAACAAGAGTTTACTTGTATTTGGAGAAATACTATGTTCTTTCCAGAACATTGGTTAAAGTAAAGCTCAGGTTGGATGCATGGAGTATGCATCGGAAGGGACCGATATTGAACTTTGACTTAGATTTATTAAACTTACCGTAATATCTATTCAAGTCAATATCGCCTAGTTGATCCTAGATCAAATGATCTTAATCCTGTTATGATTAGGCTCAATCTCAGGAGGCTATTCGTGTTCTTTGATTTGTTAGTTAAGCCTACTTTTAGGTCAGGGTGATACGTACATTTTGGGAACACGGTAGTGCAATTGAGTGGGAGCGCTAGCATAAACATGGAATCTATAGCTTCTATCTAGCGAATAGTAAGCAAAGGATGATCTTCTTCGAGCTTGACCAAACGAACATAAATGGTGGAGTACTCATTTCACATAAGCTGAAATATCATTTATACGGGGTCAAGTGTTTTAAGGATAAAATACATTGTAGGGTGTAACGGTAATTTAATCCCTTTACAGTGTAGATCGTTCATATAGAGGCTCATTGATCACATTAGGATTATAACAATGGATAACTAATGATGTGTCTATATGGTGGAACATATAGAGCATTCTATATACTGAGAGTGCAATTCTAAGTTCTATGCGTGGATTCAACGAAGAATTAATAAGTTAGTGAATTTTAGTGCTAAATTCTTGATCTACTTATTGGAAGCTCGGTTATATAGACCCATGGTCCCCCCACTAGTTGAGATAATATTGCTTGTAAGACTCATGTAATTTGTTTTGATTAATCAATTATAATTCTCAAATTAGACTATGTCTATTTGTGAATTTTTCACTAAGTAAGGGCGAAATTGTAAAGAAAGAGTTTTAGGGGCATATTTGTTAATTATGATACTTTGTATGGTTCAATTAATAAATATGATAAATGACAATATTATTTAATAATTATTTATAGTTATTAAATAGTTAGAATTGGCATTTAAATGGTTGAATTAGAAAATTGGCGTTTTTGAGAAAATCAGATGCAGAAAAGGTAAAACTGCAAAATTGCAAAAAGTGAGGCCCAAATCCACTAGTATAGGGCCAGCCACTTTTGTAGGAAATTTAAACTGATATTTTCATTATTTTAATGCCAAATAATTCAAACCTAACCCTAGTGGAATGCTATAAATAGATAGTGAAGGCTTCAGGAAAATTACACTTAAATTTTCTATTTTTCCTTCAGAGAAATACCTGAGCCTTCTCTCTCCCTATCTTTAGCTGCCACTTCTTCTTTCTCTTCCCTCTTGATAATTTCGAAATCCTTAGTGTATGAGTAGTGCCCACACACATCAAGCAATACCTCAATCATAGTGAGGAAGATCGTGAAGAAAGATCATCAGCAAAGGAGATTCAGCATCAAGGATTCAGAGAAAGAGATCCAGGTTCAGATATTGATAATGCTCTGCTACAGAAAGGAATCAAGGGCTAGATATCTGAACGGAAGGAGTCATTATATTCCGCTGCACCCAATGTAAGGTTTCTTAAACTTTATATGTGTTTAATTTATCGTTTTAGAAAGTTCATATTTAGGGTGTTAATAAACATACTTGTGAGTAGATCTAAGATCCTGGTAAAATAATTTCCAACACATACAAGCATCTTAATTTAAAACTGTTCAAAGTCAATATCAAACAGATTATATTAAAATTAAACTTATCGGTAAATTCTCTGTAATTGTAGGCCCTCCACAAAATAACCTACAAAATAACAAAAATAAAACTCTATTACCACACAATATAATGAAAAAATTAATGTGAAAGAACGATGGAATTGGTCAGCCCTACCATACGATCTGTCAGGCAAGACCTATCCATCATCGGGCTGATAAGATGGCCTTATTTGCGACGTACGTGGCCCTTTTGGCCTTGAGGTCTACCCATGATCCCTTAGGAACTAAGTTCCTTCTAGAACACAGGGACTTTTTGTTGGGTTTTGTGCCCTAAATAAAACTCATTTCAATATAATCAGATTTACTTATAAATAAAGATCAGAAATAACATTTTATGTTGCATGGTTCACATGATTTATTTCATGATTATATATATAATGTATGAATTCTATTTAAGTCCAGAACATATGAATTTGTTAAAGATTATAGTGTTGTCAGCACAGTGGAATATAATCTTAATTATATGTTCGAAAGTTTATTCCTTGATTTTTCAGAACACTAGATTTAGAGTACTTACATGGTATACTCAGCGATAGGTATACTTACACCTTGGAAAAGTGTTATGTCCTTTCCAGGACATTGGCAAAGTTTACCAGTATCAGATGTATGGAGTATACATCGGAAGGGACCGATATTGAACTTTGATTAGATATATTAAAATTTACCGTAATATCTTCAATATCACATGTTGATCCTAGATCAAATGATCTTAATCTTGATATGGTTAGGTTCGATCTTAAGAGTACTATACATGTTCTTTGATTTGTTAGTTAAGCCTACTTTTGGGTCAGGATGATACGTACATTTTAGGAACATGATAGTAAAATTGAGTGGGAGCGCTACCATAAATATGGAGTCCATAACTAGTTGAGACCATACTGCTTGTAAGACTCAGTTAATTGATTTTGATTAATCAATTATAATTCTAAAGTTAGACTATGTCTACTTTATGAACTTTCACTAAGCAATGGCGAAATTGTAAAGAAAAGAGATTCTAGGTTTATTTATTAATTAAGATACTTTATTTGTCTAAATTAATAAATATATTAAATGGTAATATTATTTAATAATTATTTTTAAGTTATTAAATAATTAGAATTGGCATTTAAATGGTTAAATTGAAAATTGGCTTTTTTTGAAAAAATGGGAATGAAAAATAACAAAATGAAAGTTGCAAAGTGAGGCCCAATTTCCTTATCTGGGCCGCCCACTATGCATAGGTTTTTACCATTTTATTTTTTTATTATTTTAATGCCATACAATTCTAACCTAAACCTAGAGGGCATTCTATAAATAGAAAGTATTGGCTTCAAAAAATTATGACTTTGCACATTGTTTCCTTCAGACAAAAGCCAAGCCGCCCCTTCTCTCTCTTTTCTTTTTTAAATTTTCGAAATTCCCTTGGGTGATAGAGTAGTGCCCATACACATCAAGTGGTACCTCAATCATAGTGTGTAAGACTGTGGAAAATCAACCAACAAGAAGGAGAGAAAGAGATCTAGATTCAGATCTTGATTATGCTCTGGTACAGAAAGGAATCAAGGGCTAGAGATCTGAATGGAAGGAGTCATATTATTCTGCTGCACCCAATGTAAGGTTTCTTAAACTCTTATATGTTTATTTCATTGTTTTAGAATTCATATTAGGATGTTAATAAAACATACTTGGTAGTAAATCTAGATCCTGGTAAAATATTTCCAACAACTGGTATCAGAGCCATGGTAATGTTTTACTTTCATGTAATATGAATTAAAACGATGTTTTATATGTTTTGTGTTGATTTGGATGGTTTCATGTGGTTTGATGAATGTATATGATGTACGATTTTTTCCATGAAAAATATTTTTTCTATTTTTTA
Source organism: Cannabis sativa (assembly GCF_029168945.1). Taxonomy (NCBI): domain Eukaryota; kingdom Viridiplantae; phylum Streptophyta; class Magnoliopsida; order Rosales; family Cannabaceae; genus Cannabis; species Cannabis sativa. The sequence continues at coordinate 17,100,922 of NC_083602.1, read as the reverse complement.
AAATCTTTTATTTGGATTCCTTGTGAAAAATTAAGCAATTTTGTTTTTTACGGAACTCGATTCCGATAAAAATTGAGAAAGTTATGAATTTTGGAAAGTTGGGATTCTTGGCTGTCGAAGCTAGGTGCATGCATGCACCAAGTGTTGGAAATTATTTTACCAGGATCTTAGATCTACTCACAAGTATGTTTATTAACATCCTAAATATGAACTTTCTAAAACGATGAAATAAACACATATAAAGTTTAAGAAACCTTACATTGGGTGCAGCGGAATAATATGACTCCTTCCGTTCAGATATCTAGCCCTTGATTCCTTTCTGTAGCAGAGCATTATCAATATCTGAACCTGGATCTCTTTCTCTGAATCTTTGATGCTGAATCTCCTTTGCTGATGATCTTTCTTCACGATCTTCCTCACTATGATTGAGGTATCACTTGATGTGTGTGGGCACTACTCTAATCACTAAGAGAGGTTCGAAATATTGAGGAAGAAAAGAGAGAGAGAGTGGCGGCTAGAGAAGAGAGTGGAGGCTCAGGTTTTTCTGATTCAGAAAGTGTGTTTTTCCTGAAGCCTTCACTATCTATTTATAGCATTCCTCTAGGGCTTGATTTGAATTATATGGCATTAAAATAATGAAAAAATCATTTAAAAAAGATGACATAAGTGGCCGGCCCTAGGCTAGGTGGACTGGGCCTTATTTTTGCAATTTTGCAATTTTACCACTTTTGTATCTGATTTTCTCAAAAATGCCAATTTCCTAATTCAATCATTTAAATGCCAATTCTAACTATTTAATAACTATAAATAATTATTAAATAATATTGTCATTTATCATATTTATTAATTGCACCATACAAAGTATCATAATTAACAAATATGCCCCTGTTAACTCTTTCTTTACAATTTCGCCCTTACTTAGTGAAAATTTCACAAATAGACATAGTCTAATTCGTGAATTATAATTGATTAATCAAAACCAATTACATGAGTCTTACAAGCAATATTATCTCAACTAGTGGGGGGACCATGGGTCTATATAACCGAGCTTCCAATAAGTAGATCAAGAATTTAACACTAAAATTCACTAACTTATTAATTCTTCGTTGAATCCACGCATAGAACTTAGAATTGCACTCTCAGTATATAGAATGCTCTATATGTTCCACCATATAGACACATCATTAGTTATCCATTGTTATAATCCTAATGTGATCAATGATCCTCTATATGAATGATCTACACTGTAAAGGATTAAATTACCGTTACACCCTACAATGTATTTATTCCTTAAAACACTTGACCCCGTATAAATGATATTTCAGCTAATGTGAAATGAGTACTCCACCATTTATGTTCGTTTGGTCAAGCTCGAAGGAGATCATCCTTTGCTTACTATTCGCCAGATAGAAGCTATAGATTCCATGTTTATGATAGCGCTCCCACTCAATTGCACTACCGTGTTCCCAAAATGTACGTATCACCCTGACCTAAAAGTAGGCTTAACTAACAAATCAAAGAACACGAATAGCCTCTCGAGATTGAGCCTAAACATATCAGGATTAAGATCATTTGATCTAGGATCAACTAGGCGATATCGACTTGAATAGATATTACGGTAAGTTTAATAAATCTAAGTCAAAGTTCAATATCGGTCCCTTCCGATGCATACTCCATGCATCCAACCTGAGCTTTACTTTAACCAATGTTCTGGAAAGAACATAGTATTTCTCCAAATACAAGTAAACTCTTGTTGTAGATTATCATATCAGTAAAACCCTGTGTCTGATAAATCTAGGAAACTTTATTCACATAGTCATGTTTACTTTCCAATGTGTTGACGGCACAATAAACAGGATCAAGTATGTGAAAAGGGTTTCAGATGAATTTATACATTATGTACATATAATCATGAAATAAATCATGTGAACCATGCAACATTAAATGTTATTTCTGATCTATATTAATAAGTAAATCTGATTATATTGAAATGAGTTTTATTTAGGGCATAAAACCCAACAAACTCCCACTTGCACTAATATAAAACAAAAAGTGTGTTTCAAATAATCTCAACACCTTGATATACAAATCAAGTGTAGTAGTAGTAAACTCCTCGTAATAGGATCTGAAAGGTTGAATTAACCACAACCTTTTCTCCACCATTACTCTTCCTTTAATCACAAAATCATTGATAATGTGAAATTCCTCTCTATATGTTTACTCTCTTGGGATACTGGATTCTATACCTTTGGCAACTACTTTTGGTTAATCAGGAAATTAACACTAGTAGTTTAAGGCAATTTGGAATGGTGCCAAAGATGTATTGAACTTTCCTTAGACTGAATAAGTAACTTTCCTGCAGCTTTAACATTCAGTCCCTTTCTGGTAGACCTAGAGACTTCAGATAGGTTTTTACACTTCTCCAAAATCACTATTCCACCCCCAGAGTAACCACCATCTTATCAGAAAGATTTACTAGCACATAGGCAAATTTCGAAATCTGATATGGTGTAGTCTAAGAGTTTTAAACACACCCTTATAGACTAACATATAGTTCCTCTTCTTTATCTTAAGATTTACTTGATTGTCTTCCAATGTTCTTCTCCTGGATTAATCTGATACCTACTCATTACTCCCACTCAACAGCAGGTGTCTGGTCTAAGGCATACAAAAGCATATCTAAGACCTCTCACTGTTGATATAAGAAATTTTTCCATGGCTTTATCTTTTCTGGAATAGTTGAGACTTTTCCTTAGATAAATAAAATCTATGCCTAAGAAGTTGTGAAGCTTCTATAGATTGCCATTAGAAAGAAAATGCTTCAGCATCTTACTAAAGTAAGTTGCTTGCATTAGAGTAAGTAATTACCAGGTATACCATAAGCCATAGGTTTAGATAAACTCAAACCTATAATACTAGGAACAGGAAGTTTTGTTAAGTCCATTGAATGGACTTATAAACGAAAATTTCCTTTTATGTCCTTGTAATAGAAAACTTTAGGTTACTCCATGTGAATGGATTAAACCATAGTTCTATTGGCTTTTCTTCTTAGTTTCTTATCTTGACAATCCATTACTTGTTTAAACTCACAATGGATTTTAATCACTAGTGTCTCCCAAGTCATAAGAAGGTGAGTTCCTAGAAACTCTCCCACTACGACAAGGCACCGTGAATTATGTCTAAGAAAACTAAATGGTATTGATCTCTTCGGTTGTGACAAGACAACAGAGGCAGTGGGATCATCATATGTTATATAAGATGATAGAACACTTTTGGAATCAAGAATTAAATATCTCCTTTATTTGCTACTTGTTTTCAGACTTAGTCATTATCTTAGAAAAGTAGTATTTGTTTGAACAAAAACTTTCTTATCTATTGACAATGGGATGGTCCACCCCTAATCACTTAGAATAGCTAACAAACCATGGTTAATGGTTCTAGCTTTTCTTAAGATTTTGATTAGGTCATCCATGAATCTAGTAATGATTTACATTAAGTATACAACCATTACATCATTCTGAAATTGTATTACCATAGAAGGATTTAGGCAACGACTAGTAACTAATCATCAATATGCAACTCGAAATTTCTGGGGAGGTAAGTTTGGATATAATTCAAAAGTCAATTTAATGATCTTTGAACTGCATATCTACTAACTATTTCTCCACCCCTATCAGTTCTCAAGATCTTTAACCACTTACCTTAATGGTTTTAACCATTGCTAGAAATTTATGAAATTTTTCAAACATTTCAAATTTCTTTGCATAAGGTATAATCTAGAGTTATCGTTTTAAGAATACAACGAAAAACTCATATCCACCCCTGAATGTACATCCATCTGCGAACGAGATGAACTACTTTCAGTGGATATAGGCATATTAACTCTTTGCAGAGATTGATCTTGTCAAATCCATTATGAACAAGATACAAATGCCATAGATTAAAAAAAATGTGGTAGTGTCTATTGATGACATAGGTTTAGTTACATCAAAGAGTTCTTAGAATACTGCAAGTGGATCCTGGTCACAGAATACCTAACTCATATTCCATACAGTTTTAATCCATTAATAGAAGATGGATATAAACACTTGAGAAAGTGTAACTGTAATGTATTCTGGAATTAGAAATATAAGAAAATTTCTATTTGGATTCTAAAATTAAAGTCAAAGACTTAAATTCAACCAAATATAATGAGTAATTCTTTCTTGGACCACCACTACTAATACAAACTCTAAGTCAGATTTGCCCATACAAGTAGGAGATTTCTAAGATTGAGGATTTATATCAATTGGGAATAGAATTTCGGGATTATAATCATAAGCGTCATTTAATTTCTTAAGAGAAAATATAGAATGACATGAAATGATTTATAGACCATTCATCCAATGATATGTTTTGAAGCTAATTCAAAATGAATAAGCTAAGAGGAATTAGGATAATTTCGTTTATAAATAAGAATCCAACGATGCTTCGATTAGCGAAAGTCAAAGTAATCTTATTTATACAATCTTCTTGTTTCATATCGTAAAAATACTAGTCTAAGGTGTCATCAATTGATGAACAGCTAGATGTCGCATATACAATATTTATCTTTCGAGATCTAACACTATTATGTATGTCTAATGGTGAAAATCCACTAGGGATTTATCTCATTAGATAAACAAGCCAAGTTAGACCAACAATGAAGATTCGAAATTAAACTACAACTTAATAACAGAAAATAACATGGTTCAATATAAATTCATACACAATTCAGAAATTATAAACATATAGTAAGTAGGAATGACAAGTGAAAATACTAAAACTTACAATCCTAAATAATTTCCAAGGTTTTCAACAAACTGATATCAGTGTCCCGTTTAGGCGAGAGTCAAAGCTACCATTCATTGAATAGAGTTGTCAGCTCGTCTAAAATGTTAAACATTCTAGCAACCTTTTATTCGATCAAGATTGGAATTCAGCGTTGTCCCGTTTAGGCGAGAGTCAAGGCAATTCTATCTTATGAGCTTCCACCATTGTTTCATAATTTGCAAGTCAAGTATGGTCGCCACCATTAGGGTGATCCATACCATACAAAACACTTACAAACTACTTATCATGCGAGGTTAAACGGTGCGAAATTGCTAATGAACGTTCCTCCATTAGGGAGGATTACTCACTAAAACAAACGCGGTGTAAAACCCACAATGGAGATCGAATGTCTCTTGATAATAAAGCTCATTATTTAAAAAAAGTTGTATTTTCTTTTATTCTCTTTATTTATTCTATTTATTTTAAATATATATTTATTTATTTAAAATTTCCAATTTAGAATGAAAAATTCTAAATATAAATTTTAATTTAATATTTATAAATTTTACTTAGATGGATATGAAAATAACATGAATTATTTCCATCTTAGTAATAATTTCCAATAAATATTTAGAAAAAAATATTTAAGTTGTTACAAAATTAATTTAAATTAATTTACAACTCAAATTTAATTTTCTATAAATATATATTGCATTTCGAAAAATTAAAGTATATAAGAATACAATTTTCGAAAAAAGCATATTAAAATAAAAAATAAATCCTGGAAAAATTATTCTAATTTAATGTTGGCCCAAAATTAATTAATAAAATTAATTTACAACAAAAAATATAATTTTCCTATTTAATTAAATATATAAGAAAAATTACAAATATTTAAGTATGATGATGAAAATCAACTCAAATATTAATTTTCTATTTAATTAAATACACTAGAAAAATACTTCAAGCAAAAATATCACCTATCTAGATTTTCCTTTGACTAATTAATTCAATTTCTAATAATATACTTTAATTCAATTTATTTTAAATTAATCAATAAATGAAAAAATCATTGATTTAAGTTGATCCAAGAATTAATTAAAATAATTAATTTACAACTTAATCTATTTTTCAAGATAAAATTCGAAATTCTAGCATTTAAGAAATGCAATTTCGAAAATTGATTAATAAAATAAAGAAAAAATATTTTGAAAATTATTTAAATTTAGTTGAAAAAATAAATTTCAACTAAAAATAATTTTCTATTTAATTAAATGTCATGAAAAAGAAATATTTAAGTATGATGATAAAAATCAACTTAGATATTTAATTTTCAAATTAATTAAATGCATTAAATTCAAGAAATAAATAATTAAGTGTAGAGAAGGCTTAATTATTAATTTCTAGTTTAATACTAGGAAAAATATACTTAAAATAAATTGTACCAAAATTAATTAAATAATTAATTTCACAATTTATAATATTTTCCTATTTAATATTAGAAATAATAAGTAGTCTAGAAATAAATATCTAGAAAATATCTTATTTGACTAAGTATCTTTTCCACAAAATTTGAAAAAATATCTAATTTAAGTTGTATTAGAAAAAATCTAGAACTTAAATATATTTCAAATTTAAATTTAATTAAATATCTAAAATTAAGTTGTAACCACTTAATTTGAAAATATTCCATTTTAAGTTAATATTCGAAAAGATATTAACTTAAAAAAAAATATCTAAAGAATCTTAATAACCAATGCCTAAAATTCCTCAACTTAATTTTGAAATTTTGAATTCAAAAGATATTCAGATTTAAGTTGGTTAGTTGTAGATAACTAAATATCAACTTAAATAAGAATATTTAATGAAAAATTTAAATTAAGTTCCAGAAAGAATCTAGATGGTTATAATTCTATATTTAATTAAATACAAGAAAATACATATAGTTTAGCTTAGAATATAAAATTCCTTAAACTATATTTTTCTTAAATTAATTTCAAAATAAATGAAATTAATTATGTTGCTAATCAATTTTATTAGGTTAAACTAGTTTAATTAACCTAGTACAGTCATTCAAATCAGGCAAATGGGCCTTCACAATTGGGGTGGTTTGTGTGAGGGGGTGCTGGGTTCAGTATGTCGTACCCACTTCTATGGCTCCCAACTCTCACACAAGGCTTAAAAGAGAGGAATTTAACCTTAATAAGAACAACTGTTATTCATTGAATAAGCCCAAAACTAAATGGGCCTAAATAAAATCTATCAATGACTATGACATTTTATTTAGCAACATTAACCTATATGCATCTATAATAAAATTAAACACATAGGCTCACACAGGCACACTTTGGATGGGTCCTATCATGTTGCTAGGTCATACACAGATGAAAGAAGATTGTAAATATACCTGTTACAAATTATTATCTTGACCAAGGGAGCCATCAGATCATTAGATCTGGCAAAAAGTAACCATGGCTATTTGCAATCAAGTAATAATAGGTTTTAAAAACTTACACATAAGCTAAAACACATACTCCTGCAACAAGGTTAGCTGGATAGTTGGATGTAGGATTTATTTAATTTTAAATAAATATTTAATTTCGAAAATAATTAATTAAATAAAAAAAAAAAAAATAAATAAAAAAATTTCGAAAATTTTTTAAAAATTTTAAAAAAATTCGAAATTTTAAAAAAATTTTAAAATTAAACCTACAATTTTTGAAAAATTAGGTTTCAACCAACCTAAATATCATTTCAAAAATTTGCTAACTACTTTTAAATTTTAAATGTTATTTTATAAATAAAAATTAAATAAAAAATTAGAAAAGATATAAATATCTTTTTCAAATTTTAAATGTAATTTAAATAAATAAAATAACAAAATTTAAAAAATTAGCAAAATATCTTATATCATTTAAAAATTAAATGATTATAAATATCTTATTTTTAAAATTTAAAATAAGATAAGATATAATCAAATTTTAAAATAAGATAGATTTTTTAAGCAAAAAGATAAATACTAATTCTATTCAAATTCAAATTACACTAATATCTTGAATTAAATTAAAAAAAATTTAAATTAATTCAAAATGATAATTAGAATTGAATTAGGAATAGTAATAGTATATATACAAAACCATACAAAAAATTGGAAGTTAATTCCATGAAAAAGTATGAAAAATTGAAGAAAATTGAAAAAATTCGAAACTGTACGGACAGTTTTGCGATCGCAGGAAACTATCAGCACAGCCCCGATTTTGTCAAATCTTCAAAAAATCATAACTAATTCAAATAAAATCCAAATTGAGTTCTGTAAAAGGCTAACTTGCTTAATTTTTTCCATACTATCCAATAAAAATAATGCCAGAACCGAAATAACAATTATTTTTCACGAAAATTTCACAATCATCAATCAATCATCAAATAACACTCAATACAACATGATACCATCCAAAGAACATACAAACAATCGTTTTAAAGTCCAAATTACATGTAAGTAAATCAATTACCATGGCTCTGAGGCCAGTTGTTGGAAATTATTTTACCAGGATCTTAGATCTACTCACAAGTATGTTTATTAACATCCTAAATATGAACTTTCTAAAACGATGAAATAAACACATATAAAGTTTAAGAAACCTTACATTGGGTGCAGCGGAATAATATGACTCCTTCCGTTCAGATATCTAGCCCTTGATTCCTTTCTGTAGCAGAGCATTATCAATATCTGAACCTGGATCTCTTTCTCTGAATCTTTGATGCTGAATCTCCTTTGCTGATGATCTTTCTTCACGATCTTCCTCACTATGATTGAGGTATCACTTGATGTGTGTGGGCACTACTCTAATCACTAAGAGAGGTTCGAAATATTGAGGAAGAAAAGAGAGAGAGAGTGGCGGCTAGAGAAGAGAGTGGAGGCTCAGGTTTTTCTGATTCAGAAAGTGTGTTTTTCCTGAAGCCTTCACTATCTATTTATAGCATTCCTCTAGGGCTTGATTTGAATTATATGGCATTAAAATAATGAAAAAATCATTTAAAAAAGATGACATAAGTGGCCGGCCCTAGGCTAGGTGGACTGGGCCTTATTTTTGCAATTTTGCAATTTTACCACTTTTGTATCTGATTTTCTCAAAAATGCCAATTTCCTAATTCAATCATTTAAATGCCAATTCTAACTATTTAATAACTATAAATAATTATTAAATAATATTGTCATTTATCATATTTATTAATTGCACCATACAAAGTATCATAATTAACAAATATGCCCCTGTTAACTCTTTCTTTACAATTTCGCCCTTACTTAGTGAAAATTTCACAAATAGACATAGTCTAATTCGTGAATTATAATTGATTAATCAAAACCAATTACATGAGTCTTACAAGCAATATTATCTCAACTAGTGGGGGGACCATGGGTCTATATAACCGAGCTTCCAATAAGTAGATCAAGAATTTAACACTAAAATTCACTAACTTATTAATTCTTCGTTGAATCCACGCATAGAACTTAGAATTGCACTCTCAGTATATAGAATGCTCTATATGTTCCACCATATAGACACATCATTAGTTATCCATTGTTATAATCCTAATGTGATCAATGATCCTCTATATGAATGATCTACACTGTAAAGGGATTAAATTACCGTTACACCCTACAATGTATTTATTCCTTAAAACACTTGACCCCGTATAAATGATATTTCAGCTAATGTGAAATGAGTACTCCACCATTTATGTTCGTTTGGTCAAGCTCGAAGGAGATCATCCTTTGCTTACTATTCGCCAGATAGAAGCTATAGATTCCATGTTTATGATAGCGCTCCCACTCAATTGCACTACCGTGTTCCCAAAATGTACGTATCACCCTGACCTAAAAGTAGGCTTAACTAACAAATCAAAGAACACGAATAGCCTCTCGAGATTGAGCCTAAACATATCAGGATTAAGATCATTTGATCTAGGATCAACTAGGCGATATCGACTTGAATAGATATTACGGTAAGTTTAATAAATCTAAGTCAAAGTTCAATATCGGTCCCTTCCGATGCATACTCCATGCATCCAACCTGAGCTTTACTTTAACCAATGTTCTGGAAAGAACATAGTATTTCTCCAAATACAAGTAAACTCTTGTTGTAGATTATCATATCAGTAAAACCCTGTGTCTGATAAATCTAGGAAACTTTATTCACATAGTCATGTTTACTTTCCAATGTGTTGACGGCACAATAAACAGGATCAAGTATGTGAAAAGGGTTTCAGATGAATTTATACATTATGTACATATAATCATGAAATAAATCATGTGAACCATGCAACATTAAATGTTATTTCTGATCTATATTAATAAGTAAATCTGATTATATTGAAATGAGTTTTATTTAGGGCATAAAACCCAACACCAAGTGCTTCGGACACCCCCCCCCCCATCCGCGCACGTGACACGCCCAGAGCACCCTGCATCCGCCGAGTTGGGACCATGCAAGCGCCGAGTTTTCTCGGCGCCTCTTCTCTGTCCGCGCGCGTAAGGCCCTGCATGCAGCCTATTTTGGGCTGCTCGTGCAGCCTTGCTGCCAACAGTCCCAAAATTGCGAATTTTGGAGTTTTTTCCCCAAAAATCAGAATTTTTATGGGATTGTTTCCCAAAATTCAATTTTTCCAATTTTAGATTTTTCCAATTTGAAATATTTCTAATTTTAAATATTTCCAATTTGAAATATTTCCTTTTTTTAAAATATTTCTAATTTTAAATATTTCATATTATGGTCAGATTTAAAAATTTGTTAACTTCTTTATTATTTATATATTATTTAATTATAAGATTAGAAAATTTGATATTTAACATATTTTAAATTAAAAGATAACTTTGTCTTTTTATTTAAAATATTATATTAAAATTATCTTATATGACAAATTAAATAATTAATAAATTTGAAATTAACATAGATATTTTTATAGATACACTTACCATAATATTTTCAAATTTAAAATTTGTTATTTTGTTAAATATTTAATTATTTATAAATTATAAGTTTAAAAATGATATTTTTTTTTCTATATGTATCATTTTTTCCTTATTAGAAATTTATCAATCATATCTTAAATATTTAAATAACTTAGATATTTTGTAGAAATTTGAATATTGCTTAATTTAGATATTTTGACATATAATTATGGTAATTATTATTTATTTATTATTTTATTCCTAAAATAATAATTATCTAACCAAATCTATTTTAAAATTGATTTATTTTATTAAATTATAAGATTTTAAAGTGATATTGAAGATTCTTTCTTTCAAATCATTGATCTTATTTGATATTTAATTTAATTTGATTCAAATAAACCTAGATATTTTAAAATTAGTTTCTTTTTTTGAGATTTTTAGGGTTTGTTTTAACAACCCTAAATTTTCAAAATTTAATTGGTTAGTTTAAGAATAATAATTTAATTATATTAATATCTTATTTCACATTTGTTACATGGACAATGTTTGTTTTATTTTATATTGTTTATTCAAAACTTTTTTTTAACAAACCTATTATTTATTTGATCTAAATTGCTATGATTAACTTGTTGACAGATCCAATGATCTGATTTTAATCATAGTCCAATTGTCAATAGATCTTATGAATAATTTGTAACAGGTAAATTTTGTACTTCTTTCATCTGTGTAAACCTAGTAACATGATAGGGCTCATCCAATTCATTTGACCTGTGTGAGCCTATATGTTTGCTATTGGGCTTAGATGCATATAGGAAGCTCATTTAAGTTTTTACTAAGTAAATGGACTAGGTTGCTAAAATAAAATTTGACATAAGTAATTTTATTTAGGCCCAATTAGATTTGGGCTTATTCAATGAATAACAATTGTTTATTTAAAGGTTAAATTCCTATCTTTTGGGCCTTGTGTGAGAGTTGGGGGCCAATAGAAGTGGGTACGACATACTGAACCCAGCTCCCCCTCATATGAACTACCCCAATTGTGAAGGCCCATTTGCCTTATTTAAATAATTGTATTATGTTAATTATATTAGTCTAACCTAATTAAAATTGAATTAGCAACATAATTAACTTTTAAAATATATGAAATTTATTTTTCATTTTAATATTTTAAAGTTAATTTTAGAAAAATACTTAGTTAATGATATATATTCTAGGTAGTTATTTCTAGTACTAATTATTTTCTAATATTAAATAAGAAAATATCATTGATTGTGAAATTAATTGTTTCATAATTAATTTTGGTACAATCTAAGTTTAGCATATTTTCCTAGTATTAAACTAGAATTAATAATTAAGTTTCCTCTATACTTAATTATTTATTTCTTGAATTTAATACATTTAATTAAATTGAAAATTTCAATATCTAAGTTGATTTTCATCATGATACTTAAATATTGTTATTTTCATGATATTTAATTAAAGTTGAAAATTATTTTAAGTTAGAAATTTTTCTTTAAAATTTCATAACAGCTTAAATTTGAATAATTTTCAAAATATATTTTATTTTATTAATCTTTTACCGACAATTTCGAAATTGCAATTCTTTAATGCAGAAATTTTGAATTTTATTTGAAAAATAGATTAAAGTTGAAAATTATTTATTTTAATTTTGGACCAACTTAAATCAATGATTTTTTCATTTAATGATTAATTACAATAAATGAACTAAAATATATCATTATTATAAATTGAATTAATTAGTCAATGAAAGTCTAGATAGATATTATCTGTTTTGCTTGAAGTATTTTTCTAGTGTATTTAATTAAATAGAAAATTATATTTAAGTTGATTTTCATCATGATACTTAAATATTTGAATTTTTTTTTATTTAATTAAATAGGAAAATTATATTTTTGTTGTAAATTAATTCTATTAATTAATTTTAGGCCAACATAAAATTAAGATAATTTTTTCAGAATTTATTTTTATTTTATTTTAAAGCATTTTCGAAAGTAGTATTATTATACACTTCATTTTTCGAAATGCAATATATATTTATAGAAAATTAAATTTGAGTTGTAAATTAATTTAAATTAATTTTGAAACAACTTAAATTGAATAATTTTCTAAATATTTATTGGAAATTATTACTAAGATGGAAATAATTCACGTTATTTTCATATCCATCTAAGTATAATTTATAAATATTAAATTAAAATTTATATTTAGAATTTTTCATTCTAAATTGGAAATTTTAATTAAATAAATATATATATTTAAAATAAATAAATTAAAATAAGTTTCAAAAGAAAATACAACTTTCATTAAATAATGAGCTTTATTATTAAAATATTCGATCTCCATTTTTGGTTTTACATAGCTATTGTTTTAGTGAGTAATCCTCCCTAATGGACAAACGTTCATTAGCAAGTTAGCACCGTTTAATCTCGAAAGATAAGTAATCTTGTAAATTTTTTATATAGTATTGACCACCCTAATGGTGGCGACTGTATAAGACTTGCAAGAATATGAAACAATGGTAGAAGCTCATAAGATAGAATAGCCTTGACTCTCGCCTAAACGGGACAACGCGGATTCCAATCTTGATCAAATAAAAGGTTGCTAGAATGTTTATCATTTTAGATGAGCTGACAACTCTATTCAATGGATGGTATCACTGACTCTCGCCTAAACGGGACACTGATATCAGTTTGTTGAAGACCTTGGAAATTATTTAGGATTGTATGTTTTAGTATTTTCACTTATCATTCCTACTTGCTATGTGATTAATAATTTCTGAATTGTGTATGAATTTATATTGAACCATGTTATTTTCTGTTATTAAATTGTAGTTTAATTTCGAATCTTCATTGTTGGTCTAACTTGGTTTGTTTTTCTAATGAGATAAATCGCTAATGGATTTTCACCATTAAACTAACATAATAGTGTTAGATCTCGAAAGATAAGTATTGTAAATGCAACATCTAGATGTTCATCAATTGCTGACAACTTAGACTAGTATTTACAATATGAAACAAGAAGATTGTATAAATAAGATTACTTTGACTCTCGCTAATCGGAGCATCGTTGGATTCTTATTTAAAATGAAATTATCCTAATTCCTCTTAGCTTATTCATTTCGAATTAGCTCAATGACATATCATTGGATGAATGGTCTATAAATCATATAAAGTCATTCTATATTTTCTCTTAAGAAATTAAATGACGAATATGATTATATTCCCAAAATTTAATCCTGAAATGATATAAATTCTCGATCTTAAAATCTCCTACTTGTATGGGCAAATCAACTTAGAGTTAAATTAGTAGTGGTGGTCCAAGAAAGAATTACTCATTATACAGTTACACTTTCACAAGTGTTTCATAACCATTTTCTATCAATGGATTCAAACTGTATGAGTTTAGTATTTAGTGACCAGAATCCACTTGCACTATTCTAAGAACTCTTTAATGTAACTAAACCTAAGTCATCAGAAGACTACAACCACATATTTTTTAAATCTATGGCATTTGTATCTTGTTCATAGTGGTTTTGACAAGATCATTCTCTGCAAAGAGTTAATATGCCTATATTCACTGAAAGTAGTTCATCTCATTTGCAGATGGATGTACATTCAGGGGTGGATATGAGTTTTCGTTGTATTCTTAAAACGATCACTCTAGATTTGACCTTATGCAAAAGAAATTTGAAATGTTTGAGAAATTTCATGAATTTCTAGCAATGGTGAAAAACCATTAAGGTAAGTGGTTAAAGATCTTGTGAACTGATAGGGGTGGAGAAATAGTTAGTAGATATGCAGTTCAAAGATCATTAATTTGATTTTTTGAATAATATCCAAACTTACCTCCCCAGAAATTTGAGTTGCATATTGATGATTAGTTATTAGTTGTTGCCTAAATCCTTCTATGGTAATACAATTTCAGAATGATGCAATGGTTGTATACTTAATGTAAATCATTACTAGATTCATGGATGACCTAATCGAAATCTTAAGAAAAGCTAGAACTGTTAACCATGGTTTGCATGTTTGTTATCTATTCTAAGTGATTAAGGGTGGTACATCCCACAGTCAATAGATAAGAAAGTGTTTGTTTAAACAAACACTAATTTTCTAAGAAAATGACTAAGTCTGAAAATAAAGTAGTAAATAAAGGAGATATTTTTCTTGATTCCAAAAGTGTTCTATCATCTTATTTGACATATGATGATCCCACTGCCTCTGTTGTCTTGACACAACCGAAGAGCTCAATACCATTTAGTTTTCTTAGACATAGTTCACGGTACCTTGTCGTAATGGGAGAGTTTCTAGGAACTCACCTTCTTATGACTTGGAAGACACTAGTGATTAAAATCCATTGTAAGTTTAAACAAGTAATGGATTGTCTAGATAAGAAACTAAGAAGAAAAGCCAAGAGAACTATGATTTAATCCATTCACATGGAGTAACCTAAAGTTTTCTATTACAAGGACATAAAAGGAAATTTTCGCTTATAAGTCTATTCAATGGACTTAACAAAACTTCTTGTTCCTAGTATTATAGGCTTGAGTTTATCTAAACCTATGGCTCATGGTATACCTGGTTAATTACTTACTCTAGTGCAAACTGTTTACTTTAAGTAAGATGCTGAAGCAATTTCTTTCTAATGACAATCTATAGAAGCTTCACACAACTTCTAGACATAGATTTTATTTATCTAAGGAAAAGTCTCAACTATTCCAGAAAAGATAAAGCCATGAAAGAATTCCTTAAATCAACAGTGAGAGGTCTCAGATATGCTTTAGTATGCCTTAGACCAGACACCTGCTGTTGAGTGGGAGTAATGAGTAGGTATCAGATTAATCCAGGAGAGGAACATTGGAAGACAATTAAGTAAATCTTAAGATTAAGAAGAGGAACTATATGTTAGTCGATAAGGGTGTGTTTAAAACTCTTAGACTACACCACATCAGATTTCGAGACTTGCCTTTGTGCTAGAAAGTCTGTTGATAAGATGGTGATTACTCTAGAGGTGGAGTAGTGATGTTGGAGAAGTGTAAAAACCTATCTGAAGTCTCTTAGTCTACCAGAGAGAGACTGAATGTTAAAGTTGCAGGAAAGGTACTTATTCAGTCTAAGGAAAGTTCTATACATTTGTGGCACCGTTTCAACTTGTCTTAACTACTAGTGTTACTTCCTGAATAATCAAAAAGTAGTTGCCAAAAGTATAGAATCCAGTATCCCAAGAGAATAGACATATAGAGAGGAATTTCACATTATCAAGGATTTTGTGATTAAGGAAGAGTAATGGTGGAGAAAAAGTTGTGTTTAATTCAACTTGTCAAATCCTATTACGAGGAGTTTACTACTACTACACTTGATTTGTATATCAAGGTGTTGAGATTATTTGAAAAGCACATTTTGTTTTATATTAGTGCAAGTGGGAGTTTGCTGGGTTTTGTGCCCTAAATAAAACCCATTTCAATATAATCAGATTTACTTTTTAATAAAGATCAGAAATAACATTTTATGTTGCATGGTTCACATGATTTATTTCATGATTATATATATATAATGTATGAATTCTATTTAAGTCCAGAACATATGAATTTGTTAAAGATTATAGTGTTGTCAGCACAGTGGAATATAATCTTAATTATATGTTCGAAAGTTTATTCCCTGATTTGTCAGAACACTGGATTTAGACTGACATGGTATAATCAGCGATAGGTATACTTACACCTTGGAAAAGTGTTATGTCCTTTCCAGGACATTGGCAAAGTTTACCAGTATCAGATGTATGGAGTATACATCGGAAGGGACCGATATTGAACTTTGATTAGATATATTAAAATTTACCGTAATATCTATTCAATTCAATATCACCTGTTGATCCTATATCAAATGATCTTAATCCTGATATGGTTAGGTTCGATCTCAAGAGTACTATACATGTTCTTTGATTTGTTAGTTAAGCCTACTTTTGGGTCAGGGTGATACGTACATTTTGGGAACATGATAGTATAATTGAGTGGGAGCGCTACCATAAATATGGAGTCTATAACTTCTATAGGAATTTAGAAGTGAAACGATGATATCCTTCGAGCTTGGCTAAACAGAGATAAATGGTGGAGATCTCATTTCACTTCGCTGAAATATCATTTATACGGAGCTAAGTGTTTTAAGGATAAAATACATTGAAGGTGTAACGGTAACTTAGTGCCTTTTCAATGTAGGTCATCTATTAGAGGGTCATTGATCAAATTAGGATTATAACAATGGATTACTAATGACGTGTCTATATCATGGAACATATAGAGCGTTTTATATAACTGAGAGTGCAATTCCAAGTTCTAAGTGTGGATTCAATGAGGAATTAATAAGTTAGGGAATTTACTTGGTAAATTCAGTTCGACTTATTGGAAGCTCAGTTATATAGACCCATGGTCCCCATACTAGTTGAGACCATACTTCTTGTAAGACTCAGTTAATTGATTTTGATTAATCAATTATAATTCTAAAGTTAGACTATGTCTACTTTATGAATTTTCACTAAGCAAGGGCGAAATTGTAAAGAAAAGAGATTCTAGGTTTATTTATTAATTAAGATACTTTATTTGTCTAAATTAATAAATATATTAAATGGCAATATTATTTAATAATTATTTTTAAGTTATTAAATAATTAGAATTGGCATTTAAATGGTTAAATTGAAAATTGGCTTTTTTGAAAAAATGGGAATGAAAAATAACAAAATGAGAAAGTTGCAAAGTGAGGCCCAATTTCCTTATCTGGGCCGCCCACTATGCATAGGTTTTTACCATTTTATTTTTTCATTATTTTAATGCCATACAATTCTAACCTAAACCTAAAGGGCATTCTATAAATAGAAAGTATTGGCTTCAGAAATTATGACTTTGCACATTGTTTCCTTCAGACAAAAGCCAAGCCGCCCCTTCTCTCTCTTTTCTTTTTTAAATTTTCGAAATTCCCTTGAGTGATAGAGTAGTGCCCACACACATCAAGTGGTACCTCAATCATAGTGTGTAAGACTGTGGAAAATCAACCAACAACAAGGAGAGAAAGAGATCCAGATTCAGATCTTAATTATGCTCTGGTACAGAAAGGAATCAAGGGCTAGAGATCTGAATGGAAGGAGTCATATTATTCCGCTGCACCCAATGTAAGGTTTCTTAAACTCTTATATGTTTATTTCATTGTTTTAGAATTCATATTAGGATGTTAATAAAACATACTTGGTAGTAAATCTAGATCCTGATAAAATATTTCCAACAGTTTTACCCCGACGAGGATCTCTGACAAGGGAGGACTCTTTAACTTGAGCTCCAACTCTCTCGTTGAATGACCTAATATGTCATTATCCTCCTTGTTCTAACGGTTTAGCTCCACTTGCAGAGCTTGGAGGATTGCGGCTTGCCGATCCATCCACTTCAGGAATTTACATCGCTACTAGGTGAAAGCATCGCCCATAGTACTGCATGTTTCTTGTTGATCATGGTGCAAGAGGTTAGTATGACCCTGAACTTGTCCTACGGCCTCTCTCAGCATGGCAAGGTCAGTATCATCCCCCAAGTCCATGTGGGGTTCGTCAATGCTAGGGTCACCAACCCCAGGCCTAGTCTTACCAGCATAGACATGAGGTCCCACTCCTATGCCAAGAATTTTAGTTGTGGGCTAGACAAAGGGTCTAGTAGGAATTTGTTCTCCTAGTTAGACTATAGTGGACACTCTAGGCAGCTGGCCAGAACTTGGTGGTTGTCCAGCCCCTCCTGGGGTGGTCACCATGGGTGGCACTTGGACATTCGAATTCGTGGCTATAGGATCTCATAATTTAGTCAAATTTCTAAGTCTTATGATAGCCATGATAAAGATGAGAGCTTCTTGAACGAGAATTCTAGGCTCTCAATAAAAGTACCAAAATATTGACTGTGAATTTAGCTAATTGACTTGGAGTTTGACTAGGATCGTATCTTATGGCTGCCATGTGTGGAACGATAATAAATGTAAAGAGACACACAGATTTTATAGAGGTTTAGCCCTTTTTTTTAGGTAATGACTGTTGGGTTTTATGCCCTAAATAAAACTCATTTCAATATAATCAGATTTACTTATTAATATAGATCAGAAATAACATTTAATGTTGCATGGTTCACATGATTTATTTCATGATTATATGTACATAATGTATGAATTCATCTGAAACCCTTTTCACATACTTGATCCTGATTATTGTGCTGTCATCACATTGGAAAGTAAACATGACTATGTGAATAAAGTTTCTTAGATTTATCAGACATAGGGTTTTACTGATATGATAATCTACAACAGAGTTTACTTGCATTTGGAGAAGTGCTATGTTCTTTCCAGAACATTGGTTAAAGTAAAGCTCAGGTTGGATGCATGGAGTATGCATCGGAAGGGACCGATATTGAACTTTGACTTAGATTTAATTAAACTTACCGTAAAATCTATTCAAGTCAATATCGCCAAGTTGATCCTAGATCAAATGATCTTAATCCTGTTATGATTAGGCTCAATCTTGAAAGGCTATTCGTGTTCTTTGATTTGTTAGTTAAGCCTACTTTTAGGTCAGGGTGATACGTACATTTTGGGAACACGGTAGTGCAATTGAGTGGGAGCGCTAGCATAAACATGGAATCTATAGCTTCTATCTGGCGAATAGTAAGCAAAGGATGATCTCCTTCGAGCTTGACCAAACGAAAATAAATGGTGGAGATCTCATTTCACATAAGCTGAAATATCATTTATACGGGGTCAAGTGTTTTAAGGATAAAATACATAGTAGGGTGTTACGGTAATTTAATCCCTTTACTGTGTAGATCATTCATATAGAGGATCATTGATCACATTAGGATTATAACAATGGATAACTAATGATGTGTCTATATGGTGGAACATATAGAGCATTCTATATACTGAGAGTGCAATTCTAAGTTCTATGCGTGGATTCAACGAAGAATTAATAAGTTAGTGAATTTTAGTGCTAAATTTTTGATCTACTTATTGGAAGCTCGGTTATATAGACCCATGGTCCCCCCACTAGTTGAGATAATATTGCTTGTAAAACTCATGTAAGGTGTTTTGATTAATCAATTATAATTCTCAAATTAGACTATGTCTATTTGTGAATTTTTCACTAAGTAAGGGCGAAATTGTAAAGAAAGAATTTATAGGGGCATATTTGTTAATTATGATACTTTGTATGGTTCAATTTATATATATGATAAATGACAATATTATTTAATAATTATTTATAGTTATTAAATAGTTAGAATTGGCATTTAAATGGTTGAATTAGAAAATTGGCGTTTTTGAGAAAATCAGATGTAGAAAAGATAAAACTGCAAAATTGTAAAAAGTGAGGCCCAAATCCACTAAGCATGGCCCAGCCACTTTTGTAGGCAATTTAATCTGATATTTTCATTATTTTAATTCCAAATAATTCAAACCTAACCCTAGTGGAATGCTATAAATAGATAGTGAAGGCTTCAGGAAAATTACACTTAAATTTTCTATTTTTCCTTCAGAGAAAAACCTGAGCCTTTTTCTCTCCCTATCTTTAGCTGCCACTTCTTCTTTCTCTTCCCTCTTGAATTTCGAAATTCTTAGTGTATGAGTAGTGCCCACACACAGCAAGTGATACCTCAATCATAGTGAGGAAGATCGTGAAGAAAGATCATCAGCAAAGGAGTTTCAGCATCAAAGATTCAGAGAAAGAGATCCAGGTTCAGATATTGATAATGCTCTGCTACAGAAAGGAATCAAGGGCTAGATATCTGAACGGAAGGAGTCATATTATTCGGCTGCACCCAATGTAAGGTTTCCTAAACTTTATATGTGTTTATTTCATCGTTTTAGAAAGTTCATATTTAGGATGTTAATAAACATACTTGTGAGTAGATCTAAGATCCTGGTAAAATAATTTCTAACAACTGGTATCAGAGCCATGGTAATTGATTTACTTGCAAGAAATTTGGACTTTAAAACGATTGTTTGTATGATTTTTGGATGGTATCATGTTGTATTGAGTGTTATTTGATGATTGATTGATGTTTGTAAATTTTCATGAAAAATAATTGCGATTTTGTTTCTGGAATTATTTTTATTGGAGAGTATGGAAAAAATTAAGCAAGTTATCCTTTTACAGAACTCAATTTCGATTTTATTTGAATTAGTTATGAATTTTTGAAGATTTTAAAAAATCGGGGTTGTGCTGATATTTTCCTGCGATCGCAAAACTGTCCGTACAGTTCACAATTTTTTCGTTTTTCTTCGATTTTTCATGCTTTTTCATGGAATTAACTTCCGATTTTTGGTATAGTTTTGTATTTATACTATTACTATTCCTAATTCAATTCTAATTATCATTTTGAATTAATTTAATATTTTTTAAATTTAATTCAAGATATTAGTGTAATTTGAATTTGAATAGAATTAGTATCTATCTTTTTGCTTAAAAATCTATCTTATTTTAAAATTTGATTATATCTTATCTTATTTTAAATTTAAAAATAAGATATTTATAATCATGTAATTTTTAAATGATATAAGATACTTTGCTAATTTTTTTTAAATTTTGTTATTTTATTTATTTAAATTACATTTAAAATTTGAAAAAGATATTTATTTATCTTTTCTAATTTTTTATTTAATTTTTATTTATAAAATAACATTTAAAATTTAAAAGTAGTTAGCAAATTTTTGAAATGATATTTAGGTTGGTTGAAACCTAATTTTTCAAAAATTGTAGGTTTAATTTTAAATTTAAATTTTTTTAAAAAAAATTTCGAATTTTTCAAATTTTTTTTTTTAATTTTTCGAATTTTTTTTTATTATTTAATTAATTATTTTCGAAATTAAATATTTAATTTAAAATTAAATAAATCCTACATCCAACTATCCAACTAACCTTGTTGCAGGAGTATGTGTTTTAGCTTATGTGTAAGTTTTCAAAACTTATTATTACTTGATTGCAAATAGCCATGGTTACTTTTTGCCAGATCTAATGATCTGATGGCTCCCTTGGTCAAGATAATAATTTGTAACAGGTATATTTACAATCTTCTTTCATCTGTGTATGACCTAGCAACATGATAGGACCCATCCAAAGTGTGCCTGTGTGAGCCTATGTGTTTAATTTGATTATAGATACATATAGGTTGTTGTTGCTAAAATAAATTATCATAGTTCTTGATAGAATTTATTTAGGCCCATTTAGTTTTTGGGCCTATTCAATTAATAACAGTTGTTCTTATTAAGGTTAAATTCCTCTCTTTTGGGCCTTGTGTGAGAGTTGGGAGCCATAGAAGTGGGTACGACATACTGAACCCAGCACCCCCTCACATGAACCACCCCAATTATGAAGGCCCATTTGCCTGATTTGAACAACTCTACTAGGTTAATTACACTATTTTAACCTAATAAAATTGATTAGCAACATAATTAATTTCATTTATTTTGAAATTAATTTAAGAAAATTATAGTTTAAAGAATTTTTTATTCTAAGCTAAACTATATGTATTTTCTTGTATTTAATTAAATATAGAATTATAACCATCTAGATTCTTTCTGGAACTTAATTTAAATTTTTCATTAAATATTCTTATTTAAGTTGATATTTAGTTTTCTACAACTAACCAACTTAAATCTGAATATCTTTTGAATTTCAAATTTCAAAATTAAGTTGAGGAATTTTAGGTATTGGTTGTTAAGATTCTTTAGATATTTTTTAAGTTAATATCTTTTCAAATATTAACTTAAAATGGAATATTTTCAAATTAAGTGGTTACAACTTAATTTTTGATATTTAATTAAATTTAAATTTGAAAAATATTTAAGTTCTAGATTTTTTCTAATACAACTTAAATTAGATATTTTTTTCAAATTTTGTGGAAAAGATACTTAGTCAAATAAGATATTTTCTAGATAGTTATTTCTAGACTACTTATTATTTCTAATATTAAATAGGAAAATATTATACATTGTGAAATTAATTATTTATATAATTAATTTTGGTACAATTTATTTTAAGTATATTTTTCCTAGTATTAAGCTAGAGACTAATAATTAAGCCTTCTCTACACTTAATTATTTATTTCTTGAATTTAATACATTTAATTAATTTGAAAATTGAATATCTAAGTTGATTTTTATCATCATACTTAAATATTTCTTTTTCATGACATTTAATTAAATAGAAAATTATTTTTAGTTGAAATTTATTTTTTAAACTAAATTTAAATAATTTTCAAAATATATTTTTTCTTTATTTTATTAATCAATTTTCGAAATTGCATTTCTTAAATGCTAGAATTTCGAATTTTATCTTGAAAAATAGATTAAGTTGTAAATTAATTATTTATTTTAATTAATTCTTGGATCAACTTAAATCAATGATTTTTTCATTTATTGATTAATTTAAAATAAATTGAATTAAAGTATATTATTAGAAATTGAATTAACTAGTCAAAGGAAAATCTAGATAGATGATATTTTTGCTTGAAGTATTTTTCTAGTGTATTTAATTAAATAGAAAATTAATATTTAAGTTAATTTTCATCATCATACTTAAATATTTGAAATTTTTTTTATATATTTAATTAAATAGGAAAATTATTTTTTTGTTGTAAATTAATTTTATTAATTAATTTTGGGCCAACATTAAATTAGAATAATTTTTCCAGGATTAATTTTTTATTTTAACATGAATTTTCGAAAATTGTATTCTTAAAGACTTTAATTTTTCGAAATGCAATATATATTTATAGAAAATTAAATTTGAGTTGTAAATTAATATATATTAATTTTGTAACAACTTAAATTGAATATTTTTCTAAATATTTATTGGAAATTATTACTAAAATGGAAATAATTCATGTTATTTTTATATCCATCTAAGTAAAATTTATAAATATTAAATTAAAATTTATATTTAGAATTTTTCATTCTAAATTGGAAATTTTAAATAAATATATATTTAAAATAAATAAATTAAATAAAGAGAATCAAACAAAATACAACTCACTTTAAATAATGAGCTTGATTATTATTAAGACATTCGATCTCCATTGTGGGTTTTACACCGCGTTTGTTTTAGTGAGTAATCCTCCCTAATGGAGGAACGTTCATTAGCAATTTCGCACCGTTTAACCTCGCATGATAAGTAGTTTGTATGTGTTTTGTATGGTATGGATCACCCTAATGGTGGCGACCATACTTGACTTGCAAATTATGAAACAATGGTGGAAGCTCATAAGATAGAATTGCCTTGACTCTCGCCTAAACGGGACAACGCTGAATTCAAATCTTGATCGAATAAAAGGTTGCTAGAATAGTTATCATTTTAGATGAGCTGACAACTCTATTCAATGAATGATGATTTGACTCTCGCCTAAACGGGACACTGTATCAGTTTGTTGAAAACCTTGGAAATTATTTAGGATTATAAGTTTTAGTATTTTCACTTGTCATTCCTACTTGCTATATGCTTATAATTTCTGAATTGTGTATGAATTTATATTGAACCATGTTATTTTCTGTTATTAAGTTGTAGTTTAATTTCGAATCTTCATTGTTGGTCTAACATGTTTGTTTTTCAAATGAGATAAATCCCTAATGGATTTTCACCATTAGACATACATAATAGTGTAAGATCTCGAAAGATAAATATTGTATATGCGACATCTAGCTGTTCATCAATTGATGACACCTTAGACTTGTATTTTTACGATATGAAACAAGAAGATTGTATAAATAAGATTACTTTGACTTTCGCTAATCGAAGCATCGTTGGATTCTTATTTTAAACGAAATTATCCTAATTCCTCTTAGCTTATTCATTTCAAATTAGCTCAATAACATATCATTGGATGAATGGTCTATAAATCATTTCATGTCATTATATTTTCTCTTAAGAAATTAAATGACGCATATGATTATAATCCCGAAATTCTATTCCCAATTGATATAAATCCTCAATCTTAGAAATCTCCTACTTGTATGGGGAAATTTGACTTAGAGTTTGTATTAGTAGTGGTGGTCCAAGATAGAATTACTCATAATATTTGGTATAAATTTAAGTCTTTGACTTTAATTTTAGATTCCAAATAGAAATTTTCTTATATTTCTAATTCCAGAATACAATACAGTTACACTTTCTCAAGTGTTTAATATCCATCTTCTATTAGTGGATTAAAACTGTATGGAATATGAGTTAGGTATTCTGTGGCCAGGATCCACTTGCAGTATTCTAAGAACTCTTTGATGTAACTAAACCTATGTCATCAAAAGACACTACCACATTTTTTTTAATCTATGGCATTTGTATCTTGTTCATAGTGGATTTGACAAGATCCATCTCTGCAAAGAGTTAATATGCCTATATCCACTGAAAGTAGTTCATCTCATTCGTAGATGGATGTACATTCAGGGGTGGATATGAGTTTTTTCATTGTATTCTTAAAACGATAACTCTAGATTATACCTTTTAGCAAAGAAATTTGAAATGTTTGAAAAATTTCATTAATTTCTAGCAATGGTTAAAACCATTAAGGTAAGTGGTTAAGATCTTGCGAACTGATAGGGGTGGAGAAATAGTTAGTAGATATGCAGTTCAAAGATCATTAAATTGATTTTTGAATTATATCCAAACTTACCTCCTCAGAAATTACGAGTTGCATATTGATGATTAGTTACTAGTCGTTGCCTAAATCCTTCTATGGTAATACAATTTCAGAATGATGTAATGGTTGGGTACTTAATGTAAATCATTACTAGATTCATGGATGACCTAATCAAAATCTTAAGAAAAGCTAGAACTGTTAACCATGGTTTGTTAGCTATTCTAAGTGATTAGGGGTGGACCATCCCATTGTCAATAGATAAGAAAGTGTTTGTTCAAACAAATACTACTTTTCTAAGAAAATGACTAAGTCTAAAAAAAAAACAAGTAGCGAATAAAGGAGATATTTAATTCTTGATTCCAAAAGTGTTCTATCATCTTATTTGACATATGATGATCCCACTGCCTCTGTTGTCTTGTCACAACCAAAGAGGTTAATACCATTTTCTTAGACATAATTCACGGTACCTTGTCGTAGTGGGAGAGTTTCTAGGAACTCACCTTCTTATGACTTGGGAGACACTAGTGACTAAAATCCATTGTGAGTTTAAACAAGTAATGGATTGTCAAGATAAGAAACTAAGAAGAAAGCCAATAGAACTATGGTTTAATCCATTCACATGGAGTAACCTAAAGTTTTCTATTACAAGGACATAAATGGAAATTTTTGTTTATAAGTCCATTCAATGGACTTAACAAAACTTCCTATTCCTAGTATTATAGGTTTGAGTTTATCTAAACCTATGGCTTGTGGTATACCTGGTAATTACTTACTCTAATGCAAGCAACTTACTTTAGTAAGATGCTGAAGCATTTTCTTTCTAATGGAAATCTATAGAAGTTTCACAACTTCTTAGGTATAGATTTTATTTATCTAAGGAAAAGTCTTAACTATTCCAGAAAAGATAAAGCCATGAAAGAATTTCTTATATCAACAGTGAGAGGTCTTAGATATGCTTTTGTATGCCTTAGACCAGACACCTGCTGTTGAGTGGGAGTAATGAGTAGGTATCAGATTAATCCAGGAGAAGAACATTGGAAGACAATCAAGTAAATCGTAAGATTAAGAAGAGGAACTATATGTTAGTCTATAAGAGTGTGTTTAAAACTCTTA
This sequence comes from Cannabis sativa, assembly GCF_029168945.1. NCBI lineage: Eukaryota > Viridiplantae > Streptophyta > Magnoliopsida > Rosales > Cannabaceae > Cannabis > Cannabis sativa. Next base: position 17,074,403 of record NC_083602.1, on the reverse strand, counting down.
GACTACACCACATCAGATTTCAAAATTTGTCTATGTGCTTAAGTAAATCCTAAGATTAAGTAAATATTTCTGATAAGATGGTGGTTACTCTGGGGGTGGAATAGTGATTTTGGAGAAGTGTAAAAACCTATCTGAAGTCTCTAGGTCTACCAGAGAGGGACTGAATGTTAAGGTAGCAGGAAAGGTACTTATTCAGTCTAAGGAAAGTTCTATACATTTTTGGCATCATTCCAAATTGCCTTAAACTACTAGTGTTAATTTCCTGATTGACCAAAAGTAGTTTCCAAAGATATAGAATCCAGTATCCCAAGAGAGTAGACATATAGAAAGGAATTTCACATTATCAATGATTTTGTGATTAAAGGAAGAGTAATGGTGGAGAAAAGGTTGTGTTTAATTCAACCTTTCAGATCCTATTACGAGGAGTTTACTACTACTACACTTGATTTGTATATCAAGGTGTTGAGATTATTTGAAACGCACCTTTTGTTTTATATTAGTGCAAGTAGGAGTTTGTTGGGTTTTATGCCCTAAATAAAACTCATTTCAATATAATCAGATTTACTTATTAATATAGATCAGAAATAACATTTAATGTTGCATGGTTCACATGATTTATTTCATGATTATATGTACATAATGTATGAATTCATCTGAAACCCTTTTCACATACTTGATCCTGTTTATTGTGCTGTCATCACATTGGAAAGTAAACATGACTATGTGAATAAAGTTTCCTAGATTTATCAGACATAGGGTTTTACTGATATGATAATCTACAACAGAGTTTACTTGCATTTGGAGAAGTGCTATGTTCTTTCCAGAACATTGGTTAAAGTAAAGCTCAGGTTGGATGCATGGAGTATGCATCGGAAGGGACCGATATTGAACTTTGACTTAGATTTACTTAAACTTACCGTAAAATCTATTCAAGTCAATATCGCCAAGTTGATCCTAGATCAAATGATCTTAATCCTGTTATGATTAGGCTCAATCTTGAAAGGCTATTCGTGTTCTTTGATTTGTTAGTTAAGCCTACTTTTAGGTCAGGGTGATACGTACATTTTGGGAACACGGTAGTGCAATTGAGTGGGAGCGCTAGCATAAACATGGAATCTATAGCTTCTATCTGGCGAATAGTAAGCAAAGGATGATCTCCTTCGAGCTTGACCAAACGAAAATAAATGGTGGAGATCTCATTTCACATAAGCTGAAATATCATTTATACGGGGTCAAGTGTTTTAAGGATAAAATACATAGTAGGGTATTACGGTAATTTAATCCCTTTACTGTGTAGATCATTCATATAGAGGATCATTGATCACATTAGGATTATAACAATGGATAACTAATGATGTGTCTATATGGTGGAACATATAGAGCATTCTATATACTGAGAGTGCAATTCTAAGTTCTATGCGTGGATTCAACGAAGAATTAATAAGTTAGTGAATTTTAGTGCTAAATTCTTGATCTACTTATTGGAAGCTCGGTTATATAGACCCATGGCCCCCCACTAGTTGAGATAATATTGCTTGTAAGACTCATGTAATTGGTTTTGATTAATCAATTATAATTCTCAAATTAGACTGTCTATTTGTGAATTTTTCACTAAGTAAGGGCGAAATTGTAAAGAAAGAATTTATAGGGGCATATTTGTTAATTATGATACTTTGTATGGTTCAATTAATAAATATGATAAATGACAATATTATTTAATAATTATTTATATTTATTAAATAGTTAGAATTGGCATTTAAATGGTTGAATTAGAAAATTGGCGTTTTTGAGAAAATCAGATGCAGAAAAGATAAAACTGCAAAATTGCAAAAAGTGAGGCCCAAATCCACTAAGCATGGCCCAGCCAATTTTGTAGGCAATTTAATCTGATATTTTCATTATTTTAATGCCAAATAATTCAAACCTAACCCTAGTGGAATGTTATTAATAGATAGTGAAGGCTTCAGGAAAATTACACTTAAATTTTCTATTTTTCCTCCAGAGAAAAACCTGAGCCTTTCTCTCTCCCTATCTTTAGCTGCCACTTCTTCTTTCTCTTCCCTCTTGAATTTCGAAATTCTTAGTGTATGAGTAGTGCCCACACACAGCAAGTGATACCTCAATCATAGTGAGGAAGATCGTGAAGAAAGATCATCAGCAAAGGAGTTTCAGCATCAAAGATTCAGAGAAAGAGATCCAGGTTCATATATTGATAATGCTCTGGTACAGAAAGGAATCAAGGGCTAGATATCTGAACGGAAGGAGTCATATTATTCCGCTGCACCCAATGTAAGGTTTCCTAAACTTTATATGTGTTTATTTCATCGTTTTAGAAAGTTCATATTTAGGATGTTAATAAACATACTTGTGAGTAGATCTAAGATCCTGGTAAAATAATTTCCAACAATGACATACTCTCATTTTAGTTGTATTTATTATTGAGATAATACCAAGCACTTAGCTTGGCTCTCTTCAGTATTACAATGAAGTTTGCAAGTGAGAAGTGTGAAAAGAGTGAGGACTTAGAGATTATGAGAAAATGTTAAGAAGAGGTGGTCGTGGTCAAGAGGTGATGAAGGTGAGGAAGAGGTTCCTTTTCACATATGTCTAATGCCCTTTATAGAGTACCAGGGCTTACAAAGATGCAGATAGAGATGTCCCTAGAAAATAGGGACATTACAATATACATTTGAATTACAAAGAGAATATCTCCTAAAAACTAGAATTGTTATTTATTGATGGAGAGTCCCATCTTTATGGGGTTTGAACTGATCTGGAGTCATAGGCATGTTGAAGTTGAGTTGGAAGGCTTGTGAGAAAAACACAGGTGTTGGTCTGTTCTTGCACCTATGGCCGACTAGCCTTGCTAAAGGCTTCCCAATGCATGGAAGCTGGCACTCCAGGCCGACAAGCTATAGGTCTAGGTAGGACCTGTTTGGCAGGTACATGGATTCTTGTTGGCCTATATATGTCATGCAACATATAGTTTCCATGTCTAGAAAGCTGCTCGGCACTAATCTTGACAGGTTAGTGCTGAGATGTCTTCTATTTACTTCTTGCTTTTTGCCACGTGGAGAAGCCACATCAGGTAGACAAAATTTTGGATAACTAATTTGTTTTCAAAAATCTCAGTAAAGATATTGGTGCTTTCATTAAGAGTTGTAGAAAAATTTGAAGCTACTTTGCATCTACACAAATGGTGATTACTAGGAAAACTGTCGTCACTAAGCCTACTCCTCTAGGCTAGGTCGCCATCATGGACAACGCTAACCTACTCCCTCTAGGGTAAGCCAAGCTGAGCAATGTGAGGGATGGGGAAGTGTCTGAAGTTGGCGAATAACCGCTTGATAAGACCTATCAATGAGAATAGCATCTTAAGAAAGACCTCGAAGACGATGGAGAAACAGAAAATGGCACATGGTAAAAAATCAAGGGTGGATACTACCAAGATGGATATTATTATGAGCAAGACCCCGAGGTGGTTTGATTATCTAGTGAGTTAGCTAAGACCCAACAGAATTTGGTACATCAGGAAGAGTTTTCTCGCCAAATGGAGAAAACGATGGCACAACTACAAGTCAGACTTGGCGGTATAAAGGAAGACTCAAAGGAAGATGCTTCAGAAGAGCCTGTGAAACAGTTTATATCTGTCAAAGACTTTGACGGGGAGATTGGATCCTTGACCAACCTCAAATAGAAACCAGGTTAAAGCCTAGAAAACGTCATCCAATACATGATGGAAGTAGCAACAAAAACTAAATTCAGCGACTACATGAAACTTGTGGTCGTCTAATCTGGATTGACCATAGGCTCCTTCTTATGGAACTAAATGCAAAGAGAGAGGGCTAAGGCTCTGTCTGAGTTCATGTCCAGAGCCTAAGGAATCATTAATTTGGAAGATTCTTTTGTACAAGCTTTTAGAGTTGTTCCATTTCCATCCCCACCAGTTGCAACACCCACTTATGCTCTGCAAGTTATATTTTTGGCCATCACATTCGAGGAACCCAGTTTACAACTACTACAGTCTATGGACCCGCTGCCTCTGGGCACGCGCCTACACATACCAATTTCTCTAGGTTCAAAATAGCACAAATCGAATGCAATATCGCTCCCAAACGGTCAGGCAACAAATGGAGGTTCAAAAATCAAATGTGAGCCATTCCTAGAACAAGAGAGGTGGGAGAGCTAGAGTCGAAGTGAGGCTCCAAGTAAAGAAAGGAACCAACATGATCCCAAGCATATCGAGTACACTAGCCTAATTGATACTCAAGAAAAATTTTATAGGGCAACCTACAACATGTTCCACTACAGAAAGCTCCCTGAATGTTCCAAGGAGGAAAGCTATAAAGGGACCTGAGTAAGAAATGTGAGTACCATGGTGATATTGGTCATACCACCAAAAAATGTGATTATTTGAAGGATGAGAGTGAAATGTTGGTCAAATTAAAGCACCTTGGCCAGTGGGTACAGATTCCCATCATCTATCTTAGACAAGGTATAGTTCACGGACATCTCGCCATTCCTGGATAGCGCGGAGCCATAAATCCTACCCAGGGGGTAGGTCTCCTTCAAGCTCCCAAAACATGACTTCCGTCTTTACTTGCTCCAATAGTGAAAGCTGCAGTACCAGTCCTAGCTTTAAACCAGATTATCCGTATTCGCCAGGACTGGCTCCACCACCTGTAGATGGCCACGTAGCAATTATCTCTAGAGGACCACACCTTGCCAGAATCACTTGCAACTCACATAAGAGATACTTGAAAAAGTTGGAACATGAAGGGGAAGTATATGCCCTAGTGTAGTCTCTAGCCCAGCATCCACGAATGATGAACCTTCTCATCACCTTTATAGAAGAGGACACCAAGCACGTGCACTTTTCCCATAATGGCTCGTTAGTTATTGAAGCCCAAATCACGAATAAAAGTCTCTAGAGTTCTATTAGACAATGGCAGCTTTGTCAACATCTTGTTCAAGTTCTCCTTCCAAGTGATTTGGTAATTGAAGTTGGTCTATCACCATGTCTAATACATCTGGAAGACTTTAACGGAGATTCCCTAATGTTGATGGGGAAAATCCAGCTCCTAGTCACCTTAAAAGGGGAACATAATGTCACTGCTTTAAAATATTGCCTATTTGTAGTAGTAAATTGCTCCACTGCCTACAATGCCATACCGGGACACCCTGTCTCAGTTGAATTTGGAGCGGTCACCTCCATTCAACACATATGCATGAAGTTCCCATGTGATAATGGAAGTGTTGGAGTGATCAGAGGTTATTAGAAAAATGCAAGAAAATTTTATAATGTCTTCACCCAACCGATATTTATGGTTAGAGAAGAATTTGCAAATGATCATAGAATAGCCATCCAGTGAGGGACAGAGGCCATTTGAGAGGATTTACAAGATGAATTGGATCCCCGAGTTAGGATAGAAAGAATGATTGAGCCACTAGAGGATGTTGAGGAAGTTGACATCAACAAAACAAATCCTACTAAAGTTATCAAAGTGCGAAGAAACTTATCTTTAGTGGTGAAAGAGAAAATCGTGTACACAGTAAAGAAAAACCAAGATATATTGGCATGGAATCATGCGGATATGATCGGGATCAGTCTGAACACCATCTATCTTGCCCTGAACATTAATGAAAATGCGATGCTAGTTCTCTAAAAAATAATGCCACTACATGCAGTAAGGGCAGAAGCAGTGAAGGCAAAAGTTGAAAATTTAAATTCTATTAAGTTTCTTCAAGAAGCACTATATTTTTTTTTGTTGGCCAATTCGATGCTAGTCTCAAAGCCCAACAAAATGTAGAAAATGTGCATAGACTTCATGAATCTCAATAAGGTTTGCCTAAAGGACTGCTTTCCACTTTTGTTGATTGATCGGAGTGGACACCACATTTAGATATGAACTATTAAGCTTTATGGATGCATACCCCAGCTATAATAAGATAAAAATCCACGAGGTAGACCAGGAGCATACCAGTTTCCTTCTATGTTGTAATGCCATTTATATTGAAGCATGTTGGAGAAACTTACTAGAGGCTGGTAAATAAAATGGTCAAGGTGTTGGAAATTATTTTACCAGGATCTTAGATCTACTCACAAGTATGTTGATTAACATCCTAGATATGAACTTTCTAAAACGATGAAATAAACACATATAAAGTTTAGGAAACCTTACATTGGGTGCAGCGGAATATAATGACTCCTTCCGTTCAGATATCTAGCCCTTGATTCCTTTCTGTAGCAGAGCATTATCAATATATGAACCTGGATCTCTTTCTCTGATTCTTTAGTGCTGAAAGTCTTTCTTCACGATCTTCCTCACTATGCTTGAGGTATCACTTGCTGTGTGTGGGCACTAATCTAACACTAAGGATTTCGAAATCTCAATGAGGAAAAGAAAGATGGAGTGGTCGGCCAAAGATAGGGAGAGAGAGAGAGGCTCAGTTTTTCTGAATGAAAAAGTAGAAAATTTAGTGTGTTGATTTCCTGAAGCCTTCACTATCTATTTATAGCATTCCACTAGGGTTAGGTTTGAATTATTTGGCATTAAAATAATGAAAATATCAGTTTAAATTCCCTAAAAAAGTGGTCGGCCATGCATAGTGGATTTGGGCCTCACTTTTTGCAATTTTACAGTTTTATCTTTTCTGCATCTGATATTCTCAAAAACGCCAATTTTCTAATTCAACCATTTAAATGCCAATTCTAACTATTTAATAACTATAAATAATTATCAAATAATATTATCATTTATCATATTTATTAATTGAACCATACAAAGTATCATAATTAACAAATATGCCCCTAAAACTCTTTCTTTACAATTTCGCCCTTACTTAGTGAAAAAATTCACAAATAGACATAGTCTAATTTGAGAATTATAATTGATTAATCAAAACCAATTATATGAGTCTTACAAGCAATATTATCTCAACTAGTGCGGGTACCATGGGTCTATATAACCGAGCTTCCAATAAGTAGATCAAGAATTTATTACTAAAATTCACTAACTTATTAATTCTTCGTTGAATCCACGCATAGAACTTAGAATTGCACTCTCAGTATATAGAATGCTCTATATGTTCCACCATATAGACACATCATTAGTTATCCATTGTTATAATCCTAATTTGATCAATGATCCTCTATATGAATGATCTACACTGTAAAGCGATTAGATTACCGTCACACCCTACAATGTATTTAATCCTTAAAACACTTAACCCCGTATAAATAATATTTCAGCTTATGTGAAATGAGATCTCCACCATTTATTTTTGTTTGGTCAAGCTCGAAGGAGATCATCCTTTACTTACTATTCGCCAGATAGAAGCTATAGATTCCATGTTTATGTTAGCGCTCCCACTCAATTGCACTACCGTGTTCCCAAAATGTGTGTATCACCCTGACCTAAAAGTAGGCTTAACTAACAAATCAAAGAACACGAATAGCCTCTTGAGATTGAGCCTAATCATAACAAGATTAAGATCATTTGATCTAGGATCAACTAGACTATATTGACTTGAATAGATATTACAGTAAGTTTAATAAATCTAAGTCGAAGTTCAATATCGGTCCCTTCCGATGCATACTCCATGCATCCAACCTGAGCTTTACTTTAACCAATGCTCTGGAAAGAACATAGCATTTCTCCAAATGCAAGTAAACTCTGTTGTAGATTATCATATCAGTAAAACCCTATGTCTGATAAATCTAGGAATCTTTATTCACATAGTCATGTTTACTTTCCAATGTGTTGACAGCACAATAAACAGGATCAAGTATGTGAAAAGGGTTTCAGATGAATTTATACATTATATACATATAATCATGAAATAAATCATGTGAACCATGCAACATTAAATGTTATTTCTGATCTATATTAATAAGTAAATCTCATTATATTGAAATGAGTTTTATTTAGGGCATAAAACCCAACACAAGGATGTTCTGGGAAGAACACTGAAATGTATGTGGATGACATGTTGTTCAAGTCCAAGACCTCAGGAGAGCATAGCAATGATTTGGAGGAAGCCTTCACCATTATTTGAAACGGGATAAAGATTAATCCAAAGAAGTGCACCTTCGGAGTTTCTTCAGGAAAATTCTTGGGCTTCATTGTTTGCTTCTGAGAAAAAGAAGCCAATTTGGAAAATTTCAAGGCATTCCTGGACATGCCTTCCCTTAAGAAACATAAGGACGTCCAAAGTTTGACTAGAAGTATCGCTACTCTCAGTAGATTTGTTTCCAATTCTGCTGATAAATGTATTCTGTTCTTCAATGTCTTGCGCAGAAGCAAAAAGTTCAAGTGGACAGAAGAATGTGAAAAGGCTTTTAAGAAGATGAAAGAACATTTAACCAAGGCCCTAATTCTATCAAATCTAGTTGAGGAGAACCATCATACCTGTACTTGGCCATGTCAAATAACGCTATAAGTGTCGCATTCGTGCGAGAAGAAGGGAAGGTCCTACTTCCAGTGTATTGCATAAGAAAAAGATTGTTGGGCTCAAAGTCCAGATATCTAATTATAGAAAAATTGTCCTATTACTTGTTAATTGCCTCACAGAAGTCGCGACCCTACTTTCGGGCCCATGCCATTAAGGTTTAACAAACTACCCTCTCTGCTAGGTATTGTTAAAATTGGATTCATCTGAAAGATTAATAAAATTGGCTATGAAGCTCAGTCAATTCGATATTCATATCAACCCCAAATTTCCATCAAAGGATAGGCTACAACAGATTTCGTGGTGGAATGTACCAGATTGAATGATGATCCAGATGAGTCAATCCCCAAACTGGAGCTCTAGAAAGTCTTCATTTACTGAGCATTGAATGAGAAGTGTGCTAGAAAATGAGTAATTTTGGTCTCTCCACAGAGACAGCAGCTCTAGAGGGCCCTTCAATTCAAATTCCTAGCCTCCAACAATAAAGCGAAACATGAAGCCATGATAGTCGGCCTGCAATTAGCAAACGAAGTAGGGGCTCATAATATAAAAGTGTACTGTAAGTCCAAACTAGTTGTGAACCAGATATCCAGAGAGTATCAGACTAAGGGCAAAAGAATGGCCACCTATGTGTCTCGATCTAGGGAATTGTTGCAACATTTCAAAAAGTATAACATTTGTCAAGTCCTAAGGGATCAGAATTCATTCGCGAATATGCTAGCAAAGATGGAATAGATTCAAAAATCGTGCAGTACAGAGTGGTACCCATCGATCACCTGGAAGCCCCAAATATTAATACATAAGGGGTAAAAGTTATTGATCACTCTAATTCCTAGATAGGCCCAACTTTTCAATTTTTGAGTTCTTGGGAGCTTCCAGCTAATAAGGTTGTGGCCCAGAAGATTCAATATCAAGCTCCTAAATATGTCATTTTAGATGGACGACTTTATCATAGGGGGTTTTCTTTTCTATACTTGATATGCATAGCCAGAACAAAGATGAGCAGAGTCAATCATGAAGTTCACGAAGGTTCTGCAGAGACCACACATTCGGACCTAGCTTGGCAAAAAAGCTTAGGCAAGGGTATTTCTGGCAGTAAACAATAGTGAAGAGAATTGTATGTTGTATTCCATAGAAATGGTATATATTATATACAAAGCTAGGAGACTAAATAGAAAATTACTAAATACAAATAGGAAACTACTAAATACAAGTTACCTTATTTTTTATACAACTAATTCTAACACACCCCCTCAAGCTGGATCATAGATGTTAATCATGTCCAACATGTTACTAAGATAATCAACCCGCAACCCATTCAAAGTCTTTGTAAAAATATCTTTTCATTGTTCTTTGATCTTCACATTTTCTATGGAGATCAGGCCTTGTTGAATTTTTTCACGAACAAAATGACAATCAATCTAAATATGCTAAGTTTTCTTGTGGAACATGAGATTTGAGGCTATATAAAGAGCATCTTAATTATTACACCACAACTTTACTTGAATAGAAGTCTTTAACCCAAATTCAATTATTACATAAAGCCTCGCGGTTAAGGCAAAACCAATTATCTCCTCAATCATAAAAAAAGGGACTTGTCATTTCAATGTTATATTAACCTTTCTTTTATAGGGGCAAAAACTAGCAGGTTAAATATAAAATCATTCCCACATCTTATTTTTTCCAATAAGTTGAGCGTGCTCCATATCTTTCATTTCGTCGAGTTATATGGTACATGTAATTAATTTTCCAAATAATCAAGCTCCATCAACCACCATATGGTCCATATCTTACTGCCATGAGCCACATTTGTCAAATATTGTTTAATGTATCGAGTAAATGAAAAAGTAAATCCTTGTTTAAAATAATTCAAAGATTTAACTTTTTCTTTACAATGTTTCGTTTTCATGAATTAACAATGCTTGTAACATACACTAATAGATGAGAGAAAATTTTAAGAATAGATTTATGTAATATATATAATACTGCATTAAAAAATAATTAAAAAAATTAAATATTAGAGTAAATTCTTTTTAGTTATAGGTTTGGGAGTGTATAGTTGCTTATAGTGGCATGCTACCCCTTGGCACACCCATAAAGGGTTATTTTGTAACATGAGAATGCATTGATGCTTAATTATTAGTCAAGTATTACACTTAGCACTTTATTAGGAAGGGAAGCCACCTTAGTGGTAGTGGTTGAACTTTTGTAATTAGTTTTGTTTGTAGTTTCATTCATATGCAAGCTAATATTATATATATATATTTGAGATCTCTTGAAATCATACTAAGCTCTTTAAAGGTAGTGACTTGATAACTTATAAAACACCTTATCACCAGTATGATAGAAGTTAATTGTATACTCTTTTGTTCTATCAAAGTCATATACTAATAAAACGATGTTTATCTATACTTCTTTATATATAAACTTATATGGTCTAAGTGTTATCTGTTTGTTGCTTATTGCGCCATTGTGTATCATTTGCCTATTGTTTACTTGTGAGTTGTAGAATATTGATCTTCGAAATGACTAACTTTGAATTTACTCATACTTTATGGCTATACTCAATATGTGAGGATATGTATCGTGCCTAATTATTGAATTATTTATCTACAAGCGCGTTTAGGTTTTGCCAACGAATGTCGCACGTCCCAACTACTTAGTTAGGTCGTGACACTCATCAAAGTATTCAAGCAAGCATGTGGCTCTCGCAAATTGTAATAAGGTACATATGTTATGAGAGGCTTAGTGGATGTTTGGCATCATAACTAAAAAACTATTTTTTATTTTTAAAAACAGAAAACTATTTTTTGAAAACAATTTGGCTTGTTTGGCATTGTTTTTTGAAAACAGTTTCAGAAAACAAAATTACAGAAAATAAGAATTTTGAAAATAACAAAATGTTGTTTTCTGTTTTAAAAACTAATTCAATTTTGGTCAATATTATTTTTAAAAAACACTAAGGGTGCGTTAGGAAAGCCACAATGTAATTAGATTTGTGTGTAATTGGAGGTAATTACACAATTTGGCATATTTGTCTGACCATGTAATTACACTGTAATTGTGTAATTGGAAGTAATTGAGGGGTTCCAATTATACTCTCCAATTCTCATGGCCCCCCATGAGAATTGAATGTAATTACTAAAAACTTTCCATATTAAACATTAGCTACTAAAAAATATTATTTTCTCATGTAACTACTAACTATTTTGCCAAACAAGATATTAGGAATTCATATGTAATTAACACCTCATATCCAAACACACCTTGCATTTTAAAATATGGTGTAATTACTACACTGTGTAATTACCACCCTAGTAATTACCCTACTTAGTAATTACACAGTTACTTCAATGTAATTAGATTTGTGTGTAATTAAACGTAATTACGCAATTTGGCATGTTTGTCTGACCATGTAATTACACTGTAACTGTGTAATTAGAAGTAATTAAGGGGTTCCAATTACACTCTCCATGAGAATTGGATGTAATTACACTGTGTAATTACTAAAAACTTTCCATATTAAACGTTAGCTACTAAAAAATATTATTTTCACATGTAATTACTAACTATTTTGTCAAACAAGATATTAAGAATTCATATGTAATTACCACCTCATATCCAAACACACCTTGCATTTTAAAATATAGTGTAATTACTAAACTGTGTAATTACCACCCTAGTAATTACCCTACCTAGTAATTACACAGTTACTTCCAAACACACCAACCGACACATGACTTATTTTTAAAAACTTCAAAAACTATTTTTTTTCTCATTTCTAAAAACAATTTTTTGAAAACAAAAGACAGAAAACAATACCAAACATGCTCTTAACGTCTTCATCTTTGATTTTTGTTTCTTGGAATGGTTTTCTATGATCAGTTGGCTGTTTTCAATAGCGTTACCTTTTTTGTTGATGTCTTACGAGAATGGTGTTTGGGGAGGATATGGATTTGTTGAGACAAAAAAATGAAGTTTTTTTTTTCTCAAGTAATATAATGGAACTTTTCTTTTGTAAAAAAAAAAAACCGTTTGTTAAAATATTTATATTATATATACAGTAGGGAAATTTGAATTTCTATGCTTAATAAACCCATAAATTGGTCCCTTAAACTAATACTATGCATAATTAGTTATATATGACACTTTTTGTGTTTTCCCCATAATACCCTCCCCACCTACATCTACCCACTCCAACCCTTTTTCTCATCAATTTCACATGAGAATTTCCCACCCGAAAGCCTATCTTCCACAACCACCAATATTTTTTTTCTTCTCTTCACTCATCACTAGAAGCTACAACCTTCCACACTACAAGCTACCACACTAATCCACCACATTAGAAGCTAGAACACACTACAAGCTCCATCAATGGGTAATTAATTAATTTATTTTTTTTAAATCTTGTTTGTTATTGTCATATTTAATTAAAGAATGTTGTGTTTGATGATTGATCTGTGGATTGTTGCTGTTATTTTGCTATTTTTTCTGTTATAATGTTTGCTGCATGTGAAAACTAGAATATTGCTATTTTTCTGCATTTTTTTTCGTCGGGCCCGATGGGGTCCGATGCTGGCCCGATGGGGGCCCGATGTGGGGAAAAATTTTGTTGGCAGGGGCGAAGACCCGATGGTCCGATGGTCCATCACTGGGTCCGATGGTCGGACCCCCATCGGGTCCGATGGATTTTTTTTATTTTTTTTTATTTTTTGGAACCCGGGTCTGATGGTCCCCATATGGGTCCGATGGTCGGACCATCGGACCCCATCGGACCCGATTTGTTTTTGGAATTTTTTTTAGTTTTTTTTTTAATTTTTTAAAATAAGGTCCGATGATCCGTGAAATAAGGTCCGATGATCCGTGGTGGGGTCCGATGGTCGGACCAATCGGACCCTACGGGAATTGTTTTTTTTATTTTTTTTAATTTATTATTATTTTTTATTTATTATTATTAATTTATTTTGTATTGATTTATTAATATTTGTGTTATTAATTATTTTTTTATTAATAATTATTAGTTATTAATTATTATTTTAGTTAATGTTTTAAGAATTAATTTATTTTTTTTTAGTTATTTTATTAACTATCAATTATGAATTATTGTTTTATTAATTATTGTTATATTTTTTATGGTTTGAGTAATAATTATTAATTATATTTTATTATCAATTAATAATTATTTTTTAATTATTAATTATTGTTTTATTATGAATTATTAATTATTGTTTTATTATGAATTATTAATTATTATGAATTATTATTTTATTATCAATTAATTATTATTGTTTTGTTATTAATGATTAATTAAGATTTTTTTTTCGGTGAGATTTTTGTTGTAAATTATAACTGTGTTTTTTTAAATGTATGTGACATGTTCAACTGTTAATGCGTGTGTTATGTATAATGGTGTTTGGGAGTTTGATGGTATAGATTGGGTTTATAAACGGGGCGACAATTTGACATTTGACATTGATCTGAACCTAAGCTACTCAGGTTTGGTTGATGTTTTGTACGAAGAACTAGATGTCGACAAAGTGGAGTATGACTTGAAATTGGAAGTACATTACAAGTACAAGAAAGGCTTTGAGTATCGCCCTGAAGTTATTGGAAATGATAAGCGTGCAAGGTACTTTTTATCTGCACTTGCGAAGAAGCCAGATGAATTTACTCCTTTGTTTGTGACTTTGTTAAAGAAGAATGTTTGCGTCGATCCTAGTCCCACACCAAGTTCTGTTAAGGATAATCGTAGCGAGGTTGGGAGTTTTGTTCCAGAAACAAATCCAGAGGTGTTGGTTACGGATGTATTACCTGAATTAAACAATATGATGCCGAGTGCTGATATTGTAGCACAAATGCCGTTCATCGATCGTTTTTTTAATGGTCCAGACCCTGAATGTTATGTTGAGGGTAATGATGGCGTAAGAGACGACCAAGGTACAGAGGCCCCTGCTGCTGTACCTTTGAACTTGACTCCACTATCGTACCAAATACCACCGAGGCCACCGACACGGAAAAGAATGCCCCGTAAAGAAAATTGCCAAACACCTGGTACTAGTAGTAGTCGTCCAGGCGAAACCAATCATGCTAGAGGAACTACTGACAGTACAGGTCCTAATAATGGTAGAGAGACCAATGATATTAGTGGTCCTACTGATGCTCGAGGGACCAATGTGACTGGATGGAGCGATCCATTTTCTTCTTCGACAAGTTACGGTAAATTCAAGGAGAAAATGTATACAAGAGAAGACATTGAGGATCATAGTCATTATATATCTACGAGTGGCACATCAGGCGGGGAGTTACATGTGGGAAAGTTTTTTAGAGACAAAGAGCATTTAAAGATGGTTGTTGGCCTGTATGCAATGAAGAAAGGGTTTGACTACTACGTTAGGAAGTTCGGTACTGATATTTGGTACGTCACATGTAAGGATACAGATTGTGGGTGGAGATTAAGAGCGAAGAAGAACGTACTTTCTAACATGTTGGAGGTGAGTACATTTCATAATGTACATACATGTTCCCTTGATCTTCGAGGAAAAGATAACCGTCAAGCATCACCTGTAATAGTTGCCCATCTAATTAAGGATAAGTTCGCAACAAACGGCTCGGATCAGTTGCCCTCTGATATAAGAAAAAGTATGCACAAGGATTACGGGATCCAAATGAGTTATGAAAAGGCATGGAGGTGCAGAGAGAAGGCACTACACCTAGCTCGGGGTGCACCTGAAGATTCGTACTCGAAATTACCTTGTTACTTGCACATGCTGCAGTTGCGGAATCCAGGTACCATCACGGATTTTGTGGTAGAAGATGGTTCCTTCAAGTATTGTTTCTTCTCTCTGGGTCCTTCTATTCGGGGGTTTAGGTTTTGTCAACCTGTTGTATGCGTTGATGGGTCTTTGTTGAAGACTAGGTATGGTGGGCAAATATTGTGTGCAGTGGCTTTGGATGCAGGGAGTCATATCTTTCCGATAGCTTTTGCTATAGTTGACAGTGAAAATCACAATTCCTGGACCTATTTTATGAGAAAATTGAAAGAAACGATTGGTGATGTTGAGAACTTAGCTTTTGTTTCGGATAGGCATCAAAGCATTGTTCGTGCTTTGGATATCGTGTTCCCTGATGCACACCACGGTGCATGTTACCACCACATTATTATGAACGTCAACCACAAGTTCAAGACTGACGTCTTCACGAATCACATTTACACGTGTGCCTACACGTATTCAAGATCAGAGTTTCACAGAGAATTTGAGAACATTCGGGCCATGAATCCAGCGGTTGCACAATATCTTGAGGAAATTGGATTTGAAAAATGGGTCCGGTCGTACTTTCCAGGGGTACGTTACAATGTAATGACGAGCAACTGGGCTAAAAGCTTCAACAACACAACTAAGGATGCAAGAGGCTTCCCGATCACTGCTGCTGTAGCATTCCTGAGGTCCAAAGTCCAGAAGTGGTTCGCTTCACGAAAAGAAAAAGCTGACAAGTGGACGAAACCCCTAGCACCAGAAATGGAGGAGGACTTGACATTGCATTTTGAAAAAGGTCGGTATTTGAACGTTGACTCATGCGGGCCTTACACGTTGCAGGTTCATCCTGGAGGAACAGTTATGACCGGTGGCGTAGTGGACTTGCAGGAACATACTTGCACTTGCGGCTTGTTCCACTGCATGAAGTTTCCTTGTCCTCATGCATGTGCTGCATCTCAGGAGCGAAGTATTAGCGCGTACACACTATACTCGCCATATTACACGACTGAATATTGGAGGAGGACATATGAAGGAATAATTATGCCAGTTGGTGACGAGGATGATTGGGAATTGCCTGATGACATCAAGAACATGACAGTTGGAGTGCCTGTTGAGAAGCAACCAGTAGAGCGACCCAAGAAGCAAAAGGTTGGAAGAATTAAGAACAACCGAACTGCTTGTAACGGTGAAAGGATTATCAAATCACAAAATTGTAGCAAGTGCGGTGCCAAGGGGCACAACAGAAGCACTTGCAACTACCGAGGTTAAAAATGTTATTTTAGTTTATTTCTATCATGATGTGTAGGACTATTATGTATTGTTATTGAATTAATGTTGGACTATTTTAAACATTAGAATTTGTGATATTTTATGTTTACATAATTATTATAATTTGTTGCATGAAAGAAAGGCGTAAAATTTGTATGAACTCTTAAAAAAACATAAACATACTGTAATATCCCAGAAAATAAATAATATTTAAATAGACATATTTTATTAAATATGTAATTATTTTGGAAACGAAGTAAGATTATGATCTTACTTAGGTTAATTATTGAGAAATTATTTAATGAAATACGATATTTTCGGGCTCGGCAATTGTGAGAATTTAGCGATGTGGTTAGTAATGTCATGACATTAATGAAAGAATTATTTTGAGAATATCCTGAATTAAGTTAGAATTTTATTAGAGTGTCGGGTTGGGGAATTAATAAAATTACCAAAATGCCCCTAGGTTTTTTTTTAAAAAAAAAAAGTATGGAAGAGGGATAGATTAGTAAATTCATGGTGCTTTTGACTTTTCTTTTTGGCTGCCTATTAAAAAAAACAAAAGAAATGAAATGAAATGAGATGAAAACCCTATTTAAGGAGAAAGCTTACAAGGCAAGGAAAACTTCTTCTTCTTCTCCCCTTCGTGTGAACCAAAACCAGCCAGCAAGGGATCAAAATTTCACCCTTTAATCTTGAATTGAAGCAGCTTGTAGAACCTAGGCCAATCTTAGAAGCAATCAAGGTAAGTTCTATGCTTTGTCTTAAGAATTTAATTGGTTTTAGGTTAGTTTTGGGTGAGGGTATTGGGATTTCGTGGCTGTAGGTTTAGTTTGGTTTGAGATGGTGTTTTTAGGTTTATTTTGGAGTGTGTGGAAGTTTGAATTAAGTTGTTTTAATGGCTGGTTGAAATTGGATATGGTTGTTGAGAGAAAATTTAGTTTTTCTTCACTTTGAAGTGTGATTTTGAGCAAATTGATATATTGCATTGAAATAGTTGTTTGGTTATGTTATAATTGCCATAATAAACTGTTCTGGAAAGTTTGGTTAGGTTTGGTGGAGGTTTGATTGGTTTTTGGGGTGAAAAACCAGAAATCACCATGGTTGCCAGGGAAAAAAGGCGAGTAGTTTTTCTGAGTGTACGAAAAATGGTAAGCGCGTTTTTCCCGGGGAAAGGGGATTTTGGTTTTTTCTCCTCGAAGTCGATACGATTCGGGGTGTCTTTCGGAGTGGAATTCAAGGTGTTTTAGAGATGGTTAAGCTAGTTTGATCTGGGGGAAAGTACGGTGTGTTCGATTGTGAGAATTAAAGTTGATTATCAGAAATTTGATTAAGGTTTTCATTTGAGTTTTAATTGTCGTGACATGAGATAGGGATTGCTTAGCTTGTTTTCCACTCGAGGTCGGCCGTACTCTTGATTTACGAACCAAGGTAAGAAAAGTGGTAAGCCTTTGTATGTGGTTAAAGATTAATGGTTGAATGGAAGTGGCCTTGATTATTATCAAGACTTTGATTAAATATTTAGTAAGCCTAGGTTATGACCTAGGGTTGGAAACGGTTATTACCGTTACGAGTAATTACTCTTGAAACCGCGGTTAGGTTTCTTACTTATCGTTTGCTTTATCGGGCAACGATAGTGACATATTCAGCTCGTGGTTAACGAGTGGTAAAGGGGTACTTTATAAAGTACCAAGATTGTGTAATGTGAATGTGTAATGTGTAAAGGAATACTTTATGATATTGTATAATGAGTAAACATATTGGTATGAGATTAAATTGATAATCATTTTCAGTTAATGTTTTGGTTACTTTTCTTGCTGAGAGTCTACGCTGACTCACGGGTGCTTTATGGTGCGAGGTAAAGGGAAGGCAAAAGTTGAGCAAGCGTGAGTTTGTGGTCGCGGCGGCAATGTACATACCGGTGCATGATGGCACGGCCCAGTAAACAGGATGCTCTATTTTGATTGTATTTTAGAAATATAAAGTTTATGTTGTAAAATATTTTGAAACCAGTTTGTAAATATTTTGAAAACAGGGGGACCCCGTAGTCTATATCACTTATCTTTTGTTAAACAGTTTTAAAAGTTGAATTTTGATTATTAAAATTTAATTACCCACACTTTTCAGTATAATTACATATTATATAAATCAGAGTATTTTATTAAATTGCACACACGTGGCGTCCCTGTTGGACAGGGCATTACAACATGGTATCAGAGCGCCAAGGTTTTTAGATCTGAAGAGCGAGTTCGATATGTACATTGTTACGAAGGACCTGATCGACTCATGGTTTAGTAAGCTTTAAGTTAAAAGATAGCTTGTTAATTTTCTGATTACCTGATTATTTGAATTATGTTGATATCGTAATGGTGTGGGTAGAATTATAATATATGGAAATACTTATCAGTATTGCAATTACCTGGAATGTGATCGCAGGTGTATAGTTATGCACCCAAGGCGGACTGGTAGGGGTACCCGTGAGAAAATTTGGGCTGCGGGCTGCATAGGTGAGGGTGAGAGCCACTCCACCACCACTAACTAGGAAGAGTTATATCTTTGCATGACGGGAGACTATTCGGTAGCGGGGTGAGCAAATCGAGAGAATTGAGAGAAGCGGCGAGCTCGGCCCTGCAAACCACGATCTGATCCTCCGGCACCTCTGGTAGTGCCACAGGATGCAAGGAATCGTTTGGAACCATTGTATGAGCAGTTCAGGAAGCAGAACCCGCCAGTGTTTGAGGGTGGTGCTGATCCACTCAAGGCGGAGCAATGGATGAGTATGATAACATCCATTTTTTATTTTATGCGGGTTGAAGATAATGACCGGGTCAGGTGTGCTACTTGATGCCCGTATTTGGTGGGAGATTTTATCTCAGGGTCATGATCTGAATAACATGACCTGGGACGCCTTCCGGGCCTTGTTTTATGAGAAGTATTATAATGAGTCTATTCGGGCAGCAAAGGCAGAAGAGTTTATACGGTTAACTCAGGGTAGTATGACTGTGACAGAGTATGCCACTAAGTTTGATCGACTGGCAAAGTTTGCCTCAGATGAGGTGGCTACTGAAGCTGCTAGGAAAGAAAAGTTCATTCGAGGGCTGGATGAACACATCGCCCGGGACGTGATTGTTGCTTCTAAACAGTCGGGGGTTGCCCGAACTTATGCTCAGATAGTTGAACTCGCCCTAGTTTCTGAGGGTGCAGAAGCTCAGATACGAAAGAAAAATATTACGAGAAGAGATTCATGGAAGCAAACAGCAGGTGTTGGTTCTGGTAGGGGTACTGATCCCGGTGACCGCAAGAAAAGACCTAGTGAATGATCAGCAGCAGGCCCAAACAAAAGATTCCAAGGTAACCAAGGTTTCCGTCGTGGTGGAAACGAAAACTGGCAGACTTTTCCTGAATGTTCGAGATGTAAAAGGCATCACTTGGGCGAGTGTCAGGCCAGGGCCTGTTTCCACTGTGGAATGGTGGGTCACATGAAGAGAAATTGTCCACAAATTCTACGACTAGAGCAAAAGAAGGATGATACACCCACTCGTACAGAGTGTTTGCCACGACTCGAGGCGGGGGCGTCTTTGGTCCTTCCAACGTGACGGGAGTCGGCTTTGCATTCTTTGTACTTTATTGGCTTGTTCCTAATTGATTACGGTGCAACGCATTCTTATATTTCAAGTAGAATAATTGAGAAGTTGAATAGACCTAGTGATGTTCTTTCTAGAGGTTTCGGAACCTTGCGCCTCTTTGGGGGAGTTGGTTATCTCCAGCAGGTGGGTTCGATCCCTTCCAGTATTTGTGGAAGGGAGAGAGTTATCAGTTGATCTGATAGAATTGAATCTGGAGGATTTTGATGTTATCTTGGGGATGGATTGGCTTGCTAAATACAATGCCACTATTGATTGCAAGAGAAAAATGGTAACTTTTCAGCCTGAGGATGAGGATCCCTTTGTGTTTGTGGGTAAGATGCATGGATCCCTGATTCCCTTAATTTCAGCGCTTAAGGCAAGAGATTTGTTGTGTGAGGGGTGTATTGGTTTCTTAGCAAATGTAGTGGATACTACCTGGGAACCACAAGCGGGACTGGAGCATGTCCCAGTGGTTCGAGAATTTTTGGATGTTTTTCCAGAAGAGTTACCGGGGTTACCGCCAAAACGTGAAATTGATTTTGAGATTGATCTAATACCAGGAGCTGAACCTGTATCGAAAGCTCCCTACAGGATGGCACCTGCGGAGCTAAAAGAGTTAAAAGTTCAATTACAGGGGATGATGGATTTAAAATTTACTAGACCTAGCACTTCACCTTGGGGTGCACCAGTTTTGTTCGTGAAAAAGAAAGATGGAACTTTACGAATGTGCATAGATTACCGGGAGTTAAACAAGTTGACAGTGAAGAATAAGTATCCTTTGCCAAGAATAGATGATTTATTTGATCGAGTGCGGGGCTTGTCTTTTCCAAGATTGATCTTCGGTACGGTTATCACCAGCGAGGATTCGGGAGGAGGATATTCCCAGACGGCTTTAGAACCGGTATGGCCATTACGAATTCACAGTAATGTCCTTCGGATTAACAAATGCCCGGCGGCATTTATGGACCTGATGAACCGAGTGTTCAAAGACTTTCTGGATGATTTTGTTATTGTCTTTATTGATGACATTCTAATTTATTCAGACTCAGAAGAGACTCACGAAAGACATCTTCGAATGGTATTACACCGTCTCAGAGAGCATAAGTTGTATGCCAAGTTTAAGAAATGTTAATTTTGGTTACCTCAGGTGAGTTTCTTGGGGCATGTAGTGAGTAAAGATGGCATTTTAGTGGACCCAGTAAAGATCGAAGCAGTACGTGACTAGCCTCGACCTGAGTCAGCAACCGAAGTTAGAAGTTTCCTGGGGTTAGCAGGGTATTATCGAAGATTTGTTGAGGGCTTTGCAAAGATTTCTACGCCTTTAACTGAATTGACTCGAAAGAATTGTAAATTTGTTTGGACTGACAAGTGTGAAGGTAGTTTCCAGGAATTGAAGCAAAGATTGATTACCGCTCCTGTGCTAACCTTACCAAAAAGTGATGAAAAGTTTGTAATCTATTGTGATGCATCCAAACAAGGGTTAGGTTGTGTTCTTATGCAATCAGGGAAAGTGATTGCTTATGCATCCAGGCAATTGAAAGAGTATGAACAGCGGTATCCTACCCATGACATTGAATTGGCAGCAGTAGTCTTAGCATGAAAAGTTTGGCGTCACTATCTCTATGGCGAGAAGTGTGAGATTTATACAGATCACAAAAGCCTCAAGTACTTTTTCACTCAGAAGGATTTAAATATGAGGCAACGACGATGGTTAGAACTGGTCAAAGATTATGAGTGTGAGATTCTCTACCACCCTGGTAAAGCAAATGTCGTAGCGGATGCTCTAAGTCGTAAAGGACCAGGGCAAGTTTGTGAACTAAAGAAAATTTCAGCAGAGTTGGCTGAGGATATGACTAGAGCGGGAATTGAATTTGTAATTGGAAAACTTGCTAACATTACCCTACAGTCTGATCTATTGGAAAGAATTAGAATAGCTCAACAAGGCGATCTTGAGCTACAGGGGCATAAGGAGAAGTTAGAGGCCGGATTGGCAAGAGACTTTTCGTGTTTATCTGATGGGTTGCTGCGATACAAGAACAAAATCTGTGTGCCGGTTGACAAAGAAATCAGACAGGAGATTCTTGATGAATCTCATACTACACCGTACTCCTTACACCCGGGAACAACCAAAATGTATCATGATGTGAAAGCTTTATACTGGTGGCCGGGTATGAAGAGGGATATTGTTGAATATGTGTCAAGATGCTTAACCTGTCAACAAATTAAAGCAGAACATCAAAGGCCGGCAGGTTTGCTTCAACCTCTAAAGATTCCTGAATGGAAATGGGAAGACATCACCATGGATTTTGTAGTGGGATTGCCCAGAACAGTAGGGTATTATGATTCTATTTGGGTGATAGTGGATCGATATACGAAGTCTGCTCACTTTCTCCCGGTGAGGACAACGTATACAGTGGATCAATATGCTAATTTGTATATCAAGGAGATAGTTCGACTTCACGGTGCCCCAAAGTCGATAGTTTCAGATCGAGATCAAAAATTTACATCCAAATTTTGGGAAAGTTTACAGCAAGCAATGGGTACTAAGTTGAAATTCAGTACAACTTTTCATCCTCAAACCGATGGTCAATCTGAAAGGACTATCCAGATACTTGAGGATATGTTGAGAGCATGTGTAATGGATTTTGAAGGTTCTTGGAACAAGTATCTACCTCTGATTGAGTTTTCTTATAACAATAGTTATCAGAGTACCATTGGCATGGCTCCGTATGAGATGCTTTATGGAAGGAAATGTCGATCACCTATTCACTGGGATGAGGCTGGTGAACGTAGGTATCTTGGACCTGAAGCTGTCCAAAGAACGAGTGAGGCTATTGAAAAGATTCGAGCTCGTATGCTTGCTTCACAAAGTAGACAGAAAAGCTACGCAGATCCAAAGCATAGAAATGTTGAATTCCAGGTTGGGGATTTTGTTTTCCTTCGGGTATCCCCAATGAAAGGAATTCGAAAGTTTGGGAAGAAAGGAAAGTTGAGTCCCAGATTTTTTGGTTCGTTTGAAATTCTTGAGAAAGTAGGTTAGGTAGCTTATCGGTTGGCTTTACCTCCTGCTTTATCTGGGGTTAATAATGTGTTCCATGTCTCGATGCTTCGGAAATATGTATTAGATACAACTCATGTCTTAAGTTATGAAGACATTGAACTTCAAACCGACCTGTCATATGAAGAACAACCAATACAGATTTTAGACAGGAAAGAAAAGGTGCTGCGGAACAAGACTATTCCGCTAGTTAAAGTGCTGTGGCGGAACAGCAAGATTGAAGAAGCGACTTGGGAGTTAGAGTCGCAGATGCGAGAGTTGTATCCCGAGCTTTTCAGGTAAATTTCGAGGACGAAATTCCTATAAGTGGGGGATAGTTGTAATATCCCAGAAAATAAATAATATTTAAATAGACATATTTTATTAAATATGTAATTATTTTGGAAACGAAGTAAGATTATGATCTTACTTAGGTTAATTATTGAGAAATTATTTAATGAAATACGATATTTTCGGGCTCGGCAATTGTGAGAATTTAGCGATGTGGTTAGTAATGTCATGACATTAATGAAAGAATTATTTTGAGAATATCCTGGATTAAGTTAGAATTTTATTAGAGTGTCGGGTTGGGGAATTAATAAAATTACCAAAATGCCCCTAGGGTTTTTTTTAAAAAAAAAAAAGTATTAAAGAGAGGTAGATTAGTAAATTCATGGTGCTTTTGACTTTTCTTTTTGGCTGCCTATTAAAAAAAACAAAAGAAATGAAATGAAATGAGATGAAAACCCTATTTAAGGAGAAAGCTTACAAGGCAAGGAAAACTTCTTCTTCTTCTCCCCTTCGTGTGAACCAAAACCAGCCAGCAAGGGATCAAAATTTCACCATTTATTCTTGAATTGAAGCAGCTTGTAGAACCTAGGCCAAACTTAGAAGCAATCAAGGTAAGTTCTATGCTTTGTCTTAAGAATTTAATTGGTTTTAGGTTAGTTTTGGGTGAGGGTATTGGGATTTCGTGGCTGTAGGTTTAGTTTGGTTTGAGATGGTGTTTTTAGGTTTATTTTGGAGTGTGTGGAAGTTTGAATTAAGTTGTTTTAATGGCTGGTTGAAATTGGATATGGTTGTTGAGAGAAAATTTAGTTTTTCTTCACTTTGAAGTGTGATTTTGAGCAAATTGATATATTGCATTGAAATAGTTGTTTGGTTATGTTATAATTGCCATAATAAACTGTTCTGGAAAGTTTGGTTAGGTTTGGTGGAGGTTTGATTGGTTTTTGGGGTGAAAAACCAGAAATCACCATGGCTGCCAGAAAAAAAGGCAGGCCGTTTTTCTGGGTGTCTGAAAAAACGGCCGACCGTTTTTCCCAGGAAAGGGGGATTTTGGTTTTTTCTCCTCAAGTCCGATCTGATTCGGGGTGTCTTTCGGAGTGGAATTCAAGGTGTTTTAGAGATGGTTAAGCTAGTTTGATCTGGGGGAAAGTACGGTGTGTTCGATTGTGAGAATTAGAGTTGATTATCAGAAATTTGATTAAGGTTTTCATTTGAGTTTTAATTGTCGTGACATAGGACCGGGATTGCTTAGCTTGTTTTCCACTCAGGTCGGCCCGTACTCTTGATTTCTGAACCAAGGTAAGAAAAGTGGTAAGCACCGTATGTGGTTAAAGATTAATGGTTGAATGGAAGTGGCCTTGATTATTATCAAGACTTTGATTAAATATTTAGTAAGCCTAGGTTATGACCTAGGGTTGGAAACGGTTATTACCGTTACGAGTAATTACTCTTGAAACCGCGGTTAGGTTTCTTACTTATCTGACATATTCAGCTCGTGGTTAACGAGTGGTAAAGGGGTACTTTATAAAGTACCAAGATTGTGTAATGTGAATGTGTAATGTGTAAAAGAATACTTTATGATATTGTATAATGAGTAAACATATTGGTATGAGATTATATTGATAATCATTTTCAGTTAATGTTTTGGTTACTTTTCTTGCTGAGTCTCTGTGACTCACGGGTGCTTTATGGTGCAGGTAAAGGGAAGGCAAAAGTTGAGCAACCGTGAGTTTGTGGTCGCAGCAGCAATGTACATACCAGCCGCAGTGGCACGGCCCAGTAAACAGGATGCTCTATTTTGATTGTATTTTGAAAATATAAAGTTTATGTTGTAAAATATTTTGAAACCAGTTTGTAAATATTTTGAAAACAGGGGGACCCCGTAGTCTATATCACTTATCTTTTGTTAAACAGTTTTAAAAGTTGAATTTTGATTATTAAAATTTAATTACCCACACTTTTCAGTATAATTACATATTATATAAATCAGAGTATTTTATTAAATTGCACACACGTGGCGTCCCTGTTGGACAGGGCATTACACATACCAATAAAAAAAACCATTTACATTGTTATCTTAATAAATACCAAATAAAAAACACATTTGTTCATGCTAAATTCTGGTAAAACAAATCTACACACCACCGCTCTCTAAATTTCTTCATATTCTCATCGTGCATATTATCAAACGTAGTCTCCAGCATACTATGCTCAATGTGCTCTATCACGTACATCCCGCAGTTACCGCTGTATGAGACAATAAAAAGTAAATAAATAAAAGTATGCAAATTAAATTCAAGTTAAATAACAAAAAAATCAATTGTAATTAAGTTACCTTGTCTTTTTCTGTGGAACAACGGCCCGATCCATGACTTTTGAAGTGAAATTTCTGACCTGGCTCTCTGAGGCGGTAAGTTGAGGCACGAGGATCATGTCATGAGTCTCGAATAGGCCAGCCTGCAGCAGCAAATTTGGTAGTAATTTTTCCCACATTGCCAGGTGACTCTTCAATTCGTTCGGGGAAATCGATCCGAGGCTCGAGTCAAATATGTTCAACAACCAATAATCCAGATCTACCTCTAGTGCCACCCAATGCTTTGCTCCATCGAAGTAGAGGGTCATATATATTCTCTCCTTATTCTTCCAACTGGCCAAGAATTGACTTTCATCCCCTCGAATCAAATCTAATATGCTCTCGTCCCACTGATAGTTAGCCTGGTCATCACCCGCAGCTTCCCACCGAGCAATAACTCCTACTGGGAAAATACACGGCATGATGACACATCTATTTGGGTAGACCTCTGGATAAAAGTGTTGTCGCCTCCTCATCAAATGGAGTGCCGCATCCAAATGCTAAAACATGAAAATTAAATATGTCAGAGATTAAATAAAAAAGAGTTAGATAAAGTCTTTAAAAGCAAAAGCAGTAAAAAAGTCTTAAAAACTTACATCGTTTCCAAGCCAAAACTTCGAAGTATGTAGTTCGAGGAACCAAGACGAATGGTATCGACCGGTGAAGCACTCTCTCGAGTACTTGTTCCCAATCTGGCCGAGTACCCAATTGTGAAAAGTCTTGAGCAGCTTCCGATCAACCACTCTAAGTGGGTCCGCATTCACGAGTGTCGAAGTAGCTCTAGCCTTCTTCATTTCAGTGTACTCAGCGAACCACCTAGGCCGCCTTCTCTTCCTCCGGTTCTCCATGACTTCTGGAGCTATCTCTAACACCTGCACCTCAGAATCCTGAGTATCCCCGATGCTGGTGATATTCGTCTTCTCAGGTGTACAGAACATGTCATCATCATCCGGTGGGTAATCATTTGGGAGAATGAAGTCATCTTCCGGTGTCCGAGCCTCCTCTTCTGGTGCTGTGGCTGTGAATCTGCTGCCGGCCTTCCAGGATCTTGCAGGAGCGTCATTATGGTCTTCAACTGATCCATAATCGTTGTTTGTCCTCTTAGCAGAGCGGCCTGCCCTTCCCTCAAAGCAATCTGCCCCCTCTCCACAGTCTCCAACCTTGCCAAAATGGCAGGGTATACTGGATCGCGAGCCTCTGAGGTGCTGGGAATAGAAGCTGACGGGGGAACAGGAGGATCTTGTGATGCTGCAAGTGGGTCAACACCACACTGATCTGGAACTGAAGCTGCAGATGGGTCAACACCAGACCCATCAGGAATTGAAGCTGGAGATGGGTCAACACCAGACCCATGCAGGCTGCCGAGCGGTGCACGTGGTGGAGACGGTGGAGGTGGTGTAGAGTCTTTAATTATTCGGGCTGCCTCCGCTCGTTCTTCCAATGTGGAGGCAAGCTTTTTGGCCTGGCTTCGCAAAGCATCCTGTGTTGGTTGCCCATCCTCACCCAACACAAGTTCCTCCAAGTCAACAAATAACGGAGGCTGACCCCCGGTTATCTAACTCACAAACTCAATCTCGGTCGGCCGAGGACATAACATGAAGTACACTGTCAACTGAAAAATATAACAAATATATTAATATAATATATGGAAATTAACATGAATTCAACATAAAGCGTAACAAACTTACAGTTTTAGCAAATAATCTGGTCACTTCATCCTTCCCGAGTGTAGTGTTCGGCTTACTCTCCCAGTTGACCATTCTCGGAAAGCGATGCGACCTCCTCACTGCATACTCGTTGCCCAGCTGTAATATGGCCTCGTATGCCCAATACTGCAACGCTGCAGTATAGCCGTAGGCTGCGTATTTTGCCTCCTTCTGAGTGACTCCCTTCTCAATCTTTTTCAACATCTTATTCTTCACATCCAAGTAATCCTTGTTACAAGTTTCCATCACCTTGGTGTAAGAAATCTTTCCCCAGGGGTACTCGTAGAAGAATGGAAGGTTATCAACCATTCTTATCATAAAAGGAGGAACGATAGTCTTCTTCTCCTTACCAGTGAGGACGCCCATAACAAACAAGGCCATCCCCAACTTGTAGACATCATCAGCTTCTGTGCAGCTCTCAAAAACTCTGCGCAGTTGGCCGAAGCTGATCGAAGCACTACCGTTGAAATATTCCATAATCAACCGGTCAGAGCTTCCATTTTGTTTGATGTCTTCCTCAGTAGGGCCGGGCAACAAGTTTAACCCAGTGACCAAGCCGAACTCCACCCTCCCAGATCTACATCTCTTCCTTCCCACATAGAAATGCACCTCGTCCGGCTTGTCAGATTTTATTTTGTGAAGCATCAATTGATGAAAAAATGCTCCTGAAAATTGTATGGGCTCTCTCTCGAAAAACTGTTTGAAAGGGGATTCCCCCACCCTGTCCAATAGGTTGAATTCTTCAAATTTAGCCTTAATCTTCGGGTAGTAGTAACTACCCCCCGCCATGTGACACGACCTGTGTAATGGTCCGACACTGGAATTATAAGATGTGTAGTTCCCTGGAAAAAAAAATAAAAAAAAAAAAAAAAAAAAACCCAAAATTAAATCAACAATTAATAATAAAACCATAACCAATAAAAAATAAAATAATAATTCATAATTAATAATTAAACAATAATCCATAAAAGAATAAAAATTAAAAAAAATAATTAATAATTTATACTAAAACAATAATTCATAATTAATAAAACAATAAAAGATAAACCAATAATTAATAATTAATAAAACAATGATTAATAATTAATAAAACAATAATTAATAATTAATAAAACAATAAAAAATAAAACAATAATTAAAAAATATTAAAACAATAAAAAATAATACAATAATTAATAATAAAACAATAATTAATAATAAAACAATAATATAACAATAATTATTAATTAATAAAAAAATAAAAAATAATACAATAATTAATCATTAATAATAAAACAAAAATCAATAAATAATAAAAAACAATAATAAATAATTAATAAAAAAACAATAATTAATAAAACAATAAAAATTAATACAAAAATTAATAAATAATAATAAAACAATAATTAATATATAATAAAAATTAATAATTAGTAAAAAAATAATAATTAATAAAACAATACAAATTAATACAAAAATTAATAATTAATATTAAAACATTAATTAATAATTAATAAAAAAAACAGTAATTAATAAAACAATAAAAAATAATACAATAATTAATTAATAATAATAAAATACAATAATTAATTATTAATAATAAGACAATAATTAATTAAACAATACTTAATAAATCAATACAAATAAAATAATACATAAAACAATTACTAAATCATTAATATTTAAAAAAAAACAAAAAACAAAAAAAAAGTTAGGGTCCGATGGGTCCGATTGGCCCGATAGGGTACCCATCGAACCCATCGGTCCAATCGGACCATCACACAATCGCCCATACAGAACACACATCGGACCAAGCCAAAGGGACCCATCGGACCCCTGTAATCGGACCATCAGACC
The DNA here is from genome assembly GCF_029168945.1 of Cannabis sativa. Lineage (NCBI taxonomy): Eukaryota > Viridiplantae > Streptophyta > Magnoliopsida > Rosales > Cannabaceae > Cannabis > Cannabis sativa. The sequence continues at coordinate 17,045,082 of NC_083602.1, read as the reverse complement.
CGAGCAAAAGGGACCATCGGACCCATAATCGGACCATCGGACCGACCTGCACCCATCGGACCGAGCTTCTTCCCCAGATCCAAATGGCCATTTTCACCATTTTCACAGTGGGAATCCGATTTTCACGGATCCGAATCCCATTTTCACAACAAAAATCTTAAATCTAACCAATAATATTTCACAAACAATCCCAAACAAAATAAATCATTATACCCATTCTAAAAAAAACAAAAAGAAAAACTACATACCTTCGACATTTTCTGTGGGTTGAGCGTCGGTTGATCGTCGGTGAGGGTGGTTGGGGTTGGGGTTTTCTTCGAGTTCCGTGGGTTGAGCGTCGGTGACCGTTTGGGATTGGGGTTGAGCGTGGGTGAGCGTTTCGTGGGTGACCGTTTGGGGTTGATGGGTGGCATTGGGTGTTGGTGAGTTGAGAGAGAGAGAGTCGGCTGAGAGTAGGAATTCAAATGGGAGGGTTAGTTTTGAAAAATTAGTAAAATTGTCATATATTACCAATTTTAGTAAATATGTATTTAGGAAAAAAAATAATGGGGTTTTGTAAGTATGGAAATTCAAATTTCCCATACAGTATCAAATATCAATCGACTGTAAGAGATGCAGGGTACCCACAGTTGCAGAGTGGAGAAAAAGTTTTCCGTTTTTTTTTCATTTGAGAAATTACTCGTTTATAAGAACATAGTACTGCGTAGGCCAAACTACAACTGGAATCAATTAATTTTAACATAATTATTATGGAACTTCTTCAAGTCTTTAATAGAAAGCTAATAATAAGTATGATCTCAATACAGCATTATGTCGTTTGGCAAAAAGCTCGAGTTCGTGTGGAAGCACGACTCACTATAGCAACACAAAATTTAAAATAGGGGGCAAAAAACTAAAGACAATTTAATAAAAAATACCAACTACTAACCGAGCATGTCGGCTTGAAACAATAACCAAGCTGATCATAACTCGTTATACTCTATTGGCTTTCCAATTAACCCATAGCTGAAAGGCAATAATGCCAAGAAGTCATATCATCAACACACAGAATGAAGCCAATCTTTACAGACGGGAAGAACTGTTATATGTAGTCTCAGTCAGATAAACCAGCTTTCTTCTTCAAATGCGCCTTAAAGTCCATAATACCACCCTCCCATCTGGTCACAGCTTGATTTTCACAAACCCAAATCTCCTGGGCAACCTGGTTGATGAGCCTGAAATCGTGACTAACAAGAACCAAACCACCATCCCACTCGTTCAATGCCTCAGCTAGGGAATCGATTGTCTCGATATCCAAATGGTTAGTTGGCTCATCAAGGAGAAGCATATGGGGTTGCCTAAAAGCCAACCAAGCAAAGATAACACGGCTCCGTTGGCCATCTGACAGATTCTTCATAGCCATAACCTGAGCCTTACCTGTTAGGCCAAACTTTCCAATTGAACCCCTCATCTTTTCCTCCTCATTTCCAGGATACTCTTTGATCATATACTGCAAGGCCGACATCTCCATGTCAAGCTTCTCAGTCAAGTGCTGATGGAACTGAGCAATTCTAAGGTGATTGTGTCGTCGGACCATGCCATCTAGAGGAAATAATTCCCCCGTCATCAGCTTCAGAAGCGTACTCTTCCCAGCTCCATTGGGTCCAACCAAGGCAATTCGTGAGTCCAGATCAACTCCAAAATCAATGTTCTTGTAAATTAGGTTATCAGGTGTGTAACCAAATGTTACTTCAACAAACTGAAGCACTGGTGGAGGAAGCTTCCCAACATCAACAAAACGGAAGACCAAAACCTTGTCTCTGGCAACCTTCTCAGTAAGTCCACCACGCTCCATTTTCGCAAGGGTTTTCTCCTTACTTTGTGCTTGGCGAGCTAGTTTTGCAGATCCATGCCCAAACCGTGCAATATACTCCTTCATTCCAGCAATCTGTTCCTGCTCCCACTTGTACTGTTTCATTTGATTCTCCTCCAGTTCAGAACGTGTCTGAACATACTGATCATAATTTCCACTGTAAATCTTCAGTTTCTTGCTTTGCATGTGGATGATGTTTGTGCACACTCCATTCAGAAAATCCTGAGAATGTGATATTACAACCAGAATGCGCTCAAATTTCTTCAAGGTCTCCTCCAACCACACACAGGCTTCCAAGTCTGTAACAAATCAAAATATGTAAGTACATGGAAGTGTACATGTTATTCTTCTTTTGGGTATTATCTTAGGGTTGTGCCCAGCAAAACTAGCTTAATAACAATTACATTATCAAAATGGCGCAGCAGGTATTACTTACCAAGATGATTGGTTGGCTCATCGAGCAACAAAATGGTTGGGTTAATGAATAGTGCCCTGGCCAATGCTATCCTCATCCTCCAGCCACCAGAGAAATCTCTGGTTTTCTTTGCCTGCATCTCTTTGTCAAATCCAAGACCGTACAATATCTCAGCAGCACGTTTCTCTGCTGTAGCTGCATCCATGGCCTCCAGACGTTCATAAATTCTTTCAAGCTGTTCCCCGCCTCCATCATCCTTTAAAAAAGAGAAAAAAGTCATAAGCAACCACAAACATTCACTCATGCAAGAAGCTTTACTACACTAAGCCATTGCAACAGTGAACACACCTGCGCTGACAAGAGCTCAACTTCTTTCTCCAATCTTATCTTCTCCTCATCACAGCTTATGACAGCCTCAAGCGAAGACATGTCAGAAGCTTCAATTTCTCGAGACAGGTGATATATATCCATGTGGTCAGGTATGGGAAGCTCTCTGTGCCCAATTGCATTGAGAAGAGTAGACTTACCGCACCCATTTAATCCAAGCAAACCATAACGTCTGAGACAATTTGAAAACGGTAAAAAAAAACATCAGCACTATATAAGTTAATAATCCAGCAAGAAAATCATGACAGACCATGAGTGAAATTAAAAAGTATGGGCTTACCTGCCATAATTGAGCTCCAATTCAGAATCCACAATGAGATCATGCCCATGAAAAGTAACTGATAAAGACTCTATCTGCAATGTATATAAAATCAAAATTGCAAAGGTATATATTACTTACGAGAGAACCATTATCGTCTAGAAAACAAAGTAAAAATCTATCATCTGTATTGATATTTTATTTTCACATCTTCTATAAAAGGTTCAAAAAGTAGGTACGGTAAAATATATATTTATATTTATAATTATACATATACATATATGTATATATGAACACATACACGAGTGCTTTAAACATAGCTAAGAAACGACAAATTACACACACATCATCTGAAAAAAAAAATAAATTCCGAATATTTCAGAGAATAATTTATCCATTAACGAACTAATTATTCTCTACATATACCCAAAACAGCAGCCTAGAAACAATATTCCCTGAAAATTTAGTCTCTTAATCTAAATTTAAACCAAATCTTAAGCTAAAAGGGGCAAAATAAAAAAAATAAAATAAAAACCAATCAAACAAATACTAAGACCAATTCGAGACTTACGCGAATATCTCTAGAGAGAGGATGAGAGCAGAGGACACCAGTGCAAGTCCGATCGGATATTTCAAGCGCCCCAACCCCATTCGCCAACTTATCAGCTCCATTCTGTGACACAGCCGCCTTCGATGAAGCAGATGACGCCGCGGCTTTGCCTCCCCGCTTGGCCGCCGCCGCGGCCTTCTTCTGTGCGGCCTTCTTCTTGCTGGCGTCCGAAACCATCCTTATAACCTAATCCACCAATCGAAACAAATAAACCATAAAAAAAACTAAATAAACGAATCAAGAATACCAAAACAGAAAAATTGAGAATATTATATCAGAAATCGAACCTTCGTAGATTGCAGGGATGGGATCTGGGAGGGGCGATGAAGGAGAACGAAAGAGTACGATCAGATCTAGGGTTTTCAGGCGTTGGTATAGATGAACGGTGATGAAAAGAGTAAAGAATACCCAAAGAGATGAGAAAAAAAGGGTTAGAGGATTTCGGAACAAGGACCAGAGTTAAGAATTTATTTATAAGGGAGAGTGGGTTCCACGTGTTCCTTGTATATACTGTTCTATTTTAATACTAGTAGTACTAGTCCAACACATTAGGGCATACTTTTTTCTGTTGTGTGAGTTGCGTATGCAATCACAATTTTTAAGGTCCTCCCTTTGAAAAATATAAAAAAAAAAAGATAAAACAGCCAACTAGTTAGGTCGGTCTGATATTTTTCCCTGTAAAACGCTGCCGTTTTCAATTGGGCCACGAGACTTATTATTTTTCTTTGGAGAGTTTACCCCTCCATGCCAATAAATAATACTAATTTTTATTTTTCTTTGTTTTTTATTTTTATGATGAAGATAAATAATAGCAATTTTATTAAATAAAAAATAATGTACCTAAAATATAATAATTATTATTATATATGACTAATTTTATTAGGTATTAGAAAAAGAATGCACATTTTACCTAAATTTCTTAGCACCATTATTAACTTTCTTTAAAAAAATTTTTTAGCCAAATTTTTTTTTTGTAAGGTTTCATAATAATCTTTCTTTATTAACTAAATTAGAGAATTTATCCGCGCGAAGGTACTGAATAATATTTGTTGTCTTTTTTAAGTTTTAATTTTTTATACTAAATAAGTGATATAATATAAAATATAACATCATATTATAAGAATATTTGGAATTAATATAGATTTTTTGAAAGAATTTTTCTTATACAAATATCACATATAGCAACCAAGAATCTTTCGGTGTAATTGACGAAATACGTTAAAGTTATGCAATTTCACATCGTCTCGGAAGGTCAAGTGTGATGATTCTAAAACTTTATAGGCATGGGACTACACAATTAAATAGGGCTTAAATGGATTGATTGATACTACTTATATCAAGAAGGTGCATCTTATTTTTCAGTAGCTTATCACGAAAGAACTTCACGGTTAAGCGTGCTTGACCTGGAGTAATTTTAGGATGGGTGACCTCTTGAGAAATTTTTCCAGGAAGTGTGCAAGTAAGGACAAAACATGTTGGAAACACTCGTGTTGGTTTGTAAGGTCAGTCGTAATTCCATGAAGCAGCTAAAATGATGTACTCGTGTATAAGAGCTTTCATTCTGTGGGTGTAAGAGCCCAATAGAGGCTTGAAACGGGGATGTTACAATTGGTATCAGAGCCTTGACCCAGCTAGAAGTGTGGTCAATGAAGACGTCGGACCCCGTAAGGGGGGAGATTGTGACAGTTAGTAGTCTCGTAATCCCTAAGGGGAAATGCATGGTAAGTTGTGCAATCCCACATCGCTTGGGGAAGATCAAGTGTGATGATTCTAAGACTATGTAAGTATGGGACTACACAATTGAAGAGGGCTGAAAGGATTGTTTGGTACTACCTATATCAATAAGGTACATCTTATTTTTCGGTAGCCCATCACGAAAAATCTCTACGGTTAAGCATGCTTAACCTAGGATAATTTCAAGATGAGTGACCCCTGGGAATTTTTTCAAGGAAGTGTGCGAGTGAGGACAAAACACGCTGAAAACACTCGTGTTGGTTTGTAGGGTCAGTCGTTATTCTACGAAGTAGCTAGAGTGACGTACTCGTGTATAAGAGCCATAATTCTGTAGGTGTAAGGGCTCAATAGAGGCTTGAAGTGGGGACGTTATATTTTTGTTAACTAAATAAATAGCCTTTTTTTACAATAAATACACTATAGAATTTAATGATAATAAATAACACCAGATATTTTACGTAGTTTTGTAGTTAAAATCTACATACTCCACAAGTCCTTATAATTAAGAATATTTTTTAGAATATAGAATATATATCTCAATATTTGAAATAATAGAATTTCTCTTTATCTTTTTTCCTCCTTTTTTTCATAGATTCTACCCCTATTTATAGGAATATAGGTTGGTAGTTACTTTTATTGGGATTGATTCATTTACAACTGAGTGATTAGAAAATTGGAAGAGGTAGAGAAGAGCGATTGGACTCCAAACTCATGTTGATGAGTGGAAAAGATTACGCCCAGTGATATATGATCTAACGGAGCTCTGATACCACTGATGGTTTGAGAATAAATTTATATTGGTTTATATTTGTATAGGATGGATATTAGGTAGTGTAGTATGATGATGTTGATAAGTTGATAAGTTGGATGATTGGTGGGACAAGGAAGAGTTATGTGTTTTAATTTTTATGTGTGTAGTAAGAGAGGAGACAAGGTAGTAAGTTAGTAGTAAAAGACTTAATTTGGCTACTCAAGCTTGGTTACAATTTGAAAGCTTGATGGGATATTTATAGTTGTTTACCCATACATTTAATTTCATCTAGATTATTCTAGTTCTACATGATTTACAACTTTTCTAGACTTTTCTAACTGATTTACATTCTTCTTGATTAGTTACTTCTAGTTTTCTAAATATTCTAGGCTTTTCTAGTTAATTTATTTTGCTAAGGTTTCTAAAGTTTTCACTAGAATATTCTAGAAATGTGTAGCACATTTTAACAGTACTAAGTGCTTGAGCTATATAAGACTCACTCTTTTGTAATCTCGATGGATTTAATATAATACAATACATCTATTGTTTCTTTTCTTTTGTTCTCTGTTTTGTAATAATAATAGAGGTACTTAAATTAATGCAACTTGCTATATATATAAAGAATAAATATTGTATTTTTTAAATTTATTTTCATGATATTTATGTATAATGTAAATATGTTCAAAAATTATTATTTTAATAGTGTAGAAAATAAAAATAAAAAAAAACTATATATAGTATAATATAAAAGTATGCTAATATATGGGCCTTATGTAAAAGCTCACTTGAGTTTGAGGTTTTACATCCCTCACATAGGACAGGGAAAACAACAATGTAGATATAAGTTAGTATAGGCACTTTTATAATCGGAATTAGGGGTGTTCATAAAATAGCCGATTCAATCCAATCCGCACGATCCATATCCGCACTTTGCGGATTGGATTGGATTGAAAAATTCAAAATCTGTACTTGTGTTACAGATTGGATGTTGATTGACATGTAAAAGTAACCGATCCAATCCAATCCACACATATTTATAAAAAAAAAAATAAAAAATTATATGTATAAATAACATTTTAATTTAAAGAAACTAATAATTTAAAAGTCTAACACATATAATACAATTATATTGCAAAACTTAATAAATCAAATGTATATTCTATTCTTATATATTTTTTTCTACATACAATTTAAAATAAAATAAAATATTTTTTACACATATAATTTTTTTTCTTCCTTTGAATTTGTTATTTGTTATTTATTTATTTTAATGTGTTATTGGAAACATAAAATAATTATAATTTATTTTATTTTATTGCTAGTTATGTGAAAAAAAAATTATTTTTTTCATAAATATTAAATAATTTAATATTAAAAAGTAATCAATCCAAAATAACCGATCCAATCCATACTTTTGTGGATTGGATTTGAGCTATTGTACGGATTGGATTGGATCCAAAAAAATAAAATCCGCACTTAGTGCGGATCAGATGCACTATGAGCAAAATAGTGCGGATTGGATTGGATGAACACCCCTAATCGGAATGTACAATATTTATTGTTAAACAAATAATATTTAATCTTTTATTTTTGTTTATTTGAAATTAAGTCACTTTTTGGGGATAAATGTGTCAATTGGTTTTTTTTTTTTTGGGAAGATGTATTTTCAACTACCAGATATGTATCTTTAAAGAAAGAGAGGGTATCTATTTTAACTTGTAATATTATCTCTTTATGTTGTATAATAAATTTATATTTTATTGTTGCCAAATGAATGAACATGAAGTTAATAGAGTGGTTGCGGTTTCTGGTTTCAGCAAAAGTAATTTGCCTTTCAAATATCTGGGGATTTCGATATGTGCAAGGTGAATTCCAACTTCGGAATGTGAGATCATTATTGAAAAGATGGTGCATAGAATAAGAGTTTGGAGCTCTCAAAATCTATCGTATACAGGTCGAGTAGTGCTAGTTAACTCAGTGCTTATGTCCATCCATTCGTACTGGGCCCAATTGATGATTATTCCAAAGAAAGTTCTTTAGAGAGTCAATACAATCTGTAGAAGCTTTCTTTGGAAAGGTTTAGCCGAGGCTAATGGTCCAGGACTAGTGGCATGGGATTGCAGACCAAAAAAAGCTGGGAGTTTGGGTTTTAGGAGAGTTCAATAGTGGAATGAAGCTGCAATAGGGAAATATGTCTGGGCAATTGAAACAAAACAAAATTTCTTATGGGTCAAATGAGTACATGCAGTTTACTTGGAACAAAAGAAGTGGAAGGATTATGAAGCACCTACAACAAGTAGCTGGTATTGGAAACAAGTGGTGAAAGTGAAAGAGAAACTCAAGACAATCCCCACTATTGATTACTCCAAGCAGAGCTATCGGATCAAAGAAGTTTATGAGGTATTATGCCCAACTATTCAGATACAACCTTGACAAGGAGGTGTTCGGAACAGGCTTTCAATTCCGAAACATAGGTACATTTTGTGGCTTACCGTCATTGATAGATTGAGGCTAAAAGAAATACTATTTAGATTCAAGATGGTCCCGGATGAAAATTGTATCATGTGTGGCTCACACAGAGAAAGTAAAGACCATGTGTTTTTTGTTTTCCATGTGAGTGATGGATGTTTAAAAGCAATCAAACAGTGGTTGGAATGGGGAGCAAAAAATACAACGGTGGATGGGCTAATGAAAAGGCTAACCAAAGGAGAAAGCAAATTCCGACGACAAGTATATGCGGCTGCACTTGCTGCAACAGTATATCAGATTTGGCTATGCAGAAATGAGGCTCTCTGGAGTCTAAAAGTATACACAATTGAAACAATGGTCAAAAAGATTAAAAGGGATGTAAAGTATAGGATTAGGGGAATATGCCTAAAAAAGTTTCAAAGATAGTCCGGGATTGGTTTAAGAATTTGTAAATATTCAGGCCTAACGTTCAGTGCTGTGAATTGTAATATGTTATTTGTGGAATATATATACTTACTCTGATTCACCAAAAAAAGATTGTATTTTATTGCTTTGTTTATTTATTTTATTGATATGATTATTTATTTACATGTTATTTGGTATGATTATTATTGTTACATAGATCAAATCTTATATACATTTATAAACATATTTTATTTATCTAATTAGTAGCAGTGCGTTAATTCTTAGTACCTCAAATAATTATTATCTAAATTTATTTATATATAGCTTAAAAATTAGTTATTTAAAATCCGTTACAAAGTTTTACAAAATTTTACGATGCACTCTTATTTATATTGGTATTTATGAGTATTTTTAGACTATTATTATTTTTTTTTTATAATCGTGAACATTTTACTTATTTAAGACATTTTATAAAATTTTAAAAAAATTAATACATTGAGCATAAGGTTTCAAAAAGTTTATTACATGCATGTCTTTTTTATTTTTTTACGTGTGAAATAGATTGTTTGAACAGTGTTTTCTATATCGTAAATTATTTTAAATTTCTCAAAATTTACAAGATATCTTAAATAACTACAACGTACACGGCCATGAAAAAAATTTAAACTTTAAAATTTTCCTGGATGTTAAAACAGTACGGGTTGCATCGATGCACCATTTTCTAAGGAGAAATGCTAAAGGACACTCATGGTGCCTAGCACCATTATGAGTGCTATTTGTGCAATTCAATATTGAGTCCCACTTATTTTAATCTAATAAAAATTATAGAAAACTGCTAACCAATTATAAAACGCTATGTTATAGAGGTGATAGAGACCTTTATGCCCCATAACAATGCTTTTTTTTGAAGAGGTGCACCATAAAAACTCCCTAAACTCTTAAATAATAAGTTTCACTCAATTATAAAACAATCTTCAACCTAATTTGTTTTCATATTTTAAGCACATGGATAGGTAATAATTCAAAAAAAAAAAAAAAATCTATATGAGAATGTATATTGTAATTATTAAGAATTTTGACATTTTAAGAAAATTTTAATTAATTTACAATGGTAAAAATATGAAAGAGGTTATTTTAAAGTTTATTTTATAAACTCGTATAATATACATTTTCATATAAAAATAATTTATATTATAATTTATCTAATGTTGTCAAAAGAGAAAACTTATATAATGTTAAACTTTATTATAAAAAATTTAAATTAATTAAATAAATATTAATTATATATATTTTTTTGGCATTCTAATTATATCAATAAGCATTAATCAAAATAGACATATTTATATTTCTACGGCACAAAATTATAAGTTTATGATATATATATGGCATGTTTTTTTAAATTATTTAATGTAATTTTGCACTCCTTTTATGTAGAGATAAATAAATTCTTTGTGTATTAAAATTGCAGTAAAAGTCTTAAAAAGTTAAGTTTGATGCAAATAAGTCCTTAACCTTGAAAAATAGCAGTAATAGTCCTCAAGCTCGAGATTCTTGTAAGTTCGTTAGTCTTCATTTTAATAGATTCATTAATTGCTCAAAAAATATCACGTGTTGATATTAAATTATGGTTTAAGTACTCAAAAAGTTCACTTTGATGCAAATAAGTTTTTAATCTTTAAAAATTGTAGTAATAGCCTCAAGCTCAATATTCTCGTTAGTCTGTAGGTATCCAATTTAATTGCTCTGTTTGTTACTCTCAAAAATGACACGTGTTGATATTTTATTGGTCCAAATTATCATTTCAGTTTAAAATAAATAAATAAATGAATAATTAATTTCCAAAACTAATTAATTAACTTTATTTTTTTTTTATCTTTTCTATTTTTTTCTTTCTTCTTCTTCTTCTTCTTCTTCTCGTTCAATCCAAGCCAAACCTACCCAACCATGATCTGTTCTACTAAAACTCTCTAATTTCCATTAGCAAGAGGGGTCACTCTAAAAAAATTATCTATGTAAATTTTGAACCAGAAAAGTTGAGGTCAAAGAATTAATCGGCCACCAAAACCCACCACCCATATCTTTTTTTCTCTATCGCATACTCCATCCATATCTCTCAGTTTCCTACAGGGGCAGAGCCAGAATTAAGTTCTTGGGGGGCCAATTATTAAAGGATAAGTATGGACAAAAAAAATTAACATTTATTTAGCAACAAAAGTTGGTATTTTATAAAAAAGATCTATTAACATAAATAAGAAAGAATTTTGAAAACACAGGATCAAAATTTTAAGGGACAGTACTTAATTAATCAATTAATTAAAAATAATAGAATAAGTCTATAATACGTGCACTTTTTAAAAGGGGTGTTTTGACACACTTCCTATTGTTTTGATATTTAGGAGAGTTTTTAATTTTTTTTTTCATGATTGTGTATGATATAATTATTTAGGATCACTTATAAATTTTTAAAAGATTATAAATAGTTTGTAATGTCGAAAAGATTTAAATAATTATTTATATTCTGTGTTGGAAAAGAAAAAGTAGTTACTTGTACAATAAAATATTTGAATCTTATTTTTGGTAATATCAACTATTTTAATAATTTATAAATTATTTTAAATAATTATAATATATATGATTATAAAAAAAAATAGATTAAAAAACTATTATGAATGTCTAAAGAAATAAAAGGTATACTTAAACAATCAAATGTACTATATTTTTTTTTAAATAACATACTTGAATATTTGTAGTAAAATTTAAAAATAATACACTAAATGTTATTTTCCACTCTAATAATTATTTTCTTTCTATATAATAACAAGCTATTATTAATTTATAAATAATATATTATCATATAAATTATTATAAAAATAAAACAATCTAACAATTAACTATATCACTTTTTACTTTTTTTTTTCCTTGACTTTTCTGACTCATGAGGAACTATGAATTAATGTATGATTTTTGTTCATTAAGTAGAATATATATATATATTTGTTTTTAGAAATTCTGAGGGGGCCAAGGCCACCCCACCTATACACATACATCCGCCCCTGGTTTCTTAGAAACATAAAGAAAAAAAAAAAAATCTCATCTCTCTCAAAGATCCGATCCCAATCCTGATCACATCTCTTCTTTTTTCTTTTGCTTAATTGATTTTCTGAGATAGTGGGATGGACAAGGAAGAATGTGGAGATGAAGGAATGTTACAGGTCGACACTCGACAGTAAGCCTCCACCAGTGAAAACAAGAAGGGTCGGTAACAAATCGTAGGAGTTTGTAAAAACCTTTATTTTCTTATATATATAAAGTTTTTTAATCTTTAATAAAAGAAAATAAACAAAATAGGTTATTAAAGTTTTTAATATTTTTTTATTGTTCAAATAAATTTTTTATGATGTGGACCAATAAAATTTTGACACTTGACAATTTTAAGAACTACAAATAAAGCTGTTAAATTGTGTACCTATGGACTAACGAGAATCTTAAGCTTGGGGACTTTTATTATAATTTTTTGAGATGAGAGACTTATCTGTATCAAAGTGAACTTTTAGGGAGCTTATTTTGCAATTTAATATCAACATGTGACATTTTTGGAGCAACTAACAGATCTGTTAAAATGAGGATTAACGGACTTACAAGATTCTCGAGCTTGAGAATTATTACCGCTATTTTTTGAAGTTGGAAATTTATCTGCATCAAAGTAAATTTTGTAAGGACTTTTGTTACAATTTTTCCTAATTGATTTGGAACTATGTAAAATTATAATAATGATGTTCAAAATAATAAATTTAATTTTCTAAAGACAAATTGTTGATATTAATAAATTTTCTGAAATTATTATAACATTAGATTAAATTTCTACATACATATAAGTAGAGTTAAAAATATCTCCAATTGCCAAAAGGTATTTATTGAAGGGAACAAGAACATGAGTTTACAAATAAAAATAAAGTACAATGGCACAAAAGAAAATAGATCACCAATTTCTATTGTTATGTTGCCCTTACTTTTTAGTTAACATCACATATCCCTTAGATCTTAGCAAAAAATCATTTTTTGAAATCTAACAGCTAAGATGTGTTATGGTAAGCAATTCCTTGAAAAGGTATACGAGGTTTTACATCATTTGCCTTAAATATAAAAATAAAAATTGTAGTGATGTATTTGAAAAGATAAGCAGAAAGTGAGCATGAGTGTGCTTTTAGCATCTATCACAACTATAAAAGACAGGACAAAACAAACGCCAAGTCATCGATCTGAGTTAGAAATAGAATAGCTTGCTTTCCATGGACTCCGGTTACACACTCCTCACCTTCAATCTTTCACTTCTGATCTTTCTCCTTATTGGGATTTTATGCCCTAAATAAAATCCATTTCAACTTAATCTGATTTGTTATTAATGAAAGATTAGAAGTCATTTATGTTTACATGTACTTTTCATATTTATGGTTTAATATATACAAAATCTGGTAAGTCCTGAACATATAGTCATTCACAATTACAATGATGTCAACACAGTGGAAAGTGATTGTGATTATATTCTTCAAAAGACAAAATCCCTGATTCATCAGTGCACTGGATTTACACTGATGTGATAATCAACGATGAAGTGTACTTACACTTTGCTTAAGTGTTATGTTCTTTCCAGAACATTGGCAAAGTATGTTAGTTTCGGATGTATGGAGTATACATTGGACTGGGACCGATATTGATCTTGGTAAAGATATTATAATCTTACCGTTGTATCTTTCTAAGTCAATATCACTGGTTGATCTTAGATCAAAAGATCTTAATCCTGACATGCTTAGGTTCAATCTCAGGAGTGCTATTTATGTTCTTTGATTTGTTAGTTAAGCCTATATTCTGGTCGGGGTGATACGTATATTTTGGGAACATGGTAGTGTGATTGAGTGGGAGCGCTAGACATAGATATAGAATCTATAGCTTCTATTAGGACATAGAAGTGAAAAAATAATTTCCTTCGAGCTTGGCTTAATAGAGGTAAATAGAAGTGCTCTTGTTTCAGTGATTATATATTAGTTCAGTGAAATATCATTTATAGGAAGCTAAGTATTTTAAGGATAAAATACATTGAGGGGTCAAACGGTAAATTTATCCCTACTCGGTGTAAATCATCTATAGAGGATCTTTGATTATTGAGATTAGAACGATGGTTAAATGTTTATAGCGTATCTATATCGTGGAACATATAGAGCGTTCTATATGACTGAGAGTGCAATTTCAAGTTCTATGGTGGATGCAATAAGGAATTAATAAGTTAGGGAATTTACTTGGTAAATTCTAGTTCTGCTTATTGGAAGCTCGGTTGTATAGGCCCATGGTCCCCATACTAGTTGAGACCATACTGCTTGTGTTGACCGAGGTTTTCGGCAACTAATAAAATATTATAAAGTTAGAGAGATGTAAGAAAATTAGAGAAGGATTTTTACGTGGTTGGGGCGTTAATGAGCCTTAGTCCACGAGTCTTTGTTATTTATGGATGTATTTAATACAGAGAATGTATCTGGGGAGTGTTTTACCCTTATAAATACAGAGAATGTTCTTGGTGAGTATTTACTCTACTTGCTCTTATGCAGCCCAAGATTCTCGATCCCATTTAATGAGCTTTGAGGGGGTATTTATAGTGTTTTTGGTGGGGTGATCTCTAGAATTATCCTTACCAATGTATCTGTAAGTATCCATAAAGTTGGGCATTCCCAATGAATATACCATGGGTAATGCATGGTTAAATCCCTAGGTGCTGTAGGGTTTTTATGTGGAATGTCCCTATGGTCTTTTGACTGATGTGACTCTTCACAGTGTAGCCGTCGCTAGACTTAAATGATCATTACTTTGTAGCTGCTGGTTGGAGCTTGTGCCGTCAGACTTTATTGCGTGTAGCAGTCCCAACACGCTTCCTCCCATGCGGCATTAAATGCGACTTGATTGCTCAGGAGAAACCTGACACGTCACGGAGATGCCTTAACGTTACTTCGAGCTTCCGGGAGCATATGGGGTTCCGTATGCTTTCTCCGGGAGCTACGTCCTGGAAGCTACCTTACAGCATAAAGACTTGGCAAATATGTTTGGATTGTACATTGCTTGATCCACGTGTCCTTATTTGGTTGGTCCACGTATATTAGGAAAAATCAGGGGCAACAGCTTGTAAGACTCAGATAATTGATTTTAATTAATCAATTATAATTCTAAAATTAGACTATGTCCAGTTTATGAATTTTCACTAAGCAAGAGCTTAATTGTGAAGAAAAGAGATTTTAGGTCTTATTTATTAAATAAGAGACTTTATTAAGTCTAATTAATAAATATATTAAATGACAATTTTATTTGATAATTAATTTTAATTATTAAATAAATAGTTTTGGCATTTAAATGGTTAGAATTGGAAAAATTGCATTTTTGAAAAAAATAAGGAAAAATTTGTCAAAAGTGGAAAAATTTCAAAGTGGGGCCATTACCATGGCCGCCACTTGTGTGGTAATTTATACTTAATTTTTCTATTATTTTAATGCCTAATAAATCCTAATCTACACATAGGTGGTTGCCTATAAATAGATAGTGATGGCTCACACTTAAAAGATGATGAAATTTCTTTGAGCCATCTATTCTATACCTATATTCGAACCACTTCTCTCTTCCTTCTTCTTCATATTTTCATACCTTGAGTGATAGAGAAGTGGTTCATACCTTGAGTGATAGAGAAGTGGTAGCAGAGTCAGAATACAAGGGTTAGAGATCTGAGCGGAAAGAGCCATTAATATTCGGTTGCTGTAAGATTTCTTAAACTTTATATATGTGTTTATTTACATTGTTTTAAAAATTCATATTTAGTATGTTAAATAACATGCTACACTCCTCTCCTATCCATCCGTATCAGAATCGAATCAGGTCAGTCTTCTATTTGGTTCACGAGGAAACAAGATAGAAAAAACAAGAAAGAAAAAAAATTGCACGCTTTGTTTGTGGCAGATTTGTTTTGACTGAATTGAATTTATTATTTCTTTCAATTTTGTGATGCTGGAATTGGAGATGGTCACTCCACCTGTGGGTTTTCGACTAAATCTTTGTCGAAAATTCTAATCAAGGGAGGTACCGTTGTGAACGCTCATCACGAGGAGGTTGCTAATGTTTATGTTGAGGATGGCATCATTGTGGCCGTAAAGCCTCATATTAACGTATGTTTTGAGCATTCGATGTTCGATTCATTCTTTCTTTTCTCTTTTTATGAATGATTTTGAAATTGAATATCATAGTTTTTTGTGCTAGCTCTGGTTGTTGACTTTGCAACGGCGGTTTTTAACTATGCCTTTTTTTTTTGAATGGGGCTATGCTTTTATTATTATTATTATTATTATTCATTGTCTATTAATTGGTAAATTAATATTAAACTAAGTGACTGTGAATGATGTATGTTTATTAAAGTTTACAACTTTGCTCATTAATTTCGCCTTTACTGTTACATCATACATTAGGTGCAACTTTTTTCCTGGAATGCTTACACAGTTTTTTTTCTTTTCAATTCTTCGATATTTATGTATCCAGTTTTTGTATATGTCAAACTGTTAATATAGTTTGGTTTTTCAGTACTTGTAAATTGATTCTATTTTTCTTTTTTTACCATGTGCGTTAAATTTATCACAATAGCTAAACTGAGATAAACTTTGTTTGTCTGCGTAGCCATCTGTAGAATGTTAAAACTTAAAAGTTTGTAATATTTTGTTTTCCTTGGGATTCCTATTAATATGGCTTTTTTTTTTTTAATCTTTATGATTTAATGAATGTTCGACCTAATTTGTTTATGCCATATGCAGGTTGGTGATGATGTCACTGTGATTGATGCTGTTGGAAAGTTTGTTATGCCAAGTTAGATTCTTTTTAGAGTGCATACAACGTAGTTGTATTTTTTAGAGCAGGGGGAGAATAATGCAAGCACTGACTGAGTAAGTAGTTCCTGTTAGAAATACTGTAAATCTGTATATAGCCCTAATTAATTCAAGAGAATCAAATAATAAAATTAAGGAATAGCGGAAGCGTACCGGAGTCCATAGAATCGACTTTGTAATGATCTTTATTGGTATGATCTTCCAATTTGCATCAAAACCTTTCTCTGTAAATTTTTGCTCTTGGTGATGGGGATACAAGAGTGAAAAGATTCGATGCAAATGGGGACCATTACCCGTTATATTACCAACAGACAAACCTGTTGGTAATATTTATTGACTATTTCTATTTGGCCCCTCATCAATATAGAAATTGTCTAATTGGTATCCACATATTAAAATCATGACAATCATGCCCTTAAGTCATAAACTTTATTCCAAAATAGACCACATAAATTTGACTTATTTATTTGATGACCCAACACACATTTTATATATACAATTGTGACCCCAATTATTTCTAACAATCTCCCACTGGGTCACATATGTATACATAATAATGTGTTAACCTTATTGAGCTCATAACTTTGTCATCATAACCATAGGCATGTGCAATCTCGTCCATTAACTATATCAACATAGGATCAAAGCGATTTTCGTTGTATCAATCACAACTAAACCCATCAATGGTCACATATATCAACATAGCCAAATGACATAGATCAATCATGATAATGTGGTATGAAAATTACATGCACGGTGATCTATTCATGTCAATTTTCAATTGGTCCTACTTTACTTTATGGAGATCAAAACTTTAGCTTAAATGTACAAAGTGTAATAAACTGAATAACATAATTTCTGATCAGAAAAATATCCAAATACAGATGTTTCATGAAATAAATAAAACACACTAAAGACAAACTCCCACTGAATCTAGATATCCTCATAATCTAAAACACTCATACGAGCAGTGTGCTCATGAAAGACCTTGGGTGGCAAACCCTTAGTAAGGGGGTCTGCGATCATGGAGTTTGTACCTAAGTGTTCTATACAAATCTGTCCACTTTGTACCCTTTCTTTTACAACAAGGAACTTGATGTCAATGTGTTTTGACTTCGTCGAGCTCCTATTGTTGTTGGAATACAATACAGCTGACTTATTGTCACAATACAACTTAAGTGGTCTTTCAATTCCATCCACAATGCGCAGCCCAGTGACAAAATTTCTCAGCCACATACCATGGTTGGATGCCTCATAACATGCAACAAATTCTGCTGCCATGGTGGATGAAGCTATGAGTGTTTGTTTTGCACTCCTCCATGATATAGCTCCACCACCTAACAGATATATGTAGCCCGAAGTGGATCTCCTACTATCTTGGCATCCCGCAAAGTCAGAGTCAGAGTATCCAATGATCTCAAAGTGATCTGACCTCCTATATGTGAGCATGTACTCTCTTGTTCTCTTCAAATATCTCATAACCTTTTTGGCTGCTTTCCAGTGATCAATTCCTGGATTTCTTAAGTATCTGCCTAACACTCCAACAATGTACGCTATATCCGGACGCGTACAAACTTGAGCATACATAAGACTCCCAACAGCTGAAGCATAAGGAATCTTTTGCATTTCTTGAATTTCAAGGCTTCCTTTAGGGCATTGTTTAAGACAAAATTTGTCTCCTTTAACGACAGGGGTATCACCTGGTCTACAATCTTGCATGCCAAACCGTTTGAGTACTTTATCGATATAGCTCTTTTGTGATAATCCAAGAATACCCCGAGAACGGTCTCGATGTATTTGAATTCCTAAAACAAAAGAGGCGTCACCAAGATCTTTCATCTCAAAATGCTTGGATAGAAATCTCTTAGTTTCGTGCAATAAGCCTATATCATTAATGGCAAGCAATATGTCATCGACATATAGAACCAGAAATATACACTTACTCCCACTAAACTTATGATACACACAATCATCAACAGCATTCATCTCAAAACCAAATAAGAGAACCACTTGATGAAATTTGTGGTACCATTGACGGGAAGCTTGCTTGAGTCCATAGATGGATTTCTTTAATTTGCAAACCATTTTCTTTGGGTCACCAACCACAAAGTTTTCTGGTTGCTCCATATAAATTGTCTCATCAATGTCGCCATTGAGAAACGCTGTTTTAACATCCATCTGATGTAACTCAAGATCAAAGTGAGCAACAAGTGCCATTATTATCCTGAAAGAGTCTTTCGATGAAACTGGAGAGAAAGTCTCTTTATAATCAATGCCTTCTTTCTGAGTATAGCCTTTTGCTACAAGACGTGCCTTAAACCTCACCACATTACCATTTTCATCCCTCTTGGTTTTAAATATCCATTTACAACCAATGGGTTTTACACCTTCTGGTAATGGGACAACTTCCCAAACTTTATTGTCTTGCATAGACTTATTCTCTTCATTCATGGCATCATTCCACTTTTGAGAGTTAGAACTTTTCATGGCTTGATGAAAGTTGATTGGATCATCTTCCATCATTCCAATGCCATCCTCATGTTCTTGAAGATACACTATATATTCATCTGGATTAATAGCATTTCTTCTTTCTCTAGTGGATCGTCGCAAAGGCACTTGTTCTTGAGGTTGTT
Source organism: Cannabis sativa (assembly GCF_029168945.1). NCBI lineage: Eukaryota > Viridiplantae > Streptophyta > Magnoliopsida > Rosales > Cannabaceae > Cannabis > Cannabis sativa. The sequence continues at coordinate 17,025,663 of NC_083602.1, read as the reverse complement.
GAGTTTGTACCTCTGGGGTTTGATTGACTATGTTTGGTTGCTCTTGATCTAAAACTTGATCAATATTAGGAATGGAATCCTGGATATTGTCAAAAGCAACTATTGGAATAGGAATCAACTCATCCTCAAGAGGAGTGGTTGATTCTAAATCCTACTCAAAAACAAAGTCTTTAACCGTATTTCTCCCCCCAAACTCAATATCCTCGAAAAACTTTGCAGTTCTCGTTTTAAACATATTCTTTACTTTGGGATCATAAAACTTGAAACCCCTGGATCGTTCAGAATATCCAATAAAGTAGCTGCTCATAGTTTTGGGTTCCAGCTTCTTTTCATTTGGCCTATAAGGCCTAGCCTCAGCTGGACATCCCCAAACATGAAAGTGCTTAAGACTAGGCTTTCGCCCTGTCCAAAGCTCATAAGGTGTTTTTGCAGCTGCTTTAGTTGGTACCCTATTCAAAATGTAGGCTGTTGTCTTAAGTGCCTCTCCCCAGAGTGATTCTGGTAAGGTTGAATGAATGATCATACTCCTTACCATATCTTTAGGAGTACGGTTTCGTCTTTCAGCAACACCATTCATGCTAGGAGATCCTGGCATAGTGTACTGTGGGACAATTCCACACTCCTCTAGATATCTGGCAAAAGGTCCTGGACGTTGTTCACCTGATCCGTCATATCTGCCATAGTACTCACCACCTCGGTCAGACCTGACTTGCTTTATTCTTCTGCTAAGTTGATTCTCAACTTCAGCCTTAAAAGATTTGAACACGTCCAACACTTGGGACTTTTCATGAAGTAGAAATAGGTACGCATATCTTGAGTAATCATCTATGAATGATACAAAATATCGTTGACCATTCCAAGAAGGTGTAGGAAATGGCCCACAAATATCTGTATGTATCAACTCTAAGACATCTATAGCTCTTTTCGCACCCAATTTCTTTGTTTTGGTCTGTTTGCCTTTGATGCATTCAATGCAAACATCAAAGTCTGAAAAATCAATTGAATCTAAAATTCCATCAGACACAAGTCGCTCAACTCTATTTCTAGAGATGTGACCTAACCGTTTGTGCCATAAGGAACTTGATTTTTCATTATCCATTTTACGCTTAGTACCACGTGATTCCACATTCAAGGTTTCATTATAAGAAGCAACATTGTCAAGCAAATATAAGTTGTCATAAACCATAAGTGAACCAGTTCCAACAGTATTTGAATTAATAGATAAACTAAAACAATTGTTTCCAAATGAACAACAATAACCCAATTTGTCCAAACAAGAAACAGAAACCAAATTCCGTCTAAAAGACGGTACAACAAAAGTATCTATTAAGTCCAAATAGTAACCAGTACTTAACAACAACCTAAAATGCCCTATTGCTTCCACATTTACCGACTTGCCATCTCCCACATAAATGCTTCTTTCAGCATCATTTGGCTTTCGGTAACTCAGGCAACCCCGCATAGAAACACTGATGTTAGTAGTAGCACCGGAATCTAACCACCAAGTGTTTCTTGGTACTGAAGCTAAATTTACCTCAGAACAGACCAAAGTAAGAAATGTACCTTTCTTTGCTCGCCATGCAATATACTTAGCACATTCCTTCTTCATGTGTCCTTTCATGTTGCAAAAGAAACAACCATCATCACTGTTGGTTTGAGTTTGTTTCTTATGTGCAGGACCTTTATCCTTAGCAGCCTCATTCTTTCTTTTCTTGCCCTTATCTTTAGAGGTGCTTGCCAAATGAGCACTTTCAGTCTTCTCTTGCTTCAATCTTTCTTCCTCTTGAACACAAAATGAAATGAGCTCATTAAGAGTCCATTTCTCCCTTTGGCAGTTGTAACTGACTTTAAATTGACTGAATTGTGGAGGAAGAGAGATAAGCACTAAATGCACAAGCAAGTCATCCGAAAGCTCAAGCTTTAGTGCCTTCAACTTTGAAGCAAGGTGAGACATTTCCATAATGTATTCCCTTATGTTTTCCTTGCCCTTAAACTTCATGGAAATAAGTTTCTTTAAAAGAGTACTTGTTTCCGCCTTATCGCTTTTTGCAAAGCGTTTCTCAATTTCAGCAAGGAAAGTTGTGGCATCGGTGACCTCCTCGGACACCGCACCCCTAAAAGCCTCAGGTATGCCGCGCTTAATGATCATAAGACTCATGCGGTTTGAACGGTCCCACTTCTCATAAATCCTCCTTTGCTCAGAGGTACTGGTATCCGTAAGAGAAGCAGGACGATCCATCCCTAATGCAAGGTCAAGATCCATGCAGCCAAGAACAATAAAAATGTTCTCCTTCCAGTCCTTAAAGTTATTACCATTAAGGACCGGTACCGAATTAAGGTTAGCAGATACACTAGCAACAGCTGAAAAGAACAATACAATTACATAAATAACATGCTCATATAAGAATCCAAATAAAACAATAAATTCAAATATTGGTTAATCCCATCTCAAGATACCAAACACAACATTAATATTAAGTCTTTGGACAGTAATATTAATTGTAAGCGGTACTCTTGTTGTAGTGATCAAACATTGACAATAAATTATGTCAAACAATATGCAATCTTTAGACTAACACATTGTTCACATAAAATGCCTTATAATTGTCACACATTTATCACCACAAACATGCATGAAATTCAACTAAATATTAACTCACCTTTGGGTTAGTTAATAAATTTATGAATCACATGCACACAATTATCATAATATTTTTATTAAATTAATCTACACAAAAGAGATCACTTTGGTGATATTTTGTTTCAATTAATTTAACTAAAATATTATATATCCTTAATAAATTTTTTAAACTAAAATTTGAATTTAATTGTTACTGTATTATTATTATAATTAAAATTATTATTTATTTTAATAAAATAATAATATTAATAAATAATAATAATAATAATAATAATAAAGCAAAAGAAAGGAAATGCATCGCGTGCATTCTCTCTCGCAAGGGAACAAACCAAAACATACTGTAACAATTCAATCTCACTGACTTAATCAAAAAATACTGTAACATTTATATCAAATGCATCACATGTGCACACACAGAATGCACACACACAATATATATATATAATTTCTTTTGACATTTTGACTATATATATAATAAAAGACTTAAAATTGTCTTTTCCTTCGGAGAGAGATATATATATATACAGTATTACAGTAATCAACGATTGATTACACAAAACACTTCAATCGCATCGCAGCAATATATATACACAAAAAAAAAAAAAAAACTTCAATCGCAAATAGATACTATATATATATAGCATGATTCACAAAATATTCCAAATGCAAAAAGATCAATACTACCATAAATTCTCAAGAATTAATTTAGGGATGCTCTTGATACCACATGTTAGAAATACTGTAAATCTGTATATAGCCCTAATTAATTCAAGAGAATCAAATAATAAAATTAAGGAATAGCGGAAGCGTACCGGAGTCCATAGAATCGACTTTGTAATGATCTTTATTGGTATGATCTTCCAATTTGCATCAAAACCTTTCTCTGTAAATTTTTGCTCTTGGTGATGGAGATACAAGAGTGAAAAGATTCGATGCAAATGGGGACCATTACCCGTTATATTACCAACAGACAAACCTGTTGGTAATATTTATTGACTATTTCTATTTGGCCCCTCATCAATATAGAAATTGTCTAATTGGTATCCACATATTAAAATCATGACAATCATGCCCTTAAGTCATAAACTTTATTCCAAAATAGACCACATAAATTTGACTTATTTATTTGATGACCCAACACACATTTTATATATACAATTGTGACCCCAATTATTTCTAACAGTTCCATGCTAGACAAACTCCCACACATTTTTATTTAAGTGTTGCAGCCCGATCTTGGTCATTTCGTCTCCACTAAGGAGGCGTTTGGTTGGGAGGAATGAAAATATAGGAATAGGAATGAGAATGGGAATGAGAATAGGAATGGAATAAAATTTAAAATGCATAAAAAAAAATTGATAAAAAAATAATTAAATTTTTTTTCTTGTTACATTGGAATGGTCATTCTTTCCTTTTTAAAATGGAATAGCCATTCCACCAAAATGGTGGAAAGAGCATTCCATTAGAATGCCATTCCAATACTTTAAAATGCAACCAAACAAAGGAATGGAATGAAAATTGTTTCCTTTCCATTCCATTCCATTTCATTACCTCCAACCAAACGCTACCTAAGTGTTGTCTTAGTTTGTTTCAGTTGTTAATTGGAATAGTTTCACAAGTCTCTTGTCTTCTGTGGTATCATGAACTTAGATCATAAGGCATAAATATACAGTTATTGTCACTACATTAGTGTTTAGATTTCTAACTTTTGGAAAATTAACTGAAGGCATTTGTTTTTTCTGCAACAACAATTAGTAAAATGGTGCTTCTTTCATGAGTAGTAATATGTTCTGACATTAACAGGAGGCATCGATGCCTCATGTGCACCTTGCCATGGACTTCATGGGTACCCAAAGCATAGATGATTTTTTCAGTGGTCAGGCAGCAGCACTAGCAGGTGGAACAACTATGCATATTGACTTTGTTTTACCTGTTGATGGAAGTTTGATGACCGGATTTGAATCTTATGAAAAGAAGTCCAAGAATTCCTGCATGGACTATGGTTGCCATATGGCGGTCACAAAATGGGATGAAACAGTCTCAAAAGAAACGGAAATAATGGTTTAGGAAAAAGGTTTGTAGTTAATGCCTCTATGGTAAAGTGTAAGTTATGGTATCTATATTAATATTTCCATACAAGTGTAGTTATATTGATTTGTGTCTTTTCAAATACCAGGGATAAACTCTTTCAAGTTTTTTCTCGCTTACAAGGGATCTTTCATGATTAGTGATGAGCTTCTATTACAAGGATTTAAGAAGTGCAAATCTCTTGGTGCCTTAGCTATGGTCCATGCAGAAAATGGAGATGTTGTGTATGAAGGACATAAAAGAATGATAGAACTTGGTATTACTAGCTCGAGGGACATGCTCTTTCAAGGCCCCCAGTGGTAATTATGAAATATGTTCTTTATGCAAACTAATCTTGGCTGATAACTTTGCTTTCCTTAGGGGCCATGTTTATGGTCAGATGTATTAAATACATTATTGATGTCCTATTGATCTTGCATAAGTTGAGCTCATGTAAATCCATTGCTCACAGTTGCAGCACTTTACTGTTTTCCCTGTATAGTAAGTATTAGTATTGAAAGGAGGAGTGTTCATCAATAAAAAACTAGGATTTTTGGGGGGTGGGATGTGATGCACCATAGAAGGATAACTATTCTATAATCCCTTTTTTCTACCATACTAGTTTGACAAAGTCATTGCTCATTTTTTTTCTTTGAATTTGTCATATTATGTTTGCTTGAAATAATCATATAGAATATTCAAAAGATATTTTTATGCATTTGATCCTTATATTTCACATAATTTTTGTAGCTGGAAGGAGAGGCAACCGCTTGAGCTATTCGATTGGTAGAGTTTGTTAATACTCCTCTCTATGTAGTTCATGTGATGAGCATTGATGCTATGGAAGAGGTTGCTAAAGCTCGAAAATCAGGTCCTCTAAGACCATAAAATGTATTTATTAAGTACATTAATTTCACAGCAGCATGATTTTCTTTCCACTCATTGTTATAAGTTCTACATTTGGCTGGTTTCCTTATACCGTTGCAATTGCTTAGACTGATTGCAATTTCAATACTGCAGTATTCACTCTGCTGTGCTGAAGTGATAAGTTTTCTTTTTTCTTTTTAAAGTTAGAATCTTCATCATCATTTTAGAACAGAAATAATAGCTGAAATTCTCTTGAGCTTTCTTGTTTTTTAAATATTACAGAATGGTAAGCTTTCGAGAGGCTTGCAATCTCTTATTTCCAATAACCCGAGAGAAATGGAGCTCTCCACAATGAGACTAATCTCTAATCATTCCATACCCCAAATGAAAGCTATTCTTATCTCTATAGTCTTTGGTACAAGAATTATCCCAGTCCACTAACCTAGAATTACAGTAGTACCCTTCATAAAAATACTCTCCTATAATAAAGCCTTGAGGCTTTTTCTTGAAGTAAGTTTATCATGAAGTTCTTCTAACTTTCTTTGAACTTCAAGAACTAACAAAAATGGGAAAGAAGCAGTTATGTGCTTTGACCAGCTATAAATATGGAATAAATTGTGACAATTTACATCCTTTTATTCAGAACGAAGTGCAAAAGTCTATACAAATTAGGAGCATGTTATTTGTTTACTATTGGTGTATAAAGTTGAAAGAATAGCTATAAGTTAGTATGTTCTCATTGTCACTCTCTACATAAAGTTCAATATCTTTTAGATTTTTTTATCATGATGCAAATTAAAGAAGTTCAATTTTTTTTTTTTAAAAGAGAAGGAGGTGTCTAAGACTGATCTCCTCCCAAATTTATTAGGGAGGCCCTCACTTTTGGTGGAGGAAAACTGTGGTAACAAAACAAACTAAAACATTAGAATGCTTGACATAACACATCAAAATGCATAGGCCTAAAGATCATAAAGCATAGCAATATAGCTATTAAGCAAAAGTAAAAGTACCTTGGTGGAGAATACATCCCCAATCTCTGTTGAGGTCTTGGAAAGATAGACCTTCAAATCCTTTTCTCTTATAAACCCAAGTTGCAACCCAAAATTAAAGAAGATAGGATTTGTTATAATTAATTAACCCGAAATATTTTGGATTTTTTTAGTAGTTATAGTTTTCGATATGTTTTATGTTCTTAGAATTAGTATTCTAGTTGATTTCCTATCAATAAACAGACCTAAGTGATATTAATTATCTGTAGACTGTTTATGAAAGTAGACACTGTTCAGAGTTGAAAATATTCTGGTGGATTGAACTTTAGCACTTTGTAAAATGTTAATCATCACTAATTTCCTCTCTAATATTAATTTTGGAGAAGGATCTGATTACATCGCCAAGCTTTCTATGTGTTAATCTTGGAGCCAGAAAGGTAGTTCCAGTGGAAAAGAGCATACTGTTTTTTTTAAAAAAAATTATGGTGTTTACACAAATTATGGGATATAAGTTTGCCAATTTGATGGTTGGTTCATTTATTATTCATCCGTTTTCTTTAAAATCTTATCTTGATATACTGAAAGATCTTAATTATTTATCTGATTGGGTTATTTTATTTCAACCTGCAGGGTTGAGGGTTATTGGAGTAACTGTAGTATCTGCCTTAGTCCTTGATGATTCTTGGCTCTGGCATCCTGACTTTTCCATTGCGGCAAAGTAATAAGCTGGACATTATCTCATTATTTCATCATCACTGATAGTTCCTTCTATCATTACTGTTGGTTATGATTTGTAAACCATATCAAACTTCCCATGTTTCAGGTATGTAATGAGTCCTCCCTGTTACAAAAATAATTACAATAATAAAAATGATAACACCTGAGGCGTGCAAACAAGACACTGTCCTTAAGGATTTACAAAGTAATCCCCCAGAATTCAACAGGTCTTTTGATTACAATAAAAGAACCAAGAAAATAAAAACAGCAAAAACAATATAATACCCAGCCAAGAACAATTATATATATAAGTAATAGATATATCTATTCTATATAAAGTGTGTCTATATAATTAAATTCTTGGTTTATGAGAAATTTGGTGTGACTTTTTATTTATATTTAATAAAATAATAAAATATTATTTATATATAATAAAATAATAAAATAAAAATTTAAACTGATATTTAATATTTGAACTGATATTATTTATATATATACAGTATTATATATTGTTCTCATGTAATTAAATATTATTTATATATAATAAAATAATAAAATAAAAATTTAAACTGATATTTGATATTTGAACTGATATTATTTATATATATACAATATTATATATTGTTCTCATGTGATATTATTTAAACCATAAATTTACTATCCTATTTTGAATTTAATTAAAACCAATAAAATATATATACCTAATCTTGTACGTTCTCATTTTTTCTAATTTTTTTTATTAAAGTTAATTATTTTAAATAAATAAAAATTCATAATAAAAATCTAATTTCTAAATTTTCTCTATTACTATACTATTTTGAATTTAATTAACAACAATAAAATATATGTACGTATATTTTTCATTTTTTTAATATAAATTTTCTATATACATATATATTTATTCAAAAAAAAAATAGAGATAAAAAATAGTAGTGAAGAGATCCAAAAAATTTCACATAAGCTTCAAACACACTCTAAAAAAAGTATCATTTATAATTCTATGTGTAACTAATTTATTTGTTTATTTGGATGATTTTAGTCTATATATCTCAAATTATACTTTTTAATTTTTATAATTCGGTTATAGCAAGTAAGAATATTTGGATTGATGTAATCATAACAGTATATATATAGCTTTATTAGTTGAGCATGAATTGTCTATTTGATTTTGTTTTAAGTTTAGATTTTACAATTGTATTTGAATACTTAGCTATATATATGTGGATCTTGAGTTTATCGGGTTAATTTGTTGAAAATATATGTTTACTGATTTGCTCAAAATAAATATACATAAACACATATATTTTGTTGAATCCAAATATACATAAACACATATATTTTGTTGAATCTATCATGGAGTGCTATGAGATTGATGAGAGGCTTCAAGAGAAGAATGATATTAAGATAAATTTGGAGAGCATTGCTTTGTTATAATATTATTTGGAAGCTATCATATTTCTTGTTTTTTATATTCTTTCTTTCATATGTCCAATTATATGCCTGCTACCCTTATTCTTTATAATTTTATTATTACCGGCTCGAGTTAAGTGTCCATAGTAAGTGTGTAGTATTATTATTTTTTAAATATATTTCAAGCTAATCTCCATTTTTCTCTTCTCTTTCTGCAAATTTTAAATTTGACTTTTCACTATTGATTTTTAAATAACCCCACACACTAATTAAAATTAGTTTTTAAATCATTTTAAATTATATGATTATTTATTGAATCTTTCTTAATTAAATTATAGAACACATAACATAAAACTAAATATACGTGCCTTGCACGTAACTTTCTTCTAGTATATATATGTATATATAAGTTGTATATGGTATATATATAATACCCTCTGTGATATATGTTATCTAACTTCTGCTCTCTCCTTAAGATTAAGTACGATATATATATACATACAAAGCAATAACGTTACCTTATGCTCTCTCCTTAAGTACGATATATATATACATACAAAGCAATAACGTTCATTATCAACGTTGCTTTTAATCTTTTAGAAAAAGGTGGATCTTGATCCTAATTAATAGGAACACAATAAACTCTACTATATTGCCAAGTCAAAAATTAAGTGGCACACATGCATATACTATCAAGTCCAAAAAAAAAATTAAGTGGCCACGTTTCCTATTTAAAATATATATTGATTATATAATATATAATATATAATCACCTATATAATAATTTACAACAATCCCCTACATATTTCAAAAGAAATTTTATAAAATTAATTTTTGCTGGGTAAAATGTATGAGTGTAAAATGCTTTGAGTATGGTGTCTTTTGGACTATGAACCAGTTCTAGAAAGATAAGACACAATAAATAGAATATTGGTGAAACATTTAGCTTTTATAAACCAATAATCTTTAATATAAATTATAATCTTATCAATCACATTACACCCCCACAACTTTACTGTTTGCGCGGTGTTGCGCAAATAGGCCGTAGGCGTGCCTGGCAATTCATGAGTGCTTTAGAAATTATGCCACAATCTCATAGGAGTGGCCCCACTCCACATTCATATAGGTGATTTCATCACGTATATACTGCATTTAATACACAACCCATAATGGATATGAAATTCATTAAGAGCACAGTAGCTCATCCTCACAATTATGCAGTCTAGCACTTCTCACATATAGGAAGGGACAAAATTAGTGCTAGCAGTATTAGCAAGCAACTTGTTGTTACCCATATGAACCTTATTCATGGGATCTCCAATAAAAAAGGTTGGGTTACTATCACTGCTAATATCTTAAATAGGCTTTTAAGTCTCATTCCCCACGATGTTTCATTAATTAGTTTTCTACCTAATGGTTTAGTCAGAGGATCGGCCATATTCACTTCTGACTTCACATAATCAATGGATATAGATCCATCTTTTAGCAGCTGCTTGATCACTTCATGTCTTAGACGAATATGTCTATTCTTACCATTGAAGGTTTTATTCTTTGCAATAGCAATTGTTGCTTGGCAATCACAATGCAAAGACACAGAAGGTGTTGGTTTTATACCCAATGGAATATTGGCTAAGAAGTTTCTCAACCACTCAGCCTCATTTCCAGCCGACGCTAGAGCTACAAATTCAAACTCCATAGTGGATTTTGCAATAATAGTTTGTTTGGTTGATTTCCAAGAAACTGCACCTCCACCTAGAGTGAATATGTAACCACTAGTGGATTTTATCTCATCTGAATCTGAGATCCAGTTAACATCACTGTAGCCTTCTAATACAGTGGGAAATCCACTATACAGGATACCATAATTCATGGTTCCTCTCAAATATTTCATCAGTCTGACTATTGCAGCCCAATGATCACGATTGGGATTGTGTGTATATCTACTCAATCTGCATACTGCATAAGCTATGTCAGGTTGAGAGAAATTCATTAAATGCATCAAACTCCCAATAATTTGTGCATATTCAGATTGAGCAATAGGCTCTCCCAAGTTTTTCTTTAATTGAGTATTAGCATCATAAGGGGTACTCACAGGTGTGACATCAAAATGTCCAAACTTCTTAAGAAGTTTCTCAAGGTAATGTTCTTGTGATAGCATTATACTATCACCCTTCCTTATGATTTTGACACCCAATATCACACTTGCTTCACCCATATCTTTCATATCAAATTTAGAAGTAAGGAAAGCTTTGGTATTAAGTATAATGTCAATATTAGTACCAAAAATAAGCATATCATCCACATAAAGGCTAATTATTACACACTCGTTATCAACAACTTTAGTATATATGTATTTATCAACCTCTAAAGAAGAAAATCTATCACATATTAACACATGATCCAACTTCTCATACCATTGTTTAGGAGAGCTTGTTTTAGGCCATAAAGAAATTTTAACAATTTGCACTCTTTATTCTCTTCACCATAAACAACACATCCTTCAGGTTGTACCATATAAATTTCTTCTTCTAAATCACCATTCAAGAAAGGCAGTTTTAACATCCATTTGATGAATCAAAAGTTTATGGATAGAAGCTAAAGCAATTAAAACTCAAATTGAAGCAATTCTAGCAACATGTGCAAAAGTGTCAAAATAATCAATATTTTCTTTTTGAGTAAAACCTTTTGCAACCAATCTAGCTTTAAATTTATCAATAGACCCATCTGGATTATATTTTTTCCTGAAAATACACTTACAACCAATAGGTTTAACTTCAGGAGGTTTTTTTTTTTTTTTTGGTGAGATTAACTCCAGGAGGTAAGTCAACCAAAATCCAAGTTTTATTTTTAATAAGGGAATCAATTTTAGTATTAATTGCTGCATTCCAAAATGATGAATCAAATGAAGAAATAGCTTCAAGAAAGGTTAAAGGATCACTTTCAATAAGATATGTATAAAAATCATCCAAAAGAAGTTTCTTTCCTTTGCCTTTTACTTTTTCTAAGCTCTTCAGAAGAATTTTCAAAATTATTTTCAGCAGGCGCATGAGAAATTGAATCAGTTTTTAAAGGAAAAATATTATCAAAAAATTCAGCATTCTTTATTTCAATAATAGCATTACAATCAAGCACATCACTTTTCACAACAAGGAATCTATAAGCAACACTATGATTAGCATAACCAATGAACATGCAATCAGAAGTTTTAGAGCCTAATTTTTTTTTCTTAGGATCAGGTCACAAGACCTTTGCAAGACACCCCCATACTTTTAAGTATTTTAAGTTAGGCTTGTATCCCTTCCATAGCTCATAAGGAGACTTACCTGTTTTCTTGTACGGGATTCTACTTTGTAAATGACAAGCGAACAACCAAAGATTATTAGGTGCACAAGAACTAATAAGCATTGCATTCATCATTTCTTTTAAAGTTCTATTTTTCCATTCTGCAACTCCATTTGATTCAAGAGAATACATAGGAGTTACTTCATGAATTATGCCTTCCTTTTCACATAAATCATTTATCGAAAAATATTCTCCTCCACGATCAGATCTAACTCTCTTAATTTTTTTATTTAATTGATTTTCTACTTCAGCTTCATAAGATAGAAACATATTAAATGTTTCATCTTTATTTCTAAGTAAATATACCTTAGCATATCTAGAAAATTCATCTATAAAAGTCACATAATATTTTTTACCACCTATAGTCATAGTTTGTTTTAAATCTCCCAAATCAGTGTGAATCAAACTTAACAATTGAGATTCTCTTTGAACAGATTTACAAGATTTCTTAGTTAATTTAGCTTCAACACAAATTTCACATTTATTTAGACTAAAATTATTAAGTCCAGAAATTAGACCAAGAGATTGCATTTTATTTACATAAGTAACACTAACATGTCCTAATCTAGCATGCCATAAATCAATAGAATCAACCAAGTAAGCAGAAGAAGATGCATTCTCATTAATAACACCAGAAACATCCAATACAAAAAGATCCTGATTACAATAGTCTTTCCCCACAAATATATTATTTTTGGTCATTATAATCTTGTCAGATTCAAATGACACCTTAACTCCAACCTTTCCTAATAGAGCCACAAAAATTAAATTTGCTCTTATATTAGGAACATGAAGTACATCATTTAGAGCCAAAGTCTTGCCAGATGTGAGTTTAAGAACAACTTTTCCTTTACCAAGAACTTGAGCAGTTCGAGAATAACTAAGATAAACATGTTCTTCACCATCCCCTACTGGTTTGTAGGAGGAAAAGACATCTTTGTTAGCACAAATATGTCTGGTAGCACCAGAGTCTACCACCCATTCATTCACATTGGTCACAAGATAAGCTTGAGAAATGACCGCAGCAATAATATCATCTCCTTCTACCAAATTTGCATTTGGTTTAGGAGGATTGTCATTTCTCACTCTTTTTCTACACTGAGGTGCATGATGACCTGCTTTCCACAAACAAAACAACTCCCTTTTTTCTTAAAGGTAGTGGTGTTATTAGCTTTGGGCTTGTAAAGAGAGTTATTTGAATGATTGGGTTTGTTGGCATACCTTTTATTTTTGTTTTGTGTTTGTACCAGATTCGCCTTTGCTACCATTTCTCTCGCTTTGGTAGCTTGGAGTTCCTTGCGGTTAGTATCTTCAATAATGGTGTGGGTAATCAGATCTGCAAGGGACATCTGCTTATGCTTGTGCTTTAGGTGACTCTTATATTCTTTCCACGATTCAGGAAGCCTTTCAACTAATAATCCAGTCAAAAAATTTTCTGGTAGGATAATGCTCTCTACCTTGAGATCTTCATTCAGTTTGTGATACTCATTAATCTGAGCCTTGATGTCTTTGTTATCCTCCATCCTCCAACGATCAAGATTGCCAACCAAGAACTTTTGTTTTCAAGCATCTTCAGCAGTGTACTTTGCAATCATAGAGTTCCATATCTCCTTGGCTTCCTTATAAGAGCAGTAAACATCAAACAAATTATTAGAAATTATACACAAAATTGTGTGTCTACATACCTTATTGGCATGAGTCCAAGGATCAGCATTAGTGTTTGTTTTCTCTTCAGAAAGCGCCCATGCAACAACATGTATATCAAGGAGTGAGAAGATTCTTTCTTGCAATCTTTTGAAAAATTGACCATCAAACATTTCTATTTTGGAAATGTCAAGGAATGGCTTGGAGCATGGAACAACAACAGCAGATGAAGAAGGAGCAGCTGTGACAGAGGGAGTACCGCCAATGGGAAGAGAACGTGAGGTATTATCAACAACAGCAACAGTAGTAGCATCGAGATCCATAAATCCTTAAGATTGTTAGAAAAATAATTACAATAATAAAATGATAACACCTAAGGCATGCAAACAAGACACTGTCCTTAAGGATTTACAAAGTAATCTCCCAGGATTCAACAGGTCTTCTGATTACAATGAAAGAACCAGGAAAATAGAAACATCAAAAACAATATAATACCCAACCAAGAAAAATTATATATAAGTAATAGATATATATATATATATATATGTATATATAAATTGTATATGGTATATATATAATACCCTCTGCGATATATGTTATCTACCTTCTGCTCTCTCCTTAAGTACTATATACAGTAGAACCTCTATCCAAGAATACACTTGGGACTAAGCAAATTATATTCTAATTGAGAGGTTATAAATAAATAGAGTTACACTAAAAAAAAATTCAAAATATAAAAAAATATCAATGTAACAACAATGACATTAAACAATCATTAATATTATATTATAATAGAATTATTTTTGAGTAAATATAATATTTATACATGTATTACAATTTGGAATCAAATTACTAATTCTACATAAATAATTTTATAAAATATATGTATAATTTTATTAAGATATAATTATTCTTATATAGAGGTATACTTTGTTAATACGTGACTTAGAAATCGTATAACTAATTACAATTTAGAGGTTATTCTTATTTATAATAGACCCAAATTGGGACTTGATTTTTTTTTATAACAAATGTTCATTATGAACGTTGCTTTTTAATCTAAAAAGGTGGATCTTGATCCTAATTAATAGGAACACAATAAACTCCACTATATTGCCAAGTCAAAAATTAAGTGGCACACATGCATATACTACCAAGTCCAAAAAATTAAGTGGCCACGTTTCTTATTTGAAATATATATATATTGATTATATAATATATAATATATATAATCAGCTATATAATAATTTACAACACTCCCATTAGAGCATCAGGATTCAGGACATAACAAGGCCCTTCAAGCTGCACTTTCAATGGGAGTTCTACAGGTTCTCCTTCATCATTACAAAATATTGTGAATTTAATCAATTGAGCATTAAAACAGACTAGATTTCCATCATATCTTCAGCTTCTTGGCTTTGCCATTTCTGATATTTAAAATTATATATAACTTTGTCCTGAAAAGAGTAGCACAATAGCGCATGGGTTCTGAGTAAGCATTGGTTTGTGACTAGCAGTTTGTGACCTTGATTGAGCGTAGTTATAACTTATACTGTTGTGACCTTATTATCTATTGCTAGAGGAAGATTGTTCTACTCTCTGTTGATCCGTATTTTAGTTTTTTATTCTACAAATTATATACCTCATATAAGTTAGAAATCGTATTAGAACCATTAGAAGAAAAAAGAATGGTATAACACGAGAAAAGCTAGTACACCCTTATTTAGGAACAGGAGTGAGTGTAACTAAAGAGTTCATGTCTTGTGTGGTGATATGGATGGGATCTTTAGGTTCCATTGGCTTCCTCTTCGTAGATGCAGCTTCTAATGCACAATATATAAGCATGTTGAAGGAGAGCATTTGGAGTGGCGTTAACTTCTTAAACAAAGAGATTTTATTAACTCAACCCCACTCAAGACAGCAATGGATGAACCCAAGAGAATAGAACAATGAGAATTGCTCAGTTGGATTTACTTAACCATCATTACTCACCTGCATAGTTTGTTGAGGAAGTTAGTGACAGTGCTGACTAGACCGTTAGTTAGTTAAGGTTGTTATTTTTCAGTTAGTTTCTTGGCTTGGTTGTTATCTTTTCTGTTCTGTATCGAGGCCTATATATTGGCTTCTCTCCTTTGTATTCATTCATTGATTCAATAATAAAGAACTTCTCTCCTCTCTTTTCTCTACTCTGTAAATCAACTTGGTATCAGAGCAAGTCGGTCATGGCGACCTCCGGCGATACCTCAGCTCAGTTTTCTGGTGTCCCCACTACTATGCTTTTACCTCAGCTTCAGTTGGATTGCAACAACTATTTTTTTTGGCGGTCTCAAGTTCTTCCCGCCATTAGAGCACACGACCTGGAAGGATACAAATATTATATACATTTTCTTGATGATTACACAAAGTATACATGGATCTTTCCCCTCAAAACCAAGTCTGACACTTCTCTTATTTTTTCACAATTTAACTTATATGTTGAAAGGTCGTTTTCAACCAAAATAAAGTCTGTACAATCAGACTGGGGAGGAGAATATCGTCCTCTTGCACCTGTTTTAGCCAAGCTTGGCATTGTTTTTAGACACCCGTGCCCTCATACCCATCAACAACAAGGACGGGCTGAGCGAAAACACAGGCACGTTACTGAAATGGGCCTTACTTTACTGGCACAAGCTCAACTCCCTCTTGTTTACTGGTGGGATGCATTCACTGCTGCCACTTTATTAATAAACAAGTTGCCTGTCCAAAAGGCCAATTATGTCACACCATTTGAACTCCTATTTTCTAAGAAACCTGATTATACCTTTCTCAAGGTATTTGGCTGTGCATGTTTTCCTCTACTTAGACCATATCACACACGAAAGTTCAATTTTAAAACAAGCACTTGTATCTTCTTGGGCTACAACCCTTCCCACAAAGGGTACAAGTGTCTTCATCTCTCAGGCCAAGTCTACATCGGCAGAAGTGTGTCATTCGATGAAAATAACTTTCCTTACTCCAAGTTATTGTTGGGTTTTGTGCCCTAAATAAAACCCATTTCAATATAATCAGATTTACTTATTAATAAAGATCAGAAATAACATTTTATGGTGCATGGTTCACATGATTTATTTCATGATTATATATATAATGTATGAATTCTATTTAAGTCCAGAACATATGAATTTGTTAATGATTATAGTGTTGTCAGCATAGTGGAATATAATCTTAATTATATGTTCGAAAGTTTATTCCCTGATTTGTCAGAACATTGGATTTAGACTGACATTGTATAATCAGCGATAGGTATTCTTACACCTTGGAAAAGTGTTATGTCCTTTCCAGGACATTGGCAAAGTTTACCAGTATCGGATGTATGGAGTATACATCGGAAGAGACCAATATTGAACTTTTATTAGATATATTAAAATTTACCGTAATATCTATTCAATTCAATATCACCTGTTGATCCTAGATGAAATAATCTTAATCCTGATATGGTTAGGTTCGATCTCAAGAGTACTATACATGTTCTTCGATTTGTTAGTTAAGCCTACTTTTGGGTCAGGGTGATACGTACATTTTGGGAACATGATAGTATAATTGAGTGGGAGCGCTAACATAAATATGGAGTCTATAACTTCTATAGGAATTTAGAAGTGAAACGATGATATCCTTTGAGCTTGGCTAAACAGAGATAAATGGTGGAGATCTCATTTCACTTTGCTGAAATATCATTTATACGGAGCTAAGTGTTTTAAGGATAAAATACATTGAAGGTGTAACGGTAATTTAGTGCCTATTCAATGTAGATCATCTATTAGAGGGTCATTGATCAAATTAGGATTATAACAATGGATAACTAATGATGTGTCTATATCATGGAACATATAGAGTGTTTTATATGACTGAGAGTGCGATTCCAAGTTCTAAGTGTTGATTCAATAAGGAATTAATAAGTTAGAGAATTTACTTGGTGAATTCGGTTCGACTTATTGGAAGCTCGGTTATATAGACCCATGGTCCCCATACTAGTTGAGACCATACTGCTTGTAAGACTCAGTTAATTGATTTTGATTAATCAATTATAATTCTAAAGTTAGACTATGTCTACTTTATGAATTTTCACTAAGCAAGGGCGAAATTGTAAAGAAAAGAGATTCTAGGTTTATTTATTAATTAAGATACTTTATATGTCTAAATTAATAAATATATTAAATGGCAATATTATTTAATAATTATTTTTAAGTTATTAAATAATTAGAATTAGCATTTAAAAGGTTAAATTGGAAAATTGGCATTTTTGAGAAAATGGGAATGAGAAATAACAAAATGGGAAAGTTACAAAGTGAGGCCCAATTTCCTTAAATGGCCGCCCACTATGCAAAGCCTTTTACCATTTTATTTTTTCATTATTTTAATGCCATACAATTCTAACCTAAACCTAGAGGGCATTCTATAAATAGAAAGTGTTGGCTTCAAGAAACTCATGACTTTGTACATTGTTTCCTTCAGAAAAAAGCTTTGCCGCCCCTCTCTCTCTTTTCGTCTCTAAAATTTCGAAATTCCCTTAAGTGATAGAGTAGTGCCCACACACATCAAGTGGTATCTCAATCATAGTGTGTAAGACTGTGGAGAATCAACATCAAAGAAGGAGAGAAGGAGATCCAGATTCAGATCTTGATAATGCTCTGCTACAAAAAGGAATCAAGGGCTAGAGATCTGAATGGAAGGAGTCATTATATTCCGCTGCACCAAATGTAAGGTTTTCTTAAACTCTTATGTGTTTATTTCATTGTTTTAGAATTCATATTAGGATGTTAATGAAACATACTTGGTAGTAAATCTAGATCCTGGTAAAATATTTCTAACAACTGGTATTAGAGCCATGATAATGATTTACTTTCATGAAATATGAATTAAAACGATGTTTTGTGTTGATTTGGATGGTTTCATGTTGGTTTATGTGCTTATGTGATGAATGTATGTGTTGTACGAATTTTTTCCATGAAAAATATTTTTTTTATTTTTGAAAATATTTTATTTGGATTCCTTGTGAAAAATTAAGCAATTTTGTTTTTTACGGAACTCGATTCCGATAAAAATTGAGAAAGTTATGATTTTTGGAAAAATCAGATTTCGGGTGTCCATGGGTGCTCAATCGCACGCATCAGGCTTCGGATAACGAAACTGTGCGCGCGCGTGTCCCTCACCCATGATAAACCCTGCAGGCGCCGACGTTTCCCACACATCCCAGCCTGCTGCCTTCCCTGCGCGCGCGCGTCCAAGCTTTTTGCAGCCTCCTGGGGCTGCAGCGTGCAGCCCTTGTGGCAGCCAACCCAAATTGCGATTTTTGTGGTTTTTTCCCCAAAAATCCAATTTTTTATGGGATTGTTTCCCCAAATTCGATTTTTTCTAATTTTAAAATTTACCAATTTGAAATATTTCCAATTATGATAAGATTTAAAAATTTATTAACTTCTTTAATATTTATATATTATTAATTTATAAAATTAGATATTTTGATATTTTACATATTTTAAATTAAAAGATAACTTTATCTTTTTATTTAAAATATTATATTAAAATTATCTTATATGACAAATTAAATAATTAATAAATTTGAAATTAACATAGATATTTTTATAGATACACTTACCATAATATTTTCAAATTCAAAATTTGTTATTTTGTTAAATATTTAATTATTTATAAATTATAAGTTTAAAAATAATATTTTTCTATATATATATATCATTTTTTTCCTTATTGGAAACTTATAAATTATATCTTAAATATTTAAATAACTTAGATATTTTTGTAGAAATTTGAATATTGCTTAATTTAAGATATTTTGACAAATAATTATGATAATTATTATTTATTTATTATTTTATTCCTAAAAGAATAATTATCTAACCAAATCTATTTTAAAATTGGTTTATTTTAATTAAATTATAAGATTTGAAAGTAATATTGAAGATTCTTTCTTTCAAATCATTGATCTTATTTGATATTTAATTTGATTCAAATAAACCTAGACATTTTAAAATTAGTTGCCTTTATTTTGAGATTTTAAGATTTGTTTTAACAACCCTAAATTTTCAAAAATTTAGTTGGTTAGTTTAAGAATAATAATTTAATATATTAATATCTTATTTCACATCTGTTACATGGACAATGTTTGTTTATTTATTTATATTGTTTATTCAAAAATTTTTTAACAAACCTATTATTTATTTGATCTAAATTGCTATGATTAACTTGTTGACAGATCCAATGATCTGATTTTAATCATAGTTCAATTGTCAATAGATCTTATAAATAATTTGTAATAGGTAAATTTTTGTACTTCTTTCATCTGTGTAAACCTAGTAACATGATAGGGCCCAACCAAATCATTTGACCTGTGTGAGCCTATATGTTTGCTATTGGGCTTAGATGCATATAGGAAACCCATTTAAGTTTTACTAAGTAAATGGACTAGATTGCTAAAATAAAATTTGACATAAGTAATTTTATTTAGGCCCAATTAGATTTGGGCTTATTCAATGAATAACAATTGTTTATTTAAAGGTTAAATTCCTCTCTTTTGGGCCTTGTGTGAGAGTTGGGGGCCAATAGAAGTGGGTACGGCATACTAAACCCAGCTCCCCCTCACATGAACTACCCCAATTGTGAAGGCCCATTTGCCTTATTTAAATAATTGTATTAGGTTAATTATATTAGTCTAACCTAATTAAAATTGAATTAGCAACATAATTAACTTTTAAAATATATGAAATTTATTTTTTAGTTTTTAATATTTTAAAGTTAATTTTACAAAAATACTTAGTTAATGATATATATTGTAGATAGTTATTTCTATACCAGTTATTATTTCTAATATTAAATAAGAAAATATCATTGATTGTGAAATTAATTGTTTAATAATTAATTTTGGTACAATCTAAGTTTAGTATATTTTCCTAGTATTAAACTAGAATTAATAATTAAGTTTCCTCTATACTTAATTATTTATTTCTTGAATTTAATACATTTAATAAAATTGAAAATTTCAATATCTAAGTTGATTTTCATCATGATACTTAAATATTGTTATTTTCATGTTATTTAATTAAAGTTGAAAATTATCTTAAGTTTGGAATCTTATTTCTGAATAACTTAAATCTGAATAATTTTCAAAATATATTTTATTTTATTTTATTAATCTTTTTCCCACAATTTTGAAATTGCATTTCTTTAATGCAAAAATTTCAAATTTTATTTGAAAAATAGATTAAAGTTGAAAATTATTTATTTTGGACCAACTTAAATCAATGATTTTTTTATTTAATGATTAATTAAAATAAATGAACTAAAATATATTATAATTAGAAATTGAATTAATTAGTCCATGAAAGTATAGATAGTTATTATCTGTTTTGCTTGAAGTATTTTTCTAGTGTATTTAATTAAATAGAAAATTAATATTTAAGTTGATTCTTAATCATGATACTTAAATATTTGAAATTTTTCTTAAATATTTAATTAAATAGGAAAATTATATTTTTGTTGTAAATTAATTTTATTAATTAATTTTGGGCCAACATAAAATTAAGATAATTTTTTCAGGATTTATTTTTATTTTATTTTAAAGCATTTTCGAACGTAGTATTCTTATACACTTCATTTTTTGAAATGCAATATATATTTATAGAAAATTAAATTTGAGTTGTAAATTAATTTAAATTAATTTTGAAACAACTTAAATTGAATAATTTTTTAAATATTTATTGGAAATTATTACTAAGATGGAAATAATTCACGTTATTTTCATATCCATCTAAGTATAATTTATAAATATTAAATTAAAATTTATATTTAGAATTTTTTATTCTAAATTGGAAATTTTAATTAAATAAATATATATTTAAAATAAATTGATTAAAATAAATCTTAGAAGAAAATACAACTTTCATTAAATAATGAGCTTTATTATTATTAGGACATTCGATCTCCATTGTTGGTTTTACATAGCTATTGTTTTAGTGAGTAATCCTCCCTAATGGAGGAACGTTCATTAGCAAGTTAGTACCGTTTAATCTCGAAAGATAAGTATTCTTGTAAGTTTTTTATATAGTATCGATCACCCTAATGGTGGCGACTATATAAGACTTGCAAGAGTATGAAACAATGGTGGAAGCTCATAAGATAGAATAGCCTTGACTCTCGCCTAAACGGGACAAAGCTGGATTCCAATCTTGATCGAATAAAAGGTTGCTAGAATGTTTATCATTTTAGATGAGCTGACAACTCTATTTAATGGATGGTATCACTGACTCTCGCCTAAACGGGACACTGATATCAGTTTGTTGAAGACCTTGGAAATTATTTAGGATTGTATGTTTTAGTATTTTCACTTATCATTCCTACTTGCTATATGTTTAATTATTTCTGAATTGTGTATGAATTTATATTAAACCATGTTATTTTCTGTTATTAAATTGTAGTTTAATTTCGAATCTTCATTGTTGGTCTAACTTGGTTTGTTGTTCTAATGAGATAAATCCCTAATAGATTTTCACCATTAGACAAACATAATAGTGTTAGATCTCAAAAGATAAATATTGTAAATGCGACATCTAGCTGTTCATCAATTGAAGACACCTTAGACTAGTATTTACAATATGAAACAAGAAGATTGTATAAATAAGATTACTTTGACTCTCGCTAATCGGAGCATCGTTGGATTCTTATTTAAAACGAAATTATTCTAATTCCTCTTAGCTTATTCATTTCGAATTAGCTTAATAACATATCATTGGATGAATTGTCTATAAATCATTTTATGTCATTCTATATTAAATGACGCATATGATTATATTCCCGGAATTCTATCACAAAATGATATAAATCCTCAATCTTAAAAATATCCTACTTGTATGGGAAAATCAAACTTAGAGTTAAATTAGTAGTGATGGTCCAAGAAAGAATTACTCACTATACAGTTACACTTTCACAAGTGTTTAATAACCATTTTCTATCAATGGATTCAAATTGTATGTTAGTATGAAATATGAGTTTAGTATCCTGTGACCAGAATCCACTTGCACTATTCTAAGAACTCTTTGATGTAACTAAACTTAAGTCATAGAAAGATACAACCACATATTCTATAAATCTATAGCATTTGTATCTTGTTCATAGTGGTTTTGACAAGATCATTCTCTGCAAAGAGTTAATATGCCTATATCCACTGAAAGTAAGTTCATCTCATTCGCAGGTGGATGTACATTCAGGGGTGGATGTGAGTTTTCGTTGTATTCTAAAAACGATCACTCTAGATTTTACCTTATGCAAAAGAAATTTGAAATGTTTGAAATATTTCATGAATTTCTAGCAATGGTGAAAACCATTAAGGTAAGTGGTTAAAGATCTTGCGAACTGATAGGGGTGGAGAAATAGTTAGAAGATATGCAGTTCAAAGATCATTAAATTGATTTTTGAATTATATCCAAACTTACCTCCCCAGAAATTTCGTTTTGCATATTGATGATTAGTTACTAGTCGTTGCCTAAGTCCTTCTATGGTAATACAATTTCAGAATGATGCAATGGTTGGGTACTTAGTGTAACCCATTACTAGCTTCATGGATGACCTAATTGAAAAGCTAGAACTGTTAACCAAGGTTTGCATGTTTGTTAGCTATTCTAAGTGATTAGGGGTGGAACATCCCATAGTCATTAGATAAGAAAGTGTTTGTTTAAACAAATACTACTTTTCTAAGAAAATGACTAAGTCTGAAAATAAAGAAGCAAATAAAGGAGATAATTTTTTTTCTTGATTCCAAAAGTGTTCTATTGCCTCTGTTGTCTTAACACAACCGAAGAGGTCAATACCATTTAGTTTTCTTAGACATAGTTCACGGTACCTTGTCGTAGTGGGAGAGTTTCTAGGAACTCACCTTCTTATGACTTGGAAGACACTAGTGATTAAAATCCATTGTAAGTTTAAACAAGTAATGGATTGTCAAGATAAGAAACTAAGAAGAAAGCCAAGAGAACTATGGTTTAATCCATTCACATGGAGTAACCTAAAATTTTCTATTACAAGGACATAAAAGGAAATTTTTGTTAATAAGTCTATTCAATGGACTTAACAAAACTTCCTGTTCCTAGTATTATAGGTTTGAGTTTATCTAAACATATGGCTTGTGGTATACCTGGTAATTACTTACTCTAATGCAAGCAACTTACTTTAGTAAGATGCTGAAGCATTTTCTTTCCAATGGGAATCTATAGAAGCTTCACAACTTCTAGGCATAGATTTTATTTATCTAAGGAAAAGTTTCAACTATTCCAGAAAAGATAAAGCCATGAAAGAATTTCTTAAATCAACAGTGAGAGGTCTCAGATATGCTTTAGTATACCTTAGACCAGACACCTGCTGTTGAGTGGGAGTAATGAGTAGGTATCAGATTAATCCAGGAGAGGAACATTGGAAGACAATCAAGTAAAACTTAAGATTAAGAAGAGGAACTATATGTTAGTCAATAAGGGTGTGTTTAAAACTCTTAGACTACACCACATCAGATTTCGAGACTTGCCTTTGTGCTAGAAAGTATGTTGATGAGATGGTGATTACTCTGGGGGTGGAGTAGTGATTTTGGAGAAGTGTAAAAACCTATCTGAAGTCTCTTAGTCTACCAGAGAGAGACTGAATGTTAAAGTTGCAAGAAAGGTACTTATTCAGTCTAAGGAAAGTTTTATACATTTGTGGCACCGTTCCAACTTGTCTTAACTACTAGTGTTATTTCCTGATTAACCAAAAAGTAGTTGCCAAAAGTATAGAATCCAGTATCCCAAAAGAGTAGACATATAGAGAGAAATTTAACAATATCAAGGATTTTGTGATTAAGGGAAAGTAATGGTGGAGAAAAGGTTGTTGTTAATTCAACCTGTCAGATCCTATTACGAGGAGTTTACTACTACTACACTTGATTTATATATCAAGGTGTTGAGATTATTTGAAATGCACATTTTGTTTTATATTAGTGCAAGTGGGAGTTTATTGGATTTTGTGCCCTAAATAAAACCCATTTCAATATAATCAGATTTACTTATTAATAAAGATCAGAAATAACATTTTATGTTGCGTGGTTCACATGATTTATTTCATGATTATACATATAATGTATGAATTCTATTTAAGTCCAGAACATATGAATTTGTTAATGATTATAGTGTTGTCAGCACAGTGGAATATAATCTTAATTATATGTTCGAAAGTTTATTCCTTGATTTGTCAGAACACTAGACTTAGACTGACATGGTATAATCAGCGATAGGTATTCTTACACATTGGAAAAGTGTTATGTCCTTTCCAGGACATTGGCAAAGTTTACCAGTATCGGATGTATGGAGTAGACATCGGAAGGGACCGATATTGAACTTTGATTAGATGTATTAAAATTTACCGTAATATCTATTCAATTCAATATCACCTGTTGATCCTAGATGAAATGATCTTAATCCTGATATGGTTAGGTTCGATCTCAAGAGTACTATACATGTTCTTTGATTTGTTAGTTAAGCTTACTTTTGGGTCAGGGTGATACGTACATTTTGGGAACATGATAGTATAATTGAGTAGGAGCGCTAACATAAATATGGAGTCTATACCTTCTATAGGAATTTAGAAGTGAAACGATGATATCCTTTGAGCTTGGCTAAACAGAGATAAATGGTGGAGATCTCATTTCACTTTGCTGAAATATCATTTATACGGAGCTAAGTGTTTTAAGGATAAAATACATTGAAGGTGTAACGGTAATTTAATGCCTATTCAATGTAGATCATCTTTTAGAGGGTCATTGATCAAATTAGGATTATAACAATGGATAACTAATGACGTGTCTATATCATGGAACATGTATAGTGTTCTATATGACTGAGAGTGCAATTCCAAGTTCTAAGTGTGGATTCAATAAGGAATTAATAAGTTAGGGAATTTACTTGGTAAATTCGGTTAGACTTATTGGAAGCTCGATTATATAGACCCATGGTCCCCATACTAGTTGAGACCATACTGCTTGTAAGACTCAGTTAATTGATTTTGATTAATCAATTATAATTTTAAAGTTAGACTATGTCTACTTTATGAATTTTCACTAACCAAGGGCGAAATTGTAAAGAAAAGAGATTCTAGGTTTATTTATTAATTAAGATACTTTATATGTCTAAATTAATAAATATATTGGAAATATTGTTTAATAATTATTTTTAAGTTATTAAATAATTAGAATTGGCATTTAAATTGTTAAATTAGAAAATTGGTATTTTTGAGAAAATGGGAATGAGAAATAACAAAATGGGAAAGTTGTAAAGTGAGGCCCATTTTCCTTAAATGGCCGCCCACTATGCAAAGCCTTTTACCATTTTATTTTTTTATTATTTTAATGCCATACAATGCTAACCTAAACCTAAAGGGCATTCTATAAATAGAAAGTGTTGGCTTCAGAAAACTCATGACTTTGCACATTGTTTTCTTCAAAAAAAAGCTTTGCCGCCTCTCTCTCTCTCTCTCTCTCTCTCTCTCTCTCTCTCTCTCTCTCTCTCTCTCTCTCTCTCTCTCTCTCTCTCTCTCTCTCTCTCTCTCTCTCTCTCTTTTCCTCTCTAAAATTTTGAAATTCCCTTGAGTGATAGAGTAGTGCCCACACACATCAAGTGGTATCTCAATCATAGTGTGTAAGACTGTGGAGAATCAACATCAAAGAAGGAAAGAAGGAGATCCAGATTCAGATCTTGATAATGCTCTGCTACAGAAAGGAATCAAGGGCTAGAGATCTGAATGGAAGGAGTCATTATATTCCGCTGCACTCAATGTAAGGTTTTCTTAAACTCTTATGTGTTTATTTCATTGTTTTAGAATTCATATTAAGATGTTAATGAAACATACTTGGTAGTAAATCTAGATCCTGGTAAAATACTTCCAACAGTTATTTTCAACACCCTCTGAGTCATCTCGATCACCCACCACATCTCCTCAATACTTACCCTTTCCCTCCATTTCTCATACTCCCATTGCTCCCACTTAGCCACAAGTCATTCAACATTCTAATGTCACTCAAACTCCCACACCCACAATTACACCTATACCTGTCTCACCTACTGATATTTCTCCAACAAACTCCCCACCTCCTGGTTTTCCTCTACCAGTATATCCCCCATTTCCCACCAGTTCATCTGTGTCAGCTCAAGCCTCTCACTCCATTTCACCTACTGCTCCAGATCCACCAGCCTTCCCACCATCTAATCCCCCTCCTACTGCAGTGTCCACTCACCCAATGGTAACCAGATCCAAAACCATTTCCTTCAAACCTAGAGTGTTACAAGCACATACTATTAGTACTAATGATTTTTCTGAGCCTCTTACATTGCAGCAAGCATTGAAACATCCAAAATGGAGGGCTGCTATGGATACTGAACGCATTGCTCTCATCAAGAACAAAACATGGGTTATGGTTCCCTATGTTGAAGGCATGACTTTGGTTCAAAATAAGTGGGTGTACAAGTTAAAGTTAAACAAGGATGGCTCAGTCAATCGGTTCAAGGCTCGGCTGGTGGCCAAAGGTTTTCAACAAACTCCTGGCATTGATTATTTTGATACATTCAGCCCTGTGGTAAAGGCTACTACAATTCGACTTATGTTTACCGTTGTTGTTACTTTTGGATAGAAATTCAGCAAATAGATGTTGACAATGCATTCTTAAATGGTGAGTTAAAGGAAACTGTTTACATACATCAACCTCAAGAGTTTGAAGAGCCCAATTTTCCCAATCATGTGTGTAAACTGCATAAAGCTCTATATGGGCTTAAACAAGCCCCACGGGCCTGGTATGATAAGTTGAAACAGGCTCTGCTGTCTTGGGATTTTCATAATTCTGTTTCTGATAGTTCCCTTTTCTTTAAGAATAACAATGGTCATCTCCTACTTGTCCTTGTCTATGTAGACGATATCCTCATTATTGGTGCCAAATAAAAGGATATATAGCAAGTGATTTTCAATCTCAATAGCAAGTTTGCTCTGAAAACACTAGGCCATGTCAATTATTTTCTTGGTTTTGAAGCACACAAAATTGGTACCAATTTTCATCTCTGTCAGACAAAATATGCTATGGATATTTTGAAAAGGACCAATATGGTTGACACCAAATCCTGCACTACACCTATTTGTCCTGGCCACAAACTTTATACTTCCAGTAGTGAGATGTTCGATGATCCCACCCTCTACAGAAGCACCATTGGCTCCTTGCAATATCTAACACTCACAAGACCGGATCTGTCTTTTGCAGTAAACAAATTAAGTCAGTACATGCAGTCCCCCACCATTGCTCACTGGTGTGCATGTAAAAGGATCCTCAGGTACATAAAGGGCACACTCAACAAAGGTCTTGTGTTTAAACCAGCACCTCGATTTGTGCTTGAGGGCTTCTATGATGCTGACTGGGCATGTGATATCCAAGACAGAAAATCTATGACTGGTTTCTGTGTTCAGCTTGGTGGTAATCTCATCTCTTGGGGCTCTAAGAACAAAAAGCAGTATCCTGCTCCAGCACTAAGAGCGAGTATAGAGCCCTTTCTACCACAGCCATAGAGGTCGTTTGGATCACTTCTGTTCTACATGAACTGGGATCAAATTGTTCAGCAAACCAGTAATCTAGTGTGATAATCAGGGTGCTCAAATGCTAGCTTCTAACCCTGTTTTTCACTCCAGAACGAAACACATCGAGGTTGATGTTCATTTTGTTCGAGAGTTAGTTCTACAGAACAAGATTGATGTCTCTTACATTCCAACCGAAGAACAACCAGCTGACATGTTTACCAAAGCCTTAACATTTCCCAAGTTCAACTTTCTCTATAGCAAGCTTTCACTGGAATTCTTCCCGTGCAGCTTGAGGGGGCATGTTGAGGAAGTTAGTGACAGTGCTAACTAGACCGTTAGTTAGTTAAGGTTGTTGTTTTTCAGTTAATTTCTTTGCTTAGTTGTTATCTTTTTTGTTCTGTATCGAGGCTTATATATTGGCTTCTCTCCTTTGTATTCATTCATTGATTCAATAATAAAGAACTTCTCTCCTCTCTTTTCTCTACTCTGTAAATCAACTTAGTTTGACTACAGAATTTCTCATGATATTTCTTGGAGTATTTGGTCTACCTAGTACTCGCATTTTTGCTCATTGTTCTTACAAGAAAATATCCTATCAGCAAACAACTTTAGTATGATTTTGATTGGCTCTTAGGACTCTATCATGTCAGAAAGTAAATAGATTGAATGAAATTGCTAGAATTCTTTATTAATCTTGCTGAAATGGAATACAAATTTCTAAGTATTCAAGAAGGTTGATCTCTTCAAGATGACCTAGACAAACCAATTTTCACGATAAGCCAGTAATGTTCTAGGTCTTCTTGTTTATACAATCAGCCCCAAAGTTTGTAATTACATAGGAGTCATAGGACATAATGTTTAGGCCTTTCCAAATTCCTTATTTTATGTGATACAAGTCCTATTATTATATTTCCTTCTAGAATAGGTAAACTCTCTTATTGGCCTACAACTACAAGGGATAGCAAATTATTAAACATCTCACGTGCCTATTTGCTGTGAATTTATAATATTTATTTTATACTCATTTGTTACTTTGTATTATCTCAAATAATAAGTTTGGTATCCTATATTTTTAATAATGCTCTCAGTTATATGTAATTACATAATAAAATTTGAATTTGGAACTCGTATAATTGAAGACAATTTGATCGTATTGATAAAATTTGATTGATCAAATCTGAATATAAGGTACTCATATGTACGATAGGTTATGAGATGAGTATTATTAGAAATACAAGGTATCAAACTTGTATTTAAATAAAACACACGTACCAAATGAGTACACACCCTTATTATTAACTAGTCTTACCTTTACCTTTTCACTAAAGATCTATGAGAGAAGGGTGCCTTTCTTAACTTTCAATCTTCCCTTCCTTTCATAACTTTCTTTCGTATTTGTCTTGGTTTCTTCTCTCAACAACTAGAAGATTTTGTGTGTGGTAATCCACTTTTTATAATAAGTTGAGATGATATATATCATGACAATAATAACTTTATGAGACACTAAAATACTTAATACCATGTCAAATCTAATATTGACTGCATTTGTATCAAAATTATGGAACTTCTTTCTTCAATAAATTTCTTTATTTTCAGCTTGTAGGAACCGACCATTGTACCTTCAATTCCACACAGAAAGAGAAAAATACTTCCCTGAGAAACTTGAAGAAAACAGCAAAGGTTGCAATCTCTCTTTCTACGAGAGAAATCCAGAAGACGATCACCCTCTCCATTAGTTTCTTCTTCATCATCAAAGCGCGCGCCACCATTGTCGAAATTGAGAGCATAGCTCTGAGCATCATACTGGAACCGATTCATATTCTTTTGTTTCTTATTATTACCATTACAGTAACCTCCGATCTTTCTGATAAAGTTCTTCCACTTAGGTCCAGCAACCACTTCGGAAAACTCCTTCACTTTCTTCACCTTCTTCACCAGCCATGTCTTAATTCTCCTCTCTCTCGCTCGTAATCTTCACCGGAACGACGTCGTCACTCTAGTTCTAGAACACCACCGTGAACGTCTTTCTTGTTGATTAAGAACAGGGATATACAATACAGTCGATCGAGATCGATTCTTCGTTTGGATTCTCTCTAAGTGTATGTCTCACACTCATACTCAAGAATCTCTTCATCTACCGAAAATTCTTCATACAAATTCTTGGTTTCGCACGTTAGCATTAGACCAGCTCACCAAGAAAAGAAAAGGTAAGAATGACAAGAAAGAACCAATTATTTGAAATGTTGGAATGTTTCATATAATCAGCCTAAATAATAAGTTAATGAGGTTGCAGATTATGTACAGATACGTGTTCATATCAATAAATTAGATTCATCTCTTGCATTTTGTGATTAAACAATACATATTTGTGTGTGTATAGTTTTTTTTTTCTTTTTTTAATCTAGAGATGTATCAAACGAATTTCAAAGTTACATTATAGTTAATATGTATATAGTTATATTGCACACAAAAGAGAATTACAGAAACTTTTGATTAGTATTCTGGTGATGAACAATTCTCATCTATAAATTTACAGGCCATTAATAGAGGATAAATGACTGAAAGTTTTACTGATAGCTTCGGTGCTTAGACAATCAAGGTCTTATACAGCAGTTAATGTAGGTCAGAATCTTCTTTTTCCTCTGCATGCAAATAAAAATGAAGCAAATTAGAAAGATTAATTGAACAATTTTTTATCTAAAAATATTTTCTACGCAAATATACCATGACAGAATCATCCTGGTGATTAGCAGGATTAATGAATTCTCTTTCGTTTCCGAGGCTAGATCGCTTGAATTCGCTGAAATCCATCTTTTGCTGCTTCCGGTTTGCTCGAGCTCGAGAAAACACCATGGAATAGTCAGTTCCTCCCTTCTGCTCCCACCCTCCAAATTGGGGAATAGACATCCAGCCATTTTTCTGTAAGCATGTAGAAAATACACAAACTCAACATCTGAATTCTTGATGGATTTTACATCCAAAACAATGGATATTGTAAGCAGGGAGGGACCCAAGTGTATTAGTTTGGGGGCTATAGCCCCACTAGCAAAAATATTGTTTTTTAAAAAATTAAATGTAATTTTTTAAATTTGATAATTATAGATCAAAATCGTAAAAAAAGCCCTCATAAAATTAAATAAATCTAGTAAGAATAATTATAATATAGGTATAAATATTTTTGAATGATAAATAAGCTCCCACAACCTCATATAAATGCTTGTGAAGAATTGTATTCAATAATGACCAACACAACCTCATGTGTTCCTACCTGAGATTTCTATAGTAAGTTATATATTCATAACATCAGCAAATAAATGGCATATTCGTATAGAGTAAGAAATTTTATGGTTGTTTAAGAGGAATAAAACAAGTGCACATCATAAATATATATAAACACAAATCCATCGATAATTTTACAAAGCTTGATCAAGACTGAAATTTATATCATTTATCTTCTTGGGTGTTTCAGAACAATGAGTCTTTTAAGATAATTTTTCATTCTACTTTGCTTCCCCAAAAATAAAAATTAAAAAACAAAAACAAAGAAGAAAAAAAATAATCTGTTTTCTTGTAAAAAGCAATTAAACAAAAGAAAGTCATAATATATATTTGATACAATCTTTCTAGTATTTTGAATGATTGATTTGAACGTACCTCATTCTCATTAGCCATGGTTACTTTATGAGACGTTGATGGAAGCTATTAGTGAAAAGCAAATGCTTTAGAAATATTTATTTGGAATACTAAAATATCTGTGGTCTATTTTAAGGGAGTTTAAAATTGTAATCTTTTGTGGCTATCTAAAATCCAAATAAATCTGTTTACCATGTTTTGTGGTGGCTAATTTTGAAGAATTGAACCATTTTCAGTTTAAGTACTGTCCAACATGACATGTGGGATCCAAAAGAAGATGATTAGTAGGAGATTTTTTGTCATAAAATATGGCCAACCAAGAGATTGCCTTGCTTGCTTGGATTTTGTTCAGAATCCGAGGAACCAGAAATGTAGCCAAAATTGGGTGTTTCAGGTTATGACATTGATTTTATACTCCTAATCTATAGATATAGGAAATGTTATGTTTTTCTAAAAATATTCGTATTCATAACTAATTTAACTATGCTTTCCAAAGTTCATGACCCCACCTTTCTCTCTCTCTCTCTCTCTCTCTCTCTCTCTCTCTCTCTCTCTCTCTCTCTCTCTCTCTCTCTCTCTCTCTCTCTCTCTCTCTCTCTCTCTCTCTTTTTTTTCTTTTGCATTTGAGGTTTCATTTCAGCACCAAAAGGAAAAAAAAATTGAACCCGTTTGAATTTACATGTGCCCATTATGATGCAACCTAACTTGTTACTTTGAAAAATCGAGTAGGAAATTCAATGGGTAAGAAAAGTCATTCATAATTGGATAATTTTAACACTAACAACTTATCAAGTCTTATTTAAGGATAGTTGCTATTGGATGTTGCCGAACTTGAGGGTAAAGTAAATTCCTAGGGCTGTTTGGAATGGGTTAATGTGAGAAGAGAAAAGATAATCTCAATGATTGCCCTGTTTGTTATGAGGTTTTAAATTTTTTGAGTCATGTAATGCTTTTACCCGTATTCCAACTACCCTATAAAGAAAGTAATGTTGATCTTTTAAAAAAGGTGGGATTCAAACATTATATCAGTTATTTGAATGTATAATTAAAAATTTTATTAATAAAAAGTCAAATAATAATTTTAAAAAAATTAAACACTACACAATTGCTTTAAGAAAAGATGTTTATAATATATAGTACTATTTAATCTGTTATTAATATTATCCTCACCATTTTCTTCTATTTACTCCTTCAAACAATACAAAATTATCACAACTTAATCTTCCATTTTTATTATTCTCACCATTCTGTTTACTCCTTCAAATAATACAAAATTATCACAGCTTTTTCGTTAAAATTCAACATCGTATCGTTCTCTTGTCGCTGCAACTTGGTTGCTAGCTCATCAGTTGGACAAATACATTGCAATTAAATTTATTTATTAATAAATATATTTGTTTTCACAAATAATAATTTTATTTTATTTATAATTATGTTGAAAGAGATATAATAATTATTATTTTATTATATTTTATTTCACTATTCCAAAATAGTATATAACATTCCTGTGCTCTACCAAACACTATAATTTAATTAACAATAATCTAATTATTATTACCACGAATAACCAAATACAGTAATAAGTTTACAGATAATCATATTCTCCTTCATAATATTCCCCTTAATCAGATTATTTTGAATCCCTTATACCAAACGCCCCCTTAATAAATTGCAATTGCAGAGCAACAAACATCTCTAAGGATATAGCAAAAATACTGTAAGAATTTTACTTATGTGAACTTAGGTGGCGTTTGGTTGGGTGAAATAAAAATATAGGAATAGAAATAGGAGTGAGAATAGGAATAAGAATGGAATGGAATAAAATTTAAAATATATAAAAAAATTGATAAAATAATCATTAAATATTTTCTCATGTTAGGTTGGAATAATTTTTCTTTCTATTTCAAAATAGAATAGTCATTCCACCAAAATGCTGGAAAGGACATTCCATTAGAATGACATTCCAATACTTTAAAATGCTACCAAACAAAGGAATGGAATAAAATTATTTCCCTTCTATGGTAATTGGAGTTTCTCTCCGAAAAATTGATGAATGGATAAGTATAAAGTCATGAAATTGTGCAAAGTGTGAACATCAGGAAAACATAAGTGGTTAAGTAGAGGTGTGTTTGATGTTATACAGACTCTTATCATTAGGATTTACTACAAAAAAAGGTTATTTTTGTCATTTTTCAAGTGATAAATTTTTTACATTAATTGTCAAAATCGATGTATATACACAAATAGTATTTTATTAGTGTCAACTGTCAATTACCAAATGACACATAAAACTTTACGCGTCATTTGATAACCGACACAAAATATAAGCAAAGTCTGTTAACCTTTTTGCACTGGTTATAAAGTGACACAACAAGTTTAGTGTCAAACTATAACCGGCGTAAATATTTTTTCTGGGTTAGTTATCAAATGACGCATAAGTATAGATCAGGAAAAATTATAGATATCACACCTGTAATTTTTTAGATTTCAAAATCAATTTGTATAACCGTATTTTTATGCACTACCGTAACATATGTAATATAATAATAATAACATTTTTCATGTAACAAAAATTGATATAAACTATAAAGAAACTATATGATCAATAATAATGAAACTAAGTATTACTAATTACGTAATATAGAAAGTGATAACAGTAACGATCAAAAAAAGTTATATCCTATATATCATCACAAAAAGTGAAGTTGTAACTGTGTACTAATAACTCTAACACTTCAGACTTCACAAAACCTTCCTAGTCGTCCCGTAAATCAATTGTCTCCTTATTGTTGTCACGATCAGAATAGGGGAACTATAAAACTAAAGATAGAAAATATTAATTAATTATAAACATTGAATGTATTTGAAATAATCATGATTATCAAATGCATAAGTTTAATTACTTGATTCTGTTCTGTAAGAAACTTATAGAATTGTGCTGAGACGTGAAGTTTTGGATAAAATTCATGAGGTAATATTAACATTGTATATCATCTGGTTACCCTTGGCATACATACTTTGTGATCTTTGCCCCACCCTTGTTTAGTAGATTTTCTAAATCTTATAGATTTCCAGAGCACTGGACCAAAAAAAAAATATTTTTTTTTTGCAAGAATTTAACTATTGAATGAATCAATAATTGTTGAACCCGAAAATTCACTAACTATAAATTTTGAGATATTTAAGCTAATCAGAGAAAAGTCCTCAAAATACACTTGAAAAATATATGGGCAAGAAAATGGGAGGCCAGCTAGCAAGGTGAGACACCCCACGAGAAGGAGAGCTGGCACGGGGAGAAGCCAAGGCACGGGTTGAGCTCCTCCCTCTCCAGGATGATTGGGGCTCCCCACTCTGCCCGACGCTCCCAGCTTAGCTCAGGCTCCTCGCTCCCCACTCAACTTGAGCTCCATGCTCCACGCACGCCTCACTCTCCCTTGTTCCCTCACTCACTTACTTTATCCCATAGTCACCATCTAATGCCCCTTGCTCTACATAAGGGAGCAATAACACTTATGTATATGTTACAATGGAGTGACCATCAAAGAGATTGAGGAGGAAATTCCTACTAACTCTAAACAACAAGACCACGTCTCATGGTCCCAACACTTAACTAAATTTTCTAATGATATTTCCACATTATGAGCTTGAGCTATAGTGGGAGATATACAAAATGAATATATGATAAAGGACAAGTTCGACAAAGCAAGCATGCCTCTAAGAGGGAGGAGGACGTACAATGGGTACGACATGTATAAGTAGTGGAGACACCATTTATCCCACTTGAGGTACAAACTGATACCCACCCGGCCACCACTTCTCAACTACCCCTCTGACGTGTTGATCTTCGTGTTACATGAATCCTCCTTTCCACGGAGGTAAATCTGTGCCTGACGTGGCCCTATCCTGACATCATCACACCGGCGCTTTCAAAAATATCAATAAGCTTACTGATTTGATTGAAGGAAACTAAGACTTTTTATTAGCTTAGCTAATATGTTCTTGCTCAAGTCGTTGGTCTTCAAACAAACCTCTCGTGACGTGCTGACGACTACAGGGGAAGCGGCTGACTACTTTTCTAAGATCCATTGCTCGATTTTGTATGCTTTGCTCCAAAAATGCAGAGAGACAGGTGTTAGCTGATCCTTCAGCGTCTGCACCAACTAAATTGGAAGCAACATTCGAAAGACGAGAGTAGGCTCCCCGAGGATCAAAAGACTAATTCTCAGTCCCCTAAAGTTAGAAAGAGGCAGGGTAAGCTTGACTGGCTCAGTTTTTGGTGGCCCTTCCTTGACTTAGTGGCTTCTGTAATCCTAAGTCTAGTACTCGCAGAATCGATATCGACAGAGTTATGACCCCTAGCTTTTGGGACCACTTTTATCTTTGAGCCATTAGAGCTTAACTATAAAAGCCTCATTTGAATACTTGTAAGGGAATTAGAAAATAACTATTTGTAAAGGAGCTTAGAGATTCAATATAATATTATTTTTACTCCATCTATGTTCTTAGTTTCTCTTAAGCTTTTAATCTCTAGCCTTTTGCATTTAACTTTCTAACTAAAGTTTAGTTGACTACCATCAACAGACGCCATTTGTCGGAAAGTCAAGTCCATAGCTACGTCTTTCCCTGAGTATTAACCAACTACTATGCGTAAATGTTCACAATATCTCTAAGATAATGGAGTTAATCAAATGACAACCAACTGGTCACCATCATAAGAGAATCTCCACCTCCCATCGTCGGAGAAGACCAAAGGGATAAAACCGTGAACCACCAAGCCAATGCTCAAAAAGAGCCCCCAGCACAACATGGTTTGATGACGACATCGATGGATAACCTCGTCGATGGAAGCATTCAACCACTGAGAAGGCCATCTCTAATGTGGCACCCTCCACCATTTGTGCCATAAGACCCCGACACTTCAAGATGTGGACCTAGAAAGGAGAAGGAAGTGTACTCAATGAGCTCAAGCTCCTGAACTGCTACCACAAAGAGGAGATAAAAGATCTCTACTTGAAGAACCAAAGTCTAGAAACAATGGTGGCTGACAAACAAAAAGTGTTGAGTGGCATACTCAAAGGATAAAGCCAAGCCTCACACTTTCGGTACTAAAGCCACCCACAGGAGCACGAGGTCCCAACCGCATATGTTGGTGGAGGAAACTCCATGTCATCCACTGATAGAACTCTTCA
The DNA here is from genome assembly GCF_029168945.1 of Cannabis sativa. Taxonomy (NCBI): domain Eukaryota; kingdom Viridiplantae; phylum Streptophyta; class Magnoliopsida; order Rosales; family Cannabaceae; genus Cannabis; species Cannabis sativa. The sequence goes on along the minus strand of NC_083602.1, from coordinate 16,988,542 downwards.
ATAAAATAATCAAGTTTATTAATTCTATTATTACTACACTATAGATATGGAATTGTACTCTTTGAAAATACAGAATTATGTGTACAAAACTCTTTCTATTAGCCTATTGATATAATCAATATAAGTAGTTCAAATTATCTCTTGAATTTCTTATGTACCATTAATTCAATGTAAACAGTTAATCTATAATCTCATAATATATTTAGATCCAACTGATAGCACTCCCAGATAAAACAAAGACTTAGTGAAAAACAAAGACACTTTGCATCATCACTAGCCTTAGTGACCTGCATCATGTGATTGTATTTGGAAAAGTGGTCCCTAGGGCCTGTTCTGCCTTCATACAATTCCATTTGAGACATTCTGAAGCGCTCTGATAGATGTGCATCTTTAATTCTCTTCACACATGATTTTGTGTCTTCTTGCTCTGAATCGGACAGGGATCCATTCTGCCTTCAGGAAATCTTCTTTGTGAGCTTCGTTAACTCTTCAACTTTGCTTTCCAAGCACTGAGTTTTACCACTTTAAGATTCCCTCCCGCGGACCTAATAATTGATATGATTCCTCCAATCATTTCCATAAGGTCTGGCCTTTTCTATTCTAGCCTTTTTTTTTTCTTCTCATTTAACCTTCTTCGAAGATTATTTGTGGAGAGACTTCCACTGTTGTTGTCTGAAACTGGATGCACTTCATCGCCATCATCACTTTAACAACAAGAATCATTATAGTGACTCTTGTCCTTTCGAGAAGTAGGCTTCTTGATTCCAGCATCAGACTTATCTTTTTGTGCAGCTCTGTCTCCAAAATTAGTCTGGTCACCCTGCCTTGAAGTATGGTTTCCTTTCTTTTTCTGTTGAGGTTGGCTAACAATTTTAGATTTCTTTTGTTGTTTGGCCTGAGAATCCTTCTTTGATGTTTCACCTATTTTCCATTTCCCTTTGTCCTTATGAGGATTAGAGGTTCTAGGATCTTTAGGATCAACTTTTCTAGTGGCATCATTTGTTGGAGTCATTTGTTTAGTTTTGTTTCCAGCGGTGAGGGCTGTCATCATAGCTTCCACCCTTGTCATTTTCTCGATCATTATTTCTTTCAAACAAAAAAATAGCAAAGAGAATTCTTCTTGCTGAGTTAATTTGTTTTTCAATTATTTGCAATTTTTTTGCCATTATGACCACAGGATCTAACTCGTCTAGATTGTCCTTCTTTTTTCCATCATCGTCAGGCGTATCTGGGTGAACGTCTTTTGGTGTGTCCTGGGGATAATCTTCAACGTCATCAGAACTAATCTCTCCTGATTCTTCGATTATGGGATCATTAAGATTCTGGTATTTACCATGTTGGTCCTTGTGGCGACTGTTCACCTCATTCGAATCTTCTGTATCTCTTACCTTAGCATTATGATTAGCATAATGAAGGCAAAATTTAGTTCGACTGAGTACTATGATTACTGAATGAAATCTTTAGATGGTATCATTACATCCTTTAGCTCTCAATGAAAGTACCAAAATATTTACCGAGATTTTTAGAAAACCAATTATAAGAAATTAGAACTGAAAAAACAAATAATTCAAAGAAAGAAATATAACAAACACATGGTTTTTACGTGGTTGGGGCGCTAATATGTAATATCTCGAAAAATAAAATAATATTTAAATAGACATTTTATTAAATATGTCATTATTTTGGTAATAAAGTAAGATTATGATCTTACTTAGGGTAACTACTGAGAACTTATCTAATGATATATAAAGCGTACTTTATTAATTACGAAGATTATATTGAGAGATGTGGGTATTGAGGATACTATTATTGAAATAAAAATATTTTATAAGGCTCGGCAATTGTGGAATTTAGCAATATGGTTAGAAATGTCACGACACTAATGAGAGAACTATTTTGAGGATATTCCGGACTAGTTTAGAATTTTAGAATGTCGGTCTGGTGGATTAGTAAAATTACCGAAATGTCCCTAGGCTATTTTTAAAATTTATGTTTCTTTGGAGGGTAATTTTGTCATTCTTTAGAATAGGTATCTATACTTTAATTGTTTGGGCTGACTTTTAAAATAAAAGAAAAAAAAAAGAAAAACCCTATTTAAAGGATTAGCTTGCAAGGCAAGGAAACCAAAAACCAAGCTTCTTCTTCTCCCCTTCGTGTGAACCAAAACCAGCCGGCAAGAGGATCAAAATTTCACCATTTCTCTTGAATTGAAGCAGCTTGTAGATCCTAAGTCCAACCTAGAAGCAATCAAGGTAAGTTCTCAACCATTTTGGATTGAAAATTCTAGTTTTTGAGTTAGTTTTGAAGTAGGTTTTACTTCTTTGTTGGTGTAGGACTTAAACTAGGTTTGGGGTGTGTTTAGGGTAGGTTTTTGAGCATGTTGGGAGTGGTTTTAAGTGGTCTCTATGGCTGCTTGAATTGGATTTGGTTTGTTGAAGCCAAAGTTGAGTTTTCTTTAATTTAAAGAGTGATTTTGAGCAAATTGACAAATTTTGATGAATTAGTTGCTTGGTTATGTTATATTTGCTATATTAAACTGTTCTAGAAGGTTTGAGCAGGTTTGGTGGAGATTAGATCGGTTTTTGGGGTGAAAAACTAGAAATCCCCATGGCTGCCCAGGAAAAATCAGTCGATCGGTTTTTTAAGCAATTGGCAAATCGGTCGACCGGTTTGGCCAATAGGGGAGGGATTTTGGGTTTTTCTCCTCAAGTCCGATCTGATTCGGGGTATCTTCCGAAGTGAAATTCAGAGTGTTTTAGAGATGTTTAAGTTAGTTTGATCCGGGGGACAATAGGGTGTGTCCGATTATGAGAATTAGAGTTTATTATCAGAAATTTGATTAAGGTTTTTATTGAGTTTTGGTTGTCATGACATAGGACCGGGATCACCTAGCTTGTTTTCCACTCAGGTCGGCTCATACGCTTGAGTTTTGAACTAAGGTAAGAAAAGTGGTAAGCACCGTATGTGTCTAAAAATTAGTGGTTGAATGGTTATGGCCTTGATTATTATCAAGACTTTGATTAAATATTTGTTGAGCCTAGGTTATGACCTAGGGTTGCAAACGGTTAATACCGTTACGAGTAATTACTCTTGAAATTACGATTAGGTTTCTTACTTATTGTTTGCTTTATCGGACAACGATAATGACATATTCAGCTCATGATTAACGAGTGGTAAAGGGGTACTTTATAAAGTACCAGAATTGTGTATAATATTGAGTAAATGTGTATGCAAGTTAATTTGAGATTGAATTGCTTAATAAACTGGTTATTATTTTATTCACTTTTCTTGCTGAGTCTCTGTGACTCACAGGTGCTTTATGGTGTAGGTAAGGGGAAAGCAAAGGTTGGGCAGCCATGAGTTCGAGGTCGTAGCAGCAAGGTACATATTAGCCGCAGTGGCTTGGCCCAGTGAAAAGGATGTTCCGTTTTGATAGTATTTTGGAATTGCAAAGTTTATGTTAAAAAAGTACTAATAAACTAGTTTGTAATATTTTAAAAACAGGGGGTCCCCATAGTTCTCATTACTTGTCTTTTACTATAAAGAAGTTTTTATATGCTTGGCTTTAATTATCAAAAATTTAATTACCCACACTTTTGGTATAATTATAAAGTATTTAAATAAGAATTTTGTAAAACCACACACACACGTGGCGTCTCTATTGGACAGGGCGTTACATAATAAGTCTTAGTCCACGAGTCGATGTTATTATATATTTTAGCTAGAAAGGTCTTTGGGAAATACAATGAGTATATGTTCTCTCCTTTTGCCTGGGAAAATATTGCAAGAGAATTCAACTCCTAAGCCGAAGGATTTGTTGGGTATTTATAGTATTTACAGAAATTATACTTGGTTTCCCTTTTCTCTCTAATGGGGAGTTTACATGATCAATACATAAACTAGGGTTGTATCCGTGAGGCCTAGTCCATGAGAGGATAGACATGCTGACTAAGCAAATTAACCACGATCAGGCTGTCATTATCATGCCCTATAATTGTGGGTAATTAATTGTAAATTAATTACTTGACTTTCATTTTGGGTAGTTTTCCTTTATAATTTGATATGATTTTTTGGCTGAAAAATAATGAAAGTTAATCTCTTATTTTGTGCAATTTGAAAAAAAGGAAAACTATTCTTGTCTTCAAGGAACACGTTATCTAGTCTTCCAGGAGCACAGTAGAATTGCTTCCAGGTACGGACAGTCCTTGGCGAAAGCTCACGTGAATCGAGGAGGGAAGATACCTTCCCGAAGGCCTTATTGGACTTAAGCTTGGCTCAAGTTATCTTTTTTGGGCCTACTAGTGGGCTTTGGATGCTGACCTGGAGTCCACGTGTCCCTTGCTAGAAACGCGAACAACAAAATATCCAGTTGAAACCTCCAACTGCCCAAGCCCCATCATACAGTACAACCTCAAATACAGTTGAATTCGCAAAATAAAAATGGAAAAAAATTATTTGTCGAGATATATCGCAAGAGATGTCACAACATGTCATGAACAATGTCGACAACTGCGTCGCAACAAATTGCTACAAGCTAATAAATTTCATTCTCTACTTCGCCAAATATTATTTCTAAAACTATCGACACATATCGAAACGATTTCGATAGACATTGCCAAAATTATAAGTAGAAAATTAATATTTGTAATTGTTGTAAATTACATTGCTACATGTCTAGATTAGTCATCTCTAACCTCCAGCACACTTTAATGTCGCTAGATATCGATAACGACCTTGCTAAAATTCGAGAAAACAAAATAGAAAATGCAAAATTCGAGCAGTTTGAGTTTTAAGAACAAAACAACCATAATTAAAGAATGATATGTGTAGATCTATTCATATCAACCTAAATACAACTAAATCTAACAATAAATACTACATAAATTGTATACCCATTATTTTTTTTCAAGATTTATGTTGGTAAGGGAGTTTGAGTTGCTTCTACACACTTGGTTGTCAAGCTAAGTTGATAGACTTCGGCAAAAGATGTGTGTGTGACTTTGTAGAGAAAGAGACGAGAATTAGAGAGTGAAAAGAGGGGAAGAGGTTTAGTTTTAATAATTGAGGGCATATTTTGTACTAAAAAAAGGATAGCATGTTTTATTTGATGTTTAATAAAGTGATACATAATTAAGAGCAATTTGTGGTGAAACCCCCATTATGTTTTAATTTTTATACACTTAACCCTCTTATTTTTTTTTTGGTGGCAAAACCCCCTTATATTTTAATTTTTATACACTTAACCTTCTTATTTTTTTTTTTTTGTGGCAAAACTCCCTAAAGTTTACTTTTTTTTCGCAAATTTAAAATTTTAGTTAGATATGTTAGAATGTGGGAATAAGATGAATGAGGTTCTATCTCAAAACCAATTGGCTATGGGAGGAGTAGCTCATTCATCTTATATATCACAATTTATTTCCACACATTAGCAATGTGGGACTAACTCTAATACACCCTCCTCACGTTTGGGCCTAGAAAGTGTGGGTATAACGAACGACTTTTAAGAAACCACAGGATCGAACGTGACATTTGAAAGAATCCCACAAGGCTAAATATCAGGAAATTTGTGGGTGTACACGTCGGGAAATCTATAGATTTTGAAACAGGTCAAAGACACACATTGGCCGAAAGGTCCCAAATTGAGGTTAAAGGGGAAACAGCGAAAGTATCTGTTTGGACTGCAGCACTTTGGCTCACAACGGATCACAAACGGCTTTTTGGACCGGTGGCAATTTGGGCTCACAACAGATCACAAGTGGCTATGATAACCATGTCAGAATGTGGGAATAAAATGAATAAGGTTCCATCTTAAAACTAATTGACTATGGGAGGAGTAGCCCTTTCATCTTATATATCACAATTTATTTCCACACATTAGCAGTGTGGGACTAACTCTAATAAGATATTACCATTAAATACTAACTGGATTACTACTGTATCGACTTCGAAGTTTTACTGTTACATATACACAGGTGTATATAGTGGTCAACCAATTGATATTTAACAGTAATATTTAACTGGTGTGTCAAATTTACAAAGAAAAATAAATATAAGGGGGTTTTGCCACAAAAAAAAAATAAGGAGGTTAAATGTATAAAAATTAAAACATAAAAGGGTTTTGCCACCAAAAGAAAAAAAAGAAGGAGGTTAAGTGTATAAAAATAAAAATATAAGGGGGTTTTGTCACTAAAAAAAAAGATAATAGGGTTAAATGTATAAAAATTAAAACATAAGGAAATTTCACCGCAAATTGCTCTATAATTAAACATAGTCAAATTTTCCTTTAGAGGTTATTTGGCTTCATAACTTAAAAACTGTTTTCTGTTTTTTAAAATGAAAATAATTTTTAAAAACTAATAGGAACGTTTGGCAAAATATTTTAAAAATTCTTTTTTAAAATTGAGTTTTAAAAAACTAAAAAACAAAAAATATCAAAATGTTGTTTTCAATTTTCAAAAACAATTTTTTTTGTCTAACATATTACATTTTATATTTCTGCTTGTATACTCAGATCCTAGACCCGAAATCATACCCGAACCTGAACTTGGATAGGTTCATGTCATGGTATGGTGTTAAAATATTAATTTTTTTAGTAAGAAAAAGTCTAAAAAATAGTTTTAAAAAATTTGTACCAAACACGATTAAATTTTTAAAATGACAAAAAAACTATTTTCTATTCTCACTTTTAAAAACACAATTTTAAAAATTGAAAATTAAAACAAACCCAAAGAGGCTCTTAAACTTATAAATTTATAAGGCTAATTAGGATTTTTGTCCCTTGAACTTTTAAGATCGTTAAAAATACCCTTTGAACTATTAAGATTGTTAGATTTAAGGACTTTTTTCCAATTTTAGTAAAAAAGTCTAATATGGGTGAAAGTTTAGAGGACATAATTTAGTAAATGTCAAAGTTCAAGGGACATGATTTGGTAGATATCAAAATTTGGGAGCATAATTTAATACATAAACAATCTTTGAAATAGTAAAAATGAATGAAATTTGACAAAAATCTTTAAATCCAACAATTTCAATAGTTTGCATTTTTAACGATCTTAAAAGTTCAGGAGTGTGATTTAGTACATGTCAAAGTTCAGAGCAAAATTCCTAATTAGCCAATTTATAATTTTGTTTTCTTGTAAATTAGGACTGTTTATTCACACGCTAAATGGGACGTTGAAAAAATAAAAGGCTGCATGGTCCACACAGTAACATTACCTTATATTATTTTTTTTTAAAAAAAAACATTACCTTATATTATTAATTTATTTTCTCCCGCTTATTTTTGGCTGTAAAACACATTATATTATTTAATTATTTATCTTTTGTATTTGGAACCAAGGTTGTGTACTTATATACTCACCTTGTAATATTCACTCACTAATTCCTCACTCTCCACAACCGTACATGGCTTCCATGGCTGCCACCACAACCACCCAACTCCTCTTCTTCCTCTTCTTGTTCTTGTCCGTTGTACTACTTCCATTAGGTTCCAGCGTCGGTGTGAACTACGGTACCCTCGGCAACAACCTCCCCTCCCCAAAGCGAGTAGCCCATCTCCTCCAAGCCACACTCATCGACAAGGTCAAAATCTACGACACCAACCCCGAAATCCTCAACGCCTTTTCAAACACAGCTATCGACCTCATTGTCGCAGTCGAGAACCAGCACGTCTTCAATCTCAGCTCCGACACTTCCTTCGCCGACCAATGGTTCACCACTCGCCTCGCTCCTTTCATCCCCGCCACCTCCGTAGTCGCCATTGTAGTTGGAAACGAATACCTAACTACCACCGACGACGGCGTACCCGATCCAGCCTCCCTCCTCCGTGCGATCAAGAATCTTCACTCCGTTCTCGTTTCCCGAGGCCTCAATAGGAAGATCAAAGTCACAACTCCTCACAGCATGGCCGTACTCGCCTCCTCCTTCCCGCCTTCGTCTTCCACCTTCGCCCCAAACCTAGCTCAGTCAATGGAGTCTCTGCTCGATTTCTTGGCCGATACTAACTCACCTTTCATGGTCAATGCGTACCCATACTTCGCTTACCGAGACAACCCGGAGACCGTGGATCTACAGTACGCACTGCTCGGAAACTCAAGCGGCGGCGGCGTTCGCGATCCCAAAGGCTATATATACTACAACATGTTGGATGCTCAAATTGACGCCGTCAGATCGGCCATTAACGCTTTAGGATTCGGGAACCGTACGATCAAAATCACAGTATCGGAGTCTGGTTGGCCGTCGAAGGGAGACGCCGGAGATATAGCGGCGACGAAGGAGAACGCGAAGATTTACAACACGAGATTGATCGAGCGAGCTCAGTCGAGCAAGGGGACTCCAATGAAGCCGAGGGACAAAATCGACATTTTCGTGTTTGCTCTGTTCAACGAAAACAAGAAGAAAGGAGGGACCACAGAGAGGAACTTCGGGATGTTTAATGGTGACGGGTCGAAGGTGTACGACATGGATTTGAGCTGTGAGTTTTGTAGTAGTAGCAATGGAGATGAAACGGCGTCGTTTGGATTTGGTGAGAAAATGAATACTGAGTTGATGAGAAGGGGTCCTTCGGTTTGGTGTGTGGCAAAACCACATGCAAACGACAAGGTTCTTCAGGGCGTTTTGGACTTCTGTTGTGGGCCTGGTGGAGTGGACTGTAGAGAGATTTATAATGACAGTGGGCCTTGTTTTGAGCCCAACAGGCTTCTTGCTCATGCTTCTTATGCCATGAATTCTTACTATCAAATGCATGGAAGGAATTTCTGGAATTGTGACTTCAAGGGCATTGGCCTTGTTACTTTCAGTGATCCAAGTAAGTCGTAATATATTTCATCAACTATTTTTATTATATATTCAAATATGTTTCGTATCATTCTTTCATGGAAAAAAAATCAACAAAGAATTATACTTAGCAAGAAGGAAAATAACTTACAAATTGTATTTTTAAAAGAAAAAATAATAATAATTTTTTATTTGATTTCAGGTTATGGGCCTTGCCGGTATTCTCAAATGTGAGCAATTAATTTTGCTTAATAGTATTGTATTTGTAAGGTATATTTGAATTTATTTCTATGATGAAGGACCAAGTACGGTTAAAAGAAAGGTATCATATTTGTTCACTTTTTTTTTTTGGAAATATATTTGTTCACATTTCCAAATCAATGTTCTACTAGAAGAGAAATCCAGCTCTCGTTTGATATCTAGACAGTTCTAGCCGTAGGCATCCAACTCCAACCTGGTTGTGCTATTTTGTAGTGTATGCAATATGCAATAAGTACATTTTTTTTTATTTTGGATATAATTTAATCAGTAGGATAGTTAAATTCAATTTAATCCGCAATATTATAAATTGAATCAATTATTTTAGATTAATTATTTTAAATATAGGTAACGTTTGCTAAAACTTTTATTTTTAAATTTTTTAATCACAAAAATAAAAGTAAAATTTTTGTTTTTGAAATTTTATTTTTGAAAAATAAAAATGTGTTCTATAACTATTTTTGTTTTTCAATTTTAAGAACAAAAAATAAAAGTGCGTTCAGTAAATTTTATTTATTTTTATTTGTTGATTTTATTTAAATCGGGACTGGGTCTAAGGTCAGGGATGGCCAAATTCGGGTCCCGGTTTGGTTTCTAAGGTCTAAGTTGGGGTCGAAGTCTAAAATATTGATTAAAAAAAACTGTTTAAAAATTAAAAAAGTAAAAACATTTTGATAGAAGATGATTTTAAAAAATATTTTCTTTTTCTAATTTTAAAAATAAAAAAGTGATTAAAAAGTGTTACCAAATGTACCTATTATTTTATGGTGAATTTCCCTAAATACTGTTTTTTTAACCTTTTTTTTTTTTTTTTACAAATTCACAGTTTGGGTTTTTAAAGTGGTTGCATCGCTAGTTGCAATAGGGGTTTCTATACGATTTTTTGTTGCAATTTAAGTTGCAGCGCTAGTTGCAATAGAAGTTTCTATGTAGAATTTCGTAAAAATGCGAAAAAAAAACTTTTTTGAAGTGTAAAAATAAAAAAAAAAAACCCTTATTTTATTTATTATTAAAAAAATAAATTATTTAATATTAATTAAAAAATATTTTTTTTTTCACGTCACCAAAATTACTTAACTATAAAATATTGCTTTTAAATTCTCCAACAATACTAAAAAGAATTATCATCTCTAACAATAAATTAAACTAAATAAACAAAAATAACCAAAGAAAATAAAAATAATTTGTATATAAAAAGGAAAGATTGGTTATAGTTTTAGATTATATTTTTTATATATATATTTCATATATTAAGTTTTACAAAATATATGTACTATGTATTAGTTTTGTTTAATTACTTTAAATATTAATAATATATGTATAATTTTTAAAATAAATATTAATAAATGTAGATTAGATTAGATTATCCATTAGTTTAGCATGTGAAGCAATATTCAATTTGTACACATGAATTTTAAATTTATTAATCCAATTAATATGAATGCGGATACCGCACTTTGTAGAACGAATTGAATATATGAAAATAAAAAATAGTATGTTTAGAAATTAATATGTCAATTACTAAGTAATAGAAGTGTTTTATTTTATTTTATTTTAAAAAATAATTATATTCTATTTTAAAATAGTAATTATATTTGAATTTTTATTCTCTAAAAGACTTAATTATTAAATAAAATATAATATTATGATAATTAATTTCTTAAAATAATAATATTTTATAATTACACTGAGAAGAATTAGAAAGAATATTCTCAACGCCTCAATTGTCCCTAATTAGTAATTATATCATTTTTTGTGTAATTATATAGTAAAACAAATAAAATATGTCTAATTAATAAGAATAATTTGTGAAAATTACTCACACCATAAATCTATAAGTTTATGTAGCATTTTTTTTTTAGTATAGCATAATAGTATTTTATAATCAATTAATAGCTTAATAGATTAAAGATTTTAAGTTGGAATTATAATCTCTCCCTCTTTTCCATCTTTCCCTCCCGACTAAGCTAGCCTTATAGGCTTAATTTATGTAGCATTACTCTTCTTAATTTGGAAACCGGTTAGGGTACATGTGGAAGCCAGTGTTACAAATTTGTATATTAGTAATTCGAGTGAATTGGGATTGGTGTGTGAAACTGATACTGCTTCCTTTAGCAAATTTCTTGCATGGGACCCTCACTTGCAGTCTTCTCCTGCAACAAATTTAAGGCCCCTGTCTATTGCACGTGCTCAAAAGTAGGATGTTTCCCCTAATCAATGGCTTTTACACTATGATGTTTGAAAATGAATCATCCACAGAACCCAAAGTTACTCTTCTTTATTGACGAGCCTTTCTTTTTAAAAAAAATGAGAGGAAATGAAAGGTTTTCATTTTTATTTTTTTTTTGAAAATAAACGACTAAAAGAAAGTCCCTTTTTTTTTTTATTGAAAATTAGAGTTTATATAAAAAAGAGAATTAGATCACATAGTCATTAGTGATAATGTTCTCTCACATTATTGATAGCTCAATTATATCAGTTAAGTCTTGAGCAAATGCTTAATTAATTACATTATAGACCGTGAAATTATACTCTAAAAATAAAAGAGAAATTACAATCCAAAAATAAATTAGAGAATTTATACATTGATGCGTATAATTACCGATACTCCAAATAGAACATGTCTCCTTCTATATTTTGATATTTGTCTCAGAATTGTTCTCTATCAGCATAAAATGGTGCTTCAGGGAAGCCGCCGTCTCCAAGGCTAGAAGACAAGCCACATCTTTGCCAATAAGGAAATAAGAGAAGCTGAGCCTCTTGGTAGCAACCCATAAACTGTTCCTAATTGATCTTTAACCAATGCCGCCACACACATTGCCTCACTCCTCGCTTTAACGTCACAGTTAATCTTAATCCATCCAGGGGTGGGGACCAAAGAAGAGAACCGATAGTTGGAGGACATGGAAACAAATAGGAGCCATAATCTGCATAAAAATGAGTGATAGAATCAATATAGTGTTTGATGTCACTCAGATTATTGTTGTGCAACTTATCATTATGGGTTCGCCAAATAGTATCCACTACAATCAAAGCACAGGGGAGCAACTCATCTACATTGACACCCTTCAACTTCAAGCCCCACAAAAATTTGATCCAATCCCAAACACGAGTACCTGAATCAATAACCGGCATAACGCTACAGGGGGAAGATTTCCATAAATGGAATGCTAAGTTGCGATAGAGGAAGAGGTGCTCCATAGTCTCCTCAGCCGCCCCACACAAAGGATAGGAGGTATCTTCAATCTGCATTCTCTTAGCCAAAAGTGAATGCTCCACCAAAGAACCTTATGGCACTCTAACACCTTGCTACTCCATAATTTGTTCCATAGGGAAGGAGCAACATCACAAGGTGGAGCACGGTCTAAAGCTTGTACTAGGTAAGCTGAATTGCTAGAGAAGGTACTAGTAGGTTCCTTGGTCCAAATCCACTGATCTTTTCTCTGGCCACTAGTCTTAACCACCTTCAAAATATTACAAACTGTTTCAGAGTCAAAGAGGGAGTAAAGCTTTATGAGATCCCAATCTCCATTGTCTAATATCATGTCAGCAACCCATTGAAAGGCATTGGATCGATTGGCCATTGGGTTTGAACAAAACTCTTTGCCATAGATCACCCACGGGTCTTCCTAAATATTTGTATCTTTCCCATCAATGATCATCTTACAGGCACCTTTCTTCAAAATTGTTCTGGCTTTAACAATATTTTTCTAGAACCAGGAATCAGAACTCTTGTAAGAGTATTTCATGAAATGTTTGCCTTTTAATTACTTGGCCCTTAGGACCTTGCATTAGCAAGATTGGTTCTCATTGATCAGAAGCCATCCCTATTTTTCAAGAAAGCCTGCTTCATCTCCATTATTTTTTAGAAGCCTAAGCCACCATAAGATTTGGGGAGGCACAACTTATCCAACGCTTTCAAGTAGAGGCCTTAGTTCCCCTTCTCACAAACCCACCAAAAGTCTTTAACCATGCCATCAACTTTGGAAGCTAATCTCTTAGAGAGTTTTGTCATTTTCATAGTGTACACTAGAAGAGCAAGCCCAACTGATTTGATCATAGTAGCCCGACTTGCTTTAAAGAGTGTTTTAATTTTCCAACCTTGGAGCTTGGACACAAGGTTTTTCAAAACAAAGTTATAGTCAACATCCTTTTGCTGAAATTTGAAGAGCGGGTGACCAAAGTAGTTAATATTCCCAATAATACAATAAATCCCCAAAACTTCTTTAATACCGCTCTTCATTTCTTCATTAGTGTTGTTGCCAAAGAAGATGGAAGTTTTAAGTTTATTTATACGTTGGCCTAACCAAGCTCAAAATTTCTCAAGACCTTCCGAATATCCCTTAGCTTCAGCAATATTCTCTCTACCTACAAGTATGAGATCATTCGCGAAGAAGAGATGGGAGAGACGAGGCCCATTCCTACTCTACTTGATTCCCTTGATCCCTCCTTTGGCTATGGCATCCTCTAAAATACAAAAGAAAATTTCTGCTACCCAAATGAAGAGATAAGGATGTTAGGATTTATGTCATAAAAGCAAGTAAATAATGGATAATATATTATAGAATATATGAAATATAATTATAAGATAAATGAATATATTAATTATAGAAGTATAATTAATAAATATTTGAAAAAAATTTATTCATATGGAAAAGGTATAATCTTGTAAGGATATCGATGTACAAGAGAATTAAAATTATATAATATGAATAAAACTAGTCGGTAGTGTATTAAAGTAAGTGAATCTTTAATATAAAACTACTAAGTATGATTTACTATATACTATACACTATACACTAGTGTGTGTGATTTTTATTCGGATCACATATGTGGATAGACATGTAGTAAGGTGTTGTGTATAATTTAATTATATATTGTTATATTATTTATAATAATATAATATATAGATTAAATATGTGTAATAAACTAATAATATGTAACATATGACTATATTAGTTGTCATCTTTTTGTAACATTTGGGGAGTTGTTACTATGAGTAACCTCCACCATTATCACCAACATTAAGAGTGTAAAAGATGTTACACACCTTTATTTGAAATTCTTAATGCTATAGGAGTTATGGTGTGTGTAAGAGTTACATTTGAGTCCATAACATCTATAAGGGTTATGAGTTTGAATTTCAAATGGTGATATCCTAAACACTATATAAAGAGGTCTAAGGTGCTCATTTTGGAGAAGAAGTTTTCTATCAAGAAAGCACTTTGCTAGAAAACCCTAAAAAGGTTTGATAATTCCCAAAGCTATTTCCTAGAGAGTTCCCTTAGTGCTTAGAGATAGGGGGAAATAAGCTTTTGGACAAAGGTGTAATACCTTGTTCAAGTCATGGTGATCCCCACTAATCTACGTACTCAAGGTTGTGAGTGAGTGTTTATACATATATATTATTCTCTTATTATATACACATATTTTATATTGCATGTGTTCTTATCTTCTTCTATATTTCTTCTATATAATATATATAGTGTATATATATTGTATATTATGTTGTTGTAACATTTATTTAATCTCTTTGTTGGTCCTTGTATTGTATTACAATAGAGTTGTAATATTTTGATTTTCTTCCATTGTAATAATATCTCTAACAATCAAAAGCTTATCCCTTTTCAATGGAAGAGGTGATAAATCAAGTGTGAGAACACAAGGATAAGAGATTATATGTGAAAACCATTCATGGGTGAGCATGGTGGTGTATATTATGTGATTTACTATATTTTTTATATGATAGTAATATATATGATATATATATGAGTTATATATATGTGATCATGTGTTTATATCATATTATATATATGATATTTGAAATTTATATCATGTTATTGTATGTATATATGTGAGATATATAATATATAACATGTATATATATGAGTAATATATATTATATATATGTAGAGCATGTGATATAATATATATTAGTGAGATTAATATGTAGAAATAATTATTTTTATGTATTTATATGAGACATGCATACATAATATATGTTATATATGTGTATATAATATATATCATGTATATTAATGTGTATATATATGTTATATATGTGTGAGGTATGTAACATATATAGTTGTGTAATTAATATATATATTATGTGTATATGATATATATGTATATTATAGTATATATATTATATACATATGAGATATGTAACATATATATTGTGAATTTAATATTGATATTATGTGTATGTTACATATGAGATATTGATTAGTAACATACATATTATATTAACATATGAGTTACATAGCATGATAATAATGTTGATAGTAATAAAATAGTGTTTATTATTATTGTGAGAATTATTATCATCTATTTTGTGAATAAAGAATATTTTAAATTCTTTTTTAATTTGGTAGTGAACATCTCACTTTATGAGATAATAAAAGATGGCTTTTGAGAAGTTACATCTTTTATTGGGTTATAAGAGATAATCATCTCATATTTGAGATAAGGAAAAGTGGACTATGAGAGTTACACTTTTATTGGACTTGCATTGTCATAAGCAAGAACAAATGGATTAAAAGTGAATCCAAACTTGTGAAATGAGCCATAAATTGGAAGAGCAATTTTGGACTCAAAAGTAAATGAATCAATGTGGATTCAAAAATAGTGAAAAGATAACAAAATTGGAGAAGCAATTTTGAATCTTAAATGATCAAAGTTGTGAACAAAATTGATGAGAATTTTGTTAACTTTGGTATAATTTTGGGCTAATCTCAATAAGGAGATAACCTTAAAATTATGAGTAAAAATAATCACATTATTTTATGAGTAGTAATGTGAGTTTGATATTTTAATTTTGTTGAGAAAACTAAAAATGTCAAATGGTATTTTTAAAGTGGCCTTAAAGAGTCATTTGAAGAGGAAAATACACAAAAGTGATATTTTATATACACTTTATGGTAAAAATGTGGGGGTGAGCCACAAATTTAATCAAAATGTGTTGAGACATTATTGATTAATTTATTTGATTTTGAATTCAAATTCTAAATCAAATTTGGCTATGTGCATATGTAAAATTTTGACATATTTTGGTGTCAAAATTTAGTGAAAATAATTTCAAGAAGGAAATTAATTAAAAGAGTTATAGAGACAAAGTGGTCTTCTATATTTTAAAATCAAGATATTATCTTGATAATTCAAATGTGAAAGTGTGGGGGTGCACACTCCAATATGAGAATTTGAGACATGCTTGATGTCTTAAAATAAAGTACAATTTAGACATGTTTGGTGTCTAAATTAGTGTTTAATATTGATATGTTTGGTATCAAAATTATTGAGAATTTGAGTTGTGTGAAAATTAATCTTTTATGATTGAATTTTCAAAGCTTAAGTACTTAAGGAGAAAAGTGGTCACAAAGTGAACACTATATTTTGGCATGCATGATTCACATGGAATCAATAGTGAGAGGTTATAACAAATCGCTTAATCTCCGTACAAGATTAAAGCAAGAATTTTCGAGGGATGGGACCTAAACTCCCTTAGTGTTTTGCTCATTGATGGTAACCTATCTTAACACTAGTAAACATCTAGTCTTAAGTTCAATAGGTACTAACAAGTTAATAGAGTGAATATGGTACTCAATTGTCCCATCTATGGATGAGTACATGTTGTGAAAATTGAGGGTTAAAACCAAAAGGTTTTTTAATGGAGCTTAAGCTTAAGAAAACTCACTTAAGCTTAAGAAGTGTCTAAAGAGTGGTGAGACACTAAAACTCCACCTATATGGACTAGAGGTGGTGCCGCCTCTTATGAGAATTGGGAGTATTCTCTAGAGAGTCCATGAATTGGAATTTTGCACATGGCCATTAACGGTGCAAGAGCGAGACATGCGGTCTCAAGTGAGCATTAGCGAGGGTGTGTGTGTTATCACCGGTTTGTATTAAAGGAATAATGGTTCAATGCTACGGCAACCAAAATTTCATCAAACTTTGTGGTAACTACACTAAGGTAAAATTCAAGTCGAAAGACATTTTACCTAATGCACCTAAGCAAGATTTCTTTAGAAGTGTGTATTTAGTCAATCAAAGTGGGGGAATGTTATATTTTGATATAATATTTTTGATTGATTAAATAAATGTTACAAATGTTACAAGTTTGTTACTAAAGAGATAATATTTAATCTAGTGGGGGATTGTTATATTATTTATAATAATATAATATATAGATTAAATATGTGTAATAAACTAATAATATGTAACATATGACTATATTAGTTGTCATCTTTTTGTAACATTTGGGGAGTTGTTACTATGAGTAACCTCCACCATTATCACCAACATTAAGAGTGTAAAAGATGTTACACACCTTTATTTGAAATTCTTAATGCTATAGGAGTTATGGTGTGTGTAAGAGTTACATTTGAGTCCATAACATCTATAAGGGTTATGAGTTTGAATTTCAAATGGTGATATCCTAAACACTATATAAAGAGGTCTAAGGTGCTCATTTTGGAGAAGAAGTTTTCTATCAAGAAAGCACTTTGCTAGAAAACCCTAAAAAGGCTTGATAATTCCCAAAGCTATTTCCTAGAGAGTTCCCTTAGTGCTTAGAGATAGGGGGAAATAAGCTTTTGGACAAAGGTGTAATACCTTGTTCAAGTCATGGTGATCCCCACTAATCTACGTACTCAAGGTTGTGAGTGAGTGTTTATACATATATATTATTCTCTTATTATATACACATATTTTATATTGCATGTGTTCTTATCTTCTTCTATATTTCTTCTATATATTATATATAGTGTATATATATTGTATATTATGTTGTTGTAACATTTATTTAATCTCTTTGTTGGTCCTTGTATTGTATTACAATAGAGTTGTAATATTTTGATTTTCTTCCATTGTAATAATATCTCTAACATATATGACTAGACCGATATGAAAGAGCATCTTTCATTAATATGTCGTTTATCACGAAAAAATTATTCATATCACAACGGTAAACATTAGTAGATCAGTCTGAATCCTGAGTATACATGAACTCCTATTTGTGTTCATTAAGTTCTTTGATTCACTCGTTAAAGTTTCTCAGAGAAGATGATTCTTACAACTTTTATTTTGGGAGCTTAATAACATGAGTGGCTGGGGGCATGTTATACAACACTGGAATCCAAGCTTTTCTAATGGATCGAATATTAGTTCCCATTGTAGTGTTAATTCTGGGAATACTAATAGTTGGATCTAAATCTATAATAAGTTATAGATTAATTGTTCATATTGAATTAATGGTACATAAAAAATCAAGAGATAATTAGAAAGATAAAATGGTAATTTTGACCAACTCTAATTATGAACTAATAATTGGAGGGCAAACTACTTATATTGATTATATCAATAGACAACAAGTAAGAATTTTGTAAATATAATTCTATATTGTCAAAGAGCAGATTTATATATTTATAGTAGAGTAATAATGGAATTAATAAACTGGATTATTCTATTGATGAGATTGATAATAATCAAGTATTTATTGGAGCTTCGAAATATAAATCCATGGTCCCCAAGTCACCTCTATACAACACTTTACATGGGAAGGTTTTATTTGATGAGTAAATTTTAGTGAGAATTAATTTCTATGAGAAATAAATTCTTAAGGGAAAAATAGTAGTTTATGGAAATTATTATTTTGAATAATTATAAAAATTATGAATTGTGTAATTAGATAATATTTAACTATTTAGTTTTATTTGATAAAACTATATTAACTAGTTAAATATAATATAATTCTTAAATAATATTAAAGAGAGAAATATATTATTTTAGTGAAAATAATTCTTATCTTAATCCTTGTAAAATAAGAGATTAATGAGAATTAATTAATTATTATTTATGGAAAAAATGAATAATAAATCTTATTTGTGGTAAAATTAAAAAGGGAAAAAAACAGGAAAATTCCAAAAAGGGTAAAATATTACAAAAATATTGTGGGCCGACCTAATCAACATTTGTACAGCCCACATTGAATATATTACAAAAATACCACTTGACCTTACCTTCAGCCGCACGTCACAAACGGAGACGATGAAGGAACCTCCATCGATGCAGTCGGCTACGCAACCAGAATGAAACCAGATCGAGCGTAGAACAACCATAAATTTTGGCAAATTTCGATAGGAAACGAACCAATCCAAGGATCTAAACAGAAATTTAAAAAAAAAAAAGACTAGAAAACCGTGGAGAAACTGAAATCAAACATTTTATTTCGATTTTTTATCGTGCAATATCACTCAAACGAGCGTCGAAAATTCAGATTGAAGCAATGTAAATCTGTATTGAACAGATCTGGAGCTCCTCCTCAAATCCAAAAAAAGGTAAGAAATGAAATTTTTTTCAACAATGATACACGTCATTTACAGTTGCATTCTGGTTGATTCACTGGTGTACAACAGGAAATTCAGATTGTAAAAACAAAAAACAAGAACTGATTCTAATTAAGGAACCACGTGATACTAATAAGTTTTTTTTTTATTTTTTTGCGTTTCCTTACAGTTGCATTATCGTTTTAAAATGGTTTAGAAATCATGAAGAAGTGTCAATTGACGAGTACCAAGAGCTAGCATATATACAAGGTACGCTTTATGTAAATGGTAGCAAATTAGTTTTATAATAGTTGGAAATTGATCTGATTCGAATAAACATGATGAAAAATGACAATGAGTAAGAACTATGTAATTTTGAGGAAAGAATTGTGGTTTTTAAGTTGATTTACAGTTGCATAATCATTTAATAATAGTTTCATTACGTTTTTTGCAAGAATTTATTTTGGAAAAGATAAAGGACAGAACAGTTTGAGAAATGGTTAGTTTCCCAAAATTTAAATGAAGTTTCTTAATAGTTTTATTATCGTTTCTTTGTAGTTTATTTACAACAAAAAAATGGCAAAATCAGGAATCAGGACAGGAAATACAATGCTTGAACAAAGGGACAGAGATAGAAGTAAGTTTGTACTCTATTTCATAACAGAATCAAACCAGTTTTAAAATTCGTTGCCTCGGACTAATAACCATCGCAAAAACACAGGAAAGGAAAGACATTCCATTCCTAGTCTTCTACAATGGACAATTCGATGATCGAATGAATTATGAAAATTATGAAGCAAGTGGACATTACATTTCAGCCAATTGTAACTATGAAGATTTGCAACAGAAACTCAAAGATGTCCTGGAGTGCAACCAAGATAACACTGTTTTGCAACTGAAATATCAAGTGAAGGAAGGATACCAACCATTGAGGATAAAGGATGATCAAAGCCTGCATTTCTACATACAACTCAAACTGAAGGACCCGGACTTCACAACATACCCAATGTGTGTGAATGTCATCCACAACCCAACAACAACCATCAATGCATCATTCTTGGGAAATGACAATTCATTAATTACACATACAAGCGCCTTCCAACCAATCAAATACAATGCAGCAACAACAGAAGACTCAACAAATCAACAACATACAATTGAAGCTACAGTATCAGAATTTGGGGGAGAAAGTTTTGACTTGATGGACTATGCAAAACTTGTGGCAGAGGAGATGGTTGAGCAACTGGAAAACAACAGAAAAAAGGAACCAGAAATCACAGATTATGACGAACTACTAATCACAGATCTGCAACATCCTGAAATAGAAGAAGCAAAAATATACAAAGACAAAGAAACACTGCAGAGTGTGCTTGGTTTCTATGCAATTAGGAACAACTTCCAATTCAGAGTTAAAAAATCATGTGCAAGAACATACAAGATTTGTTGTTTGGATCCAAAATGCAAGTGGGCACTAACAGCATCCAGAAACGGGCCAACAAAGTCATTCATCATTCGAAAGTACGACAGAAAGGTGATACACACTTGTGATCTAAACATAAGATTTGCCGACAAGAGACAAGCTACAACGAAATTGATTGGAAACTACATCAAGCCACGGTTTACCAACATAAAAACAACTCAAACGCCACAAGACATCAGAGGAGAAATGAAACACAAGTATGGGGTGAGAATGAACTACATGAAAGCATGGAGAAGCAAAGAGCATGCGCAAGAAGAATTACGAGGAAAAGCCAACGAATCATACAGGCTGCTGCCCGATTTTTTGCACATGTTGCAAAAAACTAATCCCGGAACAATAGTGCACATGCAAACAGAGGATGACAACAGCTTCAAGTACTTGTTTGTCGCACTGGATGCATCAATAAAAGGATGGAAGAAATGCAAACCTATAATAGTTGTTGACGGAACTTTCCTTAAAGTAACATATGGAGGTACATTGCTCTCTGCTTGTACACAAGATGCAAATGGGCACATTTTTCCACTAGCTTTTTCTGTTGTGGATTCAGAAAACAACAACTCATGGAAATGGTTTTTCACAAAAGTAAGAGAAACATAAGGGATTAGAGAGGAACAGTGCTTGATCTCAGATAGACATGAGAGCATAAGTAAGGCAGCTTGTCAAGTATTTCCAGAAATCACACATTGCTATTGTGTATACCACCTATTAAGCAACCTAAAAGCAACCTTCAAGAAGAATGCAAGCAAGCTGGATAAACCATTCTTCGTTGCAGCCAGAGCATTCACAGAGAGGAAATTTGAATACTATATGAGCGAGTTGGACAGCTTGGACATCCGTGTAAGACCATATTTACAACAAGTTGGATACCACAAATGGTCAAGATTCCACTGCAAAAACAATAGGTATTCAACTATGACTTCAAACATTGTTGAATCTCTAAATGCAGCAAACTTGGCAGCTAGAGAGCTACCAATCACAACACTGATGGAGTCATTGAGAGGATTGATACAACAATGGACATACACAAACAGTAAAAAAGCACAGAAAACAACATTTTTAACACCTACAGCAGAGAAGAAATTAGTCGACAACTTTGTGGACTCATTGACAGAAAATGTAATGAAATGTTTAATATTTTAGTTGCATTATAGTTTCTTGATAGTTTGGTTGCCGTTGTTATACATAATAAAAATTTTATAAATTTACTTAATCCGCTGGTAAAACCAATAAAGGAGACCATGTTTGAATTCGTTGAACTAACCAGATCATGGGTCATCAACCTCAAGGAGAAAACATGCAGTTGCAACAGATTCCAACTTGACGAGTTACCGTGTGCTCATGCGCTTGCTGTTATAAAAGAGATGAACTTGAATGTTTACAACTACTGTTCAGGTTATTACACCACAAGAACATGGCTTGAAACATACAACAGCTCAACATATCCGGTACACAATCACACAACATGGGATGTGCCACAAAACATAAAAGATATCATTGTTCTGCCACCAAACCAAAAAATAAAATCTGGAAGACCAAGGAAACGAAGGTTTTTATCTGAATGGGATACAAAAAAACATAACAGGTGCAACAAATGTGGTCAACACGGACACAATCGAAAGACATGCAACAATCAAGCAATAAAATAGATACATATGAAATATTTGAGTTGTTTAATTCTGTGTGAAAATTCAAACAGGTTGATCTGTGATGTTCTAAATACACGGGATTTCATTTTTATGAAATTTGAAACAGTTTTTTAATAGTTGCAAAATCGTTTTGTTACAGTTGTGACACTTTGTAAATATTAAGTACCATAATGACTTCTTCTTTACAGTTTTAAAAGCATTCAGGTAAGAATTGATAAAACATAACTAAAATAAAGGAAAAAGGAGTAATGGAAAACAAAGAATAAAAATACATTCATAGCACAATTTAGAAATATAAAAACATTGTTTGTATTCAGTTGGTTAATAGTTTCTCCATAGTTGTGCGACCGTATATAAAAACTTGAACAATTAAAAAAACAAACAACTTTAGGAAATACAAACCTATACAATAAACATATTAACATATTATAAGGAGTAAATGTCAAATATCCTAAAAGTTTTAAACCAGGTACAGAGTATAAAATCAAATATAATACCTACATACAACCAATAATACTAACTATTGTCTGATAATAGATTCAACAAATAACAGAAAAGAGTCACCAATATAAAAGATCCTATTTTTTCAATTTAGATGCCTTAGAAGACTTGCTTTGCTTCTCATCCTCGCTATCAATGCTTTCATCAATTTTCCTTTGGCCATGTGAGAATAAAAGTGCAGCAAGCCGAGTACGATAAACTTCGATATCAAAGACCGCAGGGACATCCTTTCCGTGGATAAAGAACTCGGCAAATGCAGCAACATATGCTCCGCAATCACTATAAAAACAGAAGAAAAATAAACAGTTTAGAAACTAAAAAACAACATAAAATAAACTTAAAAGAAACACTCACTTTTTCTGCTGAGACGGCAGACCACTAATCTCCACGATTCTTAAGGGAGCTGTAGGGTCAGAACCTGAAGCAGGAGCATGTGACCTATTCTTCCAGAAACCAAGTAAATCGAAAAACAAAGGCAGCAACACAGAATAAGCCTTCATGGCATTCCTAGCTGCAGCATTCATTTTTGCAGTCCTCAAAGAATTATACAGAAACAGAATCCCTTCATTCAAGTCAAGACGACCAAACACCCAATGACTTTCCCTTCTTAGATTGATGATGAATAACACATGATCGGCTTCATACCAAGGCTTGGAACAGGGAATGCGCATACCTCGGATGTAATGTGCTATTGGGTGGGCAGCGTGAATGTGTGACATCTTAGTCTTCATTCACTTGGCCTTGTTATATTTGTGGTACAAAGCTTGGATGGAATCATCAAAGAGACAATCAGTAGTTGCAAAATTCAACGTCACAGCGGAAGAATATTTACCTTTTTTCCGAAGGTAATAGAATATGGTGTTCATATGCTGAAAAAAAAAACAACACAGAAACACAAATGAAAGGTTGAACAATTGTTAAAAAACTGTAATACAGTATCAAAACTTAAAAACATTTATAAAGTAACTGAAAATAAACTATCATAACTACAATAGAAATTGGAAACTTTACCGAGTCGTTTATAAACATGTCGCATGTAGCCAAATGATAAAACCAAGTTTTATCCTCAACATAATCAACACCTAGCCTAAAACCCGGGGTAAATTTCTTTGCGCCATCTTCATAACAATTGTAATGCCTAAAACAACAAAGAAACAACAAAAAATAACATTAAAACCAGAATAAAACTGAAAAATAAAACATAATAAAAAAACAGATTTAATAAAAACAGTCACCTAGGATGTTTAAGCAATCCTTCACCAATCCAAGCGTCAAATTTTGCCTCAATCTCGGGAGATACGGGATCAGCAAACGCATCATTAAGAGCATAAAGGCCCTTCACATAAGTCACCATTTTGAAATTCCTATCATCCCAGCTGATTGAGAACCTGAGGACATAAGCTCCATTGGAGTGCTCCCTACATCAGCAGACCCGAAATCAACGAAAGGAGATTTCAAGGCCGGAGCACGCTTCCTCTTATCCAACAGAGGTGTATCAGAGACAGTGTCCTCAGTTTCTTCATCAGTATGAAGGGCATCTGACTTTTGACAAACAACATCTGGATTGGGTGCGGGGACCTAAAAAAGAATGAATGCATTAAAACAGTTGCAAAACAAACTAGAAACTATTGAGCAACCAAAAATAAACCTAATTTTCTTGCAAACAATTAAAAATACACTTACATGGATTTTACCAACAGCCTCCAAGCCAGCCAACACAACTTGATCATCATCTATTTCAAGCTGGCTTAACCCATCAAAGAAATCGTCCCCCTTCAATCGAGACTCATCGCCCTTTGGCTTCTCAACATCCTTAGCATTTTTATCACTCCCTCCAACAGCCTCAGATGGATTCACATCAGCAGGGGGAACATCAGTAACAACCTTGTCAGCATCATCGACATCACCACCAACTTTAACCAACTCACCACCATCGTCGGAGTCAGAATCAATATTTTCTGGATCAGGCAGTTGCTTCTCATCATCCTCATCATCATCATCATCATCATCATCATCATCATCATCATCAGCATCATCATCAGAATCTTGAGTTACTAATTTATCCGATGACTTTCCCTGCATCAACCAACATAAATGAAACTTAAATGAAACAGTAAAGAAACTTAAAAAAAATATGAAAAAACCTAAACAATAAAATATGAGTAAATACCTCATTAGAAGGACGACGATGAATGGCATTAACCTTCTCCTGGATATCCTTAATTACAGTCATTACAGACTTGAAATTAAGATCAACAAAACACCTCAAGGATATGAAGTCCTCGGCCAATGATGATTGACTCGAAATGACCACCTCCAACTTAGATTTCATCAAATCAATATCTGCTGAATCAGACTTCTTTGAAGATGACCCACTCTCAAAGGATTGCTTCGCTACACCACGGTCATCAATAGATTCATCGAGAAATAAACCGTCAAGTTGAAGCTTCTGTCTCTCTTCATCAGTAGGACGCATGTTTTTGATCTTCAACTGAACAGCATAATCAAACATAATATGAAAAAAATTAAAACAATTGGAAAAACTAAAAATTAACAACATAAATAAAACTGAAAAGAAACAGTAAAGAAACTGTAAATTACCTTGTCCAAAGGCAAATCAAAAATCTTGCCCTTCAAGTCTCGAAGAGTTGGATTTTTGGTGACAATGGTGTTGCTCCAGTTCAGAATCCTTGGAATAGAAGATGAAACTCTCTTACAGAAAGAGTTCACCATTGCAGGACATCATTCATAAAACCAAACCGTGAAAACCCAAGGACATCCCAAAGCCCTATACCAGCCATCATACTGGCCTCCCTTCTTTACCTTCCTATTTTTCATAATAATCCCATGCTGGATCCTACATTTGAATGAATCAATTGTCAATTCAAATGATTCCCTACCCCAACAATACTCTGTTGGTATTATATTTATCCAGGATCTTAGATCTATTTGCAAGTATGTTGATTTAACAACCTAATATTGAACTTCTAAAACGATGAACTAAACACATAAAAGTTAAGAATAACTTACAGTGATTGCAGCGGAATTTATGTCTCCTTCCACTCAGATCTCTAACCCTTGATTCTGTACGTAGCAGAGTATAATCAAGATCTGAGCCCGAAAGTTCTTCAGTTGGATGTGATCCTTCACAGTCTTCCAAACTATGATGAGATACTGAATGATGTGAGTGGGCACTTCTCTCTCACTAGGGAATTTCGAAATCTCTCTTCGTTTTCTCTCTTATTTTCGTGTGATGCACTTTGCAGAGCAAAGTTTCTCAAGCAACACATGCATACAAAGAGAAGAGAGGGGCTGCTATAAATAGGAAAAGAGAAGACCACAACTTTCCAAATAAACAGTTTCCTCTTTTACTGTGTAATAGAATAACTGCTTTATTTAGTGTGATTCACCACTTTCCTATTTAGGCTAGGCTTTGATTAGCAATTAAATGACAAATTAAATTGAAAAATAATAATTGGGAAAAGGCATTGATGTGGCCGACCATGCCAAAACCAATTATTTAATAACTAAAATAGATTATTAAATAATATTGCCATTTAAAATTAATTATTAATTCAGACATGCAAAGTCTCATAATTAATAATTAAACCTAGAAACCCTCTTATTTACGATTTCATCCCTAAACTGTGAGAATTCACAAATTAGACATAGTCTAACTTTTAGAATTATAATTGATTAATCATAAATCAATTATAGAGTCCTACAAACAGTGTAGTCTCAACTAGAATGGGGACCATGGATCTATATTCTGAGCTTCCAATAAGTTGAACCGATTTACCAAGTAAATCCCTAACTTATTAATTTCTCGTTGAATCCACTCTTAGAACTTGGAATTGCACTCTCAGACTTATATAGAGCATATCATATGTTTCACGATATCAATATGCTATCTCATTTAACCATTGTTATAATCTTAATGTGATTTAGAGATCCTCTATATAGATGATTTACATCGAGACGGGACCAATTTACCGTTTACACCCCTCAATGTATTTTGCCCATTTGAACACTTAGTTACCTGTAAATGATGTTTTAGTGATCTAATATATAGTCACTGAAACAAGAGCTCATCCATTTACTTCTATTTAACTAAGCTCAAAAGGAACCATCACTTTACTTCTATACACCAGTAGAAGCTATAGATTTCCATATTTATGTTTAGCACTCCCTATTCAGTTATGCTATCATGTTCCCAAAATATATGTATCATCCTGACTCAAAACAGGCTTTAACTAATAAATCAAAGAACAAGAACAGCACTCCTGAAATTGAGCCTAAGCATATCAGGATTTAGATTCTCTTAATCTAAGATCAACTTCTGACATTGACTTGGAAAGATACAAAGGTAAGTTTACAATATCTTTAACCAAGTTCAATATCGGTCCAGTCCAATGCATACTCCATGCATTCGAAACCAGTATACTTTACCAATGTTCTGGAAAGAACATAACACTTACTCCAAGTGTAAGTATACTTCATCGCTGATTATCACATCGGTGTAAATCCAAAACACTGACGAACAGGGACCAAATCTTTTGAATCATATAATCACAATCACATTCCACTGTATTGACGATACTGTAATTGTGAATAACTATATGTTCTGGATTTAACTGATTTTGTGCATATATCAAATATATGTATTAAACCAGAAACATGTAACATACATGTAAACATGCTTCACTTCTAAATTGATAGCTAATCAGATTGTAATGAGTTTTATTTAGGGCATAAAACCCAACAAACTCCCACTTGCACTAACATAAAACAAGTTGTGCATTACAATCAATCTTTTGTCTTGATCCTCTGATCAAGTGTAGTATCTTTGAATCCACCCATATATCTGGAATCAGATTCATGAGACACATGAAACCTTTCCTAACTTATGCTTTACTCATCAAGGGATACTGAAATCCTTACTGCCCATTAAGTACATCTGAACAACCAGAAGACATATCTCTCAAATTTTAAAATTTGGAATTGAGATAATGCAGTGTAGAATTTTCTTCAGTAAAATAACTTTTCTGGTAACTTTGAATTTACAAAGTTATATCTTCTCTGATGAAGCTTGAATTATTATAGATGGGTTTTAACACTCTTCTATAATGATTCCTCCACCCCCAGAGTAACCACCATCTCACAATGAGTCGGTGTGCATATCAGGATCACTAATGAATAGTTCCTTAATAATATATACGTCACTTTTGTAAATCTTTCTTGATTGTCCCCTAATGTTCCCTATTTGATTACATCTCAGATGGCTCCCACTCAATAGCAGATGTCTGGTTAGAAACTTTTAACCTTTTACTATTGTTTCTGGGAACATCTCGTTGTGACTTATTATCTTAAGCCGAAACTGTAAGTTTCTTTAAGATTAGTTCAACAACATAGCAGTCTAGTATTTGACGTGAAAAAATACATGCTAGAGATTTAAGCAATCAAATCAAGATACCATAAAATGTTATGAGAAATAGACATCTTGAATCAGTCTTTCGAATAGACTATGCAAGAATTCTTCTATCTTACTCTCATAATTCTGATAAGTTATTTCTATCCATGTGAATGGTTAGACTTGTTTTTATCAGAGGTGTTCTTAAGTTCCTATCACAATTATCAACCAAACGAAGATGGGTAAAGAATTTTAATATTCTCCCTCTCAACCAAGGTAATGTGAAACATTATCAAAGAACTTAATGGTATCAATAACTATTACAACAGTAAATCTAAACTGGAACATATAATCAAGATCAAGAATTTATTCTGATAATAGCTAATTTATTATATTATTTCCATGTTTAAAATTATGTGTCACAAAGGGTACTGTAGAATAAAGTCCACCCCTAAGTTTATAGAGATTATGGTCCACCCCTAAAGGTTGTAAATCTCTAAGTGTGATAGAGAGTCTGTGGAGTTGAATATAATCCAGAGTTCATTAGATATAAAAAATCGTTTGAACTGCATATTATTCTTAACTTTTCTCCACCCCTATCAGATCAAAAGATCTTTTTATTAAACAAATTCTCAAATAATTGTTTTTGAAACCAATAATTATTCATAAACATAGAAATAACTTCAAGTGTTTATGTAGTAATAACTCTGTAAAGAGTTTAAATACTTTTGAATTTGCATCAATAATAAAAACACATACACATTCAAACATAATAAATATAATAATCGGTAAAATAAAGAACTGAAGCTCAACTCATAAATTGCAATATAATTGAAAAAGATATTTTATTATAAACCAAAAAATTGTTTGCAATATTTATGAGAACCAAACAGGGAATTAAGATCCCAAACTTGAAATCCAAATTGTTTGAAAAACTAAACAATTAATTCAAATGAAAGAGCTTCTTCTTTATTATAGACAATCTCCATCCACCATCCAGCTTTCTAATCCAACTCGTTAAGACAGCATCCGAGTTTAAGAATCTTTAGCTATAAGAAGAATAATAAACAAGGTTAGTAGTCCAGAATTATTAATCCAAAAGGATAATAATTCACTAAAAACACATCAATTTATAAAGAAAATACCTTGTTTCTTTGCAAGATACTTAGGACATTGGGATTTCCAATGGCCTTTCTCATTGCAGTAGAAACATTTTCCTTTTTGTGTATTGCCAGAAGCTCCAGCATTTTTGTTCCTAGCTGCATTCGCAGCTTGAGCTCGCTTCTTGGCATTTTTCCACTTCTTCTTATGATGGGATTTGGAAGCAGAAGCAACAAGTGCCTCAGGATTACTTGTCTTATTACCATTTCCAGAATTCTGAGGTTTATTCCCTCTTTTCTTGGGACCTCCAATCAAATTTTCATATGTCTGAAGGTCATTGACTAAAGTATGAAAGTCTTGTTCCTTCTTATTCATGACATAATTTGATGTGTAGGGCAGAAAATCTGGAGTCAGGCTATTCAAGATGAGACTCACTTGAGTAGTCTGATCCATTTCAGCACCATGATTCTGGGCTTCCTGGAAATAACTAGCCATCTGGAGAAGGTGATCACGCACATTCTGATGGGGTTCCATCCGTGCATTGATGAATTTCTTAGTCGCGTCGAAACGAGACTGAATGGATGCCATACCGAATAGCTCAGTTAACTGCGTCATGATTTCTGCAGCCGTGACAGTGTTTGCAAACCTTGTTTTCAAGGTGTCAACCATGCTGGAAAGCATGAAGTAACGAGCTTTATTGTTAGCATTATGCCAACGCTCAAACTTCTCTTTTACAGCTTTGGTTGCATTGTCACTTGGCTGCTCAGGGGACGGCTCAGTCAACACAAACGAGGCACTTTCACCTATGAGAGCAATATGAATGTTCTCTCTCCACTTTGGGAAGTTAGACCCATTTAGCTTATTTTCAGTTAAGAGTGACAACATGGGATTTGACATTTCAATTCACGATACTACAAGATAATACATAGATATCAGTTATGGTTTATCACAAAATCTTATTCAGAAATTATCAGCATACAGCAAGTAGGAATGACTAGAGAAAATACAAAAAAAATTCAATCCTAAATAATTTCCAAGGTTTTCAACAAACTGATATCAGTGTCCCGTTTAGGCGAGAGTCAAAGCTATCATTCATTGAATAGAGTTGTCAGCTCATCTAGAATAGCAAACCTTCTAGCAACCTTTTATTCGATCGAAAAGAGAATCCGACGTTGTCCCGTTTAGGCGAGAGTCAAGGTCATTCTTATTTCATGAGCTTCTACCATTGTTTCATATGTTTGTAAGTCTTATACAGTACCCACCATTAGGGTGGTTAATACTAATATAAAACACTTACAAACATACTTATCTTTCGAGATTAAACGGCGCTAACTTGCTAATGAACGTTCCTCCATTAGGGAGGATTACTCACTAAAACAATAGCTATGTAAAACCAACAATGGAGATCGAATATCTCAAAATAATAAAGCTCATTGTTTAAATTGTATTTTCTTCTATTATTTATTTATTTTAAATCTATATATATTTATTAAATTTCAAATTTAGAATAGGATCTAAATAAAATTTAATTTAATATTTGTAAAATTAAACTTAGATGGTTAAGAAAATAAAATGAATTATTTCCATCTTAGTGTTAATTTTCCAACAAATATTAAGAAAATTACTTAATTTAAGTTGTATTAATTTAAATTAATTTGCAACTCAAATTAAAATTTTCTACAAATATATATTGTATTTCCAAAAATACACAATTTTTGAAATACATTTAAAATAAATCAAACTTTACTTAGAAAAAATACCTCAAGCAAAAATATTATCTATCTAGATTTTCTTGACTAATTAATCCAATTTCTAATAATATATTTCAGTTCCTTTATTTTAAATTAATCATTAAATGAAAAGATCATTGATTTAAGTTGATTCAAAATTAATTAAAATAATTAATTTACAACTTCAATCAATCTTTCAAGATAAATTCAAAATCACCTTGCATAATTAAATGCTATTTTGAAAAATGATTAATAAAATAAATAAAATATATTATGAAAATTATTCAAATTTAAGTTGTTATGGAAATACCCAACTTAAAATAGTTTTCTTATTTAATTAAATATCATGAAAATATCAATATCCAAGTATCATGATGAAAATCAGCTTAGACATTTAATTTTCAATTTAATTAAATGTATTAAATTCAGGAAATAAATAATTAAGTATGGAGAAGGCTTAATCATTAATTTCCAATTTAATACAAGGAAAAATATCCTTAATTGAATTGTACCAAAATTAATTATTAACCAATTAATTTCACAATCAATGATATTTTCCTAGATTAGAAATAATAATTAGTATGGAAATAACTATCTAGAAAATATCTCAATTCTACTAAGTATCTTTTCAAGATCTGGAAAATATATAGTTTAAGTTATTATAGAAAGAATCTATAATTTACTAACTTAAAATTTTCCAAACATCATTTAATTAAATATCAAAATTAGGTGGTAACTACCTAATTTAAAGATATTCCCCTTTTAAGTTTAAAACCAACTTAAAATAATATCTTCTAAGAATCTTCAATAACTAATTCCTAGAATTCCTCAGCTTAACATTATTATCAAAATATATTCAAATTTAAGTTAAAAAAAAATTAGTAAAAACTAATTCATAACTTAAATAAGAATATTTAATGAAATAAAGTAAGTTTCAGAAAGAATCTAGTTAGTTAAAATTCTTTATTTAATTAAATACAAGAAAAATACAAATAGTTTATCCAGAAATGAAATTCATTAAACTATGTTTTTCTTAAATTAATTTTGAAGAAATTAATTATGTTGCTATTCAATTTTTTATTAGGTTAAACTAATATAATTAACCTAGCACAGTTATCCAAATCAGGCAAATGGGCCTTCACAATTGGGGTTGTTCATGTGAGGGGGAGCTGGGTCCAGTATGTCGCACCCACTTCTAAGGCTCCCGACTCTCACACAAGGCCCAAAAGAGAGGAATTTAACCTTAAAATGAACAACTGTTATTAATTGAATAGGCTCATTAACTAAATGAGCCTAAATAAAATCTATCAGGTTATGACATTTTATTTAGCAACAACAACCTATATGTATCTATAATAGAAATTAAACATATAGGCTCACACAGGCACACAGATTTGGATGGATCCTATCATATTACTAGGTCATACACAGATGAAAGAAGTTTGTAAAAATTACCTGTTACAAATTATCAACTTGATCTATCATCAATTGAACCATGGGTTAAAATCAGATCATTTGATCTGTCAACAAGTTAACCCTGGGAATTTAGATCAAGTAATAATAGGTTTTAGAAAAACTTACAAACAATCTAAAATACATACTCCTGCAACAAGGTTAGATCTGGATAGTTGGATGTAGGATTTATTTAATTTTAAATCTATATTTCGAAAAATAATATTAAAATTAAACCTACCATTTTGAAAAATTAGGTTTTGGGTAACCTAAATGTCATTTTAAAATAAATTGCTAACTTTCCTTTTAAATTTCATGTTATTTAATAAATTAAATAATAAAATAGAAAATGGTAAATACATACCCTTTTCTTATTTTACAACTTAATTTAATTGAAAAATAACAAAATTTAAAAGTTAACAAAAATACCTTATTTCCTCTTTTAAAATTATCATGATTATTTGGATCTTATTTTAATTAAGGTCAAGTTACCAAAAAAAAAAATAATACCTAACCTTAAAAAAAAAAATAAAATAATCAAATTTTAAAGGAAATAAGAAAAAGGTAAGCAAAACTTGATTTTTCCCATTTTCAAAATCAAATTGCACTAATATCTAAAATTAATTTATTTCTGATAATTAGATTTGAAATTTGAAAAACAAAAATCAACATACAAAACTACACAAAAAATCGGAATTTAATTCCATGAAATAGCATGAAAAATCGAAGAAAACGAAGAAAATAGCACACTGTACGGATGGTATGCGTTGCATACCATCCGCGCGCGCAGGGGAGGAGATCAGCCGAGGTTCCTCGACGCAGGGAGGCTGCCAGCAGCCCTTCCGCGCGCGTGGGTAGGGTGATCACCACCCAGATTTTTCTCGATTTTCAAAAATTCATAACTAATTCAAATTAAATCGAAATCGAGTTCTGTAAAAAGGTAAATTGCTTAGAATTTTCCAAACTATCCAATAAAAATAATTCCAGATACAGACAATCAATTATTTTTCCCAGAATTCACAAACATCAATCAAACATCAATATGACACAACATGAAACCATCCAAATCACAAGCAAATCGTTTTAAGTTCAAATTTCTTGCAAGTAAATCAATTACCATGGCTCTGGTGCCAGTTGTTGGTATTATATTTATCCAGGATCTTAGATCTATTTGCAAGTATGTTGATTTAACAACCTAATATTGAACTTCTAAAACGATGAACTAAACACATAAAAGTTAAGAATAACTTACAGTGATTGCAGCGGAATTTATGTCTCCTTCCACTCAGATCTCTAACCCTTGATTCCTGTCTGTAGCAGAGTATAATCAAGATCTGAGCCCGAAAGTTCTTCAGTTGGATGTGATCCTTCACAGTCTTCCAAACTATGATGAGATACTGAATGATGTGAGTGGGCACTTCTCTCTCACTAGGGAATTTCGAAATCTCTCTTCGTTTTCTCTCTTATTTTCGTGTGATACACTTTGCAAAGCAAAGTTTCTCAAGCAACACATGCATACAAAGAGAAGAGAGGGGCTGCTATAAATAGGAAAAGAGAAGACCACAACTTTCCAAATAAACAGTTTCCTCTTTTACTGTGTAATAGAATAACTGCTTTATTTAGTGTGATTCACCACTTTCCTATTTAGGCTAGGATTTGATTAGCAATTAAATGACAAATTAAATTGAAAAATAATAATTGGGAAAAGGCATTGATGTGGCCGGCCATGGTGTGAAAAGGGCCTCACATTGATTTTGCAGTTTCCTCAATTTTATTTCTATTTCTCCAAAAATGCCATTTTTCCAATTCTAATCATTTAAATGCCAAAACCAATTATTTAATAACTAAAATAGATTATTAAATAATATTGCCATTTAAAATTAATTATTAATTCAGACATGCAAAGTCTCATAATTAATAATTAAACCTAGAAACCCTCTTATTTACGATTTCATCCCTAAACTGTGAGAATTCACAAATTAGACATAGTCTAACTTTTAGAATTATAATTGATTAATCATAAATCAATTATAGAGTCCTACAAACAGTATAGTCTCAACTAGAATGGGGACCATGGATCTATATTCTGAGCTTCCAATAAGTTGAACCGATTTACCAAGTAAATCCCTAACTTATTAATTCCTCGTTGAATCCACTCTTAGAACTTGGGATTGCACTCTCAGACTTATATAGAGCATATCATATGTTTCACGATATCAATATGCTATCTCATTTAACCATTGTTATAATCTTAATGTGATTTAGAGATCCTCTATATAGATGATTTACATCGAGACGGGACCAATTTACCGTTTACACCCCTCAATGTATTTTGCCCATTTGAACACTTAGTTACCTATAAATGATGTTTTAGTGATCTAATATATAGTCACTGAAACAAGAGCTCATCCATTTACTTCTATTTAACTAAGCTCAAAAGGAATCATCACTTTACTTATATACACCAGTAGAAGCTATAGATTTCCATATTTATGTTTAGCACTCCCTATTCAGTTATGCTATCATGTTCCCAAAATATATGTATCATCCTGACTCAAAACAGGCTTTAACTAATAAATCAAAGAACAAGAATAGCACTCCTGAAATTGAGCCTAAGCATATCAGGATTTAGATTCTCTTAATCTAAGATCAACTTCTGACATTGACTTGGAAAGATACAATGGTAAGTTTACAATATCTTTAACCAAGTTCAATATCGGTCCAGTCCAATGCATACTCCATGCATTCGAAACCAATATACTTTACCAATGTTCTGGAAAGAACATAACACTTACTCCAAGTGTAAGTATACTTCATCGCTGATTATCACATCAGTGTAAATCCAAAACACTGACGAACAGGGACCAAATCTTTTGAATCATATAATCACAATCACATTCCACTGTATTGACGATACTGTAATTGTGAATAACTATATGTTCTGGATTTAACTGATTTTGTGCATATATCAAATATATGTATTAAACCATAAACATGTAACATACATGTAAACATGCTTCACTTCTAAATTGATAGCTAATCAGATTGTAATGAGTTTTATTTAGGGCATAAAACCCAACATACTCGTCCCACCGACCGCTATCCACAACATCTAAATCAATCCTAGATACTTCTTTATCAGGAGTATTGCTAAGAAGAAAACACTGAATGAAATACAAAACAGCCATTTTCAAACCAAGAGACTCATCCAAACCCCACCGACTACCCAAAAAAGCATCCTCGATGGCTTTGGGGTCAATAGTTTTTACACCACAAAAACATGTTTCTACCAATTGATTTGTTTCCTGTGAAAACAACAACTTGTTGCAATCACCGAAACAATCTAATCCAGAAATCAAGTAAAATTCTTCGGCACTAAACCATATGCAACGGCCAGCAACCTTAGCCCAAAACTCTTTAGGATTGGGCTGGAAAACTTCCCTTAGTAATAAACTATGTACGACTTGCGGATGAAAAACAAACTCAGGCATATCCAGAAAATGCCAAAACTGAGTTTGACAAAACATAGAAAGCAAATTAACAGATAAAGTGTTCTTAATATTATCTATCACGGAAAAAACACTGGTGCATACACACTTAGATCTATAAAAATCAGAAGGACTAAATTTGTAGTCCCAAACCTGCAGCATAACGAAAATGGCCACAATACATTATTAATCGTGAATAAAACAGTATGAAAACTGTAATAAAACTATAAACAAACTACAAACAAACTACCAATCAGATACAACTACACAAAAATAAACAGCAAAGACTTGAAATCGTTTTGAAACCTAAAAAAAACAGCAAACAACTAACCCTAAAGGAAATCGAAAAACACATCAAACATAACAACATAATAAATTTTTGATAGTGAATAATACAGTAGGAAAACTACAATAAAACTATATACAAACAACAAACAAACTACAAAACAGATACAACTATACACAAATAAAGAGCAAAGATCTGAAAATCGTTTTGAAACCTAAAATAAAACAGCAAACAACTAAACCTAATGAAAATCAAAAACACATCAAACATACCATTATTAAACTATAAAAAAACTAATAAGAAACTACAAACGACTGATTGTAAACACTAAAAACGAAAACAAAACACAGAACCTAGAAGCACAAAAAAACACTGAAAATAAAGAAAACAAAATCAAATTTAAAAACCACACCCAGAGAAGAACCAAATAAATTGTTCAAAACCAACAATAAATAACTAACAAATTTAAAAACATAAAACAAAATGTGCAAATGAAACCCTAAAATTACACAAAGCAGAATGAACCAAAAAAGGCCAAAATCTGGGGAAAGTGTAAATGTTGGAAAAGGGGGAAACGATAATGAAACTAAAAACTAACCTGAGTTCGATCTTCAGCAGAGGCAAGAGATTTTTTCCCAGAAATTTCTGGAACCGTGTGCTCCTCCACGTTGAGCTTCGTTTTCTTCGAAGAATGGGGTCTCCCACGCTTGGGCAATGGAGCATCAAAATCAGAATCATAGTCTTCAAGGATCGGGTGTTTACCCTTGGATTTGTTGGCCAAAGTTTTCTTGCCCATTTTCAATTTTTGTTTGAGAACTGGAGAAGGCGATGATGATGAACGAGTGATTGCCATCTTATAAATAAATTTGAAAAAAAAAATGAAACTGAGAGGGAATAACAGTTGAGAAATCGTGGGCTTAGTGGGAGCTGAAATTTTGTGGATGAACAAAAAACAAGAGGGAAAAAACGTGATCAATAATGGGTGGTTAATCTTATGAATGGAGGTTACTTGATATTCAAATCAACTTAGAAACAGAAAGGAAAAATAGAAAATGAAATTGAAAGAAAATGAAAAAAGAGAGGGAAGAGAGTGGGATTTGATTGATGAGTGATGGGGATAGCACACGTGTATGTGCATGAAATGATGACTAAGTGATATTTTTGTAATAAAACAAACATGGTAAGTAAAAAAGTTGATATAGGCGTGTAGGGGTATTTTTGTAATAAATTGTGTAAAATGGATTTTTCATGTAAAAATTTTAATTAAAAAAAAATCAATTTTGGACCTTAAACTATAGCCCACACATGTAGGCTTAGCTCAAACATGTAGGGTGACATATAAATGTTTATGTTAATTTTGTTTGATTATTTAATTATTAAAATAATTCAAATTAAATTAATTAATTATCTTTTAATTATTAAATTAAATATATTATTTGATAATCTATTTAATTAAAAGATAATAATAAAATAAAAGGATTTAAATGATTTATGTTAATTAGTTATATGATATTTATATTTGAACTTGAATTATGAATGTGAATCAAATTAAACATTACATTTTATTGTAAAAGATTAAATAAAGAATTTGTTTATAACCTTATATATATGATATATATCAATATAACAACCGAGCCTAATAACATAAGAGAAAAATAAGAGAATAGAGTGATAATTTTCAGAGAGAAATTAGGGATTGATTTCTCTCTCTCTCTCTCTCTCTCTCTCTCTCTCTCTCTCTCTCTCTCTCTCTCTCTCTCTCATCTACTCACACGCCACACACTATAGTGTGGTGTGAGTTTTGTGTTCTTCCCTATCTCTTCATAGTATCTCATGAGTTGAGAATATACTATGATTACATAATTATAGTCATCCAATAGAATCTAATAGCCCACTCTATTTCCTGAATGTTGAGGCTGGCTTGGAAGATTGTGGTGTGAACTCTTCAGCAAGTTCTTAGATTGGATGTTTGATAATAATACAAAAAAGACAGTGAGGATCCCCTAATAGGCTACAAGAGGTATTGTCTCTCTTTTCATTAGTCTAGATTTTATCATTTATGAATTGCGTAATTATAGTAGATTTAACCTTTTTTTTTTATTTTATTTGATAAAACTATATTTAATAGTTAAATATAATAAAATTATTAAATAATATTACGAGAGAGAAATATATTATTTTAGTGTAAAATAATATTTAATTAATCCAAGTTAAATATGAGATTAATGATCATTAATCAATTATTATTTATTGCAAAATAAATAATAAAACTTATTTAAGACAAAATTGAAAAATCAATTTTGAGCTTAAAATATAGCCCACACGTGTAGTGCTATGACCCACATGTGTAGGTGACATACAAAAGCCTAATAGTTTTATTTTAATTATTTTATTAATAAGATAAATCAAAATAAATTTATAATTATCTTTTAATTATTTGAATTAAATATTTCATAAGATAAGATATTTTATTGTAAAGGATTATATAAAATAATAAAGATATTACTGAATTTATTTATTCAGTCATAGATATTATGTTTGAATTTAAATTTTAAATTAAGAATAATATATATTTTTTATCTTATTGAATTATTTTATAGAGTTATATATGTGACATATATATAATACAGAACAAATGGTTTTGAGGTCATTACATATGATATAATTGAGAGTTGAAAAGAACAACACAAGAACCCTAATAGGTCCTCTCTCTCTCTCTCTCTCTCTCTCTCTCTCTCTCTAAACAACAAGCCACTTTCTCTCTTTAGAGATTCATGTGTTTTCTCTCATCTCAGTTCATAGTATCTTATGAGCTGAGTATACACTATGATAGAAAATTCAATCATCGAATTAATCCTATAAGCTCACTCTTATCCTGAGTGTTGATGATTGATCTAGAAGACCCTTATGTGAAGTCTTCATCAAGTTCATAGCAACTGAATTGGATGATCGATAAAATATACAAAAATAATTAATGATACCCTGATAGGCATCAAGAAGTAAAATTCTTTTACATGTAGTTTAGATTTAATTTATGTAATCATGTTGAGATCTTGGGGATCATGATTCATATTAGATTCATCTAAAATATTTTTTATAAAAATATGCTTCTCCTTTCTACTCTGATATGGACCATAAAAACTAACAACTTTTTTTTGTCCCTTACGGGATCAAAAGTTCTAGAATCTGTAGGATTTATTTTCTTTTGAGCATTATTTTCCCAAGGAGCTAGTTCATCAGGAGCCACGTTACCTGATTCACTCATGGCCTCCCATCTGGCTAAAATTTCTCGCATTTGACGAGAGAAGTCTTCCTGTTCTGCCAGTTTATTTTTTTTGTTTTAGCAAGTTCTTTGGTCATTCGAATAACCTCAGAATCTGACTCATAGTAATACTCTTCCATTTCTTTGTTGTCACGATCACCTTCAAGATCGTCGTCCTCAAGATCATCGTCTTGATCTTCTGGGTCACCTTCTTTGTTGATGGGATTCTCATCAACATATTTCTCATTTATGTTGAGTTTTCTTGGCAAGACGGCCATTTACTTTTGATGCTTCTCCTACAACACTTGCTTTCACATGTGCAGTATGAAGGCTCACCTCATCCATGGGAGTGTCCCCATCACGAACGCCAGATTTGCTAACAGTGGTTCTTCTGGCTACCGTTGTTGTAGTATACAACTTTGGTATTAACTCTTTCTTCAACTCTCAAAGAAAGTACCAAAATATTTACTGAGATTTTTAAAAACCGATTATAATTATATTAAAGCTAAAGAAATAGATCAAAAACAAAGAACAAGATAAGAGATTTAATATGGTTAAAGAATTAATGACCTCTAGTTCACGAGTCTATATTATTTGGCTTAAAAGCCTTTGAGTATTACACAAATGTCTACCAAGTTTATGAACCCTAAATTTGCCTTAGCTCTCAAGTATTCAGATTCTAACCCCTTGCATGAATGGGTTTTCTTATAGTTATAGACTTAGAGTTCTTATGTATAAACCTTTCCCACTGATGGGGTTAAATATTATTTGTATTTCTAGAAGGAGGACACGTGTAATTTCAAGATTGTTTAGTTCAACTACTACAAATCCAAATGTAGGCCCAATCAAGATAATTGACCAAACCCATTATCGAAGTCAAGCCATCCGGATGATGGATAGATGACTCATCCAAGCAGTGATTTTAGAAGAGTAATTAATGAATCTCCAGATGTTGAGCATAGTATCTTGCTCATGAATTACTAAATCCCACAATATCAGGACTTTATTTCCAAGATCATGTTCGAGAATCTGATATTCCGAATAAGGAAATAAAGTAATTGTCGATCAACTATTAATGTATCTTTATTATTCACAGAGGTAGGACACGTTTTGACAACTATTAACATGATGTGGTATCCACGTCAGCAGAAGATCAATGTCTCATGGGCCGGGCTTCACTTAATAGACCTGAAGTCAATAAGTTATTTATATTTTTACCCAATCAATAGGTAAGGTTTACAGATAAGAACCCTAAGTCTATAAAAATAAAAAATAAAAAACCTCATCCATGCAAGGGGTTAGAATCTCAATACTTGAGAACTAAAGCAAATTCTAGGGTTCGTAAACTTGGCAAACATTTGTGTAATACTCAAAGGTTTTTCAAGCTAAATAATATTGACTCATGGACTAAAAGTCATTAATCCTTGAACCACGTAAAATCTCTTCTCTTGCTCTTTGTTTTCAATATGTTTCTTTAGCTTTAATATAATTATATCCGGTTTCTAAAAATTTCGGGAAACATCTATAATTAACACTTTCACTCAGTTGTACTATCGAGTTCTTAAGATGTAAGTATGGGCTATTCTGTAGGGTAAACAAATAACGAACAAGTTAAAGAACTCAAATAATATAATTAGCTTAAAGTTGAATTATTCCAAGACTCGAATGGAATTAATTTATGATCAACTAAATGATATAGACTTAGAATAAATATAACGGTAAGTTTACTTTATTTTAACAACTATCATATCGGCCTAATCTAATATAAACTCTATAAATTTGATATATACAAGCTTATTTTATTAATCTCCTAAAAAAGATATAGCACTTACCTTAGATCACATCTGGTAAAGCACCAATTTAATACTATTGAAGCTCTTAAATACTCCTCTAGAAGCACAACATCATCTGGTCACTTTCTTCTCCAATGAGAAATACATGAGCCCACCTATTTTTTTTTTTTAATGAGAAATGCTAAAATACATTAATAGTGCCTAGAACCTTCTTATGTGTTATTATCGCTATTAGTCTAATTAAGTATCGGATTTCATATAGTTTAATATAATAATTTTTAGAGAGTATTGCTAGCCAATCGCAATGCGACATGTCTAGATGTACTGAGCACCACTGGTATCCAATAACAATACTTTTTTTTATACACCTTTTTCCTTCCTACTTTCTTTTCTCACCTATCAAATATTATTATTATTTCACTTGATTTTTTTCTCCAATTTTTTTTCTTTTTTCTTTTCTAAATAAAACATGGCCTTAAACTTGAAAAAATACAGTGCTGAAACTGTTCAAAACTCTCCATTTAATATTTAATGCTGCTATGCTTTGCTTGTGACTTATGAGTATGGTGGGACCAATGGAATTAATGATTATGCATATGTAGACTTTTATATTATTATACTGCACTATTTTGTTCCATATCCCAAAAAAAAGAACAACCATGATTTTGGGATAAAATAAAATGGTATACAACTCAGCTAGCTAGCTGATTCTCCAACAAGTCCTGAATAAAAATCTCTCTTCTACAGTTTTGTGAAACAAAAATATTCTCACTACAGTTTAATGATTTTTGAATTGTTTTAAAAAATAGTTTTTACAAAATTTGAAAGGACCCCTGCACCACTAAGTGCATCAGTCCATGGAGGGGCCTACGGGGTATCAATAACTATAATTGAAAAGATTTATGGTTGATCTCAGCTAAATTTGTGTGATTTTAGCTATATTAATCATTATGCATGTTGGAAAGTACATATAAATATAATTGATAATTTCTTCAATGTGTTTTTATTGCATTTGCATGCAGAAGTTCACATCACTAATACTATCCCTCTGCTTTGAAGTTGCAAACTAATGTAGACTAATATTCCAACCATGATGATTTTGGGTAGATGCAATACAACATTTCAAAAGAGAGAACAATCAGTGAAGAAATTCGACTGATAAGTGATAACACTTGTTAAAAAAAAAAAAACCTTCAGTCCTATTGGTCTCCTAAAAGTTGTATAAAAGAAACACCTGATTAAGGAAAAAGACAAAAATTAAAGAATTGGAAAAAGAAAAAATAATTTAGAGGACAAAAATAAAAATAATAAATATTAATTTTATCCCCTTAAATTTTTTGATACTATTTAATTTTGCCTTTAAAATATACAACTTGTTGAAAATTTCCCTTAAAATATAACAGTTATATAATCATACACTTTATATAATTAGGTTTCGTTTCTTTTACCGTTAAAAATTAGATTTTTATCTCCTAAACTTTAATTAATATTAAATTTTTCCCATTTTTATTAAAAAAGGTTAAATTTAAAAATCATAATTTTCTATAAATTTTGAAAAATAAAACGTGATGAAAGTATTTATTTAATAAAAATGTATTAAGTTTATTTTAGAAACCTAAATTATTCCTAAAAAAAAATTTTTAAATTTTATTTTATTTAAAAATGGGTCAAGATGCAAAATGATCCTAAATCTAAGAATTAAGCTAATAAATATCCTTTTTTAAAAAAAAAATTAACAAAATGTCCCTTCAGTTAAAACTTTGATGATAAAATTACAATTATAACCTTGAATAATTAAGTGTTTGGTATAGTTATTTTGCACAATAGTATATCATTTTTATGTGTAATAATATATTTAAAAAAACTGAAAGGTAGTATATATATATATATATATATATATATTTTTTTTTGAAATAACTGAAAGGTAGTATATTAGATTAAGATTGTCGTATATTATTTTACTGTGCTATGGTATATAATGAACGAAAGACGGAAATTAAAAAATGTGGAATATTAGTTTAAGTTTGAGGTATACTTATATTTCACCAGAAAATATTGTCTTTATGTTCATTAGTATATCATGAAGGAAAAAAAAAAGAAAAAAAACATGTAGAATATTAAATTAAGTTTTTAGTATATATATATTTTCCACTATACTGGTGGTATATTAATTTTTCACTATAGTATTTATGCTTATGATTGCAGAATATAGTTTTTATATACTATTGTATATCGTGGAAAAAAATCATTTAATAGTATATTAATTTAAGTTTATGGTATATTTATATTCGTCTAAGGTATATCGTTAGTATATGATATGTATATCGTGAAGGATAGAAAGAAAAAAAAACTATTAAATAATAATTTAAGTATGAGGTATAGTTATATTTGACTGAGGTATATTGATTTTATGTTCATTGGTATTTCATGAAGAAAAGAACATGAAAAAAAAACTTGTGGAATATTAAATTAAGTTTTTTGTATAATTTTTTTTAACTATGCTAGTGGTATATTAATTTTAACTATGGTATATCTGCTTATAATTGTGGTATAAGTTTTTGTATGCTACTGTATATTTGTGGAAAAAAATTCATTTAATAGTATATTAATTTAAGTTTGTGATATTTGTATATTGATTTAAGGTATATTGTTTATATATCATACGATATATTAATAAAAAAAACTAATTATATGCTTAAATAACATATTAGACAACAACAACAGCAAAATCTAAAGGAATAAAACATATAATATCTTTTATATAATGAAAAAATAGTTGACAAAAATTCAGTAGATAGGTTTTGATCTATTGTTTTTCATAATTTCTATTAAAGGAATAAAACATATAATACCTTTTATATAATAAAGGGTATTTTAGGTATTAAAAAGTAAAAAATGACATTTGCTTTATTATTTTAAAAAAAAGACATTAACTATTTATAATGTTAAAAATAGGGTCATTTACTTACATTTCTCTTTAAAAATACATATCTTAAAAAATCATACCAAAATTATTAAAAATCCAATAAATAATTTAAACAAGGGTAAATACCATTTTGGATTTTGTATTTTGCAAAAATTACCAATTGGACATTTTATTTTATTAAATGACAAAATAGACCCTGTACTTTTTAAAATTGTATAAATAAGACCTTAAATTGATTTTTTGTCAAAATAAAACTTAATAATAATCTAATCTAAAGATGTTATGACAAAACTGATTATATTTTATGTATATGTTCGTGTTAGAAATTGTCTAAAAGTTGGTTATATTAAAAAATAAAATTGTTGAAAATTGAGCTCATGGTCCTATATATTTTTACTATTTTAGAAAATATATGGTCAATTTTGTTATTTAACAAACTAAAGGGTCCAATTGGTAACTTTTTCAAAATACAGGGTCCAA
This sequence comes from Cannabis sativa, assembly GCF_029168945.1. Lineage (NCBI taxonomy): Eukaryota > Viridiplantae > Streptophyta > Magnoliopsida > Rosales > Cannabaceae > Cannabis > Cannabis sativa. The sequence goes on along the minus strand of NC_083602.1, from coordinate 16,943,632 downwards.
AATGCTATTTACCCTTTAAACAAACTAAATTTTGTGAAGAGAAAATCAAGCTTATTTATATTTACAAACTACATCTTAAAAAATAAAGAAAAATAATTATAAATTCAATAAAAATATTAAATTATTTAAAAAATTAGAAATTAATTTAAAAAAAAATGCTTAAATTTAGAATTTTTAGAGAAAAAAATAAACTCAAACTTGTTCTAGTAAAATTAATTCTTACAAAAGTTAAATTTTTGATATACTTTTTTTTTTATCTAAATGGATTTTTTAATTAAAAGTAATTATTTTTTAAATCGCTTAATTAGTTTTAAAATTTTTATTTTTTTTAATTTTCTTAATTATTCAAAATATTTTTAAAGACCTAAATTAATTTTTTAAGATTTACTTAAAAAAAATATTGAATCATTCTCATTTTTATTTAGAAGGGGTACGATTTAATAATTGTCAAAGTCTACGACACTAAATTTCTATAAATGCAAAAGTTCAAGAAATTTTTTTAACAAATTGTATATTTTAAGGGGCAAGATCAGGTAGTGTCGAAAATTTAGGAAGAAAAATTACTAATTATTCAAATAAAAAATTGAAGGAAATGAACAATGTTTAGAAATCTTTCATGTTTTGGTAAGTAAGTAGTTTCTAACGGTAATAGTTATCAAATTAGATAAAATTAATAATATTAAATATTCATATTTGCAGTGAAATCTTTAAAGCAAAAAAAGTAGATGGCACTTCATTTTCATAGGTAGTATTCATCTTGTATCAAGATTTTGGCGGTAGGATGGGAAAAGAGTGGGATGAATGGAGAGATAAGAGAAGATCTAAAAGGAAACAAAATTTGAAAAACATGGAGAGAATGGTCTTCAACCTCTCTCCTTCCCCTGGTCCGTGGAGTGTCCTTGCTGTTTGTTACCACCTTTTGACCTCGTGCCCCTCTTCTTCTCCTTTGGACACTAGCTTGTGTCGTAATTCCTCTCTTGGTCAACGTATTTGTTAGTGTATCTGTTCCTTTCGTGCCTTTTCTAGTCTACTTCTTTTATCGTGTCTAACCTTTTGTCTTTTGAACTCCCTCTCTTTTTCCTTTCTAGTGTGCTTGGTTTTCCTTTTTCTTGGCCCCTAATCCTTTGGTTTGTGCTTTTTGTCCTCTCTTTCTTTTTCCTGTGTCTGTTTATGGTGCTCATTTATTGACTTCGATGGAGTTGGTAGGTAATGATATGTTAGTGGCTGGTAAAAACCTGTCCATTGATGAGGCAACTATCGAATTAACTCTCTGTGCCTCTACTGTCAAAAACCTCTCTACTTTGTACCTCGTTGGAATAGTCTTAGCCCCTGTGCACGTGGAGGAAAACTACATTATTGACCTTGTGAAAAACGTGTGGAATCGCCCGGTTCTTATGGTCCCGTTCCCTGCTTCCACCAACACTTTCAACTGTTTTGAACTTATTTTTGAGAAAGTGGATGATAGGAACTGGGCTAAATCCCCTTGGAATGTCCGTGGCTCTCTTCTACTGCTCAAAGCTTGGGAGCCGACTGTGTCGTATGGTCTATAATTTACTCATACCCGTCTCTAGGTCCAGATTCATCAGCTCCCGGTGGAATTTTTTTCAGTGTCCAATGGCAATTTTTTGGGTGCACGCGCGGGTGAGGTCGTTGTTGTGGATTTAGACGAGGAGAAACCTGCTTCTTGGGCGAAATGGCTGAGAGTACTGATTGAGATTGACATTGAGAAGCCACTCTTCTCGGGGTGCTTTATCAACGGCGGTAATGGCATGAAATCATGGATTCAATATAAGTATGAAAAGATTGGTGCCTTATGCTATTTTTGTGGCCGACTGGGTCACCAACGCATGGGTTGCGTGCTATCGGCCCCTACAACTATTTCAGGCGCCTTGGGGCGTCCTTTCCCCCTCTACGGTCTGTGGTTAAACACGGATTCTTTATACTCAGACTGCTTTTCGGGAAAATCAACGAAAGTCTTCTCTTTGGAAAAGGGTTCGAGCTCTAAGACTCGGGGTTTCCATCGGGGTCAGCTGGTTGTGAAGCCTCTTGTGACCGTGGGCCCTTCCGATGGTAATGGCGACTTGGCTAGAATTTCCTCGCCGAAACTGGCTCCGAGAAGGCTGAAAATGACTACACGGGGGCCTCGGTCTTTGAACCGCTAGGGTGCTATGGCCGTTTGGGTCCCCAAAGCTCCGGCTGGAGTGAAAGAGAAAGGTCTAGCCTTGAAGGGAAAGGAAGTAGTGTTGAGTTGTTCTAAGGGTGAAAAGGGGTCTAATAACTCTCCATTTTTGGTAACTGACGGGAGCAGGAATAAAAAAAAAGAATTGGTTTTAATGAATAGATTTAAATTTTGTGGTGAAAAAGGTAAGGGTGAGCTGGCGGTCAATAGGGTTGTTTTGAGTGGTGGGTGTTGGGTTTTGTGCCCTAAATAAAACTCATTTCAATATAATCAGATTTACTTATTAATAAAGATCAGAAATAACATTTTATGTTGCATGGTTCACATGATTTATTTCATGATTATATGTATATAATGTATGAATTCTTTTTAAGTCCAGAACATATGAGTTTGTTAAAGATTATAGTGTTGTCAGCACAGTGGAATATAATCTTAATTATATGTTCAAAAGTTTATTCCCTGATTTGTCAGAACACTGGATTTAGACTGACATGGTATAATCAGCGATAGGTATTCTTACACCTTAGAAAAGTGTTATGTCCTTTCCAGGACATTGGCAAAGTTTACCGGTATCGGATGTATGGAGTATACATCGGAAGGGACCGATATTAAACTTTGATTAGATATATTAAAACTTACCGTAATATCTATTCAATTCAATATCACCTGTTGATCCTAGATCAAATCACCTTATTCTTGATATGGGTAGGTTCGATCTCAATAGTACTATACATGTTGTTTGATTTGTTAGTTAAGCCTACTTTTGGGTCAGGGTGATACGTACATTTTGGGAACATGATAGTATAATTGAGTGGGAGCGCTACCATAAAGATGGAATCTATAACTTCTATAGGAACTTAGAAGTGAAACGATGATATCCTTCGAGCTTGGCTAAACAGAAAAAAATGGTGGAGATCTCATTTCACTTCGCTAAAATATCATTTATACAGAGCTAAGTGTTTTAAGGATAAAATACATTGAAGGTGTAGCGGTAACAGTAGTGCCTTTTCAATGTAGATCATCTATTAGAGGGTCATTGATCACATTAGGGTTATAACAATGGATAACTAATGACGTGTCTATATCATGGAACATATAGAGCGTTCTATATGACTGAGAGTGCAATCCCAAGTTCTAAGTGTGGATTCAATGAGGAATTAATAAGTTAGGGAATTTACTTGGTAAATTCGGTTCGACTTATTAGAAGCTCGGTTATATAGACCCATGGTCCCCATACTAGTTGAGACCATACTGCTTGTAAGACTCAGTTAATTGATTTTAATTAATCAATTAAAATTCTAAAAGTTAGACTATGTCTACTTTATGAATTTTCACTAAGCAAGGGTAAAACAGTAAATAGAGAGTTTAAAGGGTATATTTATTAATTGGAAAACTTTGATTAGTTTTTAATTAATAAATATACTAAATGACAATATTATTTAATAATTATTTTCAAGTTATTAAATAATTAGAATTGGTATTTAAAAGGTTAAATTGGAAAATTGGCATTTGTGAGAAAATGGGAATGGAAAATAACAAAATGGGAAAGTTGCAAAGTGAGGCCCAATACCCTTTGTATGGCCGGCCACTATGCACAAGAATTACCATTTGTAGTTTCTATTATTTTAATGTCATACAATTCTAACCTAAACCTAGAGGGTTTTCTATAAATAGAAAGTGTTGGCTTCAGGAAACAGACACACAACTTCACACATTGTTTCCTTCAGAAAAGGCCACACGCCACCCTCTCTCTCTTTTCTTCTCTCTAAATTTTGAATTCCTTTGAATGATGAGTAGTGCCCACACACATCAAGTGGTATCTCAATCATAGTATGTAAGACTATGGAAATTTTGCATCAAAGAAGGAGAAAAGAAGATCCAGATTCAGATCTTGATTATGCTCTGCTACAGAAAGGAATCAAGGGCTAGAGATCTGAATGGAAGGAGTCATATTATTCCGCTGCACTCACTGTAAGGTTTTCTAACTTTATATGTGTTTATTTTCATTGTTTTAGAATTCATATTAGGGTGTTAATCAAACATACTTGTTAGTAAATCTAGATCCTGGTAAAATAAATTCCAACAACTAGTACCAGAGTCATGGTAATGATTTACTTTCATGTAATATGAATTAAAACGATGATTTATATGTTTTTGTGTTGATTTGGATGTTTTCATGTGGTTTATGTGCTAATTGATGAATGTATATGTTGTACAGTACCTTTTTCCATGAAAAATACTTTTTCGATTTTTGAAAATATTTTATTTGGATTCCTTGTGAAAAATTAAGCAATTTTGTTTTTTACAATACTCAACTCCGACAAAAATTGAAATAGTTATGAATTTTTGACAATCGGGATTCAAGGCTGTCAGGCACTCGGACAACCTGGGCTACGCGCGCGGGCACCCTGCTGATCCGCCCAGGATCACCCTGCCAGCGCCGGACCTCGCGCACGAGAAACCTGCATCTGCCGAGTTTTCTCGGCGCCTCTGTTCTGTTCCGCACGCGTAGGAGGCTGCATGTGCAGCCGCCTGGGCTGCTTTCCCCTAAATTGCGATTTTTTGGGATTTTTTCCCAAAAATCCAATTTTTTCATGGGATTGTTTCCCAAAATTCATTTTTCCATTTTTAAATATTTCTAAATTGAAATATTTCTAATTTTAAATATTTTCAATTTGGAATTTTTCCAATTTTAAATATTTCCTTTTTGGAATATTTCTAATTTTAAATATTTCCTATTATAGTCAAATTTAAAAATTTGTTAACTTCTTTAATATTTATTTATTATTTAATTATAATATTAGATATTTTGATATTTAACATATTTTAAATTAAAAGATAACTTTGTCTTTTTATTTAAAATATTATATTAAAATTATCTTATATGACAAATTAAATAATTAATGAATTTGAAATTAACATAGATATTTTTATAGATTTACTTACCATAATATTTTTAAATTCAAAATTTGTTATTTTGTTAAATATTTAATTATTTATAAATTATAAGTATAAAAATGATATTTTTTCTATATATCATTTTTTTTTCTTATTAGAAATTTATAAATCATATCTTAAATATTTAAATAACATAGATATTTTGTAGAGATTTGAATGTTGCTTAATTTGAGATATTTTGACATATAATTATGGTAATTATTATTCATTTATTATTTTATTCCTAAAATAATAATTATGTAACCAAATCTATTTTAAAATTGGTTTATTTAATTAAAATATAAGATCTGAAAGTGATATTGAAGATTCTTTCCTTTCAAATCATTGATCTTATTAGATATTTAATTTAATTTGATTCAAATAAACCTAGATATTTTTAAAATTAGTTTCCTTTATTTGGTTAGTTTAAGGATAATAATTTAATTATATTAATATCTTATTTTCACATCTGTTACATAGACAATGTTTGTTTATTAATATTTTTTATTCAAATTTTTTTTTAACAAACCTATTATTTATCTGATCTAAATTGTTATGATTAACTTGTTGACAGATCTAATGATCTGATTTTAATCATAGTGCAATTGTCAATAGATCTTATAAATAATTTATAACAGGTAAATTTTGTACTTCTTTCATCTGTGTAAATCTAGTAACATGATAGGGCCCATCCAAATCATTTGACCTGTGTGAGCCTATATGTTTGCTTGGGCTTAGATGCATATAGGAAGCTCATTTAAATTTTTACTAAGTAAATGGACTAGGTTGCTAAAATAAATTTTGACATAAGTAAATTTATTTAGGCCCAATTAGATTTGGGCTTATTCAATGAATAACAATTATTTATTTAAAGGTTAAATTCCTCTCTTTTGGGCCTTGTGTGAGAGTTGGGGACCAATAGAAGTGGGTACGACGTACTGAACCCAGCTCCTCCTCACATGAACTACCCCAATTGTGAAGGCTCATTTGCCTTATTTAAATAATTGTATTAGGTTAATTATATTAGTCTAACCTAATTAAAATTGAATTAGCAACATAATTAACTTTTAAAATATATGAAATTTATTTTTCATGTATTTTTTTTAAAGTTAATTTTAGAAAAACACTTAGTTAATGATATATATTCTAGATAGTTATTTCTAGTACTAGTTATTATTTTTAATATTAAATAGGAAAATATCATTGATTGTAAAATTAATTGTTTCATAATTAATTTTGGTACAATCTAAGTTTAGTATATTTTCCTAGTATTAAATTAGAATTAATAATTAAGTTTCCTCTATACTTAATTATTTATTTCTTGAATTTAATACATTTAATTAAATTGAAAATTTTAATATATAAGTTGATTTTCATCATGATACTTAAATATTGTTATTTTCATGTTATTTAATTAAAATTGAAAATTATTTTAAGTTTGGAATCTTAATTCAGAATAACTTAAGTTTGAATAATTTTCAAAATATATTTTATTTTATTTTATTAATCATTTCCCAAAATTTCGAAATTGCATTTCTTTAATGCAGAATTTTCGAATTTTATTTGAAAAATAGATTAAAGTTGAAAATTATTTATTTAATTTTGGATCAACTTAAATCAATGATTTTTTTTATTTAATGATTAATTAAAATAAATGAACTAAAATATATTATAATTAGAAATTGAATTGATTAGTCAATGAAAGTCTAGATAGTTATTATCTGTTTTGGTTGAAATATTTTTTTAGTGTATTTAATTAAATAGAAAATTAATATTTAAGTTGATTTTTAATCATGATACTTAAATATTTGAAATTTTTCTCAGATATTTAATTAAATAAGAAAATTATATTTTTTGTTGAAAATTAATTTTTATTAATTTTGGGCCAACATAAAATTAGAGTAATTTTTCAGGATTTATTTTTTATTTTATTTTAAAGCATTTTCGAAAATGCAATATATATTTATAGAAAATTAAATTTAAAGTTGTAAATTAATTTAAATTAATTTTGAAACAACTTAAATTGAATAATTTTCTAAATATTTATGGAAATTATTACTAAGATGGAAATAATTCATGTTATTTTCATATCCATCTAAGTATAATTTATAAATATTAAATTAAAATTTATATTTAGAATATTTTATTCTAAATTGGAAATTTTAATTAAAATATATATATTTAAAATAAATTGATTAAAATAAATGTTAGAAGAAAATACAACCTTCATTAAATTATGACCTTTATTATTATAAGGATATTCGATCTCCATTGTTGGTTTTACATAGCTATTGTTTTAGTGAGTAATCCTCCCTAATGGAGGAACGTTCATTAGCAAGTTAGCACCGTTTAATCTCGAAAGATAAGTAATCTTGTAAGTTTTTTATATAGTTTTGATCACCCTAATGGTGGCGACTGTATAAGACTTGCAAGAATATGAAACAATGGTAGAAGATCATCCTAAACGGGACAACGCGGATTCCAATCTTGATCGAATAAAAGGTTGCTAGAATGTTGATCATTTTAGATGAGCTGACAACTCTATTCAATGGATGGTAGCTTTTACTCTCGCCTTAACGGGATACTGATATCAGTTTGTTGAAAACCTTGGAAATTATTTAGGATTGTATGTTTTAGTATTTTCACTTGTCATTGCTACTTGCTATATGCTTTAATAATTTCTGAATTGTGTATGAATTTGTATTGAACCATGTTATTTTCTGTTATTAAATTGTAGTTTAATTTCGAATCTTCATTGTTGGTCTAACTTGGTTTATTTTTCTAATGAGATAAATCCCTAATGAATTTTCACCATTAGACTAACATAATAGTGTTAGATCTCGAAAGATAAATATTGTATATGCAACATCTAGCTGTTCATATATTGATGACACCTTAGACTAGTATTTTACAATATGAAACAAGAAGATTGTATAAATAAGATTACTTTGACTCTCTCTAATCGGAGCATCGTTGGATTCTTATTTAAAACGAAATTATCCTAATTCCTCTTAGCTTATTCATTTCGAATGAGCTCAATGACATATCATTGGATGAATGGTCTATAAATCATATAAAGTCATTCAATATTTTCTCTTAAGAAATTAAATGACGCATATGATTATATTCCCGAAATTCTATCCCAAAATGATATAAATCCTCAATCTTAGAAATATCCTACTTGTATAGGCAAATCATAGAGTTAGATTAGTAGTGGTGGTCCAAGAAAGAATTACTAATTATACAGTTACACTTTCACAAGTGTTTCATAACCATTTTCTTTCAATGGATTTTAAACTGTATGAGTTTAGTATTCTGTGACCAGAATCCACTTGCACTATTCTAAGAACTCTTTGATGTAACTAAACTTAAGTCATCAAAAGATACAACCACATATTTTATAAATCTATGGCATTTGTATCTTGTTCATAGTGGTTTTGACAAGATCATTCTCTGCAAAGAGTTAATATGCCTATATCCACTGAAATTAAGTTCATCTCATTCGCAGATGGATGTACATTCAGGGGTGGATATGAGTTTTCGTTGTATTCTTAAAACGATCACTCTAGATTTTACCTTATGCAAAAGAAATTTGAAATGTTTGAAAATTTCATGAATTTCTAGCAATGGTAAGTGGTTAAAGATCTTGCGAACTGATAGGGGTGGAGAAAAAGTTAGTAGATATGCAGTTCAAAGATCATTAATTTGATTTTGAATTATATCCAAACTTACCTCCCCAGAAATTCGAGTTGCATATTGATGATTAGTTACTAGTTGTTGCCTAAATCCTTCTATGGTAATAAAATTTTAGAATGATGCAATGGTTATATACTTAATGTAAATTATTACTAGATTCATGGATGACCTAATCGAATTTTAAGAAAAGCTAGAACTGCTAACCCTGGTTTGCATGTTTGTTAGCTATTCTAAGTGATTAGGGGTGGACCATCCCATAGTCATTAGATAAGAAAGTGTTTGTTTAAACAAATACTACTTTTCTAAGAAAATGACTAAGTCTGAAAATAAAGTAGCAAATAAAAGAGATATTTTTTCTTGATTCCATAAGTGTTCTATCATCTTATTCGTTACAAGATGATCACACTGCCTCTGTTGTCTTAACACAACCGAAGAGGTCAATACCATTTAGTTTTCTTAGACATAATTCATGGTACCTTGTCGTAGTGGGAGAGTTTCAAGGAACTTTACCTTCTCATGACTTGGAAGATACTAGTGATTAAAATCCATTGTGAGTTTAAACAAGTGATGGATTGTCAAGATAAGAAACTAAGAAGAAAGCCAATAGAACTATGGTTTGATCCATTCACATGGAGCAACCTAAAGTTTTCTATTACAAGGACATACAAGGAAATTTTCGTTAATAAGTCTATTCAATGGACTAAACAAAACTTCCTATTCCTAGTATTACAGGTTTGAGTTTATCTAAACCTATGGCTTGTGGTATACCTGGTAATTACTTACTCTAATGCAAGTATAAGATGCTGAAGCATTTTCTTTCCAATGGCAATCTATAGAAGTTTCACAACTTCTTAGATATAGATTTTATTTATCTAAGGAAAAGTCTCAACTATTCCAGAGAAGATAAAGCCATGAATGAATTTCTTAAATCAACAGTGAGAGGTCTCAGATATGCTTTAGTATCCCTTAGACCAGACACCTGCTGTTGAGTGGGAGTAATTAGTAAGTATCAGATTAATCCAGGAGAAGAACATTAGAAGACAATCAAGTAAATTTTAAGATTAAGAAGAGGAACTATATGTTAGTCGATAAGGGTGTGTTTAAAACTCTTAGACTACACCACATAAGATTTCGAGACTTGCCTTTGTGCTAGAAAGTCTGCTGATAAGATGGTGATTACTCTGGGGGTGGAGTAGTGATTTTGGAGAAGTGTAAAAACCTATCTGAAATCTCTTAGTCCACCAGAGAGAGACTGAATGTTAAAAGTTTCAGGAAAGGTACTTATTCAGTCTAAGGAAAGTTCTATACATTTGTGGCACCGTTCCAACTTGCCTTAACTACTAGTGTTACTTCCTGAATAACCAAGAAGTAGTTGCCAAAAGTATAGAATCCAGTTTTCCAAGAGAGTAGACATATAGAGAGGAATTTCACATTATCAAGGATTTTGTGATTAAGGAAGAGTAATGGTGGAGAAGAGGTTGTGTTTCATTCAACCTGTCAGATCCTATTACGAGGTGTTTACTACTATTACACTTGATTGGTATGTCAAGGTGTTAATGATTATTTGAAATGCACTTTTTGTTTTATATTAGTGCAAGTGGGAGTTTGTTGGGTTTTGTGCCCTAAATAAAACTCATTTCAATATAATCAGATTTACTTATTAATAAAGATCAGAAATAACATTTTATGTTGCATGGTTCACATGATTTATTTCATGATTATATGTATATAATGTATGAATTCTTTTTAAGTCCAGAACATATGAGTTTGTTAAAGATTATAGTGTTGTCAGCACAGTGGAATATAATCTTAATTATATGTTCAAAAGTTTATTCCCTGATTTGTCAGAACACTGGATTTAGACTGACATGGTATAATCAGCGATAGGTATTCTTACACCTTAGAAAAGTATTATGTCCTTTCCAGGACATTGGCAAAGTTTACCAGTATCGGATGTATGGAGTATACATCGGAAGGGACCGATATTGAACTTTGATTAGATATATTAAAACTTACCGTAATATCTATTCAATTCAATAACACCTGTTGATCCTAGATCAAATCACCTTAATCCTGATATGGGTAGGTTCGATCTCAAGAGTACTATGCATGTTCTTTGATTTGTTAATTAAGCCTACTTTTGGGTCAGGGTGATACGTACATTTTGGGAACATGATAGTATAATTGAGTGGGAGCGCTACCATAAAGATGGAATCTATAACTTCTATAGGAACTTAGAAGTGATACGATGATATCCTTCGAGCTTGGCTAAACAGAAATAAATGGTGGAGATCTCATTTCACTTCGCTGAAATATCATTTATACGGAGCTAAGTGTTTTAAGGATAAAATACATTGAAGGTTTAGCGGTAACAGTAGTGCCTTTTCAATGTAGATCATCTATTAGAGAGTCATTGATCACATTAGGGTTATAACAATGGATAACTAATGACGTGTCTATATCATGGAACATATAGAGCGTTCTATATGACTGAGAATGCAATTCCAAGTTCTAAGTGTGGATTCAATGAGGAATTAATAAGGTAGGGAATTTACTTGGTAAATTCGGTTTGACTTATTAGAAGCTCGGTTATATAGACCCATGGTCCCCATACTAGTTGAGACCATACTGCTTGTAAGACTCAGTTAATTGATTTTAATTAATCAATTAAAATTCTAAAAGTTAGACTATGTCTACTTTATGAATTTTCACTAAGCAAGGGTAAAACAGTAAATAGAGAGTTTAAAGGGTATATTTATTAATTGGGAAACTTTGATTAGTTTTTAATTAATAAATATATTAAATGACAATATTCTTTAATAATTATTTTCAAGTTATTAAATAATTAGAATTGGTATTTAAAAGGTTAAATTGGAAAATTGGCATTTTTGAGAAAATGGGAATGGAAAATAACAAAATGAGAAAGTTGCAAAGTGAGGCCCAATACCCTTTGTATGGCCGGCCACTATGCACAAGAATTACCATTTGTAGTTTCCATTATTTTAATGCCATACAATTTTAACCTAAACCTAGAGGGTTTTCTATAAAGAGAAAGTGTTGGCTTCAGGAAACAGACACACAACTTCACACATTGTTTCCTTCAGAAAAGGCCACACGCCACCCTCTCTCTCTTTTCTTCTCTCTAAATTTTGAATTCCTTTGAGTGATGAGTAGTGCCCACACACATCAAGTGGTATCTTAATCATAGTATGTAAGACTATGGAAATTCTGCATCAAAGAAGGAGAAAAGAAGATCCAGATTCAGATCTTGATTATGCTCTGCTACAGAAAGGAATCAAGGGCTAGAGATCTGAATGGAATGAGTCATATTATTCCGCTGCACTCACTGTAAGGTTTTCTAAGTTTATATGTGTTTATTTTCATTATTTTAGAATTCATATTAGGGTGTTAATCAAACATACTTGTTAGTAAATCTAGATCCTGGTAAAACAATTTCCAACAGTGGGCCCGTTGCTTTTAAAATGGATAAGGATGTTGGGCCTGGTGACTTGAGCTTTATGAAAAGGGTTGGAATTAAGTTTCCCATCAATTGCTTGGAGGCGACTTCCTTAGCTGATGGGCCGAGGAGTAAGGTCAAAGATGGGCCGGCCCGTTTTGTCCCTGTTGGTAAAAGTCACGGTGGGCTTTTGGGGAGATTGATTTATGCAGTAGGACGCACCATGGTAATCCGAGCCTTTCCTTAGTGGATTTGGTTAGTGAGAACAACCCTGTGGGTGGAAAATCTACGTCAAAATTTGGAGAGGCCCAAGAGTGCTATCTTCAAGAGCTTGCGAACTACGGCACTCATGGCCTTAATAAGAGGAAGGCGGCTTTAACTGACATCGGCGTCCAACCCACTTCTGAAACGAATGAAAGAACTACTCCAGTTAAAAAGCAAAAAACAGAAGTGGACTCATGCTCGTTGGGCACCTTGCCTAAATTTGCTCTAAGAAGAGGGTTGTCCGTGACTACCTTAGAGGCGTGAGACCTTGTAAAGGTGCCTCGGATACTAGCAAGGACTTAAAGGGCTCTTGGGAATCGGAGCAGCCCCTGACTTGTGAGGAAAGCAACACTAATAGCAAGTCCTCGGCACGCTATGCGCAACATGTGTACAAGCCAATTTCTACTGGCCAATCTAGTAGACTTTCGGCTTGGAAGATAAAGGCTTGCCTGGTTGATATTGAGATTCCGAGGATGACACTGGTGCTAATTGAAGATGTCGGATCTGCTGTGGGCGCTCGGGTTGGCGTTGGTTCCCCTGTGGAGGAGGTGGGCAACCCTCCTCCACAAGAGACATGAGGGGCGTTGCATGGAACTGTAGAGGGTTGGGGCAGACCTCTACAGCTCTAGAATTAAAGGCCCTAGTTCGGACGTGCGCTCCTGACTTCATCTTCATTTTTGAACTGAAAGTGGACGCTTCTAGTGTGGTACGTTCCCTTAAAAGTTTACATTTTTACTATAGCATTGTTGTTCCTGCACATGGGTGTGCGGGAGGCCTTGTCCTGGCTTGGAAAAATAGGTTCACTTTTGAGAATGTATGTATTTCAAAGAATCAGATTTCTGGGATTGCGTACTCTGACCCGGAGCAACATCCCTGGTTGTTGTCGTGTGTGTATGGTCCCGCTTACTTCCATGAAAAGAAACGTTTTTGGTTGAACTTGATGAATTTAGTACAGAGGTTTGGTGGGCCATGGCTAATTTTAAGGGATGTGAATTTTGTAATAAAAAACTCTGAACGGGTGGGATCGCGTGGTAAAGATCAGTTCTTGCCATTCATCTCAGACTTGATTAGTAGGTTTGCTCTAATTGACTTACCTTTGAAGGGTGATCATCTAACTTGGGATAATCACCGTGATGGGGCGAACCCTGTAAAGTCAGCACTGGATCAAGCTTTGGTGAATGGAGATTAGCTTGGTCTCTTTCCGAAGACAGTGGTTAAATCACTTCATACCTGTAACTCTGACCACCGCCCTCTCTACCTTAGTACTAAGATCCAGGATGATAGACCGCCTAGGTCTTTCTATTTTGAGGCCTGGTGGACTAGGGAACCCCGTAGCTCGCTTGTTGGGGAGAATGCTTGGGGCTCTGTGGCTCATGGTTGGGCCCCAGCCAGGATTTTCAAGAAAGTTGGGGCCACCCGCCTTGCACTTTGTAAATGGCAGAAGGTCCAATTTGGGAAACTGGATACTCGCATTGCTAATCTGGAACGACATCTGAAGGAGATCCAGGACTCTCCTACGGGATCGAGGGAGTGGAAAGAGGAGGTTGAAACTAGGAAAACTCTAAATGAGGCACTAAGGCATAGGGCCACTTACTGGCAGCAAAGAGCCCGTATTTCTTGGATTAGGGAGGGAGACAAATGCTCCAAATTTTTCTTCACTACGGCGACCATTAGAAATAGACGTAATTTAGTGGAGAGTATTTTGATCAAGGATGGGGTGCGGATTAGTAACCGAAGAGACATAGGCATGGAATTCTCCAATTTTGTGGGAAGTATTTTCACCAATACTGTTAAGGGACCGCAGGAACGCCTAGACCATCTTATAGTAGATCACCTCTCAGCTAATGAACAGAATGACCTATTGATAATCCCCGATTATGAGGAAATTCGCCAGACACTCTTCTCCATGGGGAGTTTAAAGGCTCTTGGTCCTAATGGTATGTCTGCCTTGTTCTATAAGCATTATTGGACCTCGATAGGCGAGGATTTTTGTTAAGTTTTTCAAGACTTCTACGTTACAGGTGTAATGCATAAAGTCATTAATGCGAATAACTTAATTCTCATTCCAAAGGTGCCCAATCCGAAGAAAGTGACTCAGTTTAGACCAATCTCCTTATGCGATGTGGCTTATAAGGTGATCTCCAAGATTATTGCCAACAGAATAAGATCGATTCTCCTGAGACTGATCTGTCCCACTCAAGCGGTGTTTGTCCCAGGGAGGAGCATCAATGATAATAATGTTCTGGTCCAGGAGATCATTCACTCCTTTAAGCTCAAAAAAGGTAAAGAGGGGTTATTCGCAATCAAAATTGACTTGGTAAAAGCATATGATAAACTCAACTGGGCTTTTCTAGATCATGTTCTAAGCACCTTTAAAGTCCCAAACAAGTTCTGCTCCTGGGTGCGCCAGTGCATCTCGACAACAACCTTTAACTTGCATCTTAATGGGGAAAAAGTCTGCAGCTTAACGCCGGAGTGTGGGTTAAGACAGGGGGATCCCCTTTCTCCGTATCTTTTTATTTGGGCTGCAGAAATCCTCTCCCGCCTTCAGGAAAGAGCTTTGGACTCGGGTAACTTAAGGGGAATTAATCTGAGTAGAAATGGGCCGAGACTCTCCCACCTATTCTTTGTCGATGATCTCATTCTTGTGGGTAGGGCAACCACTATCGAGGCCAAGGGCTTCTAGCAGTGTTTGGAGAAGTTCAGAGTGGTCAGGACAGCGTGCCAATAAGCTTAAGACCTCGATTTTCTTCAGCAAAAACACTAGTGAAGGTATGAGAAGAGGGATCATGCATGAACTGGGCATAAGCATGGCCGAATCAAACATCAACTATCTAGGCCTCCCGCTATTTAGATCCAGGCAAAAAAATGCTGATTTCAATTTCATTATTGAGAACCTTGTCTCGAAGCTTCATGGATGGAAATTGAAATCTCTGTCTAAGGCCGCACGTGCTACGTTTATCAAATTTGTAGGAATGGCCTTACCAATTTACACGATGCAAACCACCAAGCTTTCTAAGAAGCTAGCCTCGAGAATCGATGGTATGTTTAGAGATTTCTGGTGGGGTTGCGAGCAGGGTAACCGTGGTCTTTGCTTGAAGGCGTGGGACCGTCTGTGTCTTTCGAAGTCTAGAGGTGGCCTGGGTTTCCGTAAAACTTTAGAGATGAACCAGGCACTCCTAGCAAAGTGGGGTTGGGACCTCCTAAATGACAAGTAATCGCTTTGCTGTGGAGTGCTGAAGGCCAAATATCTGAAAGGAAAACTGTTCCTTGAGGGGGCCTATAAAGGATCCAATTCTTGGTTCTGGAAAAATGTGGTGAAATCCAAAGATGTATTGTTGAAAGGAGCGTGCAAACTAATCACTGACGGGAAGGATACTAATGTCTGGTCAGAGCCCTTGGTGCTGCATAGAAAGAATTTCTACGCCAAACCTAGTGTTTCACCCTTTGGAAGTGTGACAAAGGTCGCTGACTTATTACGGTGGATGGGGAGTGGGATATTCCTAAACTCCAGAATTATTTTGATTCGGAAACAGTGTGCGATATTATCAAAGGAGGTAAACCTGGTGGAGTAGGTGGGGACAGGTGGGTATGGACGAAGGAGAAGAATGGGATCTTCTCGACTAAATTGGCTTACTTGATTCAGGCCTTGGAAAGAGCTCCGGACTATGCCGTTGCGCCAGGCCTTTGGAATAAACTCTGGAGCTTTAAGATCCTGGAGCAGCATAAGGTCATGTGGTGGAGCATTTTGTCAAATGCCCTCCCTATTAGGGGTCTCCTGGCGAAAAGAATCAACATAGACGAGCTGTCGTGTCCCCTTTGTGGGTCAGATGAGGAATCTATGGAACATCTGTTTCTCCATTGTGATTTTGCGTACCATCTGTGGAGAGCTTCCCCGTGGGGAATCTTTCCGGTCCCCGACTCTAGGGGCAGGGTCTGGGATTGGGTAACATTTATTTGGAACCTGAAGACGAAAGAGGTAGATACGGACAAGCTATTTCTTTATGCCTCGATCGTTGTGGATACTATATGGAGAACCCAAAATGAGAAAGTTCATAACTTTTCTCCGTGTAACATTAAAACTGTTATTGACTCTATCTCTAATTGTTTCAGATTATGCTACCTGCTTGCTTTCCCTGACAGTAGCGGTGATTCCTCATGGCTGGTCGACCCCTCCTGAAGACTGGATCAAAATTAACTGTGATGTGAAGGTTGGTGGTGAGTCCATGTGCATAGTTGCTTTGGCTAGAGATCATTTGGGGACGGTTTTGTGGGGTGCGACCAACTTCCTCAACTT
This sequence comes from Cannabis sativa, assembly GCF_029168945.1. Taxonomy (NCBI): domain Eukaryota; kingdom Viridiplantae; phylum Streptophyta; class Magnoliopsida; order Rosales; family Cannabaceae; genus Cannabis; species Cannabis sativa. Next base: position 16,926,802 of record NC_083602.1, on the reverse strand, counting down.
CACAGATCCTTTGATTGGCGAGGTGGCGGCGTGTCAGCTTGCTCTCGAAACTGCTACTTTCAGGAAGCACGATTTTATCCTTGTTGAGAGTGATTCAGAAGTGGTGATAAATGCTATTAAAGGTGTCCAATTTAATTGGAAGATTGTTAACTATTCGTGTGCTTGTAATCCACTCTCTAATAAGTTTTTATCTTGTAATTTTTCTTTTATTTCTAGAAGTTGTAACTTTGCGGCTCGTAATGTCGCTAGATGGGCTTATGCTCAGAATATCTCGGGTATTGTAGAACCCTCTGCTATACCTAACACTATCTTGTGTAATGACCGTGAGGTCTAATTTTATGATTTTCAATCAACGTTTTCTTTTTCAAAAAAAGAGAAGATCTAAAGGACAAGAGAATGAGAGAGGGTAGTTATTCTTCTTTATGTTGTTATTCGATGTAAAATAGGAAAGATAGAAAGAGAGACTTAAGCTATGATGCAATATCATCCTATTGAACATTAATATTATTACTTTTTTGAAAGATATTTTATAATTTCTATTTTTATTTATCTTTTTCTTCAATCCTACTAAAATTGGAGGATTAAATTTTTGAAGTTTGGAGGGAGAAGGTTTCTCTCCATCTCTCCTCTTCCTCTCGTCAACACAAAATTCAACCTCTCCATCTATCACTTTCTCTCAATTCGTCTTTATTATATGTCTCTCCTTCCTACCAGATATAATGTTAGCTATTACAAACAAATACTAAACTCAAAACAAAGTCATTTATTAATGGTGTCGAAGAAGAAAAATTAAAATTCAAACTCGACTTGTTTCTAAAAAGGTTGATCTAACAAGAACTGTGCAACTCGTTTATAAAATTATGGTATTAAATTTAGATTAATTGATCAACTCATTAACTTATTTATGACAAGACATTGCTTAAGCCGAAATAGCTTGTCCGAAAAATTTTATTAGCATTACTCAAACGGTAACTAGAAACATATGGAAGATCATCCTGTAATTTAGACTAAATATCTTTCCTTTAGATACTCAAATTGCAACCTTATACTACGCTGAGAAAAGTCGGGAGGCCTAATACAACTCACAAGTTTGTACCACTGATATAGCCAAAATCGTTTAAATATCATGACATTATCAATCAACTTTTTCTTATGCATTAGGACTAAAGGTGATTGTAGATTCTTCAAAATTTTAGTACTAACCTGAAGCAATTTCGTCTAAGTTAAAGAACTTCCTGGCTTAAAGACAATCCTCCAATGTTGCTCGAAAAACTACTTGACTATTATTAAATATGTATATTAGTTGTAAATAATCTAGAAATTGGGCTAATACGTTTTCATTATTCTTTTAGTTTCCTAGTATAGCTTTCTTTTTTTTCTTTTTTTGAATGGAAAATCATACTTTATTAACCATTAAATTTAGCTACCAACAAAGGTAGCAAATCAACCGGGACAAACCCCAAGTTGAAACTGCAATCAGGATTAAATAAGGAAGCTCTAGCAAAGTTGTGAGCTACCTTATTAGCTGATCGCCTAACAAAAAAGACAGAAACATTTTGAATTTCTTTCAATAAAGCCTTACAATCTTTAACCATTTGACCAAACATGGAAATCATTTCAATTGAACTACGCAAAGCTTGTATAAATACTAAGCAATCGGTTTCAAGGATAACTTGGCAAGATTGACTTCTCTTGATCCAACTTAAAGCTTCCTTAACACCCAATGCTTCCACAAATTCTAGTGTGACCGACCCTTGGTAAAGCTTGGTAATTCCTTATATCAACAACCCTTGTGCGTCACGGGCCACAAAACCAACCCCAAACTGATTAATGTCAGCAAATATAGCGCCATCAACATTAACCTTAGTGTTATTCTCAAGTGGTGGTTGCCACTATTCAGCCCCGTCACCTAGCACAAAACCAACGGATAAATCACAGTAGAACTATGAGCAGCAAGCCATTGATTAAGGTAAGTTTTTGCCGAATAAACTATACTTTCTGCACTTGACAATTTGTTGTTCCAAACCTTGTCATTCCTTGCATTCCATATTGACCAACAAAGAGCAATCAAACGCTTTTTCTGGTCTAAATCAAGCACCAAAAAATTCGATAAACACCAGTCCAAAAACACTGCATTATCTTGCAGCAGTGTGCCTATGCCTTCTCTATTCCAGCAGAGTTGAGCGGCTGGACACTCCACAAGAGCATGTTAAATGGTCTCCTCATGACTATTGCAAACTGGACAAATAGTTGACACATTCACTCTTTTAGTTCTTAATTGAATCATAGTTGGAAGGCACCCTTGACAAGCTCTCCACACCAGATTTTTCATTTTCGAGGGGAGCTTCAATGCCCAAAATTTCTTCCAATAGGCTTCAAGAGCTGCTGTATCTTGAGTATTCTCCCCAATCATTTCTTGAATCATTTTATATGCACTTTTCACTATGAATAAACCCGAAACTTCACCAATCCAAGTGAGTTTCTCTTGCCCGTGACTATGCTGTACAGGAATTTGAAGGATAAGTCTTTGATCCCTCTATTCAAACAAATCAGCCACCAATTCTTCATCCCAGCCCGATCCATTAACAACCAGCAGATTACAAACCGAAACACCAACCAGTGTAGGGTGTTGAGTAGGGGTGTGCAGAAAGTCATCCGATCCAATCCCAACCGACCGATCCAATCCCAACCGATCCAATAGAATCGGATATCCAATCATAATTGGATCGGATCGGATGCAAATTTTAAAAATCCAATTGGATCGGATCGGATGTTGGATGAGACATCCGATCCAATGGATAACCGATCCGTTCCAATCCAATATCATCCAATGTCCATCCAATCATATTTAATATTTATAATTTTATATATTTAATTATTTTATTTAATATTTTATATATTATTTTATTATCTATGTTAGATTATTAGGTTTTAAATTATGTTTTCTCATATATAATTTTTTTCAATGAAATTAGCCTAAATAGTGGCTAAAATGGATTGGATTCATCCATGAGATCTATTGGATGGATCCAATCCAATCCAATAAAAAACCAGTTAAAGCATCCAATGGATGGAACCGATCCCATCCAATACATCCATTGGATCGGATCGAATTGGATGACTCAATTCAATTGGATTGGATCGGATGGAAAAATCCAATATCCAATAAATAATTGGATTGGATCGGATGGGTCCAAATCCATTGGATGTGATCCAATGAACACCCCTAGGTGTTGAGATGAAACAAACGGGTCCTGGGCATCAGGTAACCAAGGTTCACCCAAAACCGAGATAGAAGTACCATCTCCCACAGTCCAACGAACACCTTTAATCACCAGTTGACGAGCTTCAAGAACACTACACCAAACATAACTGGGGTTATTACCAATATCTGCTGAGAAAAAAAGAACCCCGAGGATAATACCTTGCCTTAAAGATTTTTGAGACAAGTGTCTCCAGTTGTGTAAGAAACCTCCAACCTTGCTTTCCCAACAATGCCAAGTTAAAACTTCTTAAGTACGAAAGCCCATTCCTCATTTTGTTTTGTGTGTACAAAGTTTCTTCCAAGACATCTAATGGATACCTTTAGGAGAGTTACTTGAAGATTGCCACCAAAACTTTGACATCAATCCTTCCATATCTTTTATGACTTCTTGTGGAATCAAGAAAACACTCATAGCATAGCTTGGGAGTGCTTGTGCCACCGTTTTTATTAATATCTCTTTGCCTGCTCGTGATAGAAACTTTGTACCATAGCCAAGTCTATTCTTCACTTTGTTTTTCAAGAAACCCAAGGCAACTGATTTATTCCTCCCCATCGAACTAGGCAAACCCAAATATAGACTATTTTCATCAGCCGTGGTCATCCCCAAGATAGAGTTTATTCTATCTTTCATGGAACTCAGGGTATTAGCGCTAAAAAAGATAGAAGATTTGGAGAAATTCACCTTTTGACCCGAGGCAAATTCAAATTTACTTAATACTTCTTGGATTTGCCGAGCTTCAGCTTTTGTAGCCTTACAGTAAAGGTAGCTATCGTCAGCAAACAACATATGAGATACTCTAGGAGCACCATTGGCCACTTTACAACCATGAAGCCATCCTCTTTGTTCAAATTTTGAAGCAATGCAGTGAAGCCTTCCGCACAAAGAATGAAGAGGTATGGTGATAAAGGATCACCTTTTTTATACCTCTTGTTGGAAGAATTGGGCCAACTTCATTATTACCATGAGTAACACAGTATTTTGCAGACTTGACACATTTCATAATGAGCTTAATCCAATTTTCAACAAAGCCTAACTTCCGTAACATTGCCTCAAGAAAGTCCCACTCAATGAGATTATATGCTTTGCTCATATCCAATTTTAGAGCCATAAAACCTTCTTTCCCTTTCGCTTCCTTTTGAGGTAATGCAAAACCTCAAAAGAAACTAGAATGTTGTCCGAAATCAACTTACTAGGGATAAATGCACTTTGATTTTCAGATATGATTGAATCCATGTAAGGCTTCATCCTATTCACCACGACTTTTGTTATAATCTTGAACAAGACATTGCATAAGGCAATAGGATGAAGATCCGGCATACGTTCCAAGTTTCTCTTCTTTGGAATAAGCACTACATTAGCATCACCACACCCATCGGCAAGGAACCCATCTTCAAAAAAAGAACGGACATTCTTAACCACTCATCTCCCACGATAGACCAACACTTTTAAAAGAATGCAGGAGTCATCCCGTCAGGTCTCGGACTCTTATCAAGATACATTTGGAAGACTACTTTTCGAACCTCTTCCTCCTCAACTGGTTGACACAGTTCTGAATTCATCAAATCAGTCACCACACTAGGAACACAGTCAACAACTTCATCACACTCACAACCTAAAGCTTGAAATAATTCTTGAAAGTAATTTGACACAACCAAAGGCAAGTCCGACTCCCATGAGACCCAATTGCCTTGTGTATCTCTCAGTTGGGTAAGCTGATTGTTTTTTTTTCCTACTACTAGCAACCTCATGGAAATAACTGCTATTATGATCCCCCTCCTTTAACCAGAACTGTTTAGCCCGTTGCTTCCAAAAACTCTCCCTTTGATCAAACGCATCATAGAGTTTCTTCTTGATTTCGGCATATCTTTGAACGAAAACAGTATCCCTCAAACCATGAAGTTTCTTCAAGTCCGCCTTATAGCTCTTAATACAATGATTTAGAGTACCAATTAGCTCCTTGCCCCACACAGATAACTTCTCAGCACATATTTTAATTTTACTAGAAATGCTGATATGTTGTTCCTGGGACCAAACATCACAAACAATTTCAAAGCAAAATGGCTCCTTTAACCAAGAATTTTCAAAACGAAATCTACGACTAGGAGTAAAGTTATTCACCACAATCGGTTCAAGAAACAAAGGAGAGTGATCCGAAGTAGCAAAACCCATATTAGAAAGACTAGCTGATTGAAATAATTGATTCCAAGTTGTGGAAACAAGAGTTCTATCAAGACATACCTCAATCCAAGCATTAGTCTCTCTTCCTTTTTCCCAAGTGTATTGGTGGCCTTGCAGCTCGAGATCATCCAAGCCACAATGAAGCAAATTTTGTTGAAACCCAGTTAACAACCATTGGGGATATGGGCGCTCTCCTCTCTTATCCTCTTGACGAACAATGTTGTTAATGTCTTCTATAACACACCAAGGAAGTGGTGAACGGTCCTTTAAACTTCGAAGAAGTGTCCATGAATCGCTTCTTCTATTACGGTTGGGCTCTCCATAAACACCGGTAAGACGCCAAGTTGGAGAAGTAGGGGATATTGAAACTTGCAAGTCAATGTGATTCTTAGAATAACCCAACAAAGTGCCTGAATCATTATTTTTCCACAGCATTGCAATACCACCCGAAGCCCCATTAGCATCCACTACAAAGACACCATCAAAATCCAAAGCCTGGGCCAAGCCCACCACTTTTGATTTATTACATTTTGTTTCACACAAAAATATAAAATCGAGTCTCTTTTGAAAAACAATTTCTTTTAGGAATTGAATGGTTTGTTGGTTCCCAAGCCCCCGGCAATTCCAACTCAATACATTCATAATGATTGGCGGGCCTGGAAACCAACACCCACCTCCATCAAGTTTTTTGAATTTTCATACTGGGCTCCGTTAACATTGTCTTCTAAATTTGAAATGTCCATATTGTGTACCCCCTCATTAGGAATACTTATCTCATGACCCAACTCCAAATGCTGAATTTCATTAAACCCAACATCTTTTTCTAAGCCCATTCTTCTCCTTTTATTATCAATAAAAGTCAACCCAATATTCAAATCAAGTTCGGCTAGCCCCTGTATCACTTTCTCATTTTCCCTCCCTAAAATCAGGGATTGATCCTTATTGATTGCTCCTCCATTAATATTGTCAACTCTCCTCATAGCTGGTTCTTCATTAGTAACACGAGAATCAGGGTGTAATAATGGGGGTCCCCAATTTTCGGCAATCATAGTTCTCTGCCTTCCCGTGACTGGTGCACCTTGATCACTCCGGCGACCATCTCTGGAACTGCTTGCTTCTGAGCGATCATCTGTTCTATTCTTCACTGCAAGACCTGATCGTAACCACCGTGAACCATCAGCATAGTTCCTTCGTCTTGGGGCAGCCTTCAAATCAAGACTGTACTCATGGACAAGTTGTTCTTTCGGAACTTCAAAATTTTTTTCGCAAAATCTCTCAGAGTGTCCAAGAACACCACAAATAAAGCAAAAGGTTGGCAAGTCTTCATATTTAAACAGAACTTGACAAGTCGAACCGCCTCAGATTTCTAGTTTCTTCTTCTTTTTGAGTGGCATGTCCACTCTAATCTTCACTCGAATACGCAAATAGTCACGCCAAACACCGGAGAAATTGTTAGGGTCAGACTTAACAAAGGCTCCAATGTAGTTTCCCACCCCTTGAATCACTCGTTCTGACATAAAGCCCACTGTCATGTTGTGTAGTTGCACCCATAATTCTAGTTTCAGCAATGGTATATTTCTAGGATTCTCTCCATGTTTCACCCATTCAAAGATTAGAGGTGCACGATTAAACGTCCAAGGACTCCCCTTTATAACTCGTTCTATATCAACTTCATGATAAAATTGAAATAAGAATAAATTTGGATCAAGTTCTTTCACATACAAACCTCTTCCCGGCTGCCAAAGAGTGGCGAATTTATTTTGCTTAGCCTGAAAATCAATGGATCGATTGGTCAAAAAATGTCCTACCAGCAACCATCTATCATCTATTTCCGCTAATCCATCAGCCCCTGACTCAAAGATAAGACCTTATTCATCATCATCATGGATTGAAAACGCCGCATATTGTTCTTCCATCCTGGTTAGAAAGAACACTCACCAATAGTCGGATTAATACAAAAAAACAAACGAAACTTCGAAGACCACCTTCAACAATACAAACAAACTAGCTACCGTTGCAAATCAACACACCATGTCACAAGACAAGACTTAGTACAATCTTAAATAAGTCAAGTTACCTTTGGCCTATTTAATCCGACAGTAATTGATAAAATTTTATGAAAACATCTTCAAGAAAAAATTACCTTTACACATGTCTTAAACTCTTGCAAATCTTGAATTTTATTTTCCTTGTGGTACTCTTAGTCCTTTTGCTATGGAATATAGTTAGTATAATTTTCTTAAGTTGTATATAAATATATACTATTAATGGAATACAAATCAATTATTCTCTTCACAATTATTTACATGGTATCAAAAGCAAAATTCAAAATTTAAAGTTAAGGTTTATCCCAAAGTTGAGGTTTGCAATTAGGGTTTGTTCTTTATCTTTTCTTAGGTTCAATTTTCAGAAAACACTTTTAGAGAGCACGTGAACTCTCATTGTTGGCACCAACAAAATGCCCAGCTACCGATCTATAGAACCCCAAAATTTGGTGGACGGAACCGTCACGCGTGAGCCACACGCGCCTCCTGAAGCTTTGGCAACAACCCCCACGCAGCAGGGCATGAGTGCGTGTGAGGTTCTAGTCGTTTCTCTGCTAGTTTACTTTTTCGGTGTTTCTAACCTTGTGTCGCATCCGATCCGACCATTATTTTCCTCTTTTGGGATTGTTGAGGTTTTTTTGCCATCCTTTGGTGTGATTTTTTGTTCTTTATCTCTTTGGTCTTGCTTCGCTATTTTACAATTATGGCAATAAATAAATCAACTATTGTGATGGACATGGTGCCGATAATGTCTAAAATTATTGATCATAAACTCAATGATTCAAACTATTTGGATTGGAGCAAGACTATTTGTCTCTATTTATGGAGTATTGACAAAGATGATCACTTGACTAGAGATCCTCCAAAATCAGATTCGAAGGATATAGTCAATTTGACATGGCTTAAGGAGGATGCTCGCTTAATTGTGTGAAAACACAAGTTCTTTCTAGGTCTAACTTCTCATCTTTGCAAGATGCCTTTAGTTGTGTTCTCCGCACTGAAACTACTCCATATGCTTCGCTTACTAGTGCTTTGGTAAGTCGCATAATAGTGATGCGTCTGGGAGATCTTCTACCTCAAGTAAGAGAAATGGGGATATTCACAAGGGTTTGACAATTGAACATCGAATTCTAGATGCATTTTGTTTTTTGCAACTATTATAAAAAGTATGGCCACACCGAAATTGATTTAAAAATTAGCAAAGAAATTTCACTAATATTGTAAGCATTGATGAGCCATCTGACAAATCATTCGTTATTTCTGCTGATGAATTTCCTAAGTACTCACGGTACCAGAAATCACTTAAGTTTTCATCTCCTTATGTCACTACTATTGTTGATTTATGTAAATCTAATACATGTGTTAGGTTATAATTAGCCTATATTTCGGGTCTTTAAAGTTAGCATTATCTCGTCTATTGGTGTCTTTTGGAGAGTTTTACGCTTGATTTTCATTATTTCAGGTTCCCGGGGTGTTAAAGTTTGAATTCAGTCAAATGGCGAAAAACTGGGACAAACTTGGAAAAAAATTGGAAAATTCGGCTCCAGACGCATCAGTAGTCGCAACCTCCAGAGAGCCAGGTCGCGACCCTTTTTCCTGGTCGCGACCCTGGTCGCGACTTTGAGAATTGGCAAAAACTCGGTTTTTCGAGTTTTGCCTGTAGTCGCGACCAGCTTAAATGCTAGTCGCGACTAGGTACGAAAATCGCAGATTTGACATAATTTTAATTTTTCTCTCAATTGGAGGCACACCACTCATCCCTATATAAGGAATACGACATTGAAGGTCAGAGGGAAGCAAAAACAGACCTAATAGTGGAGGCAAGTGGAGAGGAAGCTATCTTGAAGACCCGGAGCGATACCACCTTCTAGTTTCTTTCTTTTACCCTTTTAATTCTTCTTTATGTTTGTTTTTAATTCTGAATTAATCATGGATGTTTTTAGAGTTATTATGAACTAAATTTCCCAATAAGGGAGGATGATGATTGTTGTTTAAGTTTATGCCTAGTTAATAAATAATTGTCATTCCTTCATCTTATGTGTGAATACTATCTTTATTTGTGTTTAATTCCATGTGCAAGCTTGATCACCTTTTACATGTTTAATGATCTCAATTCGAAATCTGAAAAGTGAGAATTGAGAATGCTAAAATTTGGATAGTCTAGGTTCTGATGTAAAACGAAAGTATTTACATAGCCTCAGTGACTAATAGACTATTGCTTAATGCTGATTTTGTGTTGATTTAATTAAGAAGTTAATTAGAGAACATATTATTTAGAACCTAAAAGATCTGAAAAGAGTTAGGTTAATTTATAATCTATCATTCACATTGAGACAAGGATAGCAATTAGGTATTAACATAGGTAGCTTATCAACAGGATTCACCTCCCTAATCTCTCATCTTGATTAATCTTCGTTTATTTTCTCTTTAATTTCTGAGTTATTTACTTTCAAATTGCAATCTTATTATTTTACCGAATAGAATCATAAGTATAGTTTAGTAGTACTTAATCCAATTCCCTGTGGTTCGACCTCACTTGCGTGAGATACTACTTGATTGCGTACACTTGCGTATAAATATAATTTTCGTAACAAGTTTTTGGCGCCGTTGCCGGGGAATTGTTTAAAGATTAATATTACACAAAATTATACTAACTTCTACTTTGGTATATTTTCTCTTGCTGATTTTTCTAACCTTTTTCTTGCAATATTTTCGTGATCTATTTCAGGAATCATAAGTGTATGCGCCGTCAAGGACAAGCTGTGATATTACCAGTTGATCCCGAAATCGAGAAAACTTGTAGGAGAAACCGAAAGAACAAGAGGCAAGAGGGAGTTTCAGCAACTGCTGAAACTTCAGAAATCATGGCTGCTAATGCTGCAAACAATGGAGGCAATAACGGTAATAATGGTGGCGCAGTAGAAGATCAAGCTAATGGCCGCAGCTTGAGAGATTACATTCTCCCTACTCTGACGGGAGTGCAGTCGTGTATCAGGCCACCGGCAGTGGATGCAAATAACTTTGAGATAAAACCTGCCATACTTCAAATGGTGCAGTCTTCAGTTCAGTTTGGTGGCCTCCCTTCTGAAGATCCTAACCTGCATCTCTCTAACTTCATGGAACTCTGTGAAACTTTTAAAGTTAATGGAGTTAGTGATGATGCTATTCGACTGAGACTGTTCCCATTCTCTCTTAGAGAACGAGCCAAGAGTTGGCTAAACTCCTTGCCACCCAACTCTATCGCCACCTGGAATGATCTGGCAACGAAATTCTTGTCAAAGTTCTTTCCTCCAGCCAAGTCTGCAAAGCTGAGAGGAGAAATCAATAACTTCTGCCAACAAGATAATGAATCTCTCCATGAGGCTTGGGAGAGGTTTAAAGATCTGATCAGAAAGTGCCCTCATCATGGTATAGAGAAGTGGATGCTAGTCCACAACTTCTACAATGGGTTGGTAGGAAACACTAGAACTTTAATAGATGCAGCAGCTGGAGGAGCCTTGATGAGGAAGAGTGCTAATGAGGCTTATGATCTATTGGAGGAGATGGCTCTAAACAATCAGCAGTGGCCAACTGAAAGGAGTCAATCAAAGAAGGTAGCTGGTGTGTTAGAGGTTGATGCCATCACAAAGTTGACAGCACAGGTTGAGGCATTGACAAAGCTAGTTGCAGGGCAAGCTAAACAAGCCCAAGTTGTTTGTGAGTTATGTGGAGGAAGTCATCACTTTTTAGAGTGTCAAGCTGATGTGGATGATTTGCCAATGGATGAAGCTAAAGCCATTGGAAATTATTCACAGAACAACAACAACAACTATGGGTTCAACCAGGGTAATAACCGAAGAAACAGTGGGTTCTATCAGCAACAAAATCAGAACCAGAATCAGAATCAACAGTTTAATCAGCAACAAACCTCTGGTGGAAATTCTAGTTTGCACACAGATTTATTGCTTCAATTCATGACTGAAACTAGATCTTCAATCAAAGACCTGCAGACACAGATGGGCCAACTAGCAACTCAAGTAGCAACCCGTCCTCAAGGAAATTTGCCTAGCACAACTGAAGTAAACCCCAAAGAAAACTGCAAAGCAATTACCCTGAGAAGCAGTAAAAATTATGATGGTCCTGAAATGCCACAACTAGTGAATGGAGAAAAGGAGAATGAAGAGCAACCAATGTCAACCCCAACACCCACTTCAACGAAGGCTATTGATAGTCAAACACAACCACAGCAGTCTCCACCAACTAATAGTGATCACCATGTAAAAATACCATACCCTCAAAGGCTTAGAAAGTCAAGCTTAGACAAGCAGTTCACCAAATTCCTGGAAGTTTTCAAAAGACTTCACATTAACATTCCCTTTGCTGAAGCTTTAGAGCAGATGCCAAGTTATGTGAAGTTTATGAAGGAAATCCTGTCAAAGAAGAGAAAGATGGAGGATTATGAGACAGTGGCTCTAACTGAAGAGTGCAGCGCCATCCTACAGAAGAAACTCCCTCCTAAACTCAGAGATCCAGGGAGTTTCACTATTCCTTGTACTATTGGGAAAATTGAGGGAATAAATGCACTTTGTGACTTGGGAGCCAGCATTAACTTGATGCCTCTATCGGTGTTTAAACGATTGTAGCTAGGTGAAGCAAAGCCAACAACAGTAACTCTCCAATTGGCGGACCGATCACTAGCCCATCCTAGAGGAGTCATTGAGGATGTGTTAGTTAAGGTTGACAAGTTCATCTTTTCAGCTGACTTCATCGTTTTGGATATGGAAGAAGATAGCAATGTCCCAATTATTCTTGGGAGACCATTCTTGGCAACTGGCCAAGCCTTGATCGATGTTCAGAAGGGTGAATTAAAGCTGAGAGTCCAAGGAGAAGAAGTGGTCTTTAATGCGCTAAAGGCTATGACGTACCCAAAGGCAAGTGATAACTGTTTCTTTATTGACTTGATTGATGAAATGGTGAGTGAGAAAAAGCTGCTAGATGATCCTCTTGAACTAAGTCTAACTGAAGATGAATTGACGGAGCAAGAAGGACAAGAGGTCATGGGTTATGTGAAGTGGCTTGATTCCTATGGGCCCTTGGACAGAAGATATTTTGAGGAATTGGGAGCAGTTCCAAAAGAGCTAAAGCCATCTACTGAAAAGCCTCCAGAACTTGAATTGAAGGTGCTTCCTAGTCACTTGAGGTATGAATTTTTGGGTCAAGATAAAAAGCTGTCAGTTATTGTTTCAGCTTCTCTCGACGTGGGCGATAGACTTCTGAGGGTACTCCGAGCTCATAATAAGGCCATCGCTTGGACACTAGGTGATGTCAAAGGAATCAGTCCTTCAACAGTGATGCATCGAATTCTCATGGAAGACAATGCCAACCCAACAATTGATGCTCAACGAAGACTTAATCCACCCATGAAAGAAGTTGTCAGAAAAGAAGTAGTTAAGTGGTTGGATGCTGGAGTTGCTTATCCTATTTCAGATAGTAAGTGGGTTAGCCCGATGCAAGTGGTCCCAAAGAAAGGTGGAATGACGGTGATCAAGAATGAAAAGAATGAGTTGATTCCTACAAGAACAGTCACTGGTTGGAGGATCTGCATCGATTACAGGAAACTCAACAAAGCAACAAGAAAAGATCACTTCCCTTTGCCCTTCATTGATCAAATGCTAGACAGATTGGCGGGGCAAGAATATTACTGTTTTCTTGATGGATATTCTGGATACCACCAGATAGCTATAGCACCTGAAGATCAGGAGAAGACTACTTTCACATGTCCCTACGGTACCTTTGCTTTCAGAAGAATGCCCTTCGGCTTGTGCAACGCCCCTGCTACTTTTCAAAGGTGTATGATGGCTATCTTTTCAGATTTGATTGAATCTTGTATTGAAATTTTTATGGATGATTTCTCAGTGTTTGGTTCTTCCTTCGATCATTGTTTGGAAAATTTGGAAAAAGTGCTAACAAGGTGCGAGAAGTCTAACTTGGTGTTAAACTGGGAGAAGTGCCACTTTATGGTAACAGAAGGAATTGTTCTTGGGCACAAAATTTCAAAGGCACGAATTGAGGTGGATAAGGCTAAAGTTTCAACAATAGAAAATCTGCCACCTCCAGTTTCTGTAAAAGGAGTGAGGAGTTTCCTAGGACATGCTGGCTTCTACCGCAGATTTATCAAGGACTTCTCCAAAATCTCAAAAACTTTATCTAACTTACTTGTCAATGGTGTTCCATTTGAGTTTGGAGAAGAATGTTTAAAAGCTTTCAACATTTTAAAGGAGAGATTGATTACAGCACCGATAGTAACTTCACCAAATTGGGAATTGCCGTTTGAGTTGATGTGCGACGCAAGTGACTATGCCATTGGAGCGGTTTTGGGTCAAAGAGTTGACAGAGTATTCCACACAATCTACTATGCTAGTAGAACTCTGAATGATGCTCAATTAAATTACGCCACTACAGAGAAAGAAATGTTGGCAATAGTGTTTGCTTGTGACAAATTTCGACCCTACCTGATTGGAAATAAGGTAATTGTCTACACAGATCATTCAGCAATCAAATACCTTATGACCAAGAAGGATGCAAAACCAAGACTGATTCGGTGGGTACTTCTACTTCAAGAGTTTGACTTAGAGATAAAAGATAAAAAGGGCACCGAAAACCTGGTAGCAGACCACTTGTCAAGATTAGAGCTGGAAGAGAGTCAGAATACAAAGGAGGTACAAATAAATGAGCAATTTCCTGATGAACAACTCTTTAGTGTGAGGGAAAACCTGATGGTACCGTGGTACGCTGACTATGTTAATTTCTTGGCTGCAAAAATAACTCCTCCCGAGCTTTCGCGTCAACAATTGAAGAAATTCTTTTCTGAGGTGAAACATTACTATTGGGAAGAACCAATCCTCTACAAGCACTGCACTGATCAGACAATAAGGAGATGTGTGCCTGAAGAGGAGATGTTTTCTATCCTAAATCATTGTCATGCTTTACCATGTGGAGGACATTTTAGTGGAAATGAAACGGTACCGCAAAGGTGTTGCAAAGTGGATTCTTTTGGCCAACGCTATTCAAGGATGCTACTACCTTTGTAAAGGCATGTGATCGTTGTAAACGAACAGGTAATATCTCAAGAAGAAACAAGATGCCTTTAACAGGAATTTTAGAAGTTGAATTGTTTGATGTGTGGGGAATAGACTTTATGGGTCCTTTTCCTTCATCCTTTAGCAATCAGTACATTCTTTTGGCTGTCGATTATGTGTCTAAATGGGTCGAAGCTTCAGCTACACCTCAAAATGATGGAAAGACAGTTCTCCGCTTCTTACAAAAGAACATTTTTACTCGGTTTGGTACTCCTCGAGCAATAGTAAGCGATGAAGGGAGTCACTTCTGTAACAAGCAGTTTGAAGCACTTCTTTCAAGATATGGTGTCTGACATCGAACTGCTTTACCATACCATCCCCAAAGTAATGGCCAAGCTGAAATTTCTAATCGAGAGATTAAGATGATTCTAGAGAAAACAGTGCAAAGATCAAGGAAAGATTGGTCAAGAAAATTAGATGACGCATTGTGGGCATACAGAACTGCTTTCAAAACACCGATTGGCATGTCCCCATATCGGTTGGTGTTTGGAAAGGCTTGTCATCTACCGGTGGAGTTAGAGCATAGAGCTTTTTGGGCCATGAAGACTCTTAACATGGAACTAAAAGCTGCAGGGGAGAAAAGACTGTTACAGCTGAATGAGCTAGATGAGTTTCGGAACGAAGCCTATGAAAACGCAAAGATATACAAGGAGAGAACTAAAAAGTGGCACGATCAAGGTCTAGTACGGAAAGAATTTCAACCAGGGCAGCAAGTGTTACTCTTTAATTCAAGGCTGAAACTGTTTCCTGGAAAGTTGAAGTCGAGGTGGTCAGGACCATTCACGGTGGTCAAGGTGTTTCCTTATGGAGCGATGGAGTTAAAAGGTGAAAGTCCAGCAACTTTCAAAGTTAATGGACAGCGTTTAAAGCTCTACTTGGGAGGTCAATTTGACCAAGCCAAGTCCGCCATGATCTTGGCGCCACTTTGAAGTGCAAGGCTCAGCGTCCAGCTGTATGACGATAAAGACAGCGCTTCTGGGAGGCAACCCAAATATTTTTCGTTAGACTTTTGATTATGTTTTAGTGTGCTTTAGTATTGTTAGTATTTTCAATTTTTAGATTAGTACCACACATTATTTCTTTTTAATTGAATCGTGAAAAGCGTGAAAAAAAAATATTTTTTTCGACCTGGAGCCCAGTGGTCGCGACTAGACTTTGGCCAAGTCGCGACCTATTTTCCAGGTCGCGACCCCAGTCGCGACTTCATGATTTTCCAGAAAGGCATAAAATTCGATCGTAAGCTAGTCGCGACTAGCCTTAGGCCAAGTCGCGACTTGCTCACGAAAACTTCTATAAATTCAAACTTTCCCCCTCATTCAACCCTACACCAACAAATTTCAAATCCTCTCAGCCGACCCTACCTCTTTCCATCTCAAAAATTCAATTTTTCATCTCCAATCTTCAATTTTTTCATCTTTTCTCAAATTTCTTAAACCCAATCTATTCAAAAACCCAATTTCACTAAACAATCTACACATATCATCAAAACCCACACCAAAAATAACCCATAATAGCCCAAATCCAAAAATCACCATTGTCTTCAACTTCAACCTCAAGCTTTCAAGAACATTCAACAATGGAGGTGGAGTAAAGCTTTTTCGGGTTTGTAAGTATCACTTTCTTCATTCTTTAAAGAATTTGATTAACTTTTTTTTAGATTTTGAGTGATATAAATGTGTGTTGTGCAAAAATATTGTTGATATTGGGTTTGTCATTATTGTATTGTGGTATTGAGTGTTTGGGAATATTGTTTGAGTGAATTTTTATTTTTGGGATAGAGAAAATTTAAGGGGAAGTGCTGCCCAATTTTTTTTTTTTTTTAGAAAAAAAAGTTTCAGAAAAAAAAATCAAAAAAAAAAAAAACATGGCACCAAAGAGGACTAGGAATGTAGAGGAGGGTTCGTCTTCAAACCCACCACCAACAGGTTTTGATTGAACCCGCTTTGGAAATATCGAGGCCCACAATCGCTTCGTGAGGTTAAAGAATAGGGCTTATATTGAAGATCGGGGTATTGAATTCCCGGAAAATCCCTTGAGGCGCCAACCTCGGTTTGGAACAATCAGAGCTCAAATAGAAAGAATGAAGTGGGGAAGCTTTGTAGATACTCGGGGTCGGGCTAATGTTACTATGGCTTGTGAATTCCTTGCGAATTAGCCCGACCGCCGGAATGGGGAAGTGAAGGTGCGTGGAAAGAAAGTTCCCGCCACTGGTGATGCATTCAATGTGATGTTCTCTGTCCCAGATTACACTAGGGAGGAACAACGCCTCCGAATTATTGAAGAGGAAGATCAGTTTGATATGGTGGATGTGGCAGAGACAGTGGGATTTCCTGGGTTGAGGTTCCATGACAATGATGGCACCGAGGGGTCGCCAAATATTTTATACCGGTGTGAGCTGAACCCGGTGGCAAAAACATGGCTGTACTTTGTGAGTGCTCGGTTAGTGCCCAACAAGCATTTTTCCGATGTCCAAATGGATCGCCTGAAATATGTGTACGCCATAATGAAGGGGTACAACATTAACATTGGACAAGTCATAAGGCAAAGCATTGAGCAAATCGTGCAAGGAGCCACGGGAGGTGGTTTTGGTTTGGCAGGAGTTATCACAGAACTCTGCGGGGCATATGAAGTTCCCCAGTTAGAGTATGACAACACGGTGTTGCCACTTCGCAAGATGGATATCGCCTTTGTCAACAGGCTGAAAGAGCCACACCCCTATGGCCAGCCACCACCTGATGCACCGCAAGGGCGTAGGCGGCAACGTGAGCCTAGTGTTGAAGAAGAAGAGGAGCAACCCCTACAATTGCCTGGGCCCATCGATCCTACAACACAATACACTCATGCACAGCTGAGTTATATAATTCAGCAGAACAACCACATGCAACAATACATGGTGCAAATGAGTATTTATGATGAGGGACAAGTTCAGCAACTCAACTCTCTTATCAACAGAATGAACATTGGGATTGATGACCCGAACTATTTAGCACAACCTCCTCGGTTTTATCCCTATGACCAGCCGCCACCACCCAACCCTTTCCGAAAGGGTCTCAGGTAAGTTTCTTCTCTCTGCATATTACTGTATACATTGGGGACAATGTAATATTTAGTTTGGGGGGAGAGACTTAAAAATTTTCAATTCTGCACTTTAATTTCTGCATTTTAATTTTCTGTTTTTAGTTTTTTGCTTTAGTTAAGGAATGGCAATAAGCTTGATGATAGTTGTATACTGCTGATTAGTGTGATGTGATCTGAAATTGCAAAATAACTGTGTGCTTGATTCTGCTAACTCTTTGGATTAGTTTGGATGCTTAGAAACCTGTGTTTAATTGTACTTACTCAATCTGTGAAAATTGTTATAACTGTTTTACTATGGTTTGTGGTAAGATTAACAGGATAGCTTAGAACTTGCATGTTTATTCTTTTGAGGCAAAATCCTTGATAGTGTTCAATTGGAATATGACTTAGGCATTTGTTGGATAGTTTGAGCCTTTCAAGCCTACCGTAATAATGTGTATCCCTAGTTACCCTTTTGAGCCTTAACCTGTTGTGTTTTTCACCCACTGATTTGAAATTTTGCAACCACACTATTAATTTTTGTTTTCACCATGATTATCCATGATATCATAAGCTACATGATTAGTTTGGGGGAGGAAAAACATTTAGTGTGAGGAAATAGTGAGAGGGAGAAAATTTTGTAAGATTGAGAAGAAAAAAATTGTGTAATTCAATGTCACTGAGAAAAATATGAAAAAAAAACACTATGAAAAAAAAAAAGTAAAAATATGTGTTCAAAAAAAAAAAGTAAAGTATATGATTTCAGTGCTGTTGGAAAATAATAAATATATCTTCTCTCAATCTTGGTAAATGTGGGAACACTATGGGGTATCTAAATTATTGCATCTCATTCTCTCCCGATCATAATTTATTTCAGGATCTTATGACAAAATAGATTATTGGTAAAGGACATGGATCTGACAGCTTAAATCTTCTTGATCCACTTCCACCAATCTCTATTGCTTGTCCAAGTGTTGCTTCTACTTTTGAGGCTCATTCTCGTTTAGGTCATCCATTCCTTCCTTTGCTCAAGAAACTTGGTCCTCAATATAGTAATGTATCTTCATTAGATTGTGAATCATGTTGGTTTTTCAAACATTATCGTGTTAGTTTAAGTCCTCGAGTCAATAAACGTGCCAGTGCTCCTTTTGACTTAGTTTTTTTGATGTTTTGGGTCCTTCTCCTATTTTTTCTAAACCTAAATTCAGGTATTCCATTAATTTTGTAGATGATTATTCTCGTGTAACGTGGTTATATTTAATGAAAAATTGTTCTAAGTTGCTTTCTATATTTTGTGCCTTTTGTGCGGAGATTTCAAAATCAATTTAATGTGTTTGTTCGTACTTTGCGAAGTGATAATGCCAAGGAATATACATCTGCTCAATTTCAATCTTATATGATCTCTAATGGCATGCTTCTTGAAACTTCTTGCATTGATACGACATTCCCAAATGGAGTAGCAAAATGTAAAAACAGACATCTTCTTGAAATTGGGTGTGCCTTCTTGTTCCAAATCCAAGTTCTCAAACCTTGTTGGACCGATGTTGTTTCCATAACATGTTTTCTCATCAGCTGCATGCCATCCTCTATACTTAATGGTGAGATCCCATTTAAAATTCTTTTTCTTGGTAAGTCACTATTTCCATTTGCTCCTCGGATATTTAGTAGTATTAGTTTTGCTTGAGATGTTCGTCCACATGTCACCAAATTAGATCCTAAGTCATTGAAGTGTGTCTTTCTTGGTTATTCTCGTCTAGAAATGATATATGTGTTATTGTCCCGATCTTAATAAAAATCTTATTTCTATCAATGTTACTTTTGTAGAAAATATACCTTATTTTTCATCTTCACCTACTCTTACACGTCAAGAGAGGATGATGATTTGTTGGCATATTTTTTCCACGCCTAACATGTGTTCTAATGAGTCTCTTGTTCCTCCATTGCAATGGTCACAGCTCAACATGCCTACACCTCATCAGCCTCCTATTAAAGTGTACTCTAGGCGTCCGACTCCTCTACCTCATGCTTCATGTCCTACACGTACGTTTTCGCCATTAGATTTGGACCTAAGTGATGATCTTCCTATTGCACTTTACAAAGATAAACGCAAATGTACCTATCATATTTCTTATAATCATTTGTCCTCATCTTTTGCTCATTTGTTGCTTTTCTTGATTCTATTTCGATACCTAAAAATGTTCGTGAAGCCTTAACTCATCTTGGTTGGCTTGCTACAATAATAGAATAGATGAATGCTATAGATGCGAACGGTACTTAGGACTAGGCTGTTTTACCTTCAAGAAAATGGGATATTGGGTGCAAATGGGTATTCACAGTTAAGGTGAATCCAAATGGCATACGTGCTTGCTTAAAGGCTCGTTTTGTTGCTAAGAGTTATGCTCAAACTTATGGAGTAGACTATTGTGATACTTTTTCTCCTGTTGCTAAGTTGACATCCATCCGGATGTTCATTTCCATGGCAGCTACTCATCATTGACCTTTGCATGAGCTCGATATCAAAAATATTTTTTTATGGAGATCTTCAGGAAGAGGTGTATATGGAGCAACCTCCTGTGTTTGTTGCTCGGGGGAGTCAAGGCAAGCATGTCGTCATTGCAAATCTTTGTGTGGAATAAAACAAAGTCTTTGTGCTTGGTTTGGTAAATTTAGTCAAGCTGTTGAAAAATTTGGTATGTTGAAAAGTAAGTCCGACCATTTTGTATTCTATAAAAGACCAACTGCCAGGATTATTTTATTGATTGTGTATGTGGATGATATGGTTATTACCAGACATGATACTAGAGGCATCTCATCCCTTAAATTATTCTTTCATACCAGTTTCACACAAAAGATTTGGGGGTCCACAATTATTTCTTGGGAGTTCAAGTCACTTAGAGTAAACAATGCATTTTTCTATCTCAAAAGAAATGTGTACTAGATTTGTTAATCGAGACAGGAAAATTGGGAGCAAAACCTTGTAATACTCTAATGAATCCTGTTGTGCACCTTACAAGAGATGGGGAACCATTTGAACACCCTGAAAAGTATCACAAGTTGGTTAAAAAGTTGAATTATCTTACTGTGACTCGTCCATATATTACATTCTATGTTAATGTGGTCAGACAGTTTATATCATCTCCAACAATTCATCATTGGGAAACATTAGAGCAAAGTTTGTGTTATTTGAAAGGAGCACCTGAACCAGACATCGTGTACACAAATCATGGGCACACTCATATTAAGCATTTCTCAAACGCAGATTTGGCAGGTTCTAAGGTCGATAGAAGATCCACTTCAGGTTACTGTATTTTTGTTGAATGGAATTCGATTTCTGGGAAGAATAAGAAGTAGAATGTTGTGTCATGATCTAATGCAGAGTTACAATATAGAGCTATTGTAGAGTGTGTGAGGTGATATGTATATATCCGCTATTAGCTGAAGGAGGACTCAAAATTTCAAAACCAGATAATCAAGTTGATTTTCATATTGTATCTAATCTTGTGTTTTATGAGCACACCAAGCACATCGAAATTGATTGTCATTTTATTTGTGAGAATATTCAACAAGGTTTCATCTCGATTGGATATGTAAATACTAGAGAGCAACTAAGAAACATCTTCACAAAAACTCTTAATAGAGTGCGAGTTGATTATTTTTGTAACAATCTAGGTATGATCAACATATATGCTTCAACTTTGAGGGAGAATATTAGATATGTTATTAGTTGTAAAATGAACTAGAAAATAAACTACTAAATTTGGTTTATTCTCTTAATTTCCTAGTATAACTTTCCTGTATAAATATATACTATAATCTTAATTGAATATAAGTCAATTATTCTCATCACCAAGAAAAAAAAATGTGATATTAGTGGACTTCTAGGAGCTATACAAACACCCCTAGACAATCGCGACTAAACAAAATCAGTCAACAAAGAGGATAAGCCACAAGTGCGCAAGACAAACAAATAAGGCAACAAAAGATTCCCTTTCCTAAGCCCACGGTAGGCTTTAAATCTCCCGCTATCAACCTGTAGAATATGACATTGATCCCACACAATTCATGATGAAGTTAATCCATGATTTCACAAAACCCAATCTTTTCATCATGGCTCTAAGAAATACTCATTCCCCAATCTCCTAATTTAGAAGCAATATGCCCGTTCTGCTTCGTTTATGATGCTCAACCCAATGCATAGCCTCAAAACCCAAAATATTATCAATCTTTCTGGAACAAACACACTTTGGTTGTCATTAATAATCAGAGCAAGAACAGGCCTGAAATCCTTCGCATGGTTCATTCAATTTTGGAATCAAGGACACGAGAGCCATTAAATTATGGAATAAGCATATATGAGAATGTAAGTTTGTGTGTGAATTGTAAATACTTTGAGTCTGAAGTTAAATCAAAAAAGTAAAAGTATAAAAAGAGATGAATTGCTAAAAATTATGTAGTTCATAAGTACTTCAACTTTAAGCACCCAAATACTTATATAAATATATTATATATAAAAATTACATTTCTACGACTCTGAAGAGCCAGAGGAACACAAAATGTTGTTATGGTAGTTATGGTAGGGACTGACAGTGGAGCAAATACATGTCAATCAATTGAAGCAATTATTCACATTAACTATTTAGTAAATAGTAAATACTATACAGCTGATGAAAACAAACAATTTTAAATAATTGAACTCTATTATAAACTCCTAAAATAAACTTACTTGCACAATATTTTGCAGCATCAATTAGTGGTCAGAAGAATGCCCGGCTACCATAGAACACCCTTGATCCATCCTTTTTTTTGTCAACTTCTAATTTGTTGTTATGGTTTTGAATAGCTTCACTACGATCTTGACATTCTGTCTTATCAACCTCCATTGGCAGCTTCATATTTGCCAAAGACTCAGTGAATTGTTGCATGCTTCTCATGTACATGTCCACTATTTGTTGCTGCATTGCAGACTGCTCAGCCTCTAGATTGATATTCCCAAGTGGAGCTGAAAACACTTGGCCAAACTGAGAAGAACCCAAATTTCCTTCTCCTTTGTTGTTGTTGTTGTTGTTGTTGTTGTCCTCCTCCTCTTCCTTACATGAGAATTTTGACTCTTTCTCATCTCTAGCTTCGCTTCCTTTTCTCGAAGTTGGAGTATCTGGACAAGTGCTTGGGCCATGGTTTCCTGCTTCTGTAGTAGTAACAGATGCATTACCTGAATTCGATGATTCCCCAACCATGCGATTCCTTTTCTCGATTGAATCACTTGAATTCTTATCATCACTCAAACTTGTTGTAGTAGAACTAAAGAAGCCAGAGTTCTGGATGCTCCCATTAGGTGAGATAGTTTCCTCAGATGAATTTAAAGTCATTTCATAGTCATCACCAAGCTGAGGTGATGCACCAAGATGAAGAAATGAGGCAACTCCACCAGAACCAGGCTTGATACCACAGCCATGCCTTGCCAAATCAAAATACTCAGACACCATTTGTTGGTTCTCCCTCACTACATTGATATCAGGGAACTCAACCCTACAATACTCAATTGGGTCCAAGATCACTTCCGAGATTTTTCTATCAAGCAGAACAACCTCTGAAGTTATAGATGAATTAGCAGAAGATTCAGATAACGGATTAAGGGAAGGACTAATAGGCAAAGATGTGTTAAGTGAAAGAGTCAATTGGACAGTCCCAGCTGGTGAGTGAAAGAGATCAGTGGAAGATAGGCTATAATCTTGGGACAATTTTCCTTTTCTAATCACTTGTGAAATTGGGACTAGAGCAAAACCCAAAAGCTGATCTTCCATAAGGTTCCTAGCCCTGCTAAGCATCCAGATTTCACATTTGAGTACAGCATCAAGCTGAGTGACTTTCATCCTCAAATTCTCATTGAAATCAGGGTTCTTACCACCTCCATTTATGACTCTAGTAGAGATGATCTCATCTGGATTGTAAGTAAGAGAAAATTTTGCATACACATCTTGTTTATCATAGATACAAATGTTGTGAATGTTCCTAGCATTATGAACATAGATTTCAAGAATCCCTGAAAACTCAGAATCACCATTGGCATCACTTACAGTATCTGCGTTGAGATTGTACCGGAACCCACTTCTGTGATTAAAAGAATCCATGGGAAAAAAGAAAGGGAGAAAATCCTCCTGTGGGTATTTCAATTAAACAAAAAACTTAAAAGTTGACCAATCAAATTAATTAATGAAATAAAAACAAAATCATTTCCATTTTTCATAGCAAAACTCAAGATAAAGAAGAAGAAAAAAATCTCACTCTTTTTTTCCTACATGGCGCTAATCAATCACTAAAAATCTATGTTTTTCCAACGTTGTTAAGAAAATTTCCAAAGATGCACCAATAAATTAAAGCAGAATCATTATTTTATGAACAAAACAAATTTAAGAAAAAGAAAGAGTAGAAAAACTTACAATGGAAGAATAAATGAGAAAGATTGCTTCTTGGAAAGTCAAGAGTTGGTATGACACAGTAGGTAGGAATGAAAGAAAGAAAATAATATAAGTGATGATGTTACATCGTTTCTCTTTCTCTGGTTTTGGTTGGGAGAGTGGGTGGAAGATAGTGATGTGTTGTTTGATTGATGGTGTTGGTATTGGTTTTGCTTGACGTTTCAGTCTCCACTTCCCAGCGACTGATTTTCTCCACTCACACACACATTGGAGGTCCCCACATGGACCCTTGGAGGACCCAATCTCGACTCTGTTCTTCTTCATATCATCATCATCATTCATCAACATCATCACTCTCAATAATCTCTCTCGGAAGCTTGGAGGCCCCATATATAAAATATATAAATATTTATATAACACAACACAGAACAGACATAGATTCTCTCTTCCATGTCACAGTTAAACTTCTGTTCTTCTACCCCTTCTCCTAATGAATGACTAAGACACTCGTCCATTCATCTATTTTCCAGATGAGTTGTTCTCATCAGCAAAAAAGATGTGACCATTTTTATTCATTCCCCAAGGCCAATTACCATCAAGAATTTTCAACAGATGTTTGGTAGAGATGAAGGAGAGTTAGAAGGATGAAGAGTACCATGGTTCCATGGATAACATTTGCTGTATGATTTTTTGGTATCGGAGAGGGAGATGGTAGATATAAATTTTAAATATAAAATTACTATATTATCAATTATGAAATATATTTTTCATTTCTTTAAACTTTAAAGGATAATTATAAATTAATTTATAATTTTTTTTGTTCTTATCTTCAATCTTTACTCTTCTAAAGAATTGAAAATAAGAAATTCGGTAAATACTATTTTAGACTTTGTGTTTTGCAAATGTTAACTTTCTATTTTGTTAAATGATTAAAGGGAAACTTACAAAAATACTATTTTTTTACCAAATATTTTCAAAAATACTAGGACACTGCAAACTTTACATTTTTACTGTCTAAGCCCATTTTTATTTCTTTTATACTGTCCAGGCCCAATATATTTACTTTTATACTGTAAACAGTAACAAAACACAAACGGCACCTCTCCTTCCTGGTTGGGGACGGACAAATCAACACCAGAATCATAGAAACACCAGGAAAAAACCATAAAATCTGGCAAAGAGAAAAAATTACTAAATCAACTACAAATTACTGTTTTGTAGTGTTATTTTACTGTTGTTTTAATATGAAAAAAATACCACATAAATGAAATATTGTAAAAAATGACAGGACATGGAATCTATACTAGTTCTCATAAAGAGCAATGGACAATGGGAAAAAGAACATAATTATTTCAAGAGAATGTGACAATCCTATAAAGAAAACATAAGAAAACACTACTAAAACAACACAAAAAAAAATAAAAAACATAAAAAACAAGCATGAGAAAACTCTGGAATGGTAGTATTCCGATCGGGTGTACTTGGATTCCCAATCCTATAAAAAAACATAAGAAAACACTAATAAAACAAAACTAAAACAACACAAAAAAAAATAAAGAACATAAAAAACAAGCATAAAAAATATTAAAACTAAAATAATAAAATGACACACCTCGACAACCTTTTTCCTAATTATGTCTTCAAACAGATCAGTTGATTGAACAATCTTCACTTGGTATTTACCCTTTCCCTAAGAGTTAACAAAATAAAACCAAAACAACAACAAGACACAGAGTCAAACAAACAGAAAACTATAAAATAGGACTAACAAAAAACAGACATGCAAAAAAAAAAAAAAAAGGAAATATAATCAACTTGAAAAAACTCCTAAAACAACACAAGATCAATAAAAAAAAAAACCTTATCAGATTTGGGAGACTTTGGAACTTTGGCTCAAACTCAAAATCAGAGTCGGAGTTCTCCAACACAGATTGAGAGTATTTTTGTTTTGGTGTTCTTTGAAGTACCAGAACCTATATTTGCAAGAACAGATCAGAAAATCAAAATAATAAAAAAAAACTACTCTTTTATTTCCCCCCAAAAGTGTGACTAAAAATTAGAAAAACTAAAAAAATGAGAAGAAGATGAAGAAGAAGAACTGAACAAGAAATAAAATAAAAAATTTATATGTTAATGGAGAGAGTAAGAGAACTTAAGGAGGAAGATAGTGAGAAAAAAGATAATAAGTGTATGAATTATTTATATAAGAAGATGAGTAGTAATATATTGGAAAGTGAGATTTATATAATAATTATTAAATATTAAAAAATAATAAAGAATTAAATTAAAAAAGAAAAGAAAAGAAGATGTCACTTTTGTCACATCTCACGCCCAATCAATCTCTCTAATAAAACAAAAAAAAAAATTAAATTTTGATGTGGGGGGACACTAACTACTCATTATTTTATTTATTTATTATTATTATGATAAAATATTTTGGAAAAAATAATATACACCTCAACAACCATTTAAAAATAATTTTAAAATAAATTTAAACTCCAAAAAAAAGCATACGGTCACAAATTGACACCCCATGTCAAACCAATACTTTTTTGAAATATTTAAAAATAATTTTAAAATAAATTAAAACCCCATAAAAAGAAGAGCACTGTCACAAATAGTGACTCCCACACGTTAATCAAAGCTTTTTTGAAAAAAAAAATCAAAAAATGAAGTGGTAAAATCCCATGAAGACACGTGTAAGTCACAACTCACAAATAATATATAAGCTTTGAATCAATGACAATATAGTGCAGAATAAAAAAAAAAAACAGTATAAATGTAACAATAAGCGTGTCACAGTAGAAAAGTAATAAATTGGAAAAAGTTAGTAATGTATGTAAATTTCTCATGATTAAATAGATCCTATATTTTCTAAAATTGTATAAATAGAACCTTGAACTGATTTTTTGTCATAATAAAACTTAATAATAATCTGATTTAGAGATGTTATGACAAAAATAGTTACATTTTCTGTATATGTTCGTGTTAGAAATTGTCTTAAAGTTTGTTATATTAAAAAATAAAATTGTTGAAAATTGAACTCAATGTCCTATTTTTACCATTTTAGAAAATATAGGATCTATTTTGTCATTTAACAAAATAAAAAGTCTAATTAAAAAATTTTGCAAAACACAAAATTTAAAATGGTATAGGGAGGCTAAATTCATTTATTTATCTATTCTTTCCAAAAAATTTCATGCCAAATAAGTGAAATTGACTCTCCTTTTCACTCCTCGCCCTACTATTCTTTCTTTCCCTCCACATTTTCATTATATCAAACATAGTGTAGGAATGGCAATTTTTTTTGGATAACAGTGGTGATGCGTCTAATCTCACAAATGAAGAGGTAAATGTTTTTGAATCTGTTACAATTTTAGTGTAAATATTTTTTGTTATTTTCAATTTTATTTAGAAAAAGATGTCAAATATGTTTGAAAATAATATTTATTAATTCTGGTTGCACTTTGTGAACCATGAAAGGTACCATTAGACACGGAACCTCAATATCTTAAAGTTATGGAGACAGAATTGAATGGATAGTTACCTGAAGAGGTATATGGCTGATTTTTTTGGGTGATTTTGTCTGTATATAAGGGTTATTTTTTTTTTTTTGTGGTTTTGTCTGTATTTTTTAATATTTTTGGTGGTTGGATTCCAGGAACCTCAGTCCCTTGAGGTTGAGATTGAGGAGGATGAGAAAGGTTCAATCACAACCCCAAACACAACCTATGGCAGATGCACCAGGTACCCCCTGTGGCAGATGCAATTCATCACACATGGCCTTAAACACAACCATAACTTGAAATAGATTTTTACATGGAACCCCTACCCCATACACAAACTAAACCAGAACATGAAATAGATTTTGACATGGAACCCCTACTCCATACACAATCTGAACAAGAACCTGAAACACAACCTGACATGGAACCCCAACCCCACACACAAACTAAAATAGATTTGTAACCTCAATCCTAACTCCAACCCCAAACAAATTTAGAATCCCAAGCCAGAGGTGATGGTGACTTTGAATTTGTGGAAGAAGAGTTTAATCCAACAGTATAAGTATAGGGGAAAGGAACCATGTTGGACCATCAGATCCAAGTAAATGGTGAAACCAAGCAAATGACATTCATATTGATCCTCAGGATGATGACAATGATGGGATAGAGTCAGGTGATGACCTATGCAGTTTTCACAGTGATGATGAAGATGGTACTCATACCTCAAATTTGGAGTTCAATCCCTAAACAAAGAATAATGATTTCAAGTTTGAGTTGAACACGGAGTTTGGAAGCATCAAAATCTTGAGGATTACACTGAAGGAGAATTTCATAGACACAGGCAAGGAGTACATTATGATTCACAATGATAACTAGAAGTTCAAAGTTAATTGTAGGGCAGTGGGTTGAAATTTAAGATCACTTCAATAAGTGACAAATTTAGAGAATAGGCACTTTTGATTTTCTATATATAAATTCAAAAACTGTATTAATTTTATGTGTTTTTACTTGTACTGAATGTTCATTAATTTTTATTGTCAGGCATATTGATATGAATTGGTTAGTTAAATACTTCATGGATAAGTTTAGGCTACACCCTAACATAAATTATAAAGCTTTTGTTGAAATGACAAAAGGTACCAAGTATTATAAAGTTACTTCATGGCAATTCTATAGAGCTAGAGAAAATGCAAGGGGAGACCTTGAAGGGTTTATGGCAGAATAGTATGTC
The DNA here is from genome assembly GCF_029168945.1 of Cannabis sativa. Lineage (NCBI taxonomy): Eukaryota > Viridiplantae > Streptophyta > Magnoliopsida > Rosales > Cannabaceae > Cannabis > Cannabis sativa. Next base: position 16,897,985 of record NC_083602.1, on the reverse strand, counting down.
ATATTAGAGGATTGCTACAAACAAATTTTGAAGACAAATCAAGTAAGTACAACCAAGATTTAAACAAAGTTAATTAATGGGAAAATGATTTTTGAAAGATGTTACATTTTTCTGCAAGCATGCAAAGAAGGCTTTTACAAAGTATGCATGTCACTAACAGGCTAGATGGTTGCTTCCTAAAAGGATACTATAAAAGTGTGTTATTTGCAATAATTGTTGTAGATGAAGGGAGTTTCATATTTCCCATTACTTATGCAGTTGTAGAGAAGGAAACATCAAGGGATACAAGCACACTCTCCATGATGAGTGATAGGAAAAAAAGATCTTCAAAATGTTGTTGAGTCTATTTTCAACAGCACTGGTACTAGATTCTGTGCTAGGCACATGTATCGTAACTTTAAGAAAGACTTCTCTGGCCTATTACTGAAACAACTAGTTTGGGCAGCTACTAGAGCCACAATACTTGCCCATTTTAACTAGAGAATGCAAGAAATTAAGGCTATCAATGAAGGGACTTACAATTGGTCGGCAGCCAAATAAAAACCAGAGTGGACAAAGACATACTTCAAGGAGGGTGTCAATTGTGACATCTTGTTGAACATGTGCAAAAGTTTCAACATGACCATTATGGATGGTAGGAAAAAGCTCATTGTGACACTGTTAGAGACCATCAGATATTAGTTAATGTCTATATTTAATAGGAGAAAGGAAAGAATACAAAAGTAGAAGCAAGCAGTGCACAACAACATAGTAAATATTGTAAATAAAAATGGTGATGTTGCTAGGAAGTAATCTACCATAAAAGTAAATGTTGTCTTATTTGAAGTGAAATGTCAAAAGTTTGTGCTTTTATGGTTGATCTGAACAAAAATAAGTGCGCTCACGTAGATTCTTTGTGGTCATGCATCAACTGCCATATGATTTTGTGGCCATGCAAAATGGGAATACATTCATAGTCACTACAAAAAATAAACTTATGCAAATGTATATGCAGGGAAAATTTTCCCATGTCTACCTTTATAAGAGGCCAAACAAAGGCCTTATCTAATTTTCCATCCTTGTGAGAATAATCTTCCTCGCAGACAAAAGAATAAAAGGAGAAGGGGGCTGATGAAAAAGATCCACTTGTAGCTACTAGAGTTAAAAAAAAAAAAAAAAAAAAAAAAAAAAAAAGGCCGGGAGAGTAGGAGCAATCATACATTGTTCCAAATGAAAATTAAAAAAAAAAAAAAAAAAAAAAAAAAAAAAAAAAAAAAAAAAAAAACTAGCCACACAACCCCAAAATGCAAAAAACCTGTACCAGAGAAACCAAAAAAGGTCTGATATTAAACACTTATTTGTTCATTTCTTTAAGTTTTGTATTTGTATTATATTTGACATTGATTATATGTGTGTGCGGGTTCAAAAGAATAAAGGAGGTAGGCCACCAAATAGAAATCCAATTGTACAAACACATAAGAGGAGGAAGAGAAGGGAGAAGCAGCTGGCTAAAGAGGTGAGACAGAGGAGAAAATGTTTGAGTTCACAATCTCGGCATTAATTGTCATCAACAAGTGGAACATTATTGATTTAGCATTAGTCTTTTGGAAGAGAAATTAGTTTTATTTTACTTTTGGATATATATTGTATAGGTGTCTTTTTGGTGATCTTTGAACAATGCACCAACAAACATATAGGGTCTTAACTTATATTTTGCTAATGCTTTAATATTGTATAGGTTCCTTTTGGTGATCTTAAAACAATGCACCAACAAATATATAAGGTCTTAACTTATATTTTGCTAATGCTTCAATATTGTATAGGTGTATTTTGGTGATCTTAAAACAATGCACCAACTAACCTATAGGGTCCATTTTGCTAATGCTTTAATGATGTATAGGTGCCTTTTGGTGATCTTTGATCAATGCACCAATAATTATATTAATGAATAGATATTATATGTTGTCAATGTTTCAATGTTGAGATATTGATCATTTTATTTAAATTTGTTAAATTTTTCATTACATTGTCATATTATAGGAACCCAAACAAAAAAAAGAGGAATCATTGTCATGACATGTCATGAACTTCTCTTTGAAACACATGAAACAATATATTTTTATTACATTGTCATATTATGGGACTCAAAAAAAAAAACCCTATAACAACGACACATAGCGAATCTTCTTCTTGGATTCGTATTTGTCCAGGAAGTTTTGGTCATTGAAAGGCATTGACAAGAGCAGTTGGTGTTAGAAAAATTAATGATAAACCCAAGATCTATTTGTATATAACATAGAACACAATAATAAGATATAATAATTAGGTATGTGTACCTGATTGATCCATAGCAATTATCTCTGTTTGATCCACAACAGTTACTCCACTTTGATAGTGCAATACTATCAACTAAGTCTTCCTCCCTAGATCTCTAAATCAGAAGCAGTTTATTTATCTGATTATCAAAAGGTATACAATTGTGATGAGACAATATGTATTTATAGAGTTAAGGAGGGGACTTAGCTACAAAACCCTAGTTGGGCTGGGCCTGCTCATCAAAGGCTTCAGTCAACTAGAAAAGCCCACACTTCTGCTTCACCTAGACTTTACACACAGATGCTAAGCCCATTAACAAGTGATCACCAACAATATGGGCTAACACAGCAAAGAACTATCCAATCAACCCAAGTTTTAATAAAACCAATAAAATTTAATGTAAGCCCAAATAAAAGTCTAACATTCTCCCACTTGGGCTACATTGATTTTAATACATATATATTATATATCAAAATAATTTTGTTTGAAAACGACTCATGGGTTGAACAACAGAAAAACATTTGTGGCCACTTTAAAAATGATAGTTCTCTGATAGCATCTCAACATACCGGTCCAATTTAACCTTTGATAATGAACTATGACAATCATATTGTTTTTAACTCAACAAAAGACATTCATAATCACAAATACCAAAGTATTAAATCGACATGGTCAATAAGTCTAGTAGTGTGGTAAGGAATTATGTTCAACATGTGATCAATTTAAAATAACATAATATCCTTATCAGTCCTCAATTTCACTGATACCGTGATGCTTAATAAATAAGCCAGTGAAATTAAACATACACTACTTAATAAATAAGTAAGTGTCACTAAACTTGCTTGAAACATTAAGCCAACAAAATATCATTGTCATTTAGTAAATATACTTAAAATACAATAATCACAACAAGATATGAACTACATGCTTTCAATTCAATTACTCTCGAGAATATAACAAAGCCTAACTGAAAGCATAAACATCCAATAATCAAAAAAGTATATTGGCCCACAAAGTAGTTCATAACATCAACAAGTAAATTACATATAAATATAATCTCAAAAGATAAAACAAGAAACTCCCACTAACCCAAAGGAACAAAAGATTATAAAATGCCCATATCAACAACATGTTATCAAACAATATGGCACTTAATCCTTCGGTTAGAGGATCTGCTAACATCGACTTAGTCTTGCAATTTTCAATGACAATGTCCTCTTTCTTGACCAAGTCTCTGACAGTGAGATACTTTATTTCCATATGTTTAGAAGCACTACTAATCTCATTATTCTTTGAAAAGAAAACAACAATATTATTATCACAATAGATTAGTATAGGAGAGGAAATAGGATCAACTAGTCGTATCTCTAAAATCAAATTCTTTAACCATAAAGCTTGCAAAGATGCCTCATAACATACGACAAACTCAGCATACATAGTAGATGATATGATTAAAGTCTATTTAACACTTTTTTTAAAGAAATAGCAGCACCAACAAAAGTGAAAATATAGCCAGAAGTTGACTTTAAATCATCTACATAACCACCAAAATCTGAATCTGAATAACCAACAACTTGAAAATTGTCTACATGCTTATACACAAGCATAAAACTCTTTGTTCTTTGCAAATATCTCAAAAACTTTCTTGGCTGCAACCCAATGATCATGGCCAGGATCAAATAAATATCTCTTAAGAACATCGACCATGAAAACAATGTCAGGTCTAGTGTAAACCTAAGCATACATGAAACTCCCTACTACACTTGCATATGGGATATTTTTCATTGCTTCTCTTTTTAAGTTGTTCTTGGGACAATGTTGCTTAGTAAATTTGTCCCTTTCAGAATAGGAACGAAACCAGCTTTACACAAATCCATGTTGAACCTTTTGAGCACACGAGTAACGTAAGCTTCTTGAGGTAAGCCAAGAACTTTTCGATTCCTGTCACGATGGATCTCAATCCCCAAAACATAGAATGCCTCTCCAAGATCTTTCATATCAAAATTGGAAGATAGAAAATTTTTGGTCTCATTTAGTAATGACAAATCACTGATGGCAAGTAAAATATTGTCTACATAAAGAACAAGAAAAATATGATGACTCCCACTGATCTTCATATAAATACACTAGTCAAACTTGTTCTAGATGAAACCCAACAGTGTCACAACCTTATCAAACTTCAAGTACCACTGGTGAGATGCTTGCTTGAGACAATAAATAGATCATTTCAATTTGCAAACTAAATTGTCATTTCTATTTTCCTCGAAGCCTTTAGGTTGAGACATATAAACTTGCTCACTTAATTCTCCATTCAGAACAATAGTTTTAACAATCATTTGATGCAACTCTGAATCAGAGTGCACAACTAAATCCATAATAATTCTGAATGAATCTTTAGTGGAAACAGGTGAGAAAATTTTGAGTGTAATCAATACCTTCTCTTTGAGTAAAGCCTTTAGCCACTAAACACGCTTTAAACCTTTCAATTTGTCCCTTTTTATCCCTTTTAGCCTTTAAAATCCACTTACAACCTATTGGTTTAAAACCATCAAGTAATAGAACAAACTCCCATACTTATTTTTGTCCATGAACTTAAACTCATCAGCTATAGCTTTTATCTATTTTGAAGAATGTTGACTATTAAGTGCTTCACTAAAAGTGACAAGATCCACAAAATGATCAGTATCATATTCTCCTTCTCCAAGGTAAATAAAATTATCATCACACGTTATTGACATCTTTTGTCTTTAAGATCTCCATATAGGAAGTACTTCTGGAATAACCTCTATTTGTTGACCATCATTTTGAATGGCATATTCCACAATTAGATTTCTCTGACCCTCATCAACAACAAAACCTTCTTCAATAATAGGTTCCTCATCAATAATAGGACCCTCGTCATCTTAGATATTAGGAGCAATATATTCATCAGTAATGGGAGTGTTATCAACTAGAGTAAGAATAAGACTGCTATTATTATCATCTCTTGAAAAAGACATAGGAATAAAAATTCCTTTAGATGACTCCCCCGTTTCAAGAGATATTGAAGGAATATTGTCAGCAACATCAAATTCCAGAAATTTAGCAGTCTGAGATTCAACAATTCGCGTACCACGAGTAGGACAGTAAAAGCGATAGCCTTTTGAGCGCATTGGATAACCAATGATAACAACGATTTGTTCTCGGATCTAACTTTTTCAAATTAGGATCATAAATATTTACATCAGTTGGACAACCCCATACGCGAAGATGATTCAGACTAGGCTTCCGCCCAGTCCCCAACTCAAAAGGGGTCTTGGGAACAGATTTACTGGGAACATGATTTAAAATATAAGTTGCAGTCATAAGTGCTTCACCCCATAAAAACTCTGGAAGATTTGTTCTACTCATCAAGCTTCTAACATATCCATGGGAGTGCGATCTCTCCTTTCAGCAACGCCATTGTGCTCAGGTGAACCAGGCATAGTGTATTGAACAAATATACCATTTTCTTGTAAGTACTCTGCAAAAGGCCCCATGTGTTGTCCAGATTCTGTATAACGACCATAATATTCTCCTCCACGATCAAAATGAACAACTTTGATGACTCTTCCTAATTGTTTCTCAACCTCATTTCGAAAAATTTTGAATTTATCAAGGGCGTCAGATTTTTCTTTAATTAAATAGGTGAATCCATAACGAGAAAAATCATTGATAAAAGTGATAAATATATGTTTCTGCACAACGTGGTGGAATAAGGTCCACTAATGTCAGTGTGGATAATCTCTTATAAAGAGTGACTATAGATAGCAGTCTGCTTTCTTATTTTAGTCAATTTTTCACAAGTACAATCAGCACAAGTATTCCAACCAGAAACATCAACAGGAGGAAGAATTTTAGCTAGAAGGAATCGATCAATTCTTTCTTTAGAAATATGACCCGATCTATCATGCCATAATAATAAGGATGTTATCTTAATATAAGATTTCTTATCCACAATATTCACAACATTGAAAAAAAGGAAGCTAAGGAAGTCAATGATAATTTGAAAAGAATATCAGAGTAAAAACAGTTTCCAATTATTCATAGTCAAACATAATGTCAACACTATAATTGGCAAAAGGAAAAGAAAATTATTGTTTAACTAAAAGCGGAAGCGAAACTGAATTACTTTAAAAATAGGAATCAAGAAAGTACTTTTCAAAACAATCTGAACACTAAACTGTAATTCAAGAATAAGTGTGCCAACATAGATAACATCATCTCCAACGTAAGTGCCCACTGTAAGCATTGACTCCCTCTCACTTGGCTTTCTGAGATCCATTAGCCCCTGGTTGTGGTTGTTTGTTTTCATATTATCTTTATCCTTTGTTGGGCTTGAGTTGAGAAACATAGTGAGAAGATGCATTTTTTTCTTTTTACAGCTTGCTTTCCTTAGCTATATACTGAGACATAAGGTTACTAACACTCCATATTTTACTATAAGTGTTTAGGTTGTCTTGGTAAAGCTAAAAGAAGTAAGAAGTTCATGAAGAACTTGAAGAATGGTGTAAAAGTCAGGAATAGGAATATTATGATCTTTCAACTTGGACTGAACATTAAAAATTTCAGAATAAAATCTCGCACTCCTTTTAATTCATCATACTTAATGGTTGTCATTTCATCCATAAGATGTCCAGCTTCAGCGTTTTCACTAGTGTGAAATAGTTTTTCTACTACTTTGAAAAACTCATTAGTATTTGAGGTGTTTGGCAAACCATAAAATGAATGTTATGGAATTGAACTTTCATAGCAATGAGACTAAGATGATTTGAATTTTTCCAATGTGCATGAAGAATTTTTGGGCAACAATTCTGATATTAGAGTAAGATCAGCAGATTTTTCTTCTCGAAAGCATAAGTCCAAATCTATTATGCCTAAAGTAATTTTCACATCTCGTTTCCATGTCTTAAAGTTGGAAGCATTCAGAATTTAGATAAAAACGCTATTGTTGTTCTGAGAAAGGAGACCAAAAAATCTAAAACTTAAAACTTGAATAAGCAATATGAGCAATGCATTAAAAAATATTGTAGAGTCAACTGGTCATTATAAACTCCCCTTTGGGGTGAGAATATAACACACACATGATCTACCTTCATGAAGTTAACAACAAAGAAAAAATACATATCATTTAAGAATTTTATTACCTTTGGGCAAATAAATTTTTTAAAAATATGTATTAATTCAAGCAAAAAACTAATAATAAATTTATATATTTAAATTATTACCTTTGGGCAAATAATTAAAATATATACATTTAATATTAACTCACTTCATGGAATGTGAACTAATATATGTAAATACTACCTTTGGACAAGTAATTACATATAGTCAACCAAAAGATATAATATTTTCTTCAACATGTGAAATTTGGTGATAAAATAGTCATTGAAAATTAATAATTTTCAACCAAATTTCTAAAAGAGATATATAATTACTTTTATTATATTGATAATCAAAAAATAAAGTGTCCACCATAACACATTATTTTTGTATCAAACAATCAAGTTTTATAACTTTAGAACAACAAATAATTAAAAGATGTGAATATAAGAAAATTGGTGGAGACTACATAGTCAAGATAAATTAAACAAGAGAGTGACTATGTCATATGGAACGAGAAGAAACCCAAAAAATTTCTATGATTGATAGATTTCGAAAAATCATCAAAAAATATTTTTAATAATTTCTTAACTACATAATTATCATTAAAATAATAATAATTATTAAACGGAGTCAAAAAATTAATTAAAAATCATAGAAAAATCAGAAATTAAATTTTAAGGACGCTGGAAAAAAGAACGTTGAAAAACGACATCCCAGGTGGCTCCACGCGCCCCCACGCGCCGCCTGCGCGAGTGGGCTTCGCGGCTGGGAGTCATCTTCTTCCTCCAGCAGGCTGAAACGGGTCGAGCCCGACCCGGTTGCAGGCGGTCGGGTCTGGTCGTGAAATTCCGGCGAAAACCGACGGAAAACTTTGGGATTTTGAGGGGTTTTGATCGGTATTGGATTTCTAGTCCATCTAGACTACTAATTTCGAGTTTTTAAGGCTCAATGTCTAGATCTCATGGCAAAAACAATCCAAAAAATTAAGAACAAACAACAATCTGATTTTACAATGTGTGTTATCCAATTCGAAAAATTAAACGGGTAGAAACATTGTAAATTAGTTGATAATGAGATTTGCACCACCAATTTTAGTGTATAAACTATAGAATCAAAAATCCCAAATTGAATTTCATAAAGAAAAAATACATAAACCCTAAAAATTTAATCTTAAAATTCTCCTAATTTACTCAATGATTTTATGCAAGTAATATATCAAAAGAAAGAGAATTTAATGTGGAATAAAACCCCTAAACTTTTAAGATCGAAAAATAAAAAATTCAACATAAAATAATAACGAAATTAATATGTAATTGAAAAAAAAAAGTAACATATACATATTAATTATTATAAAAATTATAGGTTCTAAATCATATACAATAGGCGCTCTGATACCACATGTTAGAAAAATTAATGATAAACCCAAGATCTATTTGTATATAACATAGAACACAATAATAAGATATAATAATTAGGTATGTGTACCTGATTGATCCATAGCCATTATCTCTGTTTGATCCACAGCAGTTACTCCACTTTGATAGTGCAATACTATCAACTAAGTCTTCCTCCCTAGATCTCTAAATCAGAAGCAGTTTATTTATCTGATTATCAAAAGGTATACAATTGTGATGAGACAATATGTATTTATAGAGTTAGGGAGGGGACTTAGCTACAAAACCCTAGTTGGGCTGGGCCTGCTCATCAAAGGCTTCAGTCAACTAGAAAAGCCCACACTTCTGCTTCACCTAGACTTTACACACAGATGCTAAGCCCATTAACAAGTGATCACCAACAATATGGGCTAACACAGCAAAGAACTATCTAATCAATCCAAGTTTTAATAAAACCAATAAAATTTAATGTAAGCCCAAATAAAAGTCTAACAATTGGGATATGGAATCCTCCTCATTTTCTTCTTCAAGTGTGCAACAATGACGAATAGGACGGATGGGGGAAAGATGACTTGAGAAGTTGGGTGAATTTTTATTTTTGGGATTTTGATTTTGTTTTGATTTAATTTTAAGTTTTCTTTTAATTAAATTTTGAGTTTTATTTATTTTTATTTGAGTAAATTGAAAGTTTAATTTTTTTAGGTTTTAAATCCACTATGGCATACTTACGTTGACTTGGATGGTGCCACGTAGGCCAATTTGGTAACAGATTGAAAATTACATCGATTTTAAGTCAAAAAAATAAATTTTACCAACGAAACAAGTTTAGAATTGGGAACGTGAGAACTATAATGGAATGGTAATATTCCATAAAATTTGTGTATCTTATCGATCTTAAACTTTTGGAATTTATGGACTTGTTTTTGTTGTTTACGTTGTTCCAAATCATCAAGAACAATTTTACACTTCATATCTTCGTACGTAATACAGCTCTTCATACATATCTTACTTCGTAGTTCGTACGTATGTACAAGTTTATCAAAATATCAGTTTGATTACATATATATCATGAATAATATTATTAACTAAAATACGAGAATTCTTTAAATCAAAGTCGAATGAAATTTAAAATTGAATTTCCTTGATACAACAAAGAAAAACCGTTTTGATATCCACGAGTCCTTAACCCCTTATTATTTCACAAGAGTTAATTCTGACATTCTTTTTTTTTTTTTTTACATTTGGAATGTTGAAAAAACAAAGGAAATACTGTACAAGAGGGGTTCAAACCGGGTTCAGGAAAATGATGTAATTACAGAAAATACGAACGAAACTATTTCCTACCGAACCTAGCCAAATGCTGCTCGTGTTTTGCAGCAGCTGCCTTATCAGCAGCTTCACGCTTCAGTGCTCTCTTAGCTCGCCGGCCAGTTTTATCTTTTGCAGCCTCTTTTTGTTTAGGCTGACGAGATGAACCAGCACCAGGGTCCTCAAAATTTGACCTATGAACTGGCCTGGCTTCTTGGCGACCACCCCTAACAAATCCATTGTCTCCCCATCTACGGTTACCAATGCGAATGCTCGATGAACTGCTAAAGTAAACTTCATCTAGATCATCATCACAATCTTCTTCTTCGTATGGATAATAATAATCGTCAGGATCATCATAGGTAACTTCACGATTCACCACAGTCAAAGGTTTAAACCAAGTTGCCCTCAGAAGGAGGCAGACACTTTCCTCAAACATGTAATCATGGATGCTGTTTCTCCCACCGAAAAAAGAAAAAGAATTAGATAAAATATATATATATATATATATATATATACACAACCCCAAATTAAAAGGAACATATAATTTTAAGCCCAAACTGAACCAAATTAGCAACTCGGTTGCAAAATTCAGTCAAGCCCAAGAACTAGATATATTAATGAAAAGGCTAATCAACCATCATTCTAACCAAACAAATCACAAATCAAAAGTGAAACAAGAAAACAATATGGAAATCAAATTAGTACCTGCCATCAAGTGATCGATGAACATTGAGGAACTCAAATGGATTCTTACACTGAGGACAGCTTGGATTTTTACCATATGAGGCCCATCGAAGGATGCAAGTCACACTACAGAAAGAAAATGCATAGTAGAACAAAGAGTGAGTATCATACTAATCGGTAGCTTTCCCTTTCACACACAAAAAGACAAAGATGAAGGTGGGTGGGGTGAAATCAACGATATCCTAATTAACTTATAATTTCACAATGTTTTGAGCCTGATTAAAAATTCCATTAATAGATATTTAATAAGCACCTCTACACTAAAGTAAATATGAAATACAATAAAACATACAGAAAATTATAATGATCTGAAACAAAATTACTATCCTTGGCATAAAGTACGCCTTTAAAATGTTCACTGCAGATAACAAAAGAAAATACATTGATGGATAAAAATATTGTATTCTGTGTAAAGAAAATATATAGGTGACTAGGGGTATATCAGATATGTTGTAACAAGAAGACACCGATACTATTATTTTCTATAACTAGGAGAAGAAAATTGAGATTGCATGAAATAAAATAAAACACTAATATATAAAAAAGATAGTAGGATATAGCAGACTTCAAAGAAGCAAATCAGAAACATTCAAAGAATTCAAGTGTGAGCATTTTATTTGTTGAAGATTTGGTTTATTTTAAATTCCAAAAGAAAACTCCATTAATTAAAAAGGTTACAAGACAACAAAAGATAAGATTTCCTCCATAACAGACTGTTATAAACATAACATAAAATAAAATAAAACAATAAACCTTTTAAACTAAAACTAAATTCTTAGCCTAAGAAACCATAATGAATCTAACAATTTGACTCATCTCCTCCATCTAAACAGCAGATTCAATTGGCTTTTGGAGAAGATGGGACAGATCCATTCAAACTCAGTCTCCTTCAACATACTGAATGAAATAAAACCTGGCCAAAGGCCCGTGGCAGAATTGCAAAAGTATATTGTAAAATGAATACCTTTGTGAGATAGAGTGAATGGTTTATTTAAATTCACTTAGAAAGCACAAAACACAAAAAATGAAAGAACGAGCAATCCAGTGTCTATTAACTTTCCATGATACACCAGCCAACCAAACATTTTAATCTGAAATGTTTGTGAGATTTCCAACTAAACGAGGACGGTACAAAAGTTGGTACTTGAGAGACCTTCAAACTCTACAAAAGTATGAGTTCAAGATTCGCAAGTGAATTTCAGAAGTTCAAATGGTGACCCCAATCCCTTGCCATATATGAATGTATTGACCGAACATATTTCTAATATGGCCAACAAAGAACTGTCATTCAAATTTTGCTGAAATTCAGAAATCGAGCAAGCAACTAAGAAGAAGTGCTAATAGTCTTCGAAAGATGACAAAAAACCCAAAAGAAGAAGGGAAAAAAAGGCAATATCCATCCTAAGAAACAATATATCTAAGGTGCAAAGCTGATAAAAGATGATTCTCATAGAAACTCCTTCATGAGTTGTGTAACAAAGCTGCAATGCAATCTTGGCATTATAAACAGATTACGACTAATTATATCCAATTAATTACTGGTTCCAAAAGATGAACATTAACTTGCAATAATACTAAGAAAACACATAATAATCCCTAATAATCAATACAACTATATATTATAGACAGAATATTAACCGTATTATTAAACAAGACTGTAAAATGTGTAGCAATACAAGTTCAAGCTATGAGGGTTAAAAACAAACAAAGACAAGAAAAATCAACACAAGGCAAAAAAGTTCAATATCACATGCATTTCCAAGAAAGACAAATAGGGTTACACATATTTAAGAGAACTATCAGACAAACCAGTATGCGTGCTCGCAACCTTTTACCAGAGCAATTTCCTGAAGCACTATCTTATCCAAGCATATCGCACAAACCCCACCATGAATCCCAAACCCATTTTCTTGAATCTCTGCCTTATTCGACATTTCCCCCTGAAACCCAGAAAACCCAAATGAAAAAAAAGATCGAATTTCTCAACGACAAAAGAGGAGTTGACCTTGTCAAATAAAACTTTTCACTTTCGCAGCTTCGCTACGTTGCGTGGTTGACAAGAACAACCAGAGAAAAATTCAGAATTTTTCGCCAAAAATGTATATCAAAATTTCAATAATAATAATTAAAAAAAAATGGAATCACCCCCAAGAAAAAAGAAATCGAAAAAATTGGATACACACCAAAATTTGTAAGCAGAGAGAAGAAGAAGGAAGAAGAAAAGTAGATCTGGAAAAAAGAAAAGGGTACCTGATCTTGGAGAGATAAATGGTGAAGAGAACTTGGGAGCTGATCATCACCGTCCATCTTGATGACCGAAGTCATGATATATGTACAATTACCAAGAAGGGGATGAAGAATATGGATGTAGTAAATAATCTCCACTCAAATCATACGCTATACCAATAAACCAAACCACCTTAGATATATAACAATAAGGAAGCAGAGAGAGAAACAAGAACAACAATAGATGCTTAGAGAATTATTCTGATTCTTATATACGATTCAGGACACAGAATTTGGAATGGATAGAGAGAGAGAGAGAGAGAGCAAAAGAAGTAATAAATAAGGAAAGAGAATTTGTTTTTTTCTTCTTTTCTTTCTTGGCAGAGAAAGACCCTCTTCTGGGGAAAAAATGTAAATTGAGAAATATCAATTTTTCTTTTAAATAATTTTTTCAGATACTTCCTTCTCCACACTATTTTTCAAAATATATCAACAAATCTCAATAAAATATATATAAAAAAAATATAATAATCTTATACACATAAATAAAAAAAAAGTTAAAAAATAATAATAAAATATTTTTAACTTAATAAATAATAATCTTTAAATTTAATTAAGCATTATTCATTGAGAAAAAATATGTATAATAACTATACTTTGACTCACTTCATAAAAGCTCAAAATTGTAACTTTATAATTTAAAAAATTTAGCTATTTTAGCTCATGAGGTTTGACATTTTTTTTTTGTTTGTACATTGTATTTTTTTAGTATTTTATTTTTAAAATTATGTTTTTAAAAATAAGAACATAAAATAATTTTTGTAGTCTTCAAAATGCATTACAAGTTTGACTAATATTTTCTAAAAAAAATTAAGAACTTCAATAATTCACACTGCACTCTTAGAGTTTATGTCCTAAAAATAAGTATTTAATAAATAATATAATAGAGTATATATATGAAAGATAAGTATAAGATAAAGTAATAAGTTAATTATAGAAATATAATTAGTAAATAAAAAAAGAATCATATTCATATAGAGAATGTATGATTTTGTAAGAAAATACAAAATAATTAAGATCATATTGTATGAATAAAATAAGTCGGTAGTGTATTAAAGTATGGAATCTTGAATATGGAATTACCAAATACGGTTTACTAAACACTATACTTTAGTGCATGTGATTTTGATTCAGATCACATATGTGAATCAACATTAGTAAATGTATTGTATATAATTTGATTATGCATGATTGGATCGATATGAACTAACATCTTTTATCAACGTGTTGTTTATTATTAACATGATGTTCGTTAACCAATAAATGAGCCTTAATATAATAAATAAACTCTAGAATAATAATAGATAATAATGATAATGTATATAAATAACAAGAAGGTTTTTAACGTGGTTTTGAAGTTAACTCGTCATACTCTACGAGTCCATCTTATTTCTGAGATTTCACAAAATATTTACAGAATACAGGATATAATTTTTGAATTATTCTCTCTATTTCTGAATTTGGTTGTCCTTTTTTCCCTAGGTTCTGTCCTTATTTATAGGAGTTTTAGGGTGACAGTTATTCCCTGGGAATCTTATCCTAATAATCGTTCATGAAACGTGTATAATCATAGCCTTTCATATTTATAACACATGGGATAAAAATAAATAATCGCTATAACTACTCTTGTTTTTATCTATAAGTGGTTTATGCTGATTACGCCTCTTCACCTCGCAGTACAAATGACCATCTTCTAAAGCTTTACTTTGAAGTTGGTTTTTATGCCTAAGTATAAAATTAGGAAGTGCTTCTCACGTTCTTCTGTGATGTTGAGGGAGAAAATATATCTATGCGAGGTACTGTCATCATATGCAAGATGAGTTACATTGTGCGTATATCCCTTAATCTTTCAACATACTCACGAATATGTGGGTCAATAAGTTGTAAGCTCTTAAAAAACTCATTATCTACCCTTTCCAACTAATTGTAGTTCTGTAGTATACTCTGTGTATCTCGAGATTGACTTTAATTGTTCATATTGCTAGTCTTACGAAATGGTAAATGTTATTCACGGCTCATCCTTATCTTTGAAAGGATGAGTTCAAATATTTCTACCAATTTTATTTTTTGAGGCTAGTTTATTGAACGTATTTATTTCTTTATAATTCGAGCTGGTTTATTTTCCAGCTTCTTCATACATGTAATAACCATATTTCTTGCTCGAAATATGGGTATAATAATTATCCCCTTGAAAGTGATTTTTAAAATTGAAAAGTACTTTTAATTAATGGAGGGTACAATCGTA
Source organism: Cannabis sativa (assembly GCF_029168945.1). Taxonomy (NCBI): domain Eukaryota; kingdom Viridiplantae; phylum Streptophyta; class Magnoliopsida; order Rosales; family Cannabaceae; genus Cannabis; species Cannabis sativa. The sequence goes on along the minus strand of NC_083602.1, from coordinate 16,882,586 downwards.
TTTTTCCTTTTGATAGAAAATGCATGCTTCATTTTGGCGGTTCAGTATTTCAAGAAAAAACATCATTTCAACATTTATTAATCTTACCATTATTTTCTCAATATTTCTCATCCATTCGATCGGTCATCATTAAGATCGAATAGTTACCATTATTTGGATGTAAGATCAGCTGCTTCCTTTGTATTTTGCCATTCCTGTTTTACTAAGCTTCAAAGAATTTCAAATTCCAATCCCTATTTTCTCTGAAAGTGCATGCCCTATTTATCTCTCATATTCTTCCTTCGAGTTTTTGACACCTTTTTCTCTCAACCCAGACATTGTTACGAACCAGACCCCTGGTATAAGAAGTTCTGAGTGAGGAATTCTTCAAGGCTTCTTTTCATTCAACAACCCAATAAGTGTACTTCCACCATTGTTCTTTGATTATTTTTTTCCATATATATTTTTTTATTATCAATTTCTTGTATGGAATTTTTATATGGATTTTTAACAACTTAAGGTTAGAAATTAGGGTTAAATGATTTAGAGGCTCTGAGTTTTTATGTTCTATATTTTTAGAATTTTGAAGTATTTTTTTCTTTTAATCAAGACAATGCCTCGTTCTGAATAAGATTGTAAACACCCAGACCTTGTCGAACTTGGTTTTCCCTAATTCTAAGCCATTGTTTTTAAACCCCAGACTCATAGACCCCAATCCATACTTGAGTTGAATGACAAAAAAAAAAATAGAAAACATTCACTTAGGGTTAGTTAAGAAGAAACACAAGCTCGCTATAGGCAATATATAGATGAAATTATTGAGAGTAGACGTTGTAATCTATAAGAAGCAGACTCGCCTAAATTGCCCAATTTAGTAAAAATCCCCTTAGTGAGACCATTATTTTTATCCCGAGTCACTGTTGATTTTCCACCAGGTGATCTTAATTTTGATATTATGGCTACAAATGTTAGAATTTATTGGGGTCACAATTGTATATATAAAATGTGTGTTGGGTCATCAAATAAATAAGTCAAATTTATGTGGTCTATTTTGGAATAAAGTTCATGTGGATACCAATTAGACAATTTCTAATTTTGATGAGGGGCCAAATAGAAATAGTCAATAAATATTACCAATAGGTTTGTCTGTTGGTAATATAACGGGTAATGGTCCCCATTTGCATCGTATTTTTTTTTCACTCTTGTATCCCTATCACCAACAGCAAAAGTTTCAGAGAAAGTTTTGATGCAAATTAGAAGATTATACCAATCAAAAGTCATTACAAAATCGATTCTATGGACTCCGGTACGCTTCCGCTAATCTATATTCTATTGTTTGATTCTCATGAATTAATTAGGGCTATATTCAGAGTTTACAGTATTCTAACATGTGGTATCAAGAGCATCCCTAAATTAATTCTTGAGAATATATGGTAGTGTTGATCTTCCATTAAATTAATTGTGGTATCATGTATATATATATATATATATATATGCTTATACCATTGAAATTTCTGCATTACTACATGCGATTAAAATTTACATTGTGTATACATATACATGATATGCATGCGATTAAAAAGGTTTTACGATTGAAGTTTTATATGTATATATATTGTTGCCATTTAAGTGTTTTGGCATATGTGATTGGTATATGCCATGTAACGCCCTAATGCTAAGGCACGCTACAGTGTTTTTTCAATTATTGTGCAATCTTTGCTAATCAAAGAAATTTCTCGAAAAACGTGTCAAATTAAAACTTTTGCTTTAAATATTAAACTTTGTAATATAATATAATATTTACAGATTCCGGGATCCCGTTTTTAAACTTTGTAAAATTTACTTTTCAAACTATACATTTCAAAATACATAATTTCCAGGTCGCACAACGACTTTCAAAATATAACTCCCAGATGTCCCGAGACCGAACACTCCAGGTCGCGCTGCTTGACATGTACAATCTCACCCGAGCTCAGATTCACTCTTGTTCAGTCTTCGCCTTTCCTTTACCTACACATAGAAGCAGAAACTGTGAGTCAACAGACTCAGTAAGAAATGCATATAACATACCATATAATTTCCGACCTGTAAATAGGCGCCCATACACCTATTTACAGAGCTTAACAGATGAGTATGAACGTTCAATACCAGGGTACAACCACTATACCACATACACATCGTACCTCACTGTATGAGTGTTGGTAGGGTTTACCCCAAACACTGAGTAATACTGAGTGATGTACCACACACCTTAGTATTTTCTCGTGCCCGTGTTGGTATCACTGTAACGTACTCACAACCACAATAATCACTATACCAATGCACTCTATAACTTATTCATACAAGTGTTGGTAGTACTTAACATAATTCAAGCATGCATATACAATCACATATACACACATTCAGATAATCACATCATACATTATACACAGTTCTTACCTGTTTTCCGAATTCAAGTGTGCTGGCCGACCTGAACGGAATTCTCGTGCTAGATGGATGCCCTAATCACAATAATTGTAACACAGATGAGTGACTCACCAAATCACTTTCCGGGACTTAAACTTGAAACTAAAAGTTTCCCTATCGATAAACCTCATGGCAATACCCTAAATATCTCAAAATTGGCCAAAACTAGGGTTCTGGAATTTCCCCCAACAGGCAGACCGGTTCCCAACCGAAAATCCAGTTCTGGGTCACCATCCGGTCGACCGATTGGTACAGGTCCCCCAGAACCGGAATTCCGGTTCTGTGCTGGGAACCCAAAAATTCCCCCCATGACCTCAAATCTCAACCAAACTTTATCAAACTCTCCAGTACACCTATACAATGCATAAACAACCATTTCCAACCTATAATTCACAGAACAAGCTAATAAATCAAATTATGCCATTAAAGCTCGAAGCTTTGAACTCTAAACTTAAAATTGCATAAAACCATCAACACCCATTAAAACCAGCAGCTAGGACTTAGAATCAACTCAACTAAACCCTAAATTTCGAACCCTAGGCACTTCAAACCATAACAGCCCCTAATTTACAATTTCATATATTCAAATCAAAGAAAAAGCTTAAAATCACATCTTTAAAGGTTCTAGAGCTTTACCTTAGATGAAACCTCCTTGAATTCTAGCTAAATCCCAGAAAAATAGGATGAACAAGTTGATCCTTGCCCTGGTTTGCTTCAGCCGAAGGAAAGAGAGAGAGAGAGTTCAAGAACAATACAATTTTCCAATTTTTCCTTTTTCTTAATTTTCCACAAATGACAACAGTTTTTCCAATAACTCTTTGCTGAAAATAAACCTAGGTTAGGTGTCAAACACCTAGGCAGCCACCTACTCCCCATTTGTCCAAATGACAAAAATGCCCTTTAATGTATAACTTAGGTATTTCTAAAGTTAGGGGTAAAATGGTCAAATTCCATAACCCCGCTCAACCCCGATAATTTATTTCCTCTAAAATATTTCCCACTATAAAATAAGGTTCTAAACTTACCCATGTGATCAATCTAGCCATCCATCGCATTTTCCGTTGTCGCCGAGCAAAATTACAAAATTAACATATTTCACATATAAGCTAAATAATACCCCTAGAGTTTAATAAAATCTCCGGAATTGAGAAATTATAACTCTAATATTTATTTCTAAATATTGGGGTCAATAATTAAATTAATTCACAAATAATAATAAAATAATAAAATAATAAAAATTAGTGCTGATTGCCTTTACTAATCCAAATTACTAGAGCGGTCATTACAATTATCCCCCCGTTAATAGGATTTTGTCCTCGAAATCTAACCTGAATAGCTCTGGATGTTGAGTCCTCATATCCGACTCCAATTCCCAGGTGGCTTCTTCCACCTTACTATTCCTCCAGAGCACCTTAACCAGTGCAATAGTCTTGTTGCGAAGAACTTTTTCCTTTCTATCCAAAATCTGAACAGGTTGCTCTTCATAGGATAAGTCTGGTTGTATTTCAAGGGCTTCATAACTCAAGACATGAGTCGGGTCCGACACGTATTTCCTTAACATAGAAATGTGAAATGCGTCATGAACAGCCGATAATGCTGGTGGTAAGGCTAGCCGATATGCTACCTGCCCGACCTTCTCGAGTATCTGAAATGGCCCAATGAACCTAGGGCTTAACTTACCCTTCTTCCCGAAGCGCCTAATACCCTTCATTGGTGAAACCCGCAGGAAAATATGTTCCCCTGCCTGAAATGTAACATCTCTGTGCTTCGGATCAGCATAACTTTTCTGCCTGCTTTGATCTTATCAATAGCTTCATTGGTCCTCTGTACTAACTCTAGACCCAAGTACTTCCTTTCTCCAGTCTCGTCCCAATGAATAGGAGAACAACATTTTCTACCATATAACATCTCATAGGGAGCCATCCCTATTGTACTTTGGTAGCTGTTGTTGTAGGAGAATTCAATTAAAGGTAAGTACTTACTCCATGAGCCCTCAAAGTCCATGACACAGGCTCGCAGTAAGTCTTCTAAAATCTGAATAGTTCTTTCTGACTGACCATCAGTCTGAGGGTGAAAGGATGTGCTAAACTTTAACTTGGTACCCATAGCCTTCTGAAGACTCACCCAAAACTTCGATGTGAACTTTGGATCCCTATCTGACACAATAGATTTAGGGGCTCCATGGAGACGAACTATCTCCTTCACATATAATTCAGCGTACTGATCCACTGAATATGTAACTTTCACTGGTAGAAAGTGAGCGGATTTTGTGAATCTGTCCACGATGACCCATACTGAATCACACATCCCCGTAGTTCTAGGCAAACCAGTTACGAAGTCCATTGCAATGTCCTCCCACTTCCATTCTGGAAGGATTAAAGGTTGCAATAACCCTGCCGGCCTCTGATGTTAAGCTTTAATTTGCTGGCAGGTTAAGCACTTGGACACGTAGTCCACCACATCTCTCTTCATCCCATACCACCAGAAGTAGGGTTTCAAATCCTGATACATCTTGGTGGTTCCCGGATGCAACGAATAAGGCGTGGTGTGAGCTTCATCTAATATTTCTTTCTTAAGCTCATCAACACTAGGAACACAAACTCGAGCTTTGTATAATAACATTCCACTGTTCGAGACTGAAAAGCCTCTAGACCGACCAGCCATTACTTCGTCTCGAACCTTAACTAGCTCGGAATCTTCCAACTGTGCCTTTCTAATTCTTTCCAACAGATCAGATTGGAGTGTTAAATTATGTAATTTCCCGACCACGAACTCAATCCCTGCACTAACCATTTCCGAGGCTAGTTGAGGTGCTATCATAACTGTAGTACAAACTTGCCCGGGACCTTTTCTACTTAAAGCATCGGCCACAACATTGGCTTTCCCGGGGTGATACAAAATTTCACAATTGTAGTCCTTAACTAACTCCAACCACCTTCTCTGCCTCATATTCAAATCTTTCTGGGTGAAAAAGTATTTAAGACTTTTATGATCAGTATAAATTTCACACTTTTCACCGTAAAGATAATGTCGCCATATCTTTAAAGCGAAAACCACAACAGTGAGCTCTAAATCATGAGTTGGGTAACGCTGCTCATAATCCTTCAATTGACGAGGGGCATAGGCTATGACTCTGTCAGCTTGCATCAGAACACATCCCAGACCCTGTCTGGATGCATCACAATAAACCATAAATTTTTCTTGATCTAATGGCAAAGCTAACACCGGAGCTGTTATCAAACGTTGCTTCAACTCCTGAAAACTTGTTTCACACTTATCTGACTACACAAATCTCTGATTTTTCTTGGTCAATTCGGTTAGGGGCATAGAAAGTTTAGAAAATCCTTCGACGAAACGTCAATAATACCCTGCTAACCCGAGAAAACTTCAAACTTCCGTCACAGACTTGGGCCTCGGCCAATTCTTCACTGATTCTACCTTGTTTGGATCGACCATAATTCCATTGTTTCCAACAATATGACCTAGAAAGGACACCTCAGATAACCAGAATTCGCACTTTCTGAACTTGGCATACAATTTGTAATCCCTAAGTCGCTGTAATACCATTCGAAGATGATGCTCGTGCTCCTCTTTTGACTGAGAGTATACAAGGATGTCATCGATAAACACTATAACGCAGTTATCGAGGAAATCCTTGAATACCCTATTCATAAGATCCATAAAAGCCGCAGGAGCATTAGTCAATCCGAACGACATTACCAGAAACTCATAGTGCCCATATCTGGTTCTAAAAGCAGTCTTCGGTATGTCCTCCTCCCGAATTCTAAGTTGATGATAACCAGACCGTAAATCAATCTTTGAAAACACTGTCTTTCCCTGAAGCTGATCGAACAAATCATCGATTCTGGGCAACGGGTACTTGTTCTTAATCGTCAGCTTGTTAAGTTCCCGATAATCAATACACATTCTGAGGGTACCATCTTTCTTTTTCACAAAGAGAACCGGAGCTCCCCAGGGCGATACACTGGGTCGAATAAACCCAATATCAAGCATCTCCTGAAGCTACAACTTAAGCTCCTTGAGTTCTGCTGGAGCCATCCTATATGGAGCTTTAGAAATAGGTTCGACTCCAGGTGCCAGATCAATTACAAAGTCAATCTCTCGCTGTGGTGGCAATCCCGGCAACTCCTCGGGAAACACGTCAAGAAAATCTTTCACCACCCGGACTACCTCAGGCCCAAATGTTTCAGGTCTGCTGGAGTCAAATACCACCGCTAGAAATCCTACACAACCGTTGCGTAGTAAATCTCTAGCCCTCAGCACAGAAATAACCGGGATTCGAGACCCCTGAACTGATCCAACATAAACAAATGGATCTTCACCTTCCGGTTGAAAAGTCACCATTTTTCGCCCACAATCTATACTGGCCGAATACTTGGATAGGAAATCCATTCCCAGTATAATGTCAAACTTGGTTAATTTCAATTCTATGAGGTCAGTACTCAATTCCCTATCTTCGATCCTAATTGGCATAGACCTAATGCGCCTATTAGAGATAATCATTTCCCCGCTAGGCATTAGGGTTCCAAACCCTCTTTCTAAAATATCACAAGGCCTACCCAAAAGATCAATTACTCTTGTAGCTACATATGAGCGTGTAGCTCCCGAGTCAAATAATACTGTAAACAATAAGTTGTTGACGGGAAGCTGACCTGTCACAACTGAAGGACTGGATGCAGCATCAGCTTGGGTGATGGCAAACACTCGAGCAGGAACTGGTTTCACTTCTGCTTTTGACTCCTCTTTCTTTGCCTGGGGGCAATCTTTCTTGAAATGCCCCACCATGCCACACAGGAAGCATGTCTTCCGGTTACACTGTCCCGGATGATGTTTCTTGCACCGTGGACACTCAGGGTAAGAGTAACCCTGGCGCCCTCCTCTGCCTTGGTTCCCACGGAACTGCTTACTTTGCCCCGAGCCACCAGTAGCTGGAATAACTTTTATTTTCTGCTCAGTGGTGGAGTCACCACCATCCCTACCATAAACAGGAGTAGGAATAGTGGGGGTCCCACCAACACTCGAAGTCACCCGGGGCTCCTAAAGGAATTTCACTGCACCCTTGGCTCTCAAAGCCTTTTCAACCATCTCTACATACGTGGTTGCTGCAGTGGTAGTAATCACTAGATCATGCCGAATCTTTGCACTCAAACCCGCCAAATATTTTTCTTTCTTACTGAAGTCGGTTGGGACAATCCCAACTGCAAGCTTGGCCAAACGGTCAAACTTTGTCGTATACTCTGTAACCGACATTCCCTCAGTTTGAACTAATTCAGTGAACTCTTTCCGCTTCGCACTGCGGGCCGCTTCATTGTAATACTTGGAGTTAAACAATTCCTTGAATTCATCCCAGGTCATCAGCGAGACGTCTGGAGTGAGGGTTATCAGCTCCCACCACACGAGAGCGTCTTCCTGAAACTGAAAAGTGGCGTAGGTCACCCGGTCATTTCCAACCACTCCCATAAAATTGAGAATACGATCAATCACCGAAAGCCACTGCTCGGCCTTCATCACATCAGGACCTCCCAGAAACACTGGAGGTGCCTGTTTTCGGAATCTTTCATACAACGGCTCCATACGGTTGCCAACAACAGGTTGTTCTGCTGGCACCGCAGGAACTGCAACGGCCTGAACCACTTGAGGGGGCACGGCAAGAGGACCCTGCTGCCTCAATCTTTGGATCTCTTCATCTTGTTGGCGGAATCTATCTTGCATCTCCGCAAATCTTTGCTCCCAATCAGGATGAGCTTGGGGTGGATTTACAGGGCGACCACCCTGAGCTCTGCCACTGCCACGGTCGCGACCACGAGGATTTTGAGGATTCCCCTGACCGCCTCCGGTCTCAACCATGCCAACCTGACTTCTTCTATTTCGCGGGGCGTCCATTTTATAGGACTTAGCCTGCGAATCCATAAGCCAGGCAGGTTAGACAGCGATCAAAACTTAACACCGCTCTTAAAGACTTAAAGGCAACACACTTTTTTTTATAAATAATTAATTAAAATCTAATATGCTTCCTAACATGCTTTCACATTCATATTTATTTAAAATACTAAACAAGTACAGGCTTACTGAACCGTGAACCGAGCTTTCTCTGATGAAGATTGTACATGTCATAGCAAGCTTCGGTAGACAAACCTGGCGGCTCTGATACCAAAATTGTAACGCCCTAATGCTAAGGCACGCTACAGTGCTTTTTCAATTATTGTGCAATCTTTGCTAATCAAAGAAATTTCTCGAAAAACGTGTCAAATTAAAACTTTTGCTTTAAATATTAAACTCTGTAATATAATATAATATTTACAGATTCCGGGATCCCGTTTTTAAACTTTGTAAAATGTACTTTTCATACTATACATTTCAAAATACATAATTTCCAGGTCGCACAGCGACTTTCAAAATATAACTCCCAGATGTCCCGAGACCGAACACTCCAGGTCGCGCTGCTTGACATGTACAATCTCACCCGAGCTCAGATTCACTCTTGTTCAGTCTTCGCCTTTCCTTTACCTACACATGTAGTAAACCGTGAGTCAACAGACTCAGTAAGAAATGCATATAACATACCATATAATTTCCGACCTGTAAATAGGCGCCCATACACCTATTTACAGAGCTTAACAGATGAGTATGAACGTTCAATACCAGGGTACAACCACTATACCACATACACATCGTACCTCACTGTATGAGTGTTGGTAGGGTTTACCCCGAACACTGAGTAATACTGAGTGATGTACCACACACCTTAGTATTTTCCCGTGCCCGTGTTGGTATCACTGTAACGTACTCACAACCACAATAATCACTATACCAATGCACTCTATAACTTATTTATACAAGTGTTGGTAGTGCTTAACGTAATTCAAGCATGCATATACAATCACATATACACACATTCAGATAATCACATCATACATTATACACAGTTCTTACCTGTTTTCCGAATTCAAGTGTGCTGGCCGACCTGAACGGAATTCTCGTGCTAGATGGATGCCCTAATCACAATAATTGTAACACAGATGAGTGACTCACCAAATCACTTTCCGGGACTTAAACTTGAAACTAAAATTTTTCCTATCGATAAACCTCATGGCAATACCCTAAATATCTCAAAATTGGCCAAAACTAGGGTTCTGGAATTTCCCCAACGAGTGCACGGTTCCCAACCCAAATGCGGTTACGGGTCACCATCCGTCGACCAGGTTGGTACAGTCCCCGTAACCGACCCGGCTTCTGTGCTGGGAACCCAAAAATTCCCCCCATGACCTCAAATCTCAACCAAACTTTATCAAACTCTCCAGTACACCTATACAATGCATAAACAACCATTTCCAACCAATAATTCACAGAACAAGCTAATAAATCAAATTATGCCATTAAAGCTCAAAGCTTTGAACTCTAAACTTAAAATTGCATAAAACCATCAACACCCATTAAAACCAGCAGCTAGGACTTAGAATCAACTCAACTAAACCCTAAAATTCGAACCCTAGGCAATTCAAACCTTAACAGCCCCTAATTTACAATTTCATATATTCAAATCAAAGAAAAAGCTTAAAATCACATCTTTAAAGGTTCTAGAGCTTTACCTTAGATGAAACCTCCTTGAATTCTAGCTAAATCCCAGAAAAATAGGATGAACAAGTTGATCCTTGCCCTGGTTTGCTTCAGCCGAAGGAAAGAGAGAGAGAGAGAGAGAGAGAGAGAGAGAGAGAGAGAGAGAGAGAGAGAGAGAGAGAGAGAGGAGAGAGAGAGAGAGAGAGTTCAAGAACAATACAATTTTCCAATTTTTCCTTTTTCTTAATTTTCCACAAATGACAACAGTTTTTCCAATAACTCTTTGCTGAAAATAAACCTAGGTTAGGTGTCAAACACCTAGGCAGCCACCTACTCCCCATTTGTCCAAATGACAATAATGCCCTTTAATGTATAACTTAGGTATTTCTAAAGCTAGGGGTAAAATGGTCAAATTCCATAACCCCGCTCAACCCGATAATTTATTTCCTCTAAAATATTTCCCACTATAAAATAAAGTTCTAAACTTACCCATGTGATCAATCTAGCCATCCATCGCATTTTCCGTTGTCGCCGAGCAAAATTACAAAATTAACATATTTCACATATAAGCTAAATAATACCCCTAGAGTTTAATAAAATCTCCGGAATTGAGAAATTATAACTCTAATATTTATTTCTAAATATTGGGGTCCATAATTAAATTAATTCAGAAATAATAATAAAATAATAAAATAATAAAAATTAGTGCTAATTGCCTTTACTAATCCAAATTACTAGAGCGGTCATTACATGCCATTTAAGTTTTATATGTATATAAATTGTTACAGTATCTTAATTCAATGCGGTTTATACATAATGTTTTGTTCAGTTATGTGTAAATGCATTCTGTTCAGTTTTTCTTTGTTTATTATTATTATTAAGATTTTATTAAATTATAATAATAATAATAATACAGTAACAATTAAATTCAAATTTTGGGTTTAGTATTTATTAAGGATATCTAATATTTAATTAAATTAATTGAAACAAAATATCACCAAAGTGATCTCTTTTGTGTAGATTAATTTATTAAAAATATTATGATAATTGTGTATATGTGATTCATAAATTTATTAACTAACCCAAAGGTGAGTTAATATTTAGTTGAATTTCATGCATGTTTGTGGTGATAAATGTGTGACAATTATAAGGTATTTTTGTGTGAACAATATGTTAGTCCAAAGATTGCATATTGTTTGACATAATTTATTGTCAATATTTGATCACTACAACAAGAGTACCGCTTACAATTAATATTACTGTCCAAAGACTTAATATTAATGTTGTGTTTGGTATCTTGAGATGGGATTAACCATTATTTGAATTTATTATTTTATTTAGATGCTTATATGAGCATGTTATTTATGTAATTGTATTGTTCTTTTCAGCTGTTGCTAGTGTATCTGCTAACCTTAATTCGGTACCGGTCCTTAATGGTAATAACTTTAAGGACTGGAAAGAGAACATTTTTATTGTTCTTGGCTGCATGGATCTTGACCTTGCATTAAGGATGGATCGTCCTGCTCCTCTTACGAATACTAGTACCTCCGAGCAATGGAGGATATATGAGAAGTGGGACCATTCAAACCGCATGAGTCTTATATGATCATTAAGTGCGGCATACATGAGGCTTTTAGGGGTGCGATGTCCGAGGAGGTCACCGATGCCACAACTTTCCTTGCTGAAATTGAGAAACGCTTTGCAAAAAGCGATAAGGCGGAAACAAGTACTCTTTTAAAGAAACTTATTTCCATGAAGTTTAAGGGCAAGGAAAATATAAGGGAGTACATTATGGAAATGTCTCACCTTGCTTCAAAGTTGAAGGCACTAAAGCTTGAGCTTTCTGATGACTTGCTTGTACATTTAGTGCTTATCTCTCTTCCTCCACAATTCAGTCAATTGAAGGTCAGTTACAACTTCCAAAGGGAGAAATGGACTCTTAATGAGCTCATTTCATTTTGTGTTCAAGAGGAAGAAAGATTGAAGCAAGAGAAGACTGAAAGTGCTCATTTGGCAAGCACCTCTAAAGATAAGGGCAAGAAAAGAAAGAATGAGGCTGCTAAGGATAAAGGTCCTACACATAAGAAACAAACTCAAGCCAGCAATAGTGATGCTTGTTTCTTTTGTAACATGAAAGGACACATGAAGAAGGAATGTGCTAAGTATATTGCATGGCGAGCAAAGAAAGGTAAATTTCTTACTTTGGTCTTTTCTGAGGTAAATTTAGCTTCAGTACCAGGAAACACTTGGTGGTTAGATTCCGGTGCTACCACTAACATCAGTGTTTCTATGCAGGATTGCCTGAGTTACCGAAAGCCAAATGATGCTGAAAGAAGCATTTATGTGAGAGATGGTAAGTCGGTAAATGTGGAAGCAATAGGCCATTTTAGGTTGTTGTTACTGGTTACTATTTGGACTTAATAGATACTTTTGTTGTACCGTCATTTAGACGGAATTTGGTTTCTGTTTCTTGTTTGGACAAATTGGGTTATTGTTGTTCATTTGGAAACAACTGTTTCAGTTTATCTATTAATTCAAATACTGTTGGAACTGGTTCACTTATGGTTTATAACAACTTATATTTGCTTGACACTGTTGCTTCTTATAGTGAAACCTTGAATGTGGAATCACGTGGTACTAAGCGTAAAATGGATAATGAAAAATTAAGTTCTTTATGGCACAAACGGTTAGGTCACATCTCTGAAAATAGAGTTGAGCGACTTGTGTCTGATGGAATTTTAGATTCAATTGATTTTTCAGACTTTGATGTTTGTATTGAATGCATCAAAGGCAAACAGACCAAAACAAAGAAATTAGGTGCGAAAAGAGCTATAAATGTCTTAGAGTTGATACATACAGATATATGTGGGCCATTTCCTACACCTTCTTGGAATGGTCAACGATATTTTGTATCATTCATAGATGATTACTCAAGATATGCGTACCTATTTCTACTTCATGAAAAGTCTCAAGTCTTGGATGTGTTCAAATCTTTTAAGGCTGAAGTTGAGAATCAACTTAGCAAAAGAACAAAGCAAGTCAGGTCTGACCGTGGTGGTGAGTACTATGGCAGATATGACGGATCAGATGAACAACGTCCAGGACCTTTTGCCAGATATCTAGAGGAGTGTGGAATTGTCCCACAGTACACTATGTCGGGATCTCCTAGCATGAATGGTGTTGCTGAAAGACGAAACCGTACTCTTAAAGATATGGTAAGGAGTATGATCAGTCATTCATCCTTACCAGAATCACTCTGGGGAGAGGCACTTAAGACAGCAGCTTACATTTTGAATAGGGTACCAACTAAAGCAGCTGCAAAAACACCTTATGAGCTTTGGACAGGGCGAAAGCCTAGTCTTAAGCACTTTCATGTTTGGGGATGTCCAACTGAGGCTAGGCCTTATAGGCCAAATGAAAAGAAGCTGGAACCCAAAACTGTGAGCAGCTACTTTATTGGATATTCTGAACGATCTAGGGGTTTTAAGTTTTATGATCCAAAAGTAAAGAATATATTTGAAACGGGAACTGCAAATTTTTTTGAGGATATTGAGTTTGGGGGGAGAAATACGGTTAAAGACTTTATTTTTGAGGAGGATTTAGAATCAACCACTCCTCTTAAGGATGAGTTGATTCCTATTCCAATAGTTGCTTTTGACAATATCCAGGATTCCATTCCTAATATTGATCAAGTTTTAGATCAAGAGCAACCAAACATAGTCAATCAAACCCCAGAGGTACAAACTCAACAACCTCAAGAACAAGTGCCTTTGCGACGATCCACTAGAGAAAGAAGAAATGCCATTAATCCGGATGAATACATAGTGTATCTTCAAGAACATGAGGATGACATTGGAATGATGGAAGATGATCCAATCAACTTTCATCAGGCCATGAAAGTTCTAACTCTCAAAAGTGGAATGATGCCATGAATGAAGAGAATAAGTCTATGCAAGATAATAAAGTTTGGAAAGTTGTCCCATTACCAGAAGGTGTAAAACCAATTGGTTGTAAATGGATATTTAAAACCAAGAGGGATGAAAATGGTAATGTGGTGAGGTTTAAGGCACGTCTTGTAGCAAAAGGCTATACTCAGAAAGAAGGCATTGATTATAAAGAGACTTTCTCTTAGGTTTCATCGAAAGACTCTTTTAGGATAATAATGGCACTTGTTGCTCACTTTGATCTTAAGTTACATCAGATGGATGTTAAAACAACGTTTCTCAATGGCGACATTGATGAGACAATTTATATGGAGCAACCAAAAAACTTTGTGGTTGGTGACCCAAAGAATATGGTTTGCAAATTAAAGGAATCCATCTATGGACTCAAGCAAGCTTCCCGTCAATGGTACAACAAATTTCATCAAGTGGTTCTCTTATTTGGTTTTGAGATGAATGTTGTTGATGATTGTGTGTATCATAAGTTTAGTGGGAGTAAGTGTATATTTCTGGTTCTATATGTCGATGACATATTACTTGCCACTAATGATATAGGCTTATTGCACGAAACCAAGAGATTTCTATTGAAGCATTTTGAGATGAAAGATCTTGGTGACGCCTCTTTTGTTTTAGGAATTCAAATACATCGAGACCGTTCTCGGGGTATTCTTGGATTATCACAAAAGAGCTATATCGATAAAGTACTCAAACGGTTTGGCATGCAAGACTGTAGACCAGGTGATACCCCTGTCGTTAAAGGAGACAAATTTTGTCTTAAACAATACCCTAAAGGAAGCCTTGAAATTCAAGAAATGCAAAAAATTCCCTACGCTTCGGCTGTTGGGAGTCTAATGTATGCTCAAGTTTGTACGCGTCCGGATAAAGCGTACATTGTTGGAGTGTTAGGCAGATACTTAAGCAATCCAGGAATTGATCACTCGAAAGCAGCCAAAAAGGTTATGAGATATTTGAAGAGAACAAGAGAGTACATGCTCACATATAGGAGGTCAGATCACTTTGAGATCATTGGATACTCTGACTCTGACTTTGCGGGATGCCAAGATAGTAGGAGATCTACTTCGGGCTACATATATCTATTAGTTGGTGCAGCTATATCATGGAGGAGTGCAAAACAAACACTCATAGCTGTTGGAAATTATTTTACCAGGATCTAGATTTACTAACAAGTATGTTGGATTAACAACCTAATATGAATTCTAAAACAATGAAAATAAACACATATAAAGTTAGAAAACCTTACAGTGGGTGCAGCGAAATATTATGACTCCTTCCGTTCAGATCTCTAGCCCTTGATTCCTTTCTGTAGCAGAGCATCACCAAGATCTGAACCTGGATCTTCTTTTCTCCTTCTTTGATGCAGAAATTCCATAGTCTTACATACTATGATTGAGGTACCACTTGATGTGTGTGGGCACTACTCATCTCACAAGGATTTCAAATTTTTCTCTCTTTTTCTCTCTTGAATTTCGTGGCTTATGGCTTACAAGAGAAGAGAACAAATGTTGCTTTATATAGGGAGAAGGGAGAGCACAACTTTCCAAATAAAACAGTTTCCTTAATTACTGTGTAATCAATTAACTGCCTTATTTAGTGTGATCAACCACTTTCCTATTTTTGCTAGGCTTTCATTAGAAATTACATGGCAATTAAAATTGAAAATAATAATTGGGAAACACACAAAGAGGTGCCGGCCATAGGGTGATATGGGCCTCACTTGGATTCGCAATTTCCTCAATTTTATTTCAATTTCTCCAAAAATGCCATTTTTCCAATTCTAATCATTTAAATGCCAAAACTAATTATTTAATAACTAAAATAGATTATTAAATAATATTGTCATTTAAAATAATTATTAATTAGACATACAAAGTCTCTTAATTAATAATTAAACCTAGAAACCCTTTTCTTTACGATTTCATCCTTAAACTGTGAGAATTCATAAAGTAGACATAGTCTAACTTTTAGAATTATAATTGATTAATTAAAATCAATTAACTGAGTCTTACAAGCAGTATGGTCTCAACTAGTATGGGGACCATGGGTCTATATAACCGAGCTTCCAATAAGTCGAACCGAATTTACCAAGTAAATTCCCTAACTTATTAATTCCTCATTGAATCCACACTTAGAACTTGGAATTGCACTCTCAGTCATATAGAAATGCTCTATATGTTCCACGATATAGACACGTCATTAGTTATCCATTGTTATAACCCTAGTGTGATCAATGATCCTCTATATAGATGATTTACACTGTACAGGGATTAAATTACCGTAACACCCTACAATGTATTTTATCCTTAAAACACTTAACCCTGTATAAATGATATTTCACCTAAGTGAAATGAGATCTCCACCATTTATCTTCGTTTGGTTAAGCTCGAAGGAAATCATCCTTTACTTCTATTTGCCAAGTAGAAGCTATAGATTCCATATTTATGTTAGCGCTCCCACTCAATTGCACTACCGTGTTCCCAAAATGTAAGTATCACCCTAACCCAAAAGTAGGCTTAACTTAACAAATCAAAGAACACGAGTAACACTCTTGAAATTGAGCCTAAGCATATCAGGATTGAGATCTTTTGATCTAGGATCAACAGGTGATATTGAATTGAATAGATATTACGGTAAGTTTTGACATATCTAATCAAAGTTCAATATCGGTCCCTTCCGATGTATACTCCATACTTCCGATACTGGTAAACTTTGCCAATGTCCTGGAAAGGACATAACACTTTTCCAAGGTGTAAGAATACCTATCGCTGATTATACCATGTCAGTCTAAATCCAGTGTTCTGACAAATCAGGGAATCAACTTTTGAACATATAATTTAAGATTATATTCCACTGTGCTGACAACACTATAATCTTTAACCAACTCATATGTTCTGGACTTAAAAAGAATTCATACATTATATACACATAATCATGAAGTAAATCATGTGAACCATGCAACATAAAATGTTATTTCTGATCTTTATTAATAAGTAAATCTGATTATATGAAATGAGTTTTATTTAGGGCATAAAACCCAACAAACTCCCACTTGCACTAATATAAAACAAAAAGTGCATTTCAAATAATCATTAACACCTTGATATACCAATCAAGTGTAATAGTAGTAAACTCCTCGTAATAGGATCTGATAGGTTGAATTAAACACAACCTCTTCTCCACCATTACTCTTCCTTAATCACAAAATCCTTGATAATGTGAAATTCCTCTCTATATGTCTACTCTCTTGGGATACTGGATTCTATACTTTTGGGCAACTACTTCTTGGTTATTCAGGAAGTAACCCTAGTAGTTAAGGCAAATTGGAACAGTGCCACAAATGTATAGAACTTTCCTTAGACTGAATAAGTATCTTTCCTGCAACTTTTAACATTCAGTCTCTCTCTGGTAGACCAAGAGATTTCAGATAGGTTTTTACACTTCTCCAAAATCACTACTCCACCCCCAAAGTAATCACCATCTCATCAGCAGACTTTCTAGCACACAGGTAAGTCTCGAAATCTGATGTGGTGTAGTCTAAGAGTTTCAAAAAACCACCCTTATTGACTAACATATAGTTCCTCTTCTTAATCTTAAGATTTACTTGATTATCTTCCAATGTTCCTCTCCTGGATTAATTTGATACCTACTCATTACTCCCACTCAACAGCAGGTGTCTGGTCTAAGGCATACTAAAGCATATCTGAGACCTCTCACTGTTGACTTAAGAATTCTTTCATGGCTTTATCTTTTCTGGAATAGTTGTGACTTTTCCTTAGATAACTAAAATCTATGCTCAGAAGTTTTGAAGCTTCTATAGATTGCCATTGGAAAGAAAATGCATCAGCATCTCATGCTTGCATTAGAGTAAGTAATTTCCAGGTATACCACAAGCCATAGGTTTAGATAAACTCAAACCTACAATACTAGGAACATGAAGTTTTGTTAAGTCCATTGAATAGACTTATTAACGAAAATTTCCTTTCATGTCCTTGTAACAGAAAACTTTAGGTTACTCCATGTGAATGGATCAAACCATAGTTCTATTGGCTTTCTTCTTAGTTTCTTATCTTGACAATCCATTACTTGTTTAAACTCACAATGGATTTTAATCACTAGTGTCTTCCAAGTTATAAGAAGGTGAGTTCCTAGAAACTCTCCCACTACAACAAGGTACCGTGAACTATGTCAAAGAAAACTAAATGGTATAGACCTCTTTAGTTGTGTTAAGACAACAGAGGCAGTGGGATCATCTTGTAAAATAAGATGATAGAACACTTTTGGAATCAAGAAAAAAAAAATATCTTCTTTATTTGCTACTTTATTTTCAGACTTAGTCATTTTCTTAGAAAAGCAATATTTGTTTAAACAAACACTTTCTTATCTAATGACTATGGGATGCTCCACCCCTAATCACTTAGAATAGCTAACAAACATGCAAACCAGGGTTAGCAGTTCTACCTTTTCTTGAGATTTTGATTAGGTCATCCATGAATCTAGTAATGATTTACATTAAGTATACAACCATTACATCATTCTGAAATTTTATTACCATAGAAGGATTTAGGCAACGACTAGTAACTAATCATCAATATGCAACTCGAATTTCTAGGGAGGTAAGTTTGGATATAATTCAAAAATCAAATTAATGATCTTTGAATTGCATATCTACTAACTTTTTCTCCACCCCTATCAGTTCGCAAGATCTTTAACCACTTACCATTGCTAGAAATTCATGAAATTTTTCAAACATTTCAAATTTCTTTTGCATAAGGTAAAATCTAGAGTGATCGTTTTAAGAATACAACAAAGACTCATATCCACCCCTGAATGTACATCCATCTGCGAATGAGATGAACTTAATTTCAGTGGATATAGGCATATTAACTCTTTGCAGAGAATGATCTTGTCAAAACCACTATGAACAAGATTCAAATGCCATAGATTTATAAAATATGTGGTTGTATCTTTTGATGACTTATTTTAGTTACATCAAAGAGTTCTTAGAATAGTGCAAGTGGATTCTGGTCACAGAATACTAAACTCATACAGTTTGAATCCATTGATAGAAAATGGTTATTAAACACTTGTGAAAGTGTAACTGTATAATTAGTAATTCTTTCTTGGACCACCACTACTAATCTAACTCTATGATTTGCCTATACAAGTAGGAGATATCTAAGATTGAGGATTTATATCATTTTGGGATAGAATTCCGGGAATATAATCATATGCGTCATCTAATTTCTTAAGAGAAAATAAGACTTTATATGATTTATAGACCATTCATCCAATGATATGTCATTAAGCTAATTCGAAATGAATAAGCTAAGAGGAATTAGGATAATTTCGTTTTAAATAAGAATCCAACGATGCTCCGATTAGCGAGAGTCAAAGTAATCTTATTTATACAATCTTCTTGTTTCATATTGTAAAACACTAGTCTAAGGTGTCATCAATTGATGAACAACTAGATGTTGCATATACAATATTTATCTTTCGAGATCTAACACTATTATGTTAGTCTAATGGTGAAAATCCATTAGGGATTTATCTCATTAGAAAAACAAATCAAGTTAGACCAACAATGAAGATTCGAAATTAAACTACAATTTAATAACATAAAATAACATGGTTCAATACAAATTCATACACAATTCAGAAATTATGAAGCACATAGCAAGTAGGAATGACAAGTGAAAATACTAAAACATACAATCCTAAATAATTTCCAAGGTTTTCAACAAACTGATATCAGTGTCCCGTTTAGGCGAGAGTCAAAGCTACCATTCATTGAATAGAGTTGTCAGCTCATCTAAAATGTCAAACATTCTAGCAACCTTTTATTCGATCAAGATTTGAATCCGCGTTGTCCCGCTTAGGCGAGAGTCAAGGCTATTCTATCTTATGAGCTTTCACCATTGTTTCATATTCTTGCAAGTCTTATACAGTCGCCACCATTAGGGTGAGCATAAACTATATAAAAAACTTACAAGATTACTTATCTTTCGAGATTAAACGGTGCTAACTTGCTAATGAACGTTCCTCCATTAGGGAGGATTACTCACTAAAACAATAGCTATGTAAAACCAACAATGGAGATCGAATATCCTTATAATAATAAAGCACATTATTTAATGAAGGGTTGTATTTTCTTCTAATATTTATTTTAATCCATTTATTTTAAATATATATTTAATTAAAATTTCTAATTTAGAATGAAAAATTCCAAATATAAATTTTAATTTAATATTTATAAATTATACTTAGATGGATAAATAACGTGAATTATTTCCATCTTAGTAATAATTTCCATAAATATTTTGAAAATTATTCAATTTAAGTTGTTTCAAAATTCATTTAAATTAATTTACAACTCAAATTTAATTTTCTATAAATATATATTGCATTTCGAAAAAGTGTATAAGAATACTACTTTCGAAAATGCTTTTAAAATAAAATAAAATAAATCTTGGAAAATTACTCTAATTTTATGTTGGCCCAAAATTAATAAAAATTAATTTTCAACAAAAAATTATAATTCTCCTATTTAATTAAATATCTAAGAAAAATTTCAAATATTTAAGTATCATGATTAAAAATCAACTTAAATATTAATTTTCTATTTAATTAAATACACTAGAAAAATACTTCAAGCAAAACAGATAATATCTATCTAGACTTTCATACACTAATTAATTCAATTTCTAATTATAATATATTTTACTTCATTTATTTTAATTAATCATTAAATGAAAAATTATTGATTTAAGTTGGTCCAAAATTAAATAAATAATTTTCAACTTTAATCTATTTTTCAAATGAAATTCGAAATTTCTGCATCAAGGTGATGCGATTCAAAATTTTGGGAAATGATTAATAAAATAAAATAAAATATATTTTGAAAATTATTCAGCTTTAAGTTATTCTGAAATAAGATTCCAAACTTAAAATAATTTTCAACTTTAATTAAATAACATGAAAATAACAATATTAAAGTATCATGATTAAAAAATCAACTTAGATATTGAATTTTCAATTTAATTAAATGTATTAAATTCAAGAAATAAATAATTAAGTAAAGAGGAAACTTAATTATTAATTCTAGTTTAATACTAGGAAAATATACTAAACTTAGATTGTACCAAAATTAATTAGGAAACAATTAATTTCACAATCTATGATATTTTCCTATTTAATATTAGAAATAATAACTAGTACTAAAAATAACTGTCTAGAATATATCATTGACTAAGTATTTTTCTAAAATTAACTTTAAAATATTACATGAAAAATAAATTTCATATATTTTAAAAGTTAATTATGTTGCTAATTCAATTTTAATTAGGTTAGACTAATATAATTAACCTAATACAATTATTTAAATAAGGCAAATGGGCATTCACAATTGGGGTAGTTCATGTGAGGGGGAGCTGGGTCCAGTATGTCGTACCCACTTCTAAGGCCCCCAACTCTCACACAAGGCCCAAAAGAGAGGAATTTAACCTTAAAATAAACAATTGTTATTCATTGAATAAGCCCAAATCTAATTGGACCTAAATAAATTTCCTTATGTCAAAATTTATTTTAGCAACCTAGTCCATTTACTTAGTAAAAACTTAAATGGGCTTCCTATATGCATCTAAGCCCAAAAGCAAACATATAGGCTCACACAGGTCAAATGATTTGGATGGAACCTATCATGTTACTAGGTTTACACAGATGAAAGAAGTACAAAATTTACCTGTTACAAATTATTTATAAGATCTATCGTCAATTGGACTATGATTAAAATCAGATCATTGGATCATGATCTGTCAACAAGTTAATCATAGCAATTTAGATCAGATAAATAATAGGTTTGTTAAAAAGTTTTGAATAAACAATATAAATAAACAAACACTGTTCATGTAACAGATGTGAATCAAGATATTAATATAATTAAATTATTATTCTTAAACTAACCAAATAAAGGAAACTAATTTTAAAATATCTAGGTTTATTTGAATCAAAATTAAATTAAATATCTAATAAGATCAATGATTTGAAAGGAAAGAATCTTCAATATCACTTTCAGATCTTATAATTTAATAAAATTAAAGTAATAAAATAAACCAATTTTAAAATAGATTTGGTTAGATAATTATTATTTTAGGAATAAAATAATAAATGAATAATAATTACCATAATTATATGTCAAAATATCTTAAATTAAGCAATATTCAAATCTCTACAAAAATATCTATGTTATTTAAATATTTAAGATATGATTTATAAATTTCTAATAAGGAAAAAATGATATATATATATAGAAAAAATATCATTTTTATACTTATAATTTATAAATAATTAAATATTTAACAAAATAACAAATTTTTGAATTTGAAAACATTATGGTAAGTATATCTATAAAAATATCTATGTTAATTTCAAATTCATTAATTATTTAATTTGTCATATAAGATAATTTTAATATAATATTTTAAATAAAAAGACAAAGTTATCTTTTAATTTAAAATATCTTAAATATCAAAATATCTAATCTTATAATTAAATAATAAATAAATATTAAAGAAGTTAACAAATTTTTAAATCTGACCATAATAGGAAATATTTAAAATTGGAAACATTCCAAAATAAAAATATTTAAAATTAGAAAAATTCCAAATTAAAAATATTTAAAATTGGAAACATAAATTTTGGGAAACAATCCCATGCAAAAATTGGATTTTTGGAGAAAAAAACCTCAAAAATTCGCAATTTGTGGGGAACTGCCAGTATAGGCTGCATGCAGAAACCATGATTTCCAATCTTCCAAAATTCATATCTTTCTCAATTTTTATCGGAATCGAGTTCCGTAAAAAACAAAATTGCTTAATTTTTCACAAGGAATCCAAATAAAATATTTTCAAAAATTTAAAAAATATTTTTCATGGAAAACGAAACTGTACAACATATACATTCATCAACTAACACATAAACCACATGAAACCATCCAAATCAACACAGAACATATCAATCATCGTTTTAATTCATATTACATGAAAGTAAATCATTACCATGGCTCTGATACCAGTTGTTAGAAATTATTTTACCAGGATCTAGATTTACTAACAAGTATGTTAGATTAACAACCTAATATGAATTCTAAAACAATGAAAATAAATACATATAAAGTTAGAAAACCTTACAGTGGGTGCAGCGGAATATTATGACTCCTTCCGTTCAGATCTCTAGCCCTTGATTCCTTTCTGTAGCAGAGCATTACCAAGATCTGAACCTGGATCTTCTTTTCTCCTTCTTTGATGCAGAAATTCCATAGTCTTACATACTATGATTGAGGTACCACTTGATGTGTGTGGGCACTACTCATCTCACAAGGATTTCAAATTTTTCTCTCTTTTTGTCTCTTGAATTTCATGGCTTATGGCTTACAAGAGAAGAGAACAAAGGTTGCTTTATATAGGGAGAAGGGAGAGCACAACTTTCCAAATAAAATAGTTTCCTTAATTACTGTGTAATCAATTAACTGCCTTATTTAGTGTGATCAACCACTTTCTTATTTTTGCTAGGCTTTGATTAGCAATTACATGGCAATTAAAATTGAAAATAATAATTGGGAAACACACAAAGAGGTTCCGGGTATAGGGTGATATGGGCCTCACTTGGATTTTGCAGTTTCCTCAATTTTATTTCAATTTCTCCAAAAATGCCATTTTTCCAATTCTAATCATTTAAATGCCAAAACTAATTATTTAATAACTAAAATAGATTATTAAATAATATTGTCATTTAAAATAATTATTAATTAGACATACAAAGTCTCTTAATTAATAATTAAACCTAGAAACCCTTTTCTTGACGAATTCATCCTTAAACTGTGAGAATTCATAAAGTAGACATAGTCTAACTTTTAGAATTATAATTGATTAATTAAAATCAATTATCTGAGTCTTACAAGCAGTATCGTCTTAACTAGTATGGGGACCATGGGTCTATATAACCGAGCTTCCAATAAGTCGAATCGAATTTACCAAGTAAATTCCCTAACTTATTAATTCCTCATTAAATCCACACTTAGAACTTGGAATTGCACTCTCAGTCATATAGAAATGCTCTATATGTTCCACGATATAGACACGTCATTAGTTATCCATTGTTATAACCCTAGTGTGATCAATGATCCTCTATATAGATGATTTACACTGTACAGGGATTAAATTACCGTAACACCCTACAATGTATTTTATCCTTAAAACACTTAACCCTGTATAAATGATATTTCACCTAAGTGAAATGAGATCTCCACCATTTATCTTCGTTTGGTTAAGCTCGAAGGAAATCATCCTTTACTTCTATTTGCCAAGTAGAAGCTATAGATTCCATATTTATGTTAGCGCTCCCACTCAATTGCACTACCGTGTTCCCAAAATATAAGTATCACCCTAACCCAAAAGTAGGCTTAACTTAACAAATCAAAGAACACGAGTAACACTCTTGAAATTGAGCCTAACCATATCAGGATTGAGATCATTTGATCTAGGATCAACAGGTGATATTGAATTGAATAGATATTACGGTAAATTTCAACATATCTAATCAAAGTTCAATATCGGTCCCTTCCGATGTATACTCCATACATCCGATACTGGTAAACTTTGCCAATATCTTGGAAAGGACATAACACTTTTCCAAGGTGTAAGAATACCTATCGCTGATTATACCATGTCAGTCTAAATCCAGTGTTCTGACAAATCAGGGAATCAACTTTTGAACATATAATTTAAGATTATATTCCACTGTGCTGACAACACTATAATCTTTAACCAACTCATATGTTCTGGACTTAAAAAGAATTCATACATTATATACACATAATCATGAAGTAAATCATGTGATTATATTCTACTGTGCTGACAACACTATAATCTTTAACCAACTCATATGTTCTGGACTTAAAAAGAATTCATACATTATATACACATAATCATGAAGTAAATCATGTGAACCATGCAACATAAAATGTTATTTCTGATCTTTATTAATAAGTAAATCTGATTATATGAAATGAGTTTTATTTAGGGCATAAAACCCAACAATAGCTTCATCCACCATGGCAGAAGAATTTGTTGAATGTTATGAGGCATCTAACCATGGTATATGGCTGAGAAACTTTGTCATAGGGCTGCGTATTGTGAATGGAATAGAAAGACCACTTAAGTTGTATTGTGACAATAAGTCAGCTGTATTGTATTCCAACAACAATAGGAGCTCGACGAAGTCAAAACACATTGACATCAAGTTCCTTGTTGTAAAAGAAAGGGTACAAAGTGGACAGATTTGTATAGAACACTTAGGTACAAACTCCATGATTGTAGACCCCCTTACTAAGGGTTTGCCACCCAAGGTCTTTCATGAGCACACTACTCGTATGGGTGTTTTAGATTATGAGGATATCTAGATTCAGTGAGAGTTTGTCTTTAGTGTGTTTCATTTGTTTCATGAAACATGTGTATTTTGGATATTTTCTGATCGAAAATTATGTTATTCAGTTTATTTCACTTTGTACATTTAAGCTAAAGTTTTGATCTCCATAAAGTAAAGTAGGACCAATTGAAAATTGACATGTATAGATCACCATGCATGTAATTTTCATACCACATTATCATAATTGATCTATGTCATTTGGCTATGTTGATGTATGTGACCATTGATGGGTTTAGTTGTGATTGATACAACGAAAATCGCTTTGATCCTATGTTGATATAGTTAATGGACGAGATTGCACATGCCTATGGTTATGATGACAAAGTTATGAGCTCAATAAGGTTAACACATTTATATGTATACATATGTGACCCAGTGGGAGATTGTTAGAATTTATTGGGGTCACAATTGTATATATAAAATGTGTGTTGGGTCATCAAATAAATAAGTCAAATTTATGTGGTCTATTTTGGAATAAAGTTTATGACTTAAGGACATGATTTTTATGATTTTAATATGTGGATACCAATTAGACAATTTCTAATTTTGATGAGGGGCCAAATAGAAATAGTCAATAATATTACCAACAGGTTTGTCTGTTGGTAATATAACGGGTAATGGTCCCCATTTGCATCGTATTTTTTTTCACTCTTGTATCCCCATCACCAAGAGAAAAAGTTTCAGAGAAAGTTTTGATGCAAATTGGAAGATGATACCAATCAAAGGTCATTACAAAATCGATTCTATGGACTCCGGAACGCTTCTGCTAATCTATATTCTATTGTTTGATTCTCATGAATTAATTAGGGTTATATTCAGAGTTTACAGTATTCTAACAACTAAATCTCAAAAGTCCAAGATGCCTCAAAATCCTGATGTTACCTTTTAGGCATAACTTATTGAGTCTAACATAAGGTCTATTACATATGTTGGACCCACCTTACAATCCTGTGGGATAAAAATCAACAACGAATTTATAGTTCGTTCGGTGGAGAAGGGTGAGAAAAACTGTCATCCCCCAACTCTCTTGCAGAGCGGCTCTAGGTGTAGTACCAGCAACTCCTTGCATATTGGAGTGTGGAGTATTGAGCACATCAAGGTCGAAGCCCTTCTCTCGCCTATTTAAAATCTTTGTAGCACATCTTAGGTTGGGGGAGCCAAACCCCTTTAGAAATCACTTACTTTTATGCTGTCAAGTCCTAACTTGTGAGGAAGAAATGTTCTGGCGGCTTTTAGTATTTGGGAGCACATAGTCATGCTGCCAAACAAAAAAGAATTCAAGCAGAACTTCTTTTGGACGAGCGACCTTCACCCAATTGGCACCACTACCTTTTCTACTGATACGTAAGTCAAGTATTTTCTTGTCATTTTACTTTTATATTTTTCAACCTCCAAACTCATTGGTCGTTTACTGTTTTCTTTTTTTTTTAGCCCTTCTAAAGAGACCTACCCTAATCGCAGCAATCCAACGTTGTCACGAGTAGCTCGTCAACCTTCCGATTGGTTTGTGAGAAGCCGACTTTCTATTGAATGATAATAATCTAAATGCTTGTAGCCTTCTCAAAAAAACCAGAATACCGTGGATATAAAAGATCGCAAGTATTTTGCTTAGGAACAAGCCCCTGTGGATCCTAATGATGAGGACCACGACAATGTGGCTCGCACCTATTACAAGAATAACCTTGCAACTCGAGAAGCTACCGAGACTTCAAAAGGGGCTCCTCGAGGTAATTCCACTCACTTTTATGGATGGTCCCCTACTGTCCTCGACCAAAACCCTACTCACCTGGTCAAATTTAAGGATAGCCAGTATAATTTCCATATTTAGAATTATGTCGACCTCTTATGCAATATATTTAATAGTTGGTATCCATAATTTCATATTCAGTTGACTAGCAACAGATCTTATTATGGAATTGCCAACCAATATAGTACATATGCTCATAGGGCTGCTAGTTGGAATTGGGACATGTCTCCACTTAATTCCTTTGATCTCTTTATGATTACTGGTTATAGGGAGTTTAGTAACAATAATAGCAACCCCTCATCGCCTAGCACTTCCGACAATTACCTATGTGGGATTTTGATCTCGCCACTTTATAATTAACCTCACTTTATAGATTTTAACCTCCTTTTGTTTTATCTTTGTAGACATTGATAATTTGGAGAGAATCTCCTCTGCAGCCCTAGTGTCTCAGTCAAGCAAGGTAAAAAATGAAGTGCCTCCGAGGCAAATACTCTATAAAGCAGATTCAAGTTTTGAAGAAGAAGAAAGGGACTGGAAAAAAGAATACTTTTACCACTGGCATTATTCTAGAGAAGGACAATGTTTCCCCAACTAATCCTACTTTGGCCCCTGAATCTACGAGCACAAAAAAGCAAATCTTGGGGTTTATCCACCAGGTTACTTTCTGCTGTCAAACTATAGGTCATACTGTTGGACCCCATTTGTCTGTTGCCCTTGGATGTTGGTATTGAAGGTTCCAAGGCCTACTCGTAATATGTAACTCAATCATGTTGCCATTTTAGGACTTATTAATGAGACTACTAGAACTTGTTCAATAACGGCACTCCTAGCAACCACTTGGCAAGAAGTATAGATCTCATGCAATCAAGTAGTTTTTCAACTTTCTTGTTCCATCATACCTTCTATTTTTTTTCTCTTTCTAACTTCATATTTCATGCAAGCTTCTTTTCTGGCATACATGGGTCATCAAAAAAATCTTGTAAATTTAAACCACCTAACTTGGAGCTTTGTAAGGCTAATGAACACTGCGAGTTGTTGCTACTCAGTGGAATGATGCTCAAATAGAGATCACTCGTTTTAAGAAAAACTTTGAAGATTTAGAGAAGTCCGAGAAGGAACTAAAGGCAGAAGTTGTCAATTTGAACAACAACTACTCGAGCCCACCCAAATAGACCTTGATGAGGCCAAAAAAGATGCTCGTGTAAGGGTTACTTTGATGGCCAAGTGCTCCATTTATAAAGCTTGGTTAGCGAACAAAAATATGGACCTCAACTTTTTGGGTAATGCTGCCGAGAAGATGATGGATTACTTCAAGCAAACCGAGCAAGAGGAGGGGGCTCAGATAAGGAGAATGAGGTCGAGGCTACCAAAGAAGAAGAAGACATATTCTCTAAGTCTCCTACTATGTAGACTTAGTTTTAATAACATCATATTTTGAACAATGACCTTCTGACCGAGACAATATCTAGCCCTTTGTGTCATTTTTATTTATGTAATTAATTCTATTTTGCTTTGTAAGATGGCCAACTTAGCTTTAATTACACTATAATTTATGTCAATTCTGTTTATATATATTTTCTCTACTTTTGTGAGAAAATTTTATTTGAGCTTTAATTATGTTGAATATGTTATCATCAATGAGTAAGTTTTATTTACATAACTTTATCCAAATAAATCTTTTTGTTTTGTTTCAGTATTCGTTAATTTATCAAGTAAAGAGCGAACTTAAATATTTTGAACAGTACTTGATTGTTTTGAACATTTTTGATCGATCATGTGCGAGTAGTTAGTGCTCCATCTACACCTTAGCTTGTGTACTATTTATCAAGACTCACTATGGGATCTTGTTTATAATACTTTCTATGTATGCAAGCTATTTTTATTCAGATCGCATTTAGCTTAATATCGTTTGCAAGACTTTAATAATCTCATTTACAGCAAATGCTATTTTTATTTCTACTTAAGAAAGATTTAATTTTTTTTTTTATTTTTTGCTGCTCCAGACCAGTTTTAATCAAATATTTTCATCTTTTTTTTTTTATTTTGTATTTTGAGGCATTGTCGAGCCTAATTATTATACATTTCTAGGCACTACCGAGCCTAGTTATTATATATTTTTAGGCATTGTTGAGCCTAGTTATTATATATTTCTAGGCACTGTCGAACCTTGTTAATATATATTCATAGTCCCCCAAGTAATTTGAAAGAAATATTTTATAATTACTTAAAATAAGATGTCTTCATTAAGATGAATTACTTTTACACAATTAATAAAATAAAATAGAATTAACTACTGATAATAGGGCCTTAAGTGCTCGTTGTTCTAGGTGTCTATTATTAGCGAGCCAGGGAGCCATGCTAATTTATAAACTCATGTTCCTATAACTACTTCTACAATATAGGGGCCGCCCAGTTAGGGTTAAATACTCTTATTGCAGGGCCTCGTGTAATAGCAAATACACTTCGCAACACCAAATCTCCTACTTTAAAAAGTCTTTCTTGAACTCTTTTGTTAAAATATCTTGTGATTCAGTATTGATAAGCAACATTTTATGATTTGTGACTCAGTGCGCTTTTCATCGAGCAGATCTAAGGACAATTTAAGTAGTTCTTGGTTTTGTTCCTGGTCGTAAAATTCACGTATGTGTGTCGTAATGTTAACTTTTACTGGCAACATAGCTTCTAAGTTGAATGCTAGTGAAAATAGAGTATGTCTGGTTGCCATTTTTTCTATCGTTCGATGGGCCCAAAGTACCTGAGGTAGCTCTTCTATGTTGTTTTTATGGTACTAAATTAGGTACGCAGCGAAAGAGTTTCATCTTATCTGATTATTATTGTACCATAGCCTAATGGATCTTCATATGTGTGTACATTAAATCAAACATAAAACAATAAGTTTAGAACACATACCTCTCCATGACTATGAAGGTATCCTCGAAACTTCTCATATGTTGTATCATTTACTCTATATGATGAGGATAATACAACTGAACTCACACCAGTGCCTTCCAAATAGATCCACCACATAGAAGAAGTAGTATGGGCTATTAGGATAAAGTGTATATGTTGTTCTTGTTGAATTCTCAACAAAATGAGCAAGAACAATTTGAGAGAGAAAACTGTTTTCTTTTTCTCCTATGTATTTCAAAAATAGCAATGTGAAAAGCTTTATTAATTTTAAAAATTATGTTGTTGAAAATCTTCTTCTAATTTCTCAAATTAGGCTTTTATTTATAGTAGTTAAATTCTATTAATTAAATCATATTTAATTATTTAAATAAATAAATATCTATAACAGAATTCAGTTACTAATAGTTATGAGGGAATCTCTCAACCACTTGAGAGAATATCTTAACTAATTTGAAATATCTTTAACCACTTTTCAAATTTAAATATTTATTTGATTAAATTAATAAACTCAAAAAGACAAACCTCCATAGGGACAGACGCCTACCATGTCTTGTTTAAGATAAGGATGGTGTCTTTTATCCTGATAACTTTTGTCTCAATGAATATTGTCTTGACAAATTTTATCTTAATAATTTTTGTCTTTTCTCTATTTAATTAATTTGAAAAATTATTTATTGATTACAAAAAATAAATAATTACTATTTTTTTAATTTAAAATAGATTTTTTCGAACAACATTATACTACTTTTTTTCCTTCCCGTAATAGTATTTTAAGGTGGCAATTCGGGGAGCATGGACCTATAATTCTAAGCTCCAATAAACTAGATTATTTACTGAGTCTCGTCAACCAATTAATTATTGTTTATTAATTCTAGAATTAATCTACTATAAATATAGAATCGAACTTTTAGTAATTATAGAATTATATTACTAAGTTTTACTAAATGTCCATGGATATAATCAATTCTAGTGACTAGTCCTCCATGTGTTGGTTCATAATTAGTTTTGGTCAAATTACTATTTTACCCTTCTAATTACTTCTTTATCATTTGGTATCATTAATTCACTAATGGAAGTATGATTTAGATCCCATCTAAATTTATGCACAAATTTCCAGCTCTAAAATTAACACTTAAAGGGAACCAACATTTGATCCGTTAGAAAAGTCAAGATTTCATAATTATAGATCATGTTTCCAGTCATCCACATTATTAGATTCCCAAAATAGAAGTTGTAAGAATCATCTTCTCTTAGAAACTTTAACGAGTGATTCAAAGAAATTAATAACATGAACATGAGTTCATGATTACTCAAGATTTAGGCCGATCTATTATTGATCATCATTATGATATGAATTAGATATTTATAGTAAATGACATGTTAGATAAAGATAACTTCATTCATATTGGTCATTATCATATATAATTTCTATTATATACATCACATTCACTTTGATATCGTACTACATTTGTAATCTAAACCGAGATTACTTGCACCGAAGAGCGCGCATTAATGAATTATACTAGCAACTATCGATTAAAGATTCCATAACTTTAATATGTTGCTAACTGTTTTATTCATAGCTAAGTGATCTTAGTTCTCTGTACAACTACAAGTCACAACCTCATATATAAATGAGGAATGTTCTGATATTTATATATAAATTATTTAATAATAAATATTAATAGTTTAGCATTCATGCGTATATCAAAATATTTAACTCTTTATTAATAATCAAAAATGTCTTTATAAATTTTTTAGGGCATAAACCTTAACAATCTCCATCTTTCCCTAAAAGCAAACTGGGCATCTCCCTTAGTCCCATATTGGTTATATAATCCATAAAAAAATTTGCTGGTAGCGTTTTTGTTAATAGATCTGTCAGGTTATGTTTTGACTCGATCTTCAAGACCGTCACATTAACTCTCTCTACTATATCTCTTAGTAGATGGTACTTCCTCTCAATGTGCTTGCCTCTCTTGTGGCTCCTTGGTTCCTTGGAGTTGGCCACTGCTCCACTGTTGTCATAGTAGAGCATCAGTAGTTATTCTACTTCTGGAACTACTTCCAGAGCAATGTAAATTTTTTTCAACCAAACCGCTTCCTTGACTGCTTTGCAAGCTACTATATATTTGGCTTCCATGGTTGAATCTGCAATACTAGTTTGCTTAATGCTTCTCTAGACTATAACTCCTCCACCAAGAGTAAATACTGACCCATATGTCGACTTTTGACTATCTTTGTCTGATTTAAAATCAAAATTAGTATATCCAATAGGATTCAATTCTCCACTGAAATATACAAGCATGAGATCTCTCGTTCTCCGAAGATACTTGAGAATGTGCTTTACAGCTATCCAGTGTTCCAAACCTGGATTAGATTGATAACGACTAACAATCCTTACATCATAGCATAAGTCAGACCTTGTACACAACATTGCATACATCAAGCTTCCAGCTGCTGATGCATAAGGGTACTTTCTCATGTCCTCCTCCTATTGAGGAGTCTATGGATATTGATCCTTACAAAGAGTAATTCAATGTCTAGTCGGTAACTGTCCTTCCTTGGAATTCTCCATTGAGAATCTTTCTATCACTTTATCGATATAAGTTGCTTGAGAAAGTGATAATGTTCTCTACTCTTTATCTCTATAGATTTTAATCCTGAGAACATTGCTTGCTTTTCCCAAATTTTTCATTTGAAATTTATCAACTAACCACTTTTTTACATCTGATAATCTTTCTACATTTTCTCCAATAAGTAGAATGTCATTAGCATAAAGAACTACGAATACCACTACATTACCTTTAATGTATTTGTATACATAAGCTTTGTCTTCCACCAGTCCTCGATAGATTTGGTGTGGGTAAGGAGAAGCACAAACACTTTGTGTTCTCACTGACTCTTGCCACCTGCATCATGTTGTTGTACTTGGCTAAATGAGTTCTAGGATCAGTGCTCCCTTCGTACAACTCAATTTGGGGCATCTTGAAGTTTTCTAGGAGCAGAGCTTCCGTGATCCTTCTTATGCAGGGCTCCGGGTCCTCATCCTCAGAGTGGGTGAGGGGCCCACTTTATTTTTTGGACCAATTTTATCAATGTAGAAATTTGTTCTTCCAACCTATTTGTATCACTATTTGGGAGATCTCTTCCACGGACTTTGTCGTTCAAGTGGTTCCTGAGGTCATTACCACATGGCCTCACCTTTTGACTTTTTTCTTTCTCGTACTTGGCATCCAAACACCTTTTGAGATTCATTATGGACCAACTATTGTTGGAGTACTATCCTCCTATCTAACCGTCCTAATTTACTGAATCACTAGGGCAATTTTTCCTCCTCTTGGGCTTTGGTGCTTTCCTACCAGTTCCTTTTGACGCTACAAGGCCTTCTAGGTTGAAGGGCATCTGAGCCCAGCGACATCAATCGCCTTCTATGCTTGAGAAGGCCTGTTGGCCTAATTTGTGTTTAAAACAAGGAGGTACAAGAGGATGGGGGTTCTTAGGGTCACTTACCTTTGCCTTCCCCTTGTCCTGTGTAGGAGCAGAGATTCCAGCATTGGTAGGGTTCTCCCTAGTGTTTCCTCCGACGCATTCCACTGAGGGGTCATCATCAGAATCTTCCTCATCTAGATCTCCAAACTTGGCTTGAAGGCGAGCTATCATTTTCTCCATCTTTTGAGAAAATTTCTCTTAACAGGCTAGCTTTTGTTTGGTCTCGAGCAACTCGTTAGACACTCTAGCTACTTCAGGGTCTTGCTCATAATGGTAGTCGTCTTTGTAATACCCACCTTTGACGTAATCTTCATCGTTTTCCTCCTCTTAATTCATCTCAACATCTTTGTCATCACCGACACAGTCATGTTGGATGTTTGGGTTGTCCTCTCGATTGTTCATGTTGGATGTAACCCCGCCTCTCGCATCGCTCAACTGGGCGTGCTCTGGCAAGAGAGGGTTTACTTCCTCTATGACAGTCTCGAGGCTACCTTGAAGAGTCTTCTTAGGAACCGTCTTTCATGTGAAAACCATGGCAGCAACAGTGGTTTACATCTTTCTTCAGTTCTCAATGAAAGCACCAAAATTTTACCGAGATTTTTGAAAACTAAATATTTGAGAACTAAAGAAAAAATAAAGTGCAAAGATAAGGAGATAAAGATTTTTTACGTGGTTCATGTATTAATTAACCTTAGTCTACGAGTCATTATTTTGGCCTCTTAGGGCGTTTTTGATGTGTTTGCAATATTTTTGCAGGAAATTTTAACTCCATACTCTCAGTTTCTCTTGAAGAAGAAGACCAAGAGTAATACTAGTAGAGTTTTAGCTATGTAGGTTGTATTTCCCCCTTTGTATGAAAATTGAGGATATTTATAGGCTAAGTGGTAGGTATGGACAGACCCATGACCTGCTTAAGGTTTTTGCTAAAAACCCACAACTGGGGTAAATTACATGTAAAATTAGAGCTTACAGTTGGATCCCGTGAGAAACATTATGTTTGTGCGTGCTACAGCTGGATAATGAAGACCATTCTGTACTAAGTGGACACATGTCATCCAAAGTTTTAACCTGTAAAAGTAGAGGTCACGTGGCGCTCAAAGCTTTCTCCTTTACAAGCAGGGTTCTGTAATACCCACATCACAAAAAGGTGGTAGAGGTGTGCGTACTACCATGCTTGGATATAGGGGACAAGATTGATATTCGCCAGAAAAAGTATAATCATCACTTGGTGATCTGGCGTGCATGAAAGGTAGACATTTGCGATACTCCAAGGTGGTCGACATTCGCATTAGGCCCTTCGAGTACCCGTCAGAGTATCACCCGGGCAAGCTTCCATGTTTAGACCCTTCCGGATCTGGGAGAAGCAATTCACCTTCCACAATCAGGAAGTGAAGGCAGAGTTAAGTAGGCTTCCATGTATTCTTCCATCTTAATATTTTCCCGGTTCCATGAAGCTTTTCTGTGACAGGATTGTACCAAAAGGTTTTTAATTAGGAAATTATTCAGTTGATCTTCCTCATTAAATGCCACATGTCATACGTCTAAAAACACGGATAACACTATTAAAATAAAAAGTTAAAGAAGAGAAGAGTCATCACCCAAAAAAACATACTATCAAAATAAAAATTAGAAAAGATGTTGATGAGTCATCACCTAAATATAGTCTTTAGATATTTTAATAGACTTTAAAAAATTAGAAAAAGTTGCTTCAAATTAAACATACTATCAAAATATAAAATTAAAGAAAAGAGAAAAGCCATAAAAAAAAGAAAAAAAAAACATGCTATCTAAATAAAAATTAAAAAAAAAAAGAATTTCTTTCATAGCTTGTTGATGAGCCATCACACTCAAATACAACTTTTTGATATTAGTAAATTGAAAAAAAAAAAAAAAGAAATAAAGAAAAGAAAAGATGATGCATTAATAAAAAAGTAAAGAATAAGTGTTCTCAATGTGAGATTAGTGCTAAGGAGTTGAAAATGCACCTTTCCAAATTTTGTAATAATTCAGAAGAGTTTTTAACGGCTAAACTCTCTTAGTTATCGTTTCACTTAGACTTAACTCTCCAAACTTAAATTTTAACGGTAAAATCTTCTAAACTACTAAATTGTTAGCAAATTTAAGGCGTCATCCGGTTAACTGCCACTATGAACGGTTTATGTGTACACTCTTATATACGTTAGGACGTTTATATTGGTAAATGTAATATTTTTATTTTAAAATTTAAAACAAATTATAAAAATAAAAATAAAATATTTAAAAAAATCAAAAAATATTATAAATTTTGAAATAATTTTTTGTAATTTTTAAATAATAATATTAAGTGTGCCAATATAAACTTTCCACAAGAATATACACATAAGTGTTTCATGTTGGCCGTTAATTTTGAAAAATAGAATACACCTTAAATTTGTTAATATTTTAGTAGTTTGGAAGATTTTACTAACTATATTAATTGCAAATAAATTGATAGTTGAGAGAATTTAAAAAAAAAAAAAAAACTCTAATTCACAATATGTCACACTAGTATTACCTAATTTACCTTCACTTCAATATGGAATCCAAAAAGAAGAGAGAATAAATGGAAATGGAATTTTGTTCTTTTACTTTTTTTTGGATGGAAAACGACAACAAATAATATCAACTTCTAGTCGATCCACCTGATCATACCACCACATTCTCCTTTTAAAACTTCTCTTTTCTCGCCAAAGTCTCCTTTTAAAGGTGTTTTTTTGCATCGAAGTTTGAACTTCATCATTGCTTCGAAGTCCGCCATAGCCAAACGCCTCTCTCAGCCACACTTTGTCTCGTTTCTTTCCTAAATAATATCAAACAAGGTCCTTCCTTATGACGTCATGCAGTCGGTGCTTGGCTTCCAGCGGTGTTACCTCGGATGGTCTGATCCGTATCCGGCTTCCTCCGAGAGCCACACTGGCAGCGGCAAAGATCTCGATTCTTCCTCGAAATTTAGGCGACCTGCGGCCGGGGAACGTTCTCCGGTCGAGGCATTTACGCGGGCTTATGCCTCCGGTGGAGGTGGTTGCCGCCGGAGCAGGGTGGGAGAGGTCTTCGGACGGGGGTGAGGAGGAGAAGGAGAAGGTTGGCGTGTGCTCGTACACGATTGGGGATCAGAGAGTGTCGGATGTGGAAACAACTGGCGGCGAGTTTGATCGGAGGAAGGGGTTGGAAATCGTGGCAGCGGCGGCTGTTACGGTGCTGCTTGGAGTTGGAAATCGAGTGTTGTATAAGCTCGCGTTGGTTCCTCTGAAACAGTACCCTTTTTTTCTCGCCCAGCTCGCTACTTTCGGGTACTTCAACGTAAATGTAATACTGTAAATTTGTAAATTATTCATGTTTCTCAAAAATATATATGTATATATATATATATGTTTTTTCGACTGAAAATACCACCTTTGCATAGTAATATTGCGCATATTTATCATTTAATGGAGTCTCATATTAATCTATATATGCATGTTGTTCTTCTCTTTCTCTCTTATTTCAAACACTATAAATAAATTATGGGAATTAGTTTTGGTCTTGATTTAAGGATGTTAAACTTATTTGCTCTGTTTTCCCCCTTGCAATTTGCTTTACAGATACGTAATTGTATACTTCTCTATCTTGTATATACGGTATCATGCTGGCATTGTTACTGATGAGATGCTTTCCATGCCGAAGGCTCCATTTCTTGCAGTAGGCCTGTTAGAAGCTCTTGGTGCTGCTACTGGAATGGCAGCTGGAGGTAACCATCTTATATTCTTTCTTGTCCTTCATTTTGCTTCATAATTACCAGTTGAGGTTCTGGCCAATACTTGTGTTTTGCTGAATCTTGTTCCTCTTAGTTGATAGCTCTGTGATACTATTCAATATGCATGAAGATCTTATTTTGTTTTTATTCCAAACTTTAGTTTGAGTTTTAGTAAATCCATTACTCATGTGTTTAAATGTATGAAAAATGTTCTGTTTACTGTTAGCTCATGCTGGTGTTCTGGCTAAACAGATAATCAAGTTCTATTATATGAGTCAAAACTAATTGTTTATTTATCGTATTTTATGTGTCCTTGATCAGCTATTCTATCTGGAGCATCAATTCCAATTTTGTCCCAGGTAAGCAGACTTCACTTTTTTCTTGTTCTTCATTTGTCTTACAATAACTTTGGTTGTAGATGTAAATTCTT
The DNA here is from genome assembly GCF_029168945.1 of Cannabis sativa. Lineage (NCBI taxonomy): Eukaryota > Viridiplantae > Streptophyta > Magnoliopsida > Rosales > Cannabaceae > Cannabis > Cannabis sativa. The sequence continues at coordinate 16,844,790 of NC_083602.1, read as the reverse complement.
ATTCTGCTAGTGTTCTGTTCTCTCATGTCCTCTGATTGACACATCTGTGAATTACATTAGCTACCCAGCCTGCCATGACCTCTTGAGGCTAGCTGGAAGTGGTTGGTGAGTGGGTTAAAGGGTTTGGGGTTCAGGTTTGTTTCCTATTTTTATTTTTAAACAAGGTCTGATTACCACTCTAATGTTGAACTTTGGAGAACTAATCCAATATGATCATCCTGTTCATAATCTAAACTGTCAGTTCAATGAAACCATAGATGTGAAAGTATTGGCGTATGCCTGTTCGATTATGTAGAATGAATAGCTGCAAAGAACATTTAAGGTAGATTTGTAAATAACAAAGTACATCAGCATTGTGCTTAGAAGTTGTTCTGGTGAGATTCTGTTAGAGTACTAAAACAGGATTGAGAAAATGGGAGGAGCAGAATGGACATGCTGTTAAAAATGTTGATAGAACATTAGTTTTTTTGGACCAATAGAAATTATAGAATATGGATACTATCATTATAGGCTGTAGCCTTGAGATTATTTTTCATCTCATATTTTTTTATGTATGAAGTGGAAGTTGGATAAATATAATTTGACTGAGACCTATGTTAATTTTGCAGACTTTTCTTGTTTGGCAAATTCTCCTGTCAGTTGTTTTCCTTGGGAGGAAATATAGAGTAAATCAGCTTTTAGGGTGCTTTCTTGTAACTATTGGTGTAATCATAACAGTAGCAAGGTAAACATTGTTCACATCCTTTTGATTTTGAATTTGATATAGGATGGTAAATATGATTGTCTGTAGATTATGGAGTTTTGATGGGGATTTGTTTGAAGAAGGGTCAAAACTGTCAGGGAAATATTTGTAAATAACAATTTTCTTCAAGATTTACTTATTCTTTGGCGATATTATTCGCGTTGAACCAACATGCAGTGTAGTTTATATTTGTAGTGTAGTTTGTAGTAGTTTTAGTCAATAATAATAATGGAAAGTAACTTATCGGATCTTAAATTGGAGAGCACATTTATCCATAAACAATAGAGTATTCAACGATGTGAAAGAGAATGTACAGGCAATATTTAGGAGAGTCAAGTATTGGGTGGTTATGTGGATTTTCATTATAACGAGTTTAATGCTTTTTGCTTTTCAATGCTCTACTTAGTGAGTGGAAATTCCACATGTAATATGTGATAGTCTTTTTGTTTAGAACTAGACTCCAATTTGTTTTACTAGGTTGCAATTTGGATGATACCTTAACATTTCTTATTAAATCACAACCTGTGTTTCTTATGAAAATGCAAAAGGACAAAGCTTTCTTGTGCATCACAGTTTTGATAGTTCAGTTGATCTATCAATTAACATGATTTTTTTGCAAATTTGGTTTTCTTACTAGTTTTATTTCAATCAATTAAACAGAAAGTTGTAGTCGATCAAGCTGAACCAAAAACCATATTACAGTTCCTCTGAACTTTTATTATGTCTCAGCACTGTGCATAATTGGTGTGCTTAGCTCTGAATTATTTTTGCAGTGGGTCTAGTGCTGGACATTCATTGAAAGAAGCGGGTATTTTTTGGAGTCTTTTGATGATAGTTTCGTTTTTGTTCCAAGCAGCTGATACAGTGTTAAAGGTTAGAATTTCTGAATGCTTAATCATTTTTTTCCTGTTAAGAACATTGTATGCCTATGTGACAACATCCTTTTGAAAATTTGCAGGAAGTAATTTTTCTTGATGCTGCTCAACGACTAAAGGTGCCATTTGTGATTATTTTTATGTGTATATGTCAAGCAGAAGCAGATATTGTTTTGACAGTTTATTAAAAAAAACCAATAAACAAATCTTTCTTTCACATATTGAAACTAAGTTTTCTCTTTGGTGCAGGGGAAAACAGTTGATTTATTTGTTGTAAATTCTTTTGGATCTGCTTTCCAAGTAGGTATCAAGTAATCATAATTAATTTTGATAATTTTGTTTGTTGGAAGAAATTACTCTTCCAAATTATATTTCTATACTTAGTATTAGAAACTAATGGGTCTGTGTCCATGTCAATTGCAGGCACTCTTTATATGTATACTCTTACCCTTTTTATCAAAACTATGGGGCATACCATTTGCCCAGCTACCAAACTATCTAAAAGATGGTGCAGCTTGCTTCTTAAACATTGGTGGATTATCCAAAGGTAACCTTTGTTTTATTATGATATTCTTTTTTCTGATCTTCTCTTACGAATGATTATTGAAAAATTCCATTATTTAAATAATAAAAAGAACAGAAAAAGGGGAGAATAAACAGATATGGCTGGTAACTGGGTCTATGATTTCTTCATTAGTTAAAGTGCTTGACTATTCCATTCAAGTTTAATCTATGTTTACAGGAATAGATAGATAGATATCTCTGGGTTAATATTTAGTAACTTAGGAAACCGTTGACTATGGCATGTAGCTGACAAATTTTAATTTACATTAGCAGCTCTATTATCGTTCAGTAGTTTACATAGCATTAGCATGAAATAATCAGGCAAGAAACTGGAAAGAAAAGTTAAACTGTAAAAAAGGTTTCTTGAATTCGTTTAATGACATTATATTTGAACTGGAAGAATTGAAGTGGTTACATTGATTAACTAACTACAGGCTGTGATGGAGCTCCGCTGCTACCTTTGCTTTTTGTTATTGTTAACATGGGTTTCAACATTTCTCTGCTGCATCTGCTTAAGATCTCGTCTGCGGTGGTTTCTTGTCTCGCCTCAACATTCTCAGGTACTTCATTTAATCAACTTATGAAATCAGTGCCAATTTTAAGTATATCCACATAATTCAATATATTTTGTACATGAATATGGGAGGGTCAAAAGTTCAAAACTACTGGTTTGGTTGGAGAACGCATAAAAGAGAAGCCTCAATTATATATGGGCATTGAGAGAGAATTACATGTAGAAAGGGAAAAAGAAACACAAGTTTAAAAAGTGAAAAGGATGAAACGGTATGAGAATCCTTTGCTCACCACACAAGTTCAGTCTGGGTTTGAAAATGTTATATGAGCTATATAGGATGCTCAAACTGTTTTAATGTTCTCTCTCTTACAACTTACACAACCCACATCACACTAACCTGAGTTTGGCCCAAAAAGGTGAGATTTGATCCTAAGTTCTTAGGTTTAACACCACAATGACTACCAACTCACACATTTGGCTCAAAATGGATTTGAGAATGGGATGTATGAATCTGAGGAAGGGCTTGAACTTCTAAAAGAGTCTAAAATCATTAGATATTATTGTGATTAGCTTAATAAGATGCTACAGATGAGCAATAAATAGTTATGATACTGCGGAAATTTTTCTGTACTATTGAGTTGATCGACTCAGTTTGAGCATTTGTCACAAAGTTTTGTTCCATTGTTTGATAAAATGTTGTAGAACTGCTTGATTATTTTAGTTTCTTTCGTGGGCTTTATTTTCTTTTAATAAAAGCTTTAGTTCTTGTGGGAATTTTTTTTTATACTAATCAATGTGTTCATACATGGCAGTACCAATTTCTGTGTATCTCTTTACACTGCCACTTCCATATCTTGGAGTGGCATCATCCCTGCCAAAAGGCTTTGTGGCTGGAGCCATTGTTCTTGTTATGGGTTTGCTCATCTATTCTTGGACACCTTCAGTGAGTTCCTCTAATGCCTCCACAGCTCCTACTAACCACTAAAATCTTATCACTGTCATTGACTCATTGGCACCCCTTAGCTCCAACTCCAACACCTACAATGGCTAAATCAAAGCCTTGTTTTTTTGGTAGTGAAAAATAATATTTTGTTGTAATCGTATTTCAATTGTTCCATAATGTAAAATGCCTAATAATGTGCATTCATGATCTTAAAACAATTAAAGATCGCACATCACATCACATCAATTAAGTTTGTGTGGAATGTGGATTCTCAGTTAAAAAGGAACACGAATAGAATTGAGTTAGGATCTTCGTAGTTTTTGTAGTAATTTTGACCAGTTTTAATTATGAATTAATAAATTGGATGACAAATTACTGTTATTGATTATATCAATCGATTACTAGAAAGAACTCTGTAAGTATAATTTTATATTGTCTAATAGTGCATTCCATATTTATAGTGGAGTAATAATAGAATTAATACCAGATTATTTTATTAATGAGATCAATAGTAATTTCGAGTTTATTGGAGCTTGAAAATATAAGCTTTTAGTTCTAAATTGCCTCTATATGACACTATGCAATGAGGATTGATTATTTGGAGAAAGAATTACTTTTGTAAGAATATTATTTTTGAGGGCAAAATAGTATTTTTATATAAATTATTATTTTAAATTTTATTGTTTAATTGAGAATTAAATAAATAAAGAATTTAATTATTTAGTTTTATTTGTTAAAATTATATATTAGTTAAATATAATATTATTTAGATGAATAATATTATGAGAGAAGATATTATTTTAGTGAAAAATAATATTTATTTAATTCACATACAAATAAGATAATCATTAGTTTAATTAATTATTATTTATTGGATAATAAATAATAAATTTAAAATTGAGAAATTAATTTTGAAATATTATAATAATGTCACACGCCTATGAGCTAAAAGAATTCGTATTGATTATTTATCATTTAAATAATTTAAGATAAAAAATTATTTAATTAAATATTTTATTGGATAAGATATGTTTTTTTGAGTGTTATAAGATAAGATATTAATTATTAAATGATCAAATAAATAAAGACATGTTTTTTTGAGTGAATAAAATACATATTCGCTTCTTCTTTCTCTCTTTCTTGCCATCACACTCTTTCATGAGTTAAGCACACACCGTAATACAAAATAATCGAAAGATATTCTTTCTCGGATTCACTAATCAGAGAAGTAGCTACATGTAAGCAACTCAGAAGTAGTTATTAATGTCCTTAGGCGTTTTTCTTCTAAATGAGACATTGATAACTACATTATTAATTATGAGTGTGTTTAGTAAGATTTTTTAATCAGTTTTTTTATTTTCTTAAAAATTTTAATTACAAAAGTAAAAATATTTTTCAAAAACTTATTTTATAAAATTGTTTTCACTTTTCAATTTTTTATTTGAGAAATTTTTTGAAAACAACTAAAAAAGTCACTTTTAAAATTTTAGACTCTGACCTAGTGCCGTAAGTGTCGTGCACCCATATTTATTTGTGCTTTTTTAAAAAACGGGTCATGTCGTGTCGTGCCACAGAAAAATATGAATTGTGTCTTGTCGTTTGAATATTTTTAAAAGGTAGGCCCGATACAACTCATAGGCCTGGTATTTTCGTGTTGTGTTCAGATTTGTGTCATGCTTTGCTCATGCCAGCCCGTAATTCTTAAACAGGTCAGCTCGTTTTCATATCCGGGCTTAAATTTGTGCTTTACTTTTTCATATATTTTTTTGTTACAATTACGAAATTATATGTATATTTTAAAGTTTTAATTATATTCATATAACTTTTGATATAAAATAAAATATTAACATCATTAAATTTTAAATATTTACTTATAAATACTTAAATTTTTATCCCACCCTATAAATAAATTAATATATAATTTTAATTTTTCATGTTTTAATTATAGAATTATAATATTCATTATTATATTTAAATTTTATTATTATTTTAACTTATTTATAATTAATAAATTCATATATTATTATTATTATTATTATTAATAAACTATAAAGTTTTTTAATATGTTGTGTCTTGTTTTTTGGGCTTGTCGCGTGTTGTACTTTTCGGGCTACTTTATTCGTACTTACATGTCATGCTTTTCGTGTTTTTTGTGCTTCTCGTGCTATGTCGTGCTTAAGGACATATTTTTCATGTCGTACCGTGTCAATTTGTTGCATCGTGTCGTGCCCAAGCCTATATTTTTGTGCTTAATCGTACTTGTGCCAATTTCGTGCCGTGTTAAAAATTCCAGATTGTATTTACAACACTAGTCTGACCCCAATTTAGCCCTTGAGACCCAGACCCCACACCCCAAATCTCGCACTCGGACCCAAATCCATACCCGAGCGTGGACTTTGACTCGGACCCGAATCTGGACCCAAATCCCGGCCCTAGACCCAACTTAAATAAAATCAAATGAAATTTACAGAACAAATTTTTATTTTCTATTTTTAAAATTGAAAAACTAAAGTGGTTATAGAACATATTTTTGTGAAATTTTAAAAATAAACATTTACTTTCATGTGATTAAAAAATGGGACTTTTTTCATTTTTACACTTCAAAACAGTTTTTTTTTTTTTTTTTTTTTTTGCATTTTGCATTTTTACGAAATTCTGTATAGAAACTCCTATTGCAACTAGCGCTGCAACCTAAATTGCAACAAAAAATCGTATAGAAACCCCTATTGCAACTAGCGCTGCAATGCAACCGCTTTAGAAACCCAAACTGTAAAATTGAAAAAAAGTTAAAAAAATAGGATATGGGGTAATTTCTCTTAAAAAATTTAAAAATAAAAGTGTTACCAAACATTATCTTATCTATGTTTTTTTTTTTTTTTTGAATCTTATCTATGTTAATAAGTAACAAAAGATAAATTTACAAAATTTTATAATATCATTTTGAAAAAATTAGGCTATTTTTCATAAAATATTTATACTTTCAGATTCAATTTTCTTTTACTATTCTATAAAAATACAAAAAAAAAAAAAAAAACATCAAAACAACAACAAAATAATATACAAATAACAATAAATCAATATCAATTTACATTTTCTCTAAAGGTGTGTTTGGAAGTAACTGTATATTTTAAAATACGTTGTGTATTTGAATATGAGGTGGTAATTACATATGAATTTCTAATAACTTGTTTGGCAAAATAGTAAATAATTACATGAGAAAATAATATTTTTTAGTAGCTGATGTTTAATATAGAAAGTTTTTAGTAATTACACATTGTAATTACATTACCCTTCAATTACTTCTAATTACATAGTTACAGTGTAATTACATGATCAGACGAATATATCAAATTGTGTAATTAGTTCCAATTATACACAAATTCAATTACATTTTAGCTTTCCAAAAGCACTCTAAATCCTAGAAATATTTGTGAAAATTATCCTATTATCGGTTTCTGTAACATTTGTGTGTGTGTTAGGTAATATCCTACTTCTGTTTCTTCTCCCTCGCTTTCCCAACTTCAAAAATCAGGGACTCAATAATGTCTATGTTAAGGGTTTCTCATCTTCCGCCATTCTCGACTCCAGCTCTCTTCGCACCCAGACTCTATCGCCTTCCAATTTTCACTTCCTTTTCACCGTCAAAACTTCGCCAAATCTCTTCATTTCCATCTATATTCCCCAGAACCCTTAAACCCTCTTCATCTTCATCCCAATCTTCTTTCATCTTCAACCGCGTCTTGGCTATGGCGGCACGTTCATGTTTCAGAGCCGCAGCAGGTGGGTCGGTCATTTATATTATTTATTTATTTATTTTATTACAGGTCTCTTGTTTTTCCTCACTACTGATTGTTCTTCATCTGTAATTATGTGTAATCGATATGATATTGAATAGTACAGAGGATTATGTATACATCTTTCTCTATTTTTTCACTGATCGACGTGGACTTTGTTTACAACCATTCTCTTCATCTTTAATCTCTCTGAAAACATTCAAACCAAAAATCAAAGTGTTGATAAATACTTAGAAGCTATAAAAACATTCACTTGTTGCTATTATTACCTTACACCAAGCAACAAGTGAATGTTGCTCATAAGGTTAATCATATTTTGAAAGCTAATTCCATACAAATCTACAAGCTTCTAGAGGTTGGGAATAAGCATATTTCTAACAGTATTTGTTTGACTAATGAGTAAATGATAAAATTTGCTTGTAAAGAAAATAAATTTACTTAGTGGTTTTTGTGCTCACTAAACTATCGCTTGTGAATTGGAAAATCTAAAATTTAATTTTTTTTCAGCTTCGTTTAGTGCTGAAAGTGGCTCGAGTAGTGAAAGGGAAATACTGGTGCAGCATTTACTTGTTAAAGAAAATGATCTCAATCTTCTTTTGGATCTTCAGCAGAGAGTTGTACGAGGTTAGTTTACTGAGAGTTAAAATTAAAAATATAAGCAGATCAAAATCAAATATTGTCGGTTAAATAGCGGCATAAGTATCCAAAGTTTTATGTTTGTAAGCAGCATAAGTACCCAATATTTGTAAAATTGTAATTTTTCTCTAATTTTATCAGTACAGACTCTGTTATTGTTTTAAACGAGACACATATAAAGCCTAAATTCTTGATCATTGGGTCTAGATAGAAATATGCAGTATCAGTTACTTCTATATGTTCTTTTACTAAATTTAAAACAGAGTCTGTACTGACGAAACTGGAAGAAAATTACAGTTTTACAAACATTGGGTACTTATGCCGCCAAAAATAAACATTGGGTTTATGCCGCTTACAAACATAAAACTTTGAGTACTTATGCCGCTATTTACCCAATATTGTGCAGTAGAGATTGAATGGATGTCAAGTCCATAGGCCTGAAAACATCAAATTTTTGTTTGGTTCATGAGGCTTTAATTTCTAGAATATATTATTTTGTGGGTATGCTATTATAATGCTATATGTTACTTGTAGGTGAGGACCTAAGTGATCTTGCTGTCGAATTCTCATTATGTCCATCAAAGAAAGAAGGGGGAATGCTTGGGTGGGTTAGAAAGGGTCAAATGGTATGCTCATTAAAATGGTCTTTGCATGTGAAATTTACATGAAACATAAGTGACATTCTCATGTAAACTATGTATACTACATAGCTTTCTTTCCTACTTTAGAAGGTTATATGATAGACTGCTAAAGGATAACAATAGTCTGAACTCTGAATGTGATTTGCCTTTGTTTATTAGGTTGATATTTGATACTTTTGAAGAGTATAAAATTTCTTCTTTCCACTGCAATACTGAAATTTAAACCTATTTTTTTTATTGTCTTCTCTGATACCAATTCATGAACACATTTAGTAGGAAGTTGTTACTTTCAGAAGGGAATTGCTTTGTAGTAGGAAAAAGTTCAACAAAGTGATTGTGACAGAAGATGGCACATTGTGACCTCCAAATTTATTTTGTATATTAAAATCTGGAGGGAGAATTTTATCTTGTCCAAACAATATCGAGCCCTTAAAGCTTTATTATATATTTAATTATTTATTTTTTTTAAAAAAAGATTGTGTGTGAATGTTTATTGAAATGCACACGCTTGGACAAACACACCCACTATTTAATATCTGTTTTTCTGTTTGATTTTGTTTATTGAAATGGGTAGCTTTTCTTTATTTTTAAAATGTAAGAAATCTCAAGGGTTTTTGGTGAGTAAGAAAGGGTACTTATGAGTCAAGATAAGCTTGCTATAAGGGAAACTTGGGCAAGGTTTTGTGGTAATAGAAATTTATAGGGAAAACTCAAAAATATTATTTCATTAATTTGAGAATAAACCTTTTGTTTTTGCAAGGCTACTGAATCAAATTATAATTGGTCTTTTGGCTGATACTTGGTAAAGCTCAGTCCTTGCGTGTTTTTCCCTTTCATTAATTATATTCTCATAAGTCCTGGTTTCTACAAACACTAGGAAATGATGATGTATTGCCATTAGATGTCGCTGTCAATAGTTATATTTAAGATAGTTAAATGGGATTTGTTGAGCACAGAACACTGACAGTGAAATATCTCAGGTACCTGAATTTGAGGAGGCTGCTTTTAATGCTCCATTGAACAAGGTTGTTAGGTGTAAGACACAGTTTGGATGGCATTTGTTGCAAGTCCTTTCAGAGAGGTATGCCTCTGAAAGCCTATGCCTAACTGGATATCCTACTTGAATACAATTTCTCACAGTTTCTTCAGTACTTATTCTTTTGTCAAAATGTTAATGAAGGGAAGAATCAATACTTCAAGAAATTCCTCCTGAAGAGCTCCACCTCAAAATGCAAGATCCTAGTTTCCTTGAAGATGCACAATTGATTGATGTTCGTGAACCTGAAGAAGTGTATGCTCTTACCTTTCGTTTAAGGATTTTTGATGGCTGGGAATTTTTTCATAGTAATTTAATTTAAAATAAATTTCTGTGGTTTATCAGTCACATATTTCAGGGTTTTTCTTTGTTGTTTTGAAATTTGTCATTTGCTTTACTGCTTCGGTCACTTCTATATGGCAGGGCTCAGGCATCTTTGCCAGGTTTTCAGGTTCTTCCCCTTCAACAATTTGGAAGCTGGGGACCTGAGATAACTGCTAAATTTGATCCTCAAAAGGATACCTATGTTCTGGTAAGTTGATGTAATAGAAGTCTTGGTTGCAACTTCTTGCCTTTAAAATGTTCAAAAAGATTTTTTTTTTTGAATTGGTTTGGCGCTATTTATTTTGTATTCAACTTAGTGCTGGATTGATTGACGTGTACCATGCTTTGTCAAATTAATATTATATTCAATTTGTTGCGAGATTTATTGATGTGTCCCATGCGAAGAATGACATTCCAATAGAATGGCTTTTCCACCATTTCGGTAGAATGGCTACTCCACTCAAAAACAAATGGAATGAACATTCTAATGCACAATTTTTTTTACTCATTAAATTTTATTCCATTCCTATGCTGATTCCTATATTTCCTAACCAAACATACCCTACCCTAGATGTTGAGCAAAATGCTTTAAGCAATTTTCTTACTAAAAAGTGAGGAGCTGGTGGCAAATCCATGGTAAATAGATTAATTCCTTTTCACTCTATAATTGTTTTCATTTTTATTCACAATCTTTGTAATAAGCTTCTGCTTGGATACGTATTAAAAATGCCAGTATTTTTCTTCTAAAAGATTAATCTTGTGAATGTTAACTAGATAACATCTTGCTTCCACTGATTATGTAGCAAGAACTTTGATTTAGTGGTGGCAAAAATGTCTTAAAAAGGTTTTGGGATAATAACTAAGGTTGCGTTTGGTTGGAGGTAATGGAATGAAAAGGAATGGAAATGAATCAATTTTCATTCTTTTTTTTTGTTTGGTTGCATTTTAAAGTAGTAAAATGTCATTCCATTTGGAATGACTTTTCCACCATTTTGGTGAAATGGCTATTTCTTTTTGAAATAGAAGAAAAGACCATTTCAATGCACAATCAGGAAAAGTTTTTTATGCATTTTACATTTTATTCGATTCTATTTCTATTTCTATTCCTCTTCTCCTTTTTATTCCTATTTTTCAATTGGATGCCTGCTGACAGCCGGAAATATCATGTTAGATACTAATCAAAATGTGATTTTCTTATGCGAAAAATTATTGAGTACCAAGAGAAATAAAAATGTGATAAAGGAAAAAGATGTAGTAAGGTAAGAAGATAAATATATCTAATATGCTTTCTGAAGATGGATAAGTCTCTGTTTTCTATTCAGTTTCCAACTGTATTTTAGTTACTTATCATAAATTATATTTGGATATTAAGAAGAGAAGCTATGAATTCTAGCTATATATGTACTTTCCCAACATTTTCTGATACCATTACCATATTTATACTGGTTAAAATATTACCTGCATATTTTGTGACATGGTTTTTAAAGAGCACTTATTTATTTGCTGTTACTGGAGATTTTCTGTTAAAAATGTAATCACACCAAGGACGTCTAGAACCAGTGTATATTTGCTATTAATTTTGTTTTTTTTTCCTTTTCTATAGCCTTTTCAACATTACCGAAACCATTCAGAACTAGTTAATTTGCTATATTGATTGGGTGCCAAACTTTGTATTTTGTACATGTTCCTATGCAATCTATGGACTATTGGTTAGTTTCATTCATAAGATAAATATTGTAATCTAGTTTTGCTCCCTTCTCTTTAAAGCAAGGGTAATTGAGAATCTTGTTTGAAAATGCAGTGTCATCATGGAATGCGGTCATTACAGGTTTCCAAGTGGCTGCAGACACAGGTAGAATCCTTATGAATTTCGAGTGCTATCTTACTAGTTCAGTTGTTATTTACAAGCTAAAATTTCTTAATTGGGATCCTAAACTAAACTTATATTTAATTAGACTTAATCGAAGATTTTGTCCTCTAATCTATTGCTCAATACACAGGGTTTTAGGAGATTATTCAATGTGTCAGGAGGAATTCATGCATATGCTCTGAAAGCCGATCAAACAATTCCTACCTATTGATTTGTTTGGTAAGCAATATGATTTCATAAGTAGAGTTTGCTTCTATGTCCACCCTAAAAACTTTTCTTTCATCATTTCTCTGTTCTTTGTATGTATTATAAGTAGAATTTGAATTTTATTTTGTACTGAGATAAGTCACAGTTATGCAGGCACTTAACAAACATTGAGCGATGACAATCTAGAAATAATTAAGGTTAGCAGGCAGTGCTTGATGATTCTGTTTAACATTAGTTTAGTTTATTCATATGTGGATGATACTTGAGCTTTCACCACTTTTTTCACATGTAAGTGTGTTTTAGAATAACTTATATTGAATTGGAATATATATATTACAAGTATTCAGTAATGTTTGGTGTTGGAATATAGTACTTTCCCTCATAAAAGGATAGCTCAATCAAATTAATCTTAAAATATATAAAATCTAATAATGATACCCATTTACTATTGCCACCCAATTGTATAAACTTCTATTTGCTTTACTCTGAGGATGCTCTCCCCCTCCCTTTCCTCTATCGAACTATCATTTTAAAAAAAATGAGTTTTTATACATGTGTAGTAAAGTTTTAGTGCATGTATACTGTAATTTAAAAAGATATTTATATAGGTTTTGTTTAATTTTTTTTTATATTAAGTTATGGTGCTGGGTAATACTTTTGTTTTTTAATTTTTTTATTACAAAATGAAAGTAAATTTTTTACTTTTAATTTTTTTTTGGAAAATAAATGTGTTCTGTAACTAAAAATGATATGGAAGAAAGATAAAATAAAATATTATATCTTTGAATGATGTGAAGATATTTAACACCTTTAAAGAATACTATCATTGGAGATGCTTTAAGTAATTCAAAAGTTACTTTTCAAACGCAGGAAAATAAGAAAAAACAGAATTTCGAGATTATTTACATTTTACGTATATTTTTGAAAAGCTCCATTTTTAAATGTTTTTTTTTTTTGAAAAGAAGCGTTCATATCATAAATAAAAACAAACGTTAGACCTCTCGGCCGTTACATAAAATATTGTCAGGTAATGAGGACACCGGGATAGTCCCAAACACCTGATGAGCAAACGCCCATCTAGCCACATTATGAGCAGCAAAATTACAAGTTCTAGGAATATAAGAGAAATTACAACTAATAAACGAAGGAGAAGATTTAGTACAAAATGAGACGTAGTTTTCAAGAGCCCAATGAGACTCCATTCCATTAAGCGCATTGATAACCATCCTCGAATCATTCTCCACAATAGCAAATTTAGTTTCGATATCCAAAGCGGCCAGGCACGGCTAAGCGACGAGTAGCGGCTTCACCGCACAAAGCATCAGAAATCTTCCCGGCCGTACTGAATTCTAATCACCTTGCCAAAATGATTTCTTGCAACAACGGCGATGCACGGACTATGTAGGCCCACCTTCACATCACGGTTCGGCAATCCAATCCGGAGGAGGAGGGGACCAAGCTTAGTTAGATGCGGAGTTGGACTAGGCGATAAAGAAGCATGAGAATGCATAAGAATTACAAATACGTCGATACATTTTTTTATATCGGGTGAACGGTTATTATGGACCTTCTCGTTTCGCACTCTCCAGATAGTATCCACAACAATCGAGGCATATAGGAAAACCGCATCAGCGTCGATGCCTATTTTGTTTAGCTCCCAAATAAACTTGACCCAATCCCAAACACGGATGCCAGTATCGCACACTGGGAAAATGCCCCAGGGAGAGGAGCGCCAAAGATGAAAAGCCACATCACAGGACAGGAAAAGATGTTCAAGAGATTCCTCCCCCTGTTCACATAAAGGGCAAGTAATATCTTCTATGTGGAAACGTTTCCCAATCACCGCTCTAGCAGGGAGAACACTTGACAGGATACTCCACCACAGAACCTTGTGACGCTCTAAAATTTTGCTATTCCATAGCTTGTTCCAGAGCTTCGGGGCAACTTCACAATGAGGAGCTCTTTCCAAAGCTTGAGCCAGATACGCCGATTTAGTCGAGAAGCACCCCTTACTTTCTAGCGTCCAAATCCATCTATCATTCCCATTTCCAGAGGGATGGCCCCCTTTAAGAATGTCCGAGACCGATTCTCGGTCAAAGTTATCACGCAGCTTTTGAATATCCCACTGCCCATTATTTAACAGAAGTTCAGCCACACAGTTGAGGTTGGGAGAAGTTCCCTCAATAGGTTTCGGATGGAAGCCTTTCCGAAGAGGAATCCAGGGATCTCCCCAGATCTTAGTATTCTGACCATTAGCAACCAACTTACAAGCACCTTTTTTCAAAATGGAATTCGCCTTCACAACACTTTTCCAAAACCAAGAATCTGAATCTTTGTACCTGCAACTAAGGAGATCTTTTCCTTTGAGGTATTTAGCTATTAGAACTCTACAGCAAAGAGATTGGCATCCATTGAGAATATTCCATCCCCATTTAGCAAGGAAGGCCTGATTCATCTCCTTGGTTTTCCGGAAACCAAGCCCACCCAGGGATTTAGGGAGACACAGTTTGTCCCAAGCCTTTAGATGGATCCCATGGTTTCCTTTCTCAAAACCCCACCAAAAATCTCTGACCAGGCCATCAATTTTGTTTACCATACGAGTAGAGAGTCTCGACGTTTGCATCGCATACATTGGCATCGACAAGCCTACTCACTTTATCAGAGTAGCTCGGCCTGCTTTTGATAGAGTTTTTGCCTTCCATCCCTGAAGCTTTGTCGTGAGGTTATCAAGGATAAAATTAAAGTCAGCATCCTTCTGCCTAGATCTAAATAGGGGCAGGCCCAGATATTTGATGCAGCCTTCAGGAGAATCAATTCCCAAAGCTTCTTTAATTTCTTCACGCAAGTTCACGGGGGTATTTTTACTAAAGAAAACAGATGATTTGAGCTTATTCACCTGTTGACATGACCACAAGCAGAAATTCTCTAGACATCTCCAGAAACCATTCACCTCACGTAAATTAGCTCGGCCAACCAGAATTAGATCATCCGCAAAGAAAATGTGAGACAGGACCGGCCCCCCTCTACTAAGTTGGATTCCCTTAATGGACCCACAGTCGAGGGCTTCATGGAATAATCTAGATAGAACTTCGGCCCGAATGAAGAGATAAGGGGAGAGGGGGTCGCCTTGCCGAAGACCACAAGAAGGGTTGATTCGCCCAACCTGCCCTCCATTGAGGCAGATATTCAGCGATGAAGTAGTGATACATTTAGTAATCCACAAACGAAATTTCTGGGGAACTCCATAGCAATCTAATACATGATCAATAAATTGCCAGCTCAACTTATCATACGCTTTGACCAGGTCAATTTTAATAGCAAAAAACCCCTCCTTGCCTTTCTTCTTGTTGAAAGAGTGAATGATCTCCTGGACTATAACATTGTTATCATGGATGTTCCGACCCGGTACAAACACAGCTTGGGTTGGGCAAATAATGGAGGGGAGAATAGGCTTTATCCTGTTTGCTATAATCTTAGAGATTACTTTGTATACCACATTACACAGAGAGATTGGCCTAAAATGGTTGGTACGGGTAGGGTTTTTGACTTTAGGAATAAGGACAACATTGGTGGCATTGATTCCTCTATGCATGTTTCCAGAGATAAAAAAGTCGGATACCGCATCACAAAAGTCCGCTCCAACCGACTCCCAATAATGTTTGTAAAACAGGACAGACATCCCATCAGGACCCGGGGCCTTGTTGTTATTCATGGCAAACAGAACTCTTTTGATGTCATCAGCACTAGGACATCAAACAAGGGCCTCCGATTCATCCTGAGAAATTTTCTGAGGAAAAAACTTGGCACAATTGTAGTCCACGCCATTATCAGAAGCAGCGAAGATACCTTTAAAAAACTCAATAAATTCTTTCCCAATAGCTCCCCGACCGGAGATCCAGACATTATCTTTGTTTAAGATACTCTCAATGGCATTCCTTCTCCCTTTAATAGCAGCCGTAAGAAAGAAAAACTTAGAGCATTTATCACCATCCTTGAGCCAAGACACCCTGGCTCTTTGCTTCCAGTAGATCGCTTTCCTTTCTAACGTCTCATTCAGAGCACGACGGATGTCACATTCCTGGTTCCAGTCCCGAGACCCAGCTGGGAGGCTCTGAAGGGAGTTGAGCTTCTGTTCAAAATCTTTTAAGATCACATCCAACTTACCGTATTGGGACCGGTTCCAACTGAGGAGGGCCACTCTAGTGGCACCAACCTTTTTGAACAAACGGGCAGGAGCCCAATTATGGTAGACCGATTTCCAGGCATGATCTACTACTAGCTTACTTCGACCATCACGGGTCCAACCTTCTTCGAACTTGAAACATCTCTTAAACTTGGGTTCCAAACCTCCAGAGAGGAGGCTAAGCGGCCTATGGTCCGAATTGCTAGTTTGGGTAGAACAGAGAATAGCCCTGGGGAATAAGTTAATCCAAGCCCCATTTACTATGCCTTTATCCAGCGCAGACTTGACATGGTGCCTCCCCGACCGATGATTGTCCCAAGTGAGATTGTCCCCTTGGATAGGCAAATTGATAAGCCCTCTACTCTCAATCAGATTAGAAATAATTGGAATAAAGGGATCCCGGCCAGAGGAGCCTTCACGCTCAGAATCACAAAGGACAAAATTTGTATCACCCAAAATAAGTCAGGGCCCACCGAATCTATCTCCAATAGTCAGAAACTCAGACCAGAACTTTTTCTTTGCATGCATGTAGGGGGGACCATAAACACAAGATAGAAGCCACGGGAAAGAGGGGGGGGGGGTCCGAATAGACAATCCCCGAAATATGATTCCGCGAACAAGAGATACATTCAAAACTAAAACCCGATTTCCAAGCCAGAATAATACCTCACGCATTGCCAATAGAAGGAACACAAATATTGAAATAAAAGTGTAAAGACTTAAGAGTACGTACCAGAGGATCAGCATCCACTTTAAGCTCGGAAAGAAAAACAAAATCCGGAGAGCGGGAAAATATCAGGGACTTCAGTTCCGGGCGCAGAGGTACGCGACCTGCAGGTTCCAAGCAACACCTCTCATGGTTCCTGTGGAGGAGATTCGACATTCTCCTCCACAGGGTTGTGGGAGTAAGAGGACCCACAGGAATTAGAGTCATTGATCACAAATGAACCAACCAGGGCATTCTTCAAAATTCCGGAGCAGCTCGGGGAGCTAGAGCTATCCTCAGATGGGTCATCAATCTCCAAGTCCGATTCATTAGCTTTGTTTGTAGTGTCCCAAGGAAAATCACGAACCACATCTGGATACTTGCGAGGAACCTTGTGGGGCCTAGAACACAGAGAGGCGGATGCTTCAAATTTTCTTTTCTTGAAAGGAGTTGTTCTCTCATTAACTTCCGATGAAGCCGGGACCCCAATATCCCCTCCTATTTTCCGTATTTCATACAAGTCGAGGTTCCCAAAGTGCTTGAGGTCATGCAATAAACTTTCTTGAGCATTAAAAAACTGAGTCAAAGCTTTTTCTTCATTATCTTGCTCCATAGTACCATGAGAAGCATTAGGCAAAATGGATGTAGTTTTCATGTGCCCAACATTAGCTTGAGATAAAGTATTTGGCCCAATACTATTATTATTATTAGTACCCAAAACAGCCGGCCCCATTAACTCACGGCTTGGAGTAGACAACTTCTTAGATTGCTTCAAAGTAGGCCCACATGAGAGAGTATTATTATTAATGGGAGGAGGCCCACTAACAATATTACTCAAATTAGAATCAAGGAACATTGGGCTAGTATGCTTGTCCACATTATGGGCAGCCAACCCATTGTTAAACACACACGGCCCAATAGCAATAGGCCCAACATCCCTTTTTTTATTTCCAATATTAGTAACATTCAAAGTTTCTTGGCTCAAGAGATTCACACCAATTGTTTCAGCATTTACATTCGGCCCACTTGCAGAAATGGGCTCCACCTGGGCCCGATCCACTAAAGAGACCACATCTTCTTTTCCACATAAATTCAAAATAGGCACACTCATCAATGAACGGTCATTTATAGCTTCAGTAATAGGCACTTCTATTCCAGGAAACGTTCCAGACTCCTTTTCAAAATGAATAGCTTCAACATTTCCATCTTCACCCGATTTAGAACGGAGAGGTACACCACCCGTTGGTCTCTGCTTGGAAACCCACCGGCCAGTGTGAGCGCCGGCGGCGGAGGGCCCGTTTAGTCACCATCCCTGACCGTCTCGAACCACGAGGAACAACGGAAACCGAGCTCCTGAAACCACCATCGCCATGGCCGATAACGATCTCATTGGACGGACGGCGGAACGGGGGATACAGAGCATATCCAACATGATCACGACTTGGAGAGAACGAATTGGCGCTGGCGAAGACATCCCGATAGGTCGAAGATGTAGATAGCCACGACCCAAAAAGAGGGAAGGGAGTCCCATTTTCACTGGTAACCAGCTCCGGCGAAGAAAGCTTACAGCCTCGTCTTTGGTGTCCCAGTCGTCCACAAAAGTAGCAGAAGATGCCTACTTGTTCATATTTAAACTGGAGCCATCTCTTAACTCCCGAATCCAGGTCGAAGAAACAACCCGAGAACAGAGGTGTTTTGTAATCTCTTTCAATCAAAATCTTGAGATATTTGCTCCAAGAGGCAGGGTTGTTCTCTTTCAAATCCACAAAGATTACTTTCCCTGCTTTTCCACCTAACAAAAGCCCATTAGCCATAGAAAAATATTCATGGGGAATATTGTGTACCTGAACCCAAAGCCGCATCGTATCACTCAGCACAGGGGAATCCGAGGTTGAGGACCAAACTTGGAGAAAGAAAGTGTAGCCACGGATGCACCAAGGGCCATGATCAAGAGCCCAACTCCTATCTTCCTCACGAGCAAAGCTTAGCTCAAAACAGTTAGTGTATTGAGGCCCCTCAATCAGAGCCACCACGGTCACAGGGAATTTCCAAGCTTTGGCCACAAACTCCACTACATTGGCCTCACACACAGCCATGGGGGCCACCACTTTTCCCAACAGACAGAAAGTAGATAGAGCTTTTCGAGAAGATTCGCAAGGAACCAACTTAACCGATGCATCATTAACAGAAAGGCATTTGCCTTTAAGAGGGGGAGTCATAGAAGCATTTACTACCTCCATAAATGCCGACAAAACAAAAGACAAAACCTACCAACTACCAGGGACAAAGACACCGAAAATAAAAGCTTCACACACTCAAACTTACACAACAGAATCAACAGAAATACCCCAGGGAAAGACAAAAGACTCAGTAAGACAAAACAGTAGTTGAGGACAGGAAAAGACAAGCAGAAAACCAAATAAGCACCCCACAAAGAGACACGAGCAAGAAGAAATGGAACCCCAGCCGTCAAAAACCAAACTAACACGAGGGCTTCCAAACAGAAAAAACACACACGACACAAAGAAACCAAATAGACAGACACACGAAATCAAGAGAAAATCTAATAACTAGAGGCTCTCAGACCAGGAAGAAAAGAAAACAAGACGGCTAGAGAGAGAGCACAGTAGAAGACCATGCTCCCATCATTGAAATCCCCATTTTTAAATGGGTCCTTAATAAAAAATGATTATGATAATATACGGATGTTCTTACAATGATAATGAGTAGTTCATCAATTTTTATTTCTTTTGTTATGGCTTGTTGTATACATTCTTCGTTCATCTCTTCTATATCTAAATTATTATTTATTTTGTTATAAAATAAACATGTAAATATATAACTCCAATATTTTTGAAATAAAACAAATTATATTGTTAAAGAAATAAACTAAACCAAAATGGTTAAGAAATAAAATAAACAAACCACAATGTTTGACAAGTAAAAAGAAATAAAATCTAATTTAGAAGTTGAACTCATATTCTTTCAACCACTTAATTTGATATTTAGCCTCCTTCAACCACTTAATAAGAATAAGTCCAAAATATTGTGATTTTATTTAAGGAAATTTACATGGTGTACTAACTTTTGTCATTTTTTTTACAAAAATATTGCCAGGCGGTATTTTTTACTTTTTTACTGTATTTTTTTATAAGTTTCATCTTGCGGTATTATCTTGTATTAAGTTTTCATGGTGTTCTCTTGGTGTTTTCTTTGGTGTTCTACTATTGTTTTGAGTTACTCTGCTTTGTGTTTTACTGGTGTTTTATAAAAACACAGTATTTTTGAAAATATTTCCGTGTGACAGTATTTTTGTAAAAGTTAACCAAAATTCCAGTATTTTTGTAAACTTCCCTTTATTTAGGTTATAGATTATATGTTTAAATATTTGAAACAAAATATATTGTATTAATTAAATAATTTTACATAGACGGGATGCTAACCAATCTGCACATGGTTTGGCTAAGCGAAGCTTTACGGATTGGATAACGATTGTATATGGTTAGAAGAGATCCCTTTTACTATTTTTTGTTGTTGTAAATGATTATCTTTAATTTATAATAACAGGCATTTTCTCAAAAAAAAAAAAAAAAAAAAAGATAATCTTACATATCAAATCCTATTACCAAAGAATTCCAAAATAATAATAATAGAAGTACAAATTTTTTAAAACAACCAATTAAGTATGAAATCACAAAAATAATTGTAATAATATGTAGATAAGTTAGTTAAAGAATAAACTCGCTATTTTTTTTTTTTATTATTTTTGTATTACAGTAATTTTTTTTTTGGTTAAAAATGAGAATAAGAGATAAAATTCTACCAAAATAAGAAGAAGACACTAAAAATTATATACTACTAAATGTAAGTGTAGCTATGTAAGATATTATGTTAAAAATTAACATGATATAATAATGTAATTTTTCTATTTTAAAGGAATAATTAAAATTTTAACTTATGCAAGAAAAAAAAATTAAATAATAAACTAAATTTAAATGAGAATTATATTTATGGCCCATAAAATATAAATACATACATTATATTTTGAAAATAACAAATTATTAACTTATTTAGATTTTAAGTTTTTTTTTGTAAGATGTTCTTTTAAAATACTTAAATATTTAAGAATAAATTTATTTTTTTTTTATTTTTTATTTTTATACTTTAAAATAATTTCTTATTTTTGTAGAATTCTATCTTTATATATTAAAAGTGTCTATCTAACGGCATTTCTTAGTTTAACATTCTTGGTTTAACAGAATATACTTAAAATAAAAGAATATTCTGTTAAATTTAACGATTAGGTTTGATCTCCCGTTAAAAAATAAACCCAATAATTAAACCCAAAAAATTAAACAATCTTTTAAATATTAATAATCTCTTTTTAAATTAAAAAAATCATCTTAGCCGCATATCTCTCTAACAAACCTATCTGGGAGAATATTAATAATTTATTTATTTATTTTTTAAAAAATAAAAATATAGATAAAATATCTAGAAAAGATAATATAAAAGAAGATTGATTGTGTTGGATTAGAGATTTTTGGGCTTGGGCTTAAAAAAAAAAAAAAAAAAAGATGAAATGAAATTTGTAATTAGTATTTACCTTATATGTTTGTGCTTATTTTTAGTTTTATTTTTAATTTTACCACCAAGAGGAGAAGGTTGAAAAATATTAGAATATGAAAATATTATTGGTGCTTATTAGTAATTTGCAAAGAATGTGAAAGTCTATAAATATATAGTTGTGTAGCTATTATTAGATATGAAATGAGATAATAGAACTTTTTTCAATTAGAAGATTAATGTACATTTTACTATTAATAACATACATTATTATAACATATTTATGTTTTACTTACTAAATATCTTGACACGTATTTTATTTTTATAAAACAAATCGTTCAAATAATTATCTTATTTTAATTATTAATTAAAATAAAAAACTAAAATATTAAATAAAGCTAACATTTCATTGAGCAGCATGTAACAATCACCTAGTATAGAAAAACGGAGCAACCTGCAACAAAAAATACTTTAAAAATCTAAACCATAAATTAAAAAAAAAAATTAAAAAATAGTCTACAGGTTTCCTTTAATTTAATACAAGATATAATAATACAACATATTTTAACATTTTTTTTTTTTAAAAAAAAAAAACAAAACCCTAAAAATCTCATCAGATCCACTCTCTCACTCTATCGAATTCTCTCGCTCACCTCATCCCTCTTTAAAGCCGCTGCCCACTGCTCAGAGAGTGGACGACGCCGGTGATTCGCTGCCCAGCGATTTGACGACGACGGAGACGGCTTCTCCTCCCTAAGTCGCCGACGGCATCTTCACCAGCGACGGAAGCGACACAGCTCCTCCCTCCCCAACGACGACACATCTTCTCCCTCGCAAACGGCAGCAACTCAGGTCTTTTAACTTTCTCTTATTTTTCCCAAAAACCAGTGACTTAATTAGGTCATTTTTGTCCCGTAATCTGTCTAATTAACTTGGGCAAAAGATGTAATCATAATAGTTAATTTGATGAGTTGAAAAATCAGAATACATATTTGATTGTAAATATATGTTTTTGTGTTTTTCAGATATTATATTGTGTGTTGGAATGAACTTGCTGGCATTTGACATCATACATTAAATTGGAATGAATTAGTGTCAAAATTAAGTGTTTTCTTTAGTTTTTTGTACTATAGATATATGTAAATAAAATCTAAAAGAGAGTTGCATTAAACAAGTGAAGGCAGGACAAAAAACAATGAGGGTGCACTGAATTTGATTGGACCGGAGCATAGACAAAATAACAATTCAACAAAGTCTGAATGTTTTATTTTAAATTTCATCAAAAATCACAACATTTTTGTCCATTTCTTTGTTTCAGAGTTGTCCACCTTCCAAATCATATGTTTTTCTCACTTCCACCCCAATTTTACCAATTTCATTATGACCTTAAATTCATAATAACTATATACTTTCTTTGCTTTAAAAAAAGCATTATTAATAAGAAACTGAAAAATCGTTCGTCTTGGTGGGTAATCTTTAGTATCATTTTTTTTATTTTAAGAATAAATAAATAAATTAATAAAGTGAGAGTAGTATGTGTTAACCTTAAAAAGGTATTTGTTCAGTATTGAGTGACATTGTCACTTTGGAGTTTTTGATGAAGGATTCTATGATATTCATTATTTGTATACTCTTGTTTATGTAACATGTATTATTATAACTTGATGTTAGACTTATGTTATAATTTAGGATGGATTTATGTTGGACTTATGTTACAATTTAGGTTGGATTTATGTTGGACTTATGTTACAATTAGGTTGGATTTATGTTGGGTTGTAATATTTTGAACTAATATATTAGCTAGTTTAGGTGAAAAATCAGGTTTTACTCTTGGATTGGATTGGATGGATCCAATCAATTCAATTAGTATTGGATTAAAATATTGAATGGATCCAATCCGGTCTAAAAAATATTGGATGGATCCGATCCAATACAGGGATTCATTCATTGGATGGAACCGATCCAATCCAATGATTTATTGGATCGGTTTGGTTGAGCCTACAATATTGGATTGGATCGGTTGGAGAAATCCAACATCCAATGTATAATTGAATTGGACCTGGATGAGTCTAAAAACATTGGATGTGATCCAGTGAACAATCTTAAATTAAGTTATACTTTGCCAACCATTTATCATGAAATAGACTAATGGTCAAGTTTCTTACCTTTTATGTCTGATTGGAAATCTTGTATTTTAAGATGATTTTGGAGTAATTACCAAGTATTGTCATTATTCTAAAAGAGTATCTCTTTGATGTTGAATTTAACAATGCCTGCTTGGACATGTAGTTTAGAAGATCACAATGGGTCGGAAAGTTGGTACTCTTCGAATTAATCCCAAGAAATTCGGCTCTCTTCACAAACCCTGCATGAAGGAGATGATGACATTTCTCAACTGCTTGGCACTTAATCACAACAGTGATGAGAAGTGTGTCCGAAATAAGGAACTTCTAAATACTTGTATGGATGCTCAGGTTGGTTTCTTGTATTTGGATTCTGCATGTGTGTGAATTTTTTATGCTTAAATTTATTTTGCAACATAGCAAAATTTCATTTTAGTACCAGCTTTAAAGCTTGAGAGTTTTATTTTTCTTGCAGAACAACAACAGAAAGCCATGGGGAAGCATTAATTACCATATGCAAAGGCTTAGTAGGGGAAAGAAGTAATTTTGGATTTTCTATGTGGCAAATTTCAACTAATTTATGGTTCTTAGAAGTCATCATTTACAGACATAAAGAATTATCTTTTTGTTTTTTGCACCTAGATGGATATTCTTTTTTTTTTCTTATTAAATATCTTCCATTTCCATTTCGAGGAAATGTGCTAAAAAGATCTCAAATTTTCAGTCCTTCGACTAATGGTTCTTATGAGTTTTTGAATAAATTGTAAAACAGAGTATATGCTGATTATAGAGTGAAGTTGTTTCTTAAGAAGTTTATGTGAATTTACTAGTGCATGACAATGTCTTTTCGTATAGTTTGTTGTTTTCCCTTTTGTATTCAGTGGAAACTGTGTAATTACTAGTAAGTAATGGGAATGGAAATGGAGAACTTGATTAAGTAAGAGATAAAAGAAAAGAAATATTTTTTCCACCAATTTTTTAAGGAATGTCATTAAGGGTAATGATTTATTTATTTTTATTTTATTTTTTTATATTAAAGTTTTATTGTCTAACTTTTTGGGGCATTTTTTTTTTATGTTAGTCATAAGTCATAATGTTAATGTTGCGGCCTATAGATTGGTTTAGCATGCTTAGGATATACAGTAAGTTTTTGTAGATGGAAGGAATCTCACTTTGGCCTTTGAGCACTTTTTTCTCCAACTTATAACTGTTACCTTTACAAAAATATATATAATGACAATTTTGTTCTTTAAAATATATATAATGATAATTTTGTTCTTTAAAATATGTTTTACAAAACTAGGCGGAAACTACGTGCAAAGCACGTTGTGTTTCATTATAAGTTCTATTTTTTTTACATAAGATGTTTAAATATTTTAAAGTATTACATTAAATATCTAATTCATAAAATATTAGTTTTATGTTATTTATAATTTAAGATGAAGAATTAGTAACTTTTTCTTGTTTTGCTTCTTCAATTGAGTATACATTGAAATTTTTATATTTTTGAGTCTTCATCTTCTCTTGGTCAGCATAAATTTGTAGTATCCAATACTTAGTTGTCAATTCGTTTATAAAATTTTCAATATATTTATTCTTTTCTTAAGAAATAAATTATAAAAGTTGATATTAGTTTTTATTTATTATTTTTTTTAGTATATAAAGAAATAAATATGTGTAAATTGAAACTATACCTCTTCAGAATATTCTATTATTTTTGTTGCATAACAACCCAAAACTTGTTCTGCTTCATGACCAAACATAATTACAGATACGCTTTCAGTATCGTCATTTATTTGAGCATATATTCTTGCACTGCAAATATAGTACAATTTTTATATATATATATATATTAATATTCTATTTTAAATATATGTTTGATATTTATATTTATTAGATTAGATAGGTACGTAGTGTAGCTGTTGATTCATATCCACATAAACAAAGAATCTTTCATTGTAGTTTTTTTGAGCTCCTTTGTTACATCCAGGACATGACATGTAGTAGAATGATTGTGATAAATTTGTAATAACAACTTTTTCTTGTATCCAGAATTTTGCAATCTAAATAATTAAATTATATAAAATAGTTAGCAATATTTTTAGATATAATTATTAATATATGGAAAGTAAATTTTACATCTGTTGGTTGTAATCTTTGTCATTAAATATTGGATATTTAGATCTTTACAATTTCTTTAATTCCAAGCGATGATGAAGAGGTGATGGATATGTACAACTTTTTACAATTATATTTTTTATTTTTAATTTATTCTTCTACGCACGAGAAATGTTATAATAATATATTGTTATAAGTAATTGTATGTTGTAATTTTTTATTAGTGGTTTATTCGATAATATAACAAATTTAGTTTATTTAATAATTTACCATTTTTTCATTGTTCTTGCTTGTTGTAGTCGTGGATTGATTATGACGTTAGTCATTTTTATCGTTGACAAAGTTAAGCCTTATATAAAATTAAAACAATGAATGAATAAATTATTATCTATAAAATCTACCCAATAAATTAAAATTTCTGTATAAATTACTGTTATTGGTGTATTACTAATTATTAATATATATTTATAAATTTCATTGAATATATATAAAAGTTTTGATATAAAATATAGTGAAATTAATACTCCTAAAACTTATTTCGAAAATTTATATTTCTTTCTTTTTATTATACTATATAATTTTTTTTTTTTATATAAATTTTACAGTTACATATTTTATAACTTAAATATAAAAGTAATTATATATAAATATAAATCTATTGCACATGCGTACTTTTTGTGATTTTCCTGTGGTATAAATATATATATATAATTGTAGTAATTACCTTTGAATGGTTTTACAGATATATTTGTTGCAAGTATGATTGGTTTTTCATCAATCATGTCCGATATTTTTTGGGCTTCATCATTGACAAAGCGACCCCACATGGTTAAACAAATTGGCTTGAAACTAAACATTATAAATATTTGTTAAGTTTATATAATATAATTTAGAAATTTAATTTATTTTATTAGGAATTTAAATTTAGTTTAGTTAAGTTTGTTTTTTTACCTCTTATCAATCAAATATATTTCTTGTATTCTTTTTATTCCATAGGTTGTTGTTACATCTTTTGGTTCCTTGACTTGTATTGCGACGACTAATATATTTGCATTTTGATTATTAATTTTGTTTAGATTTAATAAAAAAACTTCATAAAAATAAAATATATTAAGTATATTAATATATAATTACCAATGTCTTCTTTAGAAGATATGTAGGGGTCTAAGTCATTAAAGTTGACTATTTTGTACTCTGGTTGTTAGTTTTTGTCTTCATTTTTTGTCAATTCTTCTATTTTTGTTGTACAGGTGATTATCCATTGATATGGATAATATCTTTGTATTTAAAATGGTCATGTGCTTTAGTAACACGTGCATTACTGATGTAATACCATTGATACATATTTAATGTATCTTTCCAAATGTCGATATCAGGTTCAAAAATTGTAGCTTCTACTTTATTTCCCTGTGTTAAAGTAAGTATTCAATTTCAATTAAATATATGAAATTTAAAAAATAATATTTAATGTTCAATTAAGTATTAAATAAATTAATTTACCTTTGTATCAATAAGAGTTAACTTTTGATATTTTTTATGTTTGTATGGACTTGTATGCACCAATGACTTATAACCAACGATCATCTTTGCTTTCTAGTTACTTTGTTGGATTGATATTATTGATTGTAGTCTCCATATTGGTTAATTCTGTCATTTTTAAGATTTATTAACTATAGGGTTTAGGGCTTTGGATTTATTAACAAACTTGTCTTTAAAAAAAAAATAGAGAAAAAGACAAAAGATAATAAATAAAAAAGTCATTGTTAAAAAAATAAGAGAGTTTAAAAAAAACAACACTAATATCTCTCTAAGAGATAAAAACAAAATATAGAATTTCTGATTCTCGGTTGCTAGCAAAAGAAAAATATTGATTTTCGGTACACACCTACCCGTTTATTTTAAAAAAATAGTAGATTAAAATAATTAAGCGTATTTTCATAAATTTTTTTCAAAAGTTCGTATTATGATATAATTTTCTCTATATTATATACATATATAAAGCAACCCAATGACTCTTTTCTTTAATTTTCAGCCCAGTAAGAATAGCATCAGCCCAATAAGTGAAACTCTAAACTAAACCTAGTATATAAAGGAAAGAAACATATATCATTCAAATCCTAAAACTATTCCTACGGCAGCCACTATTGTCAAAAGAATATTCAAATTCTTTCAAAATCCTTTTCTGTCTTCAACATTAAAAAGCAGGAGCTCAAAATAAATTCTAGGGTTAGAGTTTCTAATATTTCTTTCTCTACTTCTTCTTTTCACTCTAATGGCAGGGTTATATTGTTGTAATGGGTTCTTATGCTTTCTTTTCTCTTATAAATTTCTTCTAAAAACAGTAAGGACATATTAGGGTTTTCTAGGTTTTTTTCTTATTTCTCTTTTGTACACACCTATGGGTTGGGGTTCTTAATTTTTCTCTTCTCACTTCTACCCGAAAACAATAACCCAGAAAACTTTCACAACCTTCGGCCTAATCTCTACACATCAAATCTGAAAATCACCAACAACACCAAACACACACAAATACAAATATAAACAATATAGGGATTAAGATGAGAAATACAAACTGTAATGGTAAAGATGGAGACACACATATATAAAATGAAATTTCTGTCAATCTCTTTCTTTCAATAATACCTGTACAGATCATGAGAACTTTGAAGATTTTAGCAGATTATAAAGCTTCAACAATCAGTAGAAATTAATCTGGAAGGCTCCAATAATAATTGTAAATTAATGGCAGCAAACAAAGTTTTTTTTTTCTTTAAAACTATTGCAAAGATGTTTCATTTTTGATATATAAATTGTGTAATTGAATGGGTGCTTATGTGAATAGGTATCTTCCCAATAGTTATGTTGTTTTGTAAATTTTTTTGAAATGGGTTGTGTATGTGTAATATTTTTTAATTGGGTCTTTTGAAGATAGCACGTTTTTATTTTTTTGTTTATTTTTTTTTTAATTTTTTCAACTATTCTGGTTTAAATTGAATAGGTGTCTGTTAAAGATAACTTTTTTGTGGTATATTCTGTTAAACTTTTGGTATATTCTGTTAAGTGCACAAGAAAAACTGTTATATAGGCATTTTATATATTAGGTAAGATAATTGCCATATTCTTTTCAAAAAAAAAAAAATAATTGCCATATGTTATAGTTTAACTCAAAAGGGAAATTTAGTCAATTTAAGCATTTGATTACGTTTTTTGATAAAGTAAATAAGATAAATCATTATTAAATTATTTAATTTTCAAACAATTTTAGTAAATAACATATTACAAATATTAATTTCAATTATTCTTCATTTATTTTGTTACATTTTTCTATTAATTTATTTCGATTCTGAATACTGTGTAGTAAACGTGCTATAAATTCAATTAAGATAATTTAATTTTTATCAAGGAATAGGTGAATTCTCAATCCTCCACAAAAGAGGAGGAAGCCATTCCGTAAGGTCGATGCTTACAGGGTCATAATTCCCGTCATAGAAAACATTATGAAACTAGCACTTGATCTTTAAAATCCCTGGCAACCGCCCCATTGTTGCAAGTTCCTTGCTCATGGTTAATACCTTCATCCACATTTTTAGCATTTAAGATGCAATCTTAGGTGGGATCTTCTTTGAACGCAACATCTTCACAAATTTTAAGATTTATGGACAAATTTCTTTCCAAACCATCATTTTACTCTAATTCGGACCAGGTAAAATAACACTATATGCTTTGACTTGAATATTTTTCGTTGTTTCTTCTTATCTTACCAAGACCAAAAAGAGCCTTGCTATCAATGGCTTCCGAAATTCTTTGTTGCACTAACAAAGTCGTCATTTTGCTCTTCCAAAGGCTACATTTTTTCAATTGAACTTATTCACCTCAAAACTTGTAGAAATTATTCTTGATTCTTTAAATTCTCTCAAAACTCCACCTTGGTTCTTGAAAAGTCAACCCCCACCTAGGCTCTGATACTATTTGTTGTGATTTAATACAAATCATACTAATCAAGAACATCAAATTAAATAGAGAATGAATCAAAAGTATAAAGCAAATCAAGATTCAAAACTAATACTTATGCTTAAATGAACAAAAGCACAGACATTGTTGTCAGATGAAATTGTGAATTACACAAATGGTATTGGATATGAAAAATGCATATTATGTGGTTCGAACTCAATTGAGTCTACTCTAGGAGGGAACAAGCACTATGCATTTTTCTTTATTACTTTCAACTTTCAAGAATAGAGTTACAAAGAGTTCTTAAAAACTCAGCTCATAATAGTACATCAAAATCATCTCAACTCCTTTAGAGGGAACCCAAAACTCACATGGAGAAACACAAACTCTCGAAGAGAAACTGGCATGGGTGAACACTAAACTCTCTTGGAGAGGCTCACATGAAGAAACATTCAATTCTCTTAGTGAAAACACTCAACTTACATAGAGATCACAAAATACTGAAACACTCAAAACTTAATTGGTTCTTCTCTCATTTATTCACTCTATTTCATAACCTCTTCTCATCTTTTTCCCTTGTCCCAACTCGAAATAACTTGACGTTGTCTATATATAAAAGCCAAGGCCCAATTAACTTTCATTGAAGATTCTTGATAGCCAGTAATAACTTGCCACATATTTAAGTAATTTCAATCACTCCCATTAATAGTGTATAGGTGACTGAGAGTCAATTGTGCTTGGTGAAAGTTGAGACACATAGTTGTTAAGCAGTTAGTTAAAGTTAGTTAGATTAGTTGCTTAGCTATCATGTTAGTTAAGTGCTTTAGCCTAACTAACTCTCTATATTGTATTGTATATAAAGAGTTGTGCTCTTCAATCAATTCAATGATTTTTTTTTACTTCTCTATATTCAACATGGTATCACAACAATTTTTTTGCTTCTGCCATTCCAGACCTTCCTTCTGTTTCCATAATCTGTTTTTCATTTCGTTTCTTTTCTTTCTGCCATAACTTCTTCAACAACTACCAATTTCACCCCTGTTGTTTTCTCCTATAAAGTTTCAGTTAAACTTGATGATAACAACTTCCTATTATGGCGTCCTCAACTTCTTTCTGCCACCAGAGGTCATCGTCTCCAACAATTCATATCTGACACTCATCAACTGTTGGGTTTTATGCCCTAAATAAAACTCATTTCAATATAATCAGATTTACTTATTAATATAGATCAGAAATAACATTTAATGTTGCATGGTTCATATGATTTATTTCATGATTATATGTACATAATGTATAAATTCATCTGAAACCCTTTTCACATACTTGATCCTGTTTATTGTGCCGTCAACACATTGGAAAGTAAACATGACTATGTGAATAAAGTTTCCTAGATTTATCAGACACAGGGTTTTACTGATATGATAATCTACAACAAGAGTTTACTTGCATTTGGAGAAGTGCTATGTTCTTTCCAGAGCATTGGTTAAAGTAAAGCTCAGGTTGGATGCATGGAGTATGCATCGGAAGGGACCGATATTGAACTTTGACTTAGATTTAATT
The DNA here is from genome assembly GCF_029168945.1 of Cannabis sativa. Taxonomy (NCBI): domain Eukaryota; kingdom Viridiplantae; phylum Streptophyta; class Magnoliopsida; order Rosales; family Cannabaceae; genus Cannabis; species Cannabis sativa. The sequence continues at coordinate 16,813,437 of NC_083602.1, read as the reverse complement.
AAACTTACCGTAAAATCTATTCAAGTCAATATCGCCTAGTTGATCCTAGATCAAATGATCTTAATCCTGTTATGATTAGGCTCAATCTTGAAAGGCTATTCGTGTTCCTTGAATTGTTAGTTAAGCCTACCTTTTGGTCAGGGTGATACGTACTTTTTGGGAACACGGTAGTGCAATTGAGTGGGAGCGCTATCATAAACATGGAATCTATAGCTTCTATTTGGAGAATAGTAAGCAAAGGATGATCTCCTTCGAGCTTGACCAAACGAACATAAATGGTGGAGTACTCATTTCACATAAGCTGAAATATCATTTATACGGGGTCAAGTGTTTTAAGGAATAAATACATTGTAGGGTGTAACGGTAATTTAATCCCTTTACAGTGTAGATCATTCATATAGAGGATCATTGATCACATTAGGATTATAACAATGGATAACTAATGATGTGTCTATATGGTGGAACATATAGAGCATTCTATATACTGAGAGTGCAATTCTAAGTTCTATGCGTGGATTCAACGAAGAATTAATAAGTTAGTGAATTTTAGTGCTAAATTCTTGATCTACTTATTGGAAGCTTGGTTATATAGACCCATGGTCCCCCCACTAGTTGAGATAATATTGCTTGTAAGACTCATGTAATTGGTTTTGATTAATCAATTATAATTCTCAAATTAGACTATGTCTATTTGTGAATTTTTCACTAAGTAAGGGCGAAATTGTAAAGAAAGAGTTTATAGGGGCATATTTGTTAATTATGATACTTTGTATGGTTCAATTAATAAATATGATAAATGACAATATTATTTAATAATTATTTATAGTTATTAAATAGTTAGAATTGGCATTTAAATGGTTGAATTAGGAAATTGGTATTTTTTGAGAAAATCAGATACAAAAGGTGTTAAAATTGCAAAATTGCAAAACCCAAGGCCCAATCCACTAATGCTTGGCCGGCCACCTTTGTAGCTATTTTAAGTTGATTTTTTCATTATTTTAATGCCATATAATTCAAACTAACCCTAGTGGAATGCTATAAATAGATAGTGAAGGCTTCAGGAAAATTACACTTTTCTTCAGACTTTCTGAATCAGAAAAAACTGAGCCTTCTCTCTCCCTATCTTTAGCTGACCACTCTCTCTCTTCTTCCTTAGAATTTCGAAATCCTTAGTGATTTGAGTAGTGCCCACACACATCAAGTGATACCTCAATCATAGTGAGGAAGATCGTGAAGAAAGACTTTCAGCAAGAAGGAGGTTTCAGCATCAAAGATTCAGAGAAAGAGATCCAAGTTCAGATATTGATAATGCTCTGCTACAGAAAGGAATCAAGGGCTAGATATCTGAACAGAAGGAGTCATTATATTCCGCTGCACCCAATGTAAGGTTTCTTTAACTTTATATGTGTTTATTTCATCGTTTTAGAAAGTTCATATTTAGGGTGTTAATCAACATACTTGTGAGTAGATCTAAGATCCTGGTAAAATAATTTCCAACATCAACCTCTATGAAAATATCTTACTCAAGAAGATGAAGTTTGACATCAGATTAATCCCCAATTTACAGACTGGGAAGTATAGGATCAACTATTATACTCGTGGTTGTTGTCCTCCATGTCTAATGGTGTTCTCACTCGAATTGTTGGTGCTGAAACATCTGCTTAAATCTAGAAAATGCTAGAGGTATATTTCGTTACTCAAACCTCAGCTAAAATCGATCTTTATACTACTCAACTTTAGAATTGCAAGAAAGGTTCTCAATCTGTTAATGAATACTTACTTTGAATCAAGACTCTTGTGGATCATCTTGAGTCTGTTGGCCACAAAATTTCCACCAAAGAACATGTTTCATCTATCTTTAAAGGATTGCCCTCGATTTATGATACCTTTGTTATTTCTGTTAACTCTAGAAATGATGAGTACTCTATTGCTAAAATTGAAACATTACTCTTGTCTTAAGAACATAGAATGGATACTCACACTAAAGAACTTAATTCTATTATCTTGCTACTAATCGTGGTTTTCGACAAAAACCACAAAGTTCTACATCATTTTCTCACAATGCAGATACCACAAACTTGAATGATCACAACAACATTGGCAAAGGTTCTTGGAATCCTTATGTTGTTCCAAACAAATCTTGTCCATCAAATATGTTTCCTCAAACAAATACTGGTCAGGTTCGTGGTCAACCTCTTGCCAATTCTTCTTTACATCAATCTCTAACCAATGCCTCTAAACCAGTTTGTCAACTCTGCTCAAGAATTGGTCACACAGCAGCAAAATGTTATCAAAGATTCAACTATGACTTTCTTGGCATAGGAGCAACAAACATCCTAAAACAGTCATCCAACATTGCTACTGCTGATAGTGTTGTGGATGAAGCCTGGTACACGATTAAAGCCCTTGCTCCTTCTGCCTTGCTAATGCAGCCAACTTCACACAGAAGCAGCCTTACTTTGGACAAGAACATGTGCATATGGGTGATGGTGCTGGCTTCCCTATCCAAAACATTGGTAATACCCTCATTCATACTACAAACACACATAAAACCTTATTTCTAAATAGAATGCTGCATGTGCCACACATTCAAAAGAATTTAATGTCTGTCTCTCAATTTGCTACTGACAATAATGCTTTCCTTTGAATTTCATCCTCAAAAATGTTTTGTTAAGGACTAGGTTTCGAAGGAGACTGTTCTAGAAGGACATCTTAAGCATGGGCTTTATGTCATAGATCCAACCCATTTTTGTATGTCATCTTCCAACAGATTAAACAATTCAAAATCTTTGTATAATGTTCAAACTTTTAATAACAATTTCAATTCCAATTCTCAGTGTACTTCCTTTTCTTTGTGGCATAAAAAGCTTGCTCACCCTTCTGTCAAAGTTGTAACAGCCATAATGGCTAAATGTAACATTTCAAATAGAAATAAAGGTGTGAGTGATTTTTGTGATGCTTGTTATAAAGGTAAAATTCACAAATTTCCCTTTCCCATATCTCATACTGTTCTTACCAAACCTCTTCTGCTTGTGCATACTGACATTTGGGGACCCTCACCTATGTTATCCTCTCGTGGATATAGATACTATATTCACTTTATAGATGCCTACTCTAGATACACATGGGTGTTTCTCCTCAAAGTAAAATCTGAAGCTTTACAAACATTTATAAACTTCAGAGCTCAAATAGAAAAAGAGCTGAACCTTCCCCTTCTATCTGTCCAATCTGACTGGGGTGAATTTCAAGCCTTAGAACCTTACCTAATCAAACATGGCATAAACCATAGACTGTATTTTCCTACCACTCACCAACAAAATGGTGTTGCTGAGAGAAAACATAGACACCTAATAGAAACTGGTCTCACCTTACTTGCCCAAGCTTTCATGCCTCTCTCTTTTTGGGATGAAGCTGTTAGAACAACTTGCTATGTTATTAATAGACTTCCTACCCCAGTTATAGCCAATGAAACCACTTTGAACAAGTTATTTTATAAACAACCAAATTACTCTACTTTAAAAGTATTTGGCTGTGCTTGTTATGTAACGCCCGTACTTTTATAAAGATATTAATTTTATTTACAAGCGTTAAACGCGAAATATCATAATGTCGCATTTTTATTTAATATTTGAAAATATTCACAACTGGTCAGTTTTTGTACAAAAGACATAATAAATAATAATAAAATAATTGCGACATAAATTTAATAGCGTAAATAAATAAATAGAGCACCCTAGACCGCCCAAAGTTATATGGACCTCAGCGAGTTCACACACACAAGCGTCCAAAGTTCCACTCGCCACCGGAATTCTAGACTTAATTTCAGTTACCTTAATCTGCACATGGTAATTTGATAAGGGTGAGCTACTAAACTCAGTAAGGAAATGTGTGTCAGGTAATCACATAAATAAAAGTAAATCCTAACTAAAATGCACATGCACATATTTAGACAGATAACAAAACATAAACTTAAAGATATCACTAGTCACTAATAACTAGGTTCTAAGCTAAATCACATAATAATGATTACGCCGGAGTCCAACTTTGGCAAAGAAACTCGAGCTATTGGACTAAATGGCGGAGGGCTGGGTTCAGTAAAATCGTACCCACTACTAAATGACCCCCTATCTACCATATAGACCCAATAGTCAAGTATTTAACCATGATCTTCTCGGTCAAACCATGTCACCTAAACTATAATCTACCTAATTTAAATAATGGCAAACTACTATACATTATTTAAACAACATAACAATCATAATTAAATAATGTGAATCTTATAAACACACTATTTACATACATACTTAAATAACATGAATCTTATAAATATATTATTTAAATATATACCTTTAGCAATGGTCATGCTCTAATACTGTAAACATACATAAATAACATGAATCTTATAAACATATTATTTAAATATATATTATACAGTACATTAAATAACAAACAATAAAGAGTCAGGCAGAAGACCTTAGTTAACTTCTCTTTTACTATTCTCGCTCTTTCTATGAATGTTATTACATACAGAAAACTTATGTTTTTCTACTTAATTTCCTTACCTCGATTGTGGAGATCCTAGCTTGATTGCAAAAGTGATCCTTGAGAACCAATAATCTTCTTATGAAAACCTAGTTTTCATGTATTTTTATTTTATAATATATTATAGTGACATAATTATTTAAATTTAACGTTGAGTCTAGATCGAAAATTCAAATGACAAAACAATATACCTTAGTTCTTAAAGGAGATCTAGCTATCCGAGCCCAAGCCTTGTGTAAGCACACGAATAGTTTGAGATGATCTTGAAATTTAGAAACAAGGTGATAATGATTTTTGAATTTGCAGGAACTATTATAGTTTATGGAAGATATGGGAAATAATGATGGTGTATGGTTCGCTTATATATAGTGCTTATATAGAATAAGATATGGGATGTAGAGTAATATGTGACTATGTCTACAAAGCACAAGGGTACGAGGAAATTAGAGTGATGATGAGAGAGCTTGGCCTTTTAAAGTGTGAGAAGAAAGATGGTGGTGTATAGTAATGGTTTGATCTATGGAGAACACAAAGGACAAGAGAATTATATTGATTATACGAGAGAGCTTAAGTGAGTGAAGTATATGAGTTGAGTGGTATTTATAACCCTTTAACTAACTACACTAACGTCCCTTAGCGACCTGACTAGTAACCTTACATTTTAAAATCAATTAAATAAGTTGAAAGGTATTTCAAAATAATAATTTGTTTAAGGGTCCCTTCATACTCGGTCAATACTAGAATAAAGGAGAGTTTATTTTCATGCATTGACAAAACATGATTAATAAGCATTATTTATATATATGTTGTTAACTATTTACTCCATAAGCTCTAAGTGTGCCACCTTACCATTTGACCAAGTCTTTATTGGCTTGATGACTAACCAAAAGATACCATCCATCCATGTTTTATTCTTAATGCTACACGTAAGCCATTTGCAAGTGTCTTCCATATACTTAATATCATTCAAAGAAAATCCACTAAAATTCTATCAATGCTATAAGTCCAAACTACTCTCTAATTTCTCAACATAGCTACATATCACAAAACTATACCTTAATACTCGATTTGGCCACTATCGTTACTATTGATATTATTATTTAATTAAGTAATTCAACCTATATCACTTAAAGAAAATAATAATAAGACTAAATTTTATTCCTATAGGCCACGTAAATAATTTTCCAACATATCCAATTCTTCAACTCACTTCATAAATATTTGTCATGGACTATTTTGTCATGCTAAAATTATCACATGATTATAAAAGTATCACAATTTATTTAACTTTGAAAACTAACATTAATTCATTTATCATAAATATTCTAAACAATCAACTAATTCCACATCGACATAGCTAATCTAACATAACGGAAAATAATAACCCAATATTTTGGTTATTACAATCTACCTTCCTTAAAAGAATTTTGTCCTCGAAATTTACTTACTTGAGAATAACTCGGGGTACTGATTCTGCATGTCCTTCTCCAACTCCCATGTCGCTTCTCTATTAGAACTATCACTCCACAGAATTTTGACTAAGGGTATAGTCTTATTTCGTAAGACTTTTGTTCCTTTTTCTATCACGCGCACAGGGCGTGCCATATAACTCATGTCCTACTGCAACTTCAAGTTCTCGTATTTAAGCACATGTGTCGGATCAGGTACATACTTACGTAACATGGAAATGTGGAAAACATTATTCGTTTCTGCTAATGTTGGCGGTAGGGCCAAATGGTAAGCTACCTGACCAACTCTGTCCAGTATTTTAAAAGGACCTATAAATCTTGGGCTTAACTTTCCCCTTTTTCCAAAACGCATAATACCCTTCATAGGTGATACCTTCAAGAACACTAAGTCCCCTACAAAAAAAAACTCAACCTCCCGTCTTTTCAGATCTGCATAACTTTTCTGTCTACTTTGGGCGGTGAGCATCCTTCGTAGGAATGGCAAATGGGGCGGGTCTGCCCCGCCCCGCTTCTGACCCGCCCCGCCCCGACAAGCTATTGCCCCGCCCCGCCCCGCCCCGATTACCTTGAAAATTTAATTGGGTCTGACCCGACCCGACCCAACTGGGTCGGGTTTGACCCGATTTTTTTTTTTTTTTTTTTTTTTTTTTGCAAATTTACTTCTTCAAATTTTATTTTATAAGTGACTTTATAAGTTAAGAGAAAAATATTTTCCTAAAATTTTATAAGAAGTTTTATTGAATCAATTAAAGTATTTAATTATATTTTATAATTATTTTAAAATTTATCAAATTTAACATTAGGAGTTTTTTTTTTTTTTTTCCATTCAAAAAAAAAAAATTAGGAAGTTTTTAATAAAAAATTTATATTCTCCTAGTCAAGGCCTCTTCTTTCATGGTTCAACACCATTAAAACTCACCCTCAAAGCTTTTGCGATTGCTGACTGGGGTGCTTGTCTTGACACCAGGAGATCCATATCTAGCTACAGTGTTTTCTTGGGAGATTCCCTCATCTCATGGAAATCAAAAAAACAACAAAGCATATCCCGACCCTCTACTGAAACAGAGTATAGAACTATGGCCAATGTCACCTGTGGGCTTCAATGGATCATATCTCTCTTAAAAGACTTTCATGTGGATATATCTCTCCCTGCTCTCCTCTTTTGTGACAACAATGCATTCATACATATATCCGAGAATCCAGTGTTTCACGAGCACACAAAACATGTGAAAATTAACGGCCACATTGTTCAAGAGAAACTAACCAATGGCATCATCAAACTCAACCATGTTCCTTCGAAGATGAACCTTGCTGATATACCCACTAAACTCCTCTTTTCTACTCATTTCAATGAGATAATTTTCAAGATGGGTGTAAAAAAATTTTACACTCCATCTTGAAGGTAACTGTTAAGATAGTTACTTTATTTAGTTAAGTATTGCAGTTAGATTGTTATATACTTTTATGTTATAAATGTCATCATTTCCTCTCTACTTATATAAGGTTTTCTTTTCCACTTTGTATATTTATCCAATTCATTAATAAAGAATTGTTCTCTCTTTGTACCTTCCTAATACTTTCAATTATTTTTCTTTTAAAGAGATTCAAGGTAGGAGGCAGAATGTGGGTGTTCTTATTTAGATTTTTTGGTGTTATCTTATTATCCTTCCAAAACCATTTCCTAATTAGAGTTTTAATTTCTTTCGATTTAATGTTCATCCTAATAAATCAAATTTGAGACGAAAGCCGATTCGAATTTCTTAAAAACATAAAAGAAGAGTACATAAATAATTAACATTAACAATCGTTGATATATCATTGGGTGTTCAACAACCAAAGCCTTATAGGTCAAATAAAGCATGGCATGTGATGTTGACCTCTTCCTAATAGTAAGCCTTTAATAATAATAATAATAATAATAATAATAATAATAATAATAATAATAATAATAATAATAATAATAATAATAATAATAATAATAATAATAATGCATCAAAGTGAAGCAGTCAACACGTTCATGGAACCAAGATATATATAAACCAAACAACAATAAGAACCGAAATCCCACACAAAAGTTTTAAGCCATTTCACTCATAGGCTGAGAGGGAGAGCTTGAAGTAGTTCGTGGCAGAGAATAGTAAAATTTGGTTTTTTTTTTTTTTAAATTATCGAATCGGGTCGGCCAGGCCGAAAAATTTAACCGGGGCGGGGCGGGGCGGGGCAAAGACCCGATTAGAGACCCGATTGTGTCGGGGCGGGACTGCCCCGTCGGGTCGGGGCCCCGACCCGATCCGCGAAAAAGCTTCGATTTGCCATGCCTGCTTCTAAAGCTTCTCTAACTGCTTCTGGACCTAAGTAGCGTCTTTCTCCAACTTCATCCCAATGAAGCGGTGATCTACATTTTCGTCCATACAACATCTCATATGGTGCCATTTTCATTGTGGCTTGATAGCTATTACTGTAGGAGAACTCCATTAGAGGTAAATGCTTACTCCACGAACCAGTGAAGTCCAGTGCACACGCTCGAAGCATATCCTCGAGTATTTGGATGGTGCGTTCAGATTGTCCATCTGTTTGGGGATGAAATGCTGTACTTAATTTCAATCACGTCCCCATTGCCTTATGTAGACTCTCCAGGAACTTGGAGGTGAATGCGAACCTCTATCGAGACTATCGTCTTTGGAACTCCATGCGGCCTCAATATCTCTTGCACGTACGAATCGGCATCTTGCTCTGCGTTGTAAGTAGACTTTCTTGGAACAAAGTGTGCTGACTTTGTGAGTCTGTCTATAATTACCCAAACTGAGTCGTGTTGCTTGGTTGTTCGGGGTAGTCCCATCACAAAGTCTATGGCTACATCTTCCCACTTCCATTCTGGGATTTTCAGGGGTTGTAACATCATTGCTGGTCTCTGATGTTCAACCTTAACTTGTTGACATGTGAGGCATCTAGCTACAAATTCAGCTACATCCTTCTTCCTCCCTGGCCACCAATATAAGGTTTTTAAGTCATTGTACATTTTGGTTGACCCTGGATGCATTGAGTAGGGTGTAGTGTGTGCTTCCATCTTGGTCTTTCTTTTAAGCTCTATGTTGTTGGCTACACACACCCTTCCCTCATACCTTAGCATGCCGTCTGTACCTTCGGAGAAATCCTCTATCTCCTTCTATGGCAAGTGTGCTCTTTTGTTCTATAAGAACTCATCAACTATCTGTGCATCTTCAAGTTCTTGTAGCGAGCCGCGACAATGCTTAGGTTAGCTAGTTTTCGCGTAATGATCTCTATACCACTACTTTGGAATTCCTATTGTAGTGGCATTTATATTTGTGCAAGTATTGCTAAGCTGGCATAATTGCGTCTACTTAGCGCATCTGCTACTACATTGGCCTTCCCCGGGTGGTAGTGGATTTCGCAATCATAGTCCTTAACCAGCTCTAGCCATCATCTCTGCCTCATATTGAGTTCCTTTTGTGTAAAGAAGTACTTCAGCCTCTTGTGGTCAGTATAAATTTCACATTTCTCCCCATAGAGATAGTGCCTACATATTTTTAGCGCAAAAACTACTGTTGCCAACTCCAGATCGTGTGTTGGGTACCTCTGTTCATACTCCTTAAGTTATTTGAGGCATACGCTACTACTTTGTCATTTTGCATCAGCACGCATCCCAACTCTTGTTTTGATGCATCACAGTACACCACAAACTTATCCTTGTTATTGGGAACACATAATACAGGGGTTGTTATTAGTTTGTCCTTAAGTGTTTGGAAGCTACCCTCATGGTTTTTCGACTAGACAAACTTCTGTGTCTTTCGTATTAAGTTGGTTAGAGGAGTTGCGATATTGGAAAATCCTTCAACAAAGCGTCTGTAGTAACCAACTAGACCCAAGAAGCTTTTTACTTCACTTGCAGTCTTAGGTGTTGGCCAGCTCTTGACTGCTTCGATCTTTGTAGGATCCACCTCAACTCCATCTTTGGAAACTATATGGCCTAGGAATTCCACACTCTCTAACTAGAATTCACATTTCTTGAATTTGGTATAGTTGGTTCTCCTTAAGTCGGTTTGGAGTTATCCTCAGGCGTTCCTCATGTTCCTCCATAGTTTTGGAGTAGATAAGAATGCTGGTAATGAATACGACAACAAACTTATCTAGGTACTCCTTGAACACCCTATTCATCATATCCATGACGACTGCTGGGGCATTAGTTAGTCTGAAAGATATTACCAAAAACTCATAGTGTCCATATCGTGTTTTGAGTATTGTCTTGGGTATGTCCTCCTTCCAAACCTTCAGCTGGTGATACCCAGATCTTAGATCTATTTTCGAGAACACAGTCGAGCCTTGCAATTGATCAAAGAGATCGTCAATCCTTGGGAAATGGTACTTATTCTTGATGCTTACCTTGTTGAGCTCATGCTAGTCTATGCACATCCTCATGCTTCCATCTTTCTTCTTAACAAAGAGTACTAGAGTACCCTAAGGTGAGCAACTTGGTCTAATGATCCCTTTGTCTAGGAGCTCTTGTAGCTATACTTTGAGTTTCTACAACTCGTAAATTTCCATTTTGTATGGAGCCTTCACAATTATAGCACTCTTGGAGCTAACTTGATTATGAACTCTACATCACTGTCTGAAGGTATTCCTGGTAGATCTTTTAGAAAGACCTTTTGGAATTCACAGACTATGTGCATATTTTTCATTGTTTGTTGTGTCTTGACTACTTGATGCACTACATTAGTCAACAATGCTTGACATCATACCTTCCTCAGATGGCTAGTTTATAAGGATGAGATTAAAGAAGTTGATAATAGGGGTGTACGTCGGTCGGTTTAGTCGGGTTATAGCATATTTTTATTAACCCAATATAAATATCGGGTTGCAAAATTTAATCGTAACCCGCCCAATGAAAATTTAGAAAAAGTTCAACCCGCCCAATGATTTTGTCGGTTTGGTCGGGTTAACCCGTCCAAACCGTTCTTCATTTTTTTTTTATAATTATTATTGTTCGTTTCTAGAATTCAAGTAACAAAAAAGTTAAAAAAATAAAAATATATTATTTATATTTCAAGTTAAATAATGCTATAGTTTAAATTAATTTTAAGAACTTTAATATAAGATAAATATAATTGAGTAAACATAAAATAATTGAATAAAATAATAAAAAAAGTGATAATATAGTGTAGATTTTAAACTTTAACTTCAATATCCAAATACATTAAAAATTATTAACTATAAAATCTAAGTTTTAAGTTAAAAATTAAAATGTCCAAACTTTAAATACAAAATAATTTAACTAATAAATGTAATTTATATAATATAAGATATACACTTTTATTAAAAAATATATAAATCGGTTTAATTCGGTTTATTCGGGTTAATTGGGCGGTTTAGAATAATTTGTAAACCACCCAATATATTCATTGGGCGGGTTGGATTTTCATTATATTATTTCGGGTTGTATTTTTTGTCGGTTTATTCGGTTTGGTTTGGGCGGTTTATTCGGGTTGAGCGGTTTGTAAATTTTATTGAACACCCCTAGTTGATAAGGCTAGCTTAACTTCTTTGAAAGTAATCTGGTCTCCGACCTTTGTTGCCAAAAGCGACCAATACTTTCAACAATAGATGAATGGATAGCCAATCCATATCAAGTGCAGCGTCATGATCCTTTATTTCCAGCTCTATCAAGTCATTCGTTAGTTGTATTTTATTGAGTTCTATATATCCCAATATGGGTGCTACAATCCTTGGTTGTTCCTTCCCCTCTAAAGGATTAGAGACTCCTTCAAATGTCGATGTTTTTTTTTATTATTATTCTTTCATATGATGGCTCAAAGCAGTGTGTTGGCTGTTGAACCAAATTCCTTGTGCTTTACCGCTTATGGCAATGCAACTTTTCATCCTAAGGTTGGAGTCGTTCCCTAAGCTTAGCTTTCTCTTTCTCCAACTACTCGCAAAAACGAGCGTCCTCTCAACTAAGCCTATGCCTTGTATGTACTTACGTGGGTGCCACTTCCATAATAGCACAACTCGTTATCCTTGTCCTCCACCATGAATAGCTTAGCCTCGTAGTTCATCTTTTTCTTAAGCTTCTTGTAGGTTTGAAGCTACTCCTTCTTGATTGTTCTATTGAGACGACTTGATCGTCTAAGCAACATAATCTCTTAATATTTAGTTCTAATTCTTCTAAAATAAAATTCTTATAAGAAATCAACCTAACTATTTGAATAATATATAATATTCCTAGTAGATAAAATCAACTAATTATTATTTTTTTGTTCTATAAAAGAAAAGTCTCTCCCTGTTAACATAACATAGTTCACCAAATAATTTCTATTTACACTAAGATAAAATAACTATATAAGTAAGTAACAATAAATACATAAAATAAAATAATAAAAACTTCTTCTTTTAATATTGTTACTTAAAAAAAAAATTGTCTAGGCTTTCTAGTTATGATTTTTTGTAAAAAAAAAAGAATTATCTAGAAATATATTTATACATATATATTAATTTTTTTTTGATTTCATATGGGTAGTACCTAAATTTGGATATTGGCACTAAGGTTTCTGTAATAAATGAAATTTTGAAATTACACAAGGAAATATAAAAATACAAGCATATAATATGAGACTTACATGGTAGTGAGTAGAGACTTTTTAGCTGATGTGTATAACTTGTGAGAACGTTCGGGACCGATATAACTGTGGCTCTGATACCAAACTGTAACGCCCATACTTTTATAAAGATATTAATTTTATTTACAAGCGTTAAACGCGGAATATCATAATGTCGCATTTTTATTTAATACTTGAAAATATTCACAACTGGCCAGTTTTCGTACAAAAGACTTAATAAATAATAATAAAATAATTGCGACATAAATTTAATAGCGTAAATAAATAAATAGAACACCCTAGACCGCCTGCAGTTATATGGACCTTAGCGAGTTCACACACACAAGCGTCCAAAGTTCCACTCGCCACCGGCATTCTAGACTTAATTTCAGTTACCTTAATCTGCACATGGTAATTTGATAAGGGTGAGCTACTAAACTCAGTAAGGAAATGTGTGTCAGGTAGTCACATAAATAAAAGTAAATCCTAACTAAAATGCACATGCACATATTTAGACAAATAACAAAACATAAACTTAAAGATATCACTAGTCACTAATAACTAGGTTCTAAGCTAAATCACATAATAATGATTACGCTGAAGTCCACCTTTGGCAAAGAAACTCGAGCTATTGGACTAAATGGCGGAGGAAATTTGGGTTCGATAAATCGTACCCACTACTAAATGACCCCCTATCTACCATATAGACCCAATAGTCAAGTATTTAACCATGATCTTCTCAGTCAAACCATGTCACCTAAACTATAATCTACCTAATTTAAATAATGGCAAACTACTATACATTATTTAAACAACATAACAATCATAATTAAATAATGTGAATCTTATAAACACACTATTTACATACATACTTAAATAACATGAATCTTATAAATATATTATTTAAATATATACCTTTAGCAATGGCCATGCTCTAATACTGTAAACATACATAAATAACATGAATCTTATAAACATATTATTTAAATATATATTATACAGTACATTAAATAACAAACAATAAAGAGTCAGGCAGAAGACCTTAGTTAACTTCTCTTTTACTATTCCCACTCTTTCTATGAATGTTATTACATACAGAAAACTTATGTTTTTCTACTTAATTTCCTTACCTCGATTGTGGAGATCCTAGCTTGATTGCAAAAGTGATCCTTGAGAACCAATAATCTTCTTATGAAAACCTAGTTTTCATGTATTTTTATTTTATAATATATTATAGTGACATAATTATTTAAATTTAACGTTGAGTCTAGATCGAAAATTCAAATGACAAAACAATATACCTTAGTTCTTAAAGGAGATCTAGCTATCCGAGCCCAAGCCTTGTGTAAGCACACGAATAGTTTGAGATGATCTTGAAATTTAGAAACAAGGTGATAATGATTTTTGAATTTGCAGGAACTATTATAGTTTATGGAGGATATGGGAAATAATGATGGTGTATGGTTCGCTTATATATAGTGCTTATATGGAATAAGATATGGGATGTAGAGTAATATGTGACTATGTCTACAAAGCACAAGGGTACGAGGAAATTAGAGTGATGATGAGAGAGCTTGGCCTTTTAAAGTGTGAGAAGAAAGATGGTGGTGTATAGTAATGGTTTGATCTATGGAGAACACAAAGGACAAGAGAATTATATTGATTATACGAGAGAGCTTAAGTGAGTGAAGTATATGAGTTGAGTGGTATTTATAACCCTTTAACTAACTACACTAACGTCCCTTAGCGACCTGACTACTAACCTTACATTTTAAAATCAATTAAATAAGTTGAAAGGTATTTCAAAACAATAATTTGTTTAAGGGTCCCTTCATACTCGGTCAAGACTAGAATAAAGGAGAGTTTATTTTCATGCATTGACAAAACATGATTAATAAGTATTATTTATATATATGTTGTTAACTATTTACTCCATAAGCTCTAAGTGTGCCACCTTACCATTTGACCAAGTCTTTATTGGCTTGATGACTAACCAAAAGATACCATCCATCCATGTTTTATTCTTAATGCTACACGTAAGCCAGTTGCAAGTGTCTTCCATATACTTAATATCATTCAAAGAGAATCCATTAAAATTCTATCAATGCTATAAGTCCAAACTACTCTCTAATTTCTCAACATAGCTACATATCACAAAACTATACCTTAATACTCGATTTGGCCACTATCGTTACTATTGATATTATTATTTAATTAAGTAATTCAACCTATATCACTTAAAGAAAATAATAATAATAAGACTAAATTTTTTTCCTATAGGCCACGTAAATAATTTTCCAACATATCCAATTCTTCAACTCACTTCATAAATATTTGTCATGGACTATTTTGTCATGCTAAAATTATCACATGATTATGAAAGTATCACAATTTATTTAACTTTGAAAACTAACATTAATTCATTTATCATAAATATTCTAAACAATCAACTAATTCCACATCGACATAGCTAATCTAACATAACGGAAAATAATAACCCAATATTTTGGTTATTACAATACCCCAACACTAGACCCTATAACAAACATAAGCTTGAATTCAGAGCAAAAAAATGTACTTTTATTGGCTATAGTTTGAAACACAAAGGTTATAAATGCCTTGCTTCTTCTGGCAAGAATTTATATTTCTAGAGATGTTATTTTTGATGAGTTTCATTTTCCTTTCCTTAATATCTCTACTAATGCAACTGCTCCTTGTGTTTGTGTCCCAAATGACACCAATTCTCACACCTCTTGTTTCCCAAGCATCTCACCCACCTTCACCAGCAACAACTCAACAACAGCTTCGTGTCCAAACCAACATTACAAATGCTGCTTCCACATCTCAACAACAACAGCAGCTTATTGCTCCTCACCCAACACCACAACAGCAGCAACCTGCTGCACTTCAATCCATTCCACAACAGTAGCATCCTACTGCACCACCACAACAACAGTCTATCACTTCAGTTCAACCACAACAACAACATCCCATTACTCACAATGTTGCTTTTGATGGCTCAACTTTACCTGCTGTTCCATCGTCAACACGGATACTGCTTTGCTCCTCGGGATAATTCTTCCCTCTCTTCAATTGAGCATCTTCTGGCATATGCACCTGACATCTTTGTTGCTCCTCTAATACAAGACACACCTGCAATCAACCAAGATGTCTAACCACCCCTAGTTACCAACAATCATCCTATGGTAACTTGTGCTAAGGTCGGTACATACAAGCCTAAAGAGCTCATAGCTTCTACCACTCCTCTCACAGTGGCATCTGCTCTCAAATCTCCCCAATGGAATTCTACTATGAACACTGAAATATATGCTTTAAAGAAAAACAAGACTTGGGTCGTGGTTCCTCTTCCCCCAGGGAAACAAGCCATTGGTTGTAAGTGGGTCTTCAAGGAAAAAGAAAACACAGATAGTTCAACAGCTCAGTTCAAAGCAAGATTAGTTGCAAAGGATTTTTTGCAACAATATGGTCATGACTTCAGTGAAACTTTCAGTTGAGTCATTAAACCTACTACCATTAGAGTGATACTCACAATTGCTTTATCCAAAGGATGGACAATCAAGCAATTGGATGTTAACAATGCTTTCTTAAATGGGGAATTAAATGAAGAGGTTTATATGACTCAACCTCATGGATTTATTGACAAAGATTCCCCTGATCTTGTGTGTAAACTAAACAAAGAAATCTATGGACTCAAACATGCACCAAGGTCCTGGTTTGATAAACTTAGAAATGCCCTCAAAATGTTTGGTTTCACTTATGCAAGGGCAGATCACTCCCTCTTTTCTAGAATAACAGACTGTCATACCACATTTATTTTGGTTTATGTGGATGATATTATCATTACATGTAGCTCAACAAATGTCCTAACTACTCTCATCAAAGATTTACATGCACAGTTTGCATTAAAAGACCTTGGTTCACTTGACTATTTTCTTGGCATTCAAGCACATCAGTTTTCAATTGGTTTACATTTATGTCAAAATAAATATATAACAGAATTGTTTTGCAGAGCCAAAATGGACCGTGCTAACTCTCTATCAACTCTTATGACTGGTGGTGAAAAATTTTCAGCCTATGACAGTGATCTTGTTGCTGATCCCAAGCAATATCGCATCATTGTCGGTGCATTACAATATGCTGTGATAACTCGACCATAATTTGCCTATGCAGTGAATAAGGTCTCACAGTTCATGCATAATCCCCTCGAGTCCCATCTATAAGTGGTTAAAAAGATACTTAGGTATCTAAAATGAACTCTAGATCATGGCCTCCTCTTGAAATTCTGTTCTACCATGACTCTCACAGGGTTTTGTGATGCTGATTGGGCCTCGGATCCTGATGATGAATATTCCAGCCTTCCCAATGCCACTGCAGAGGTTGTTTGGTTACAGTCATTACTTGCTGAAGTTTGCTTGGATAAGTCCCTACCATATGGTGTGACAATCAAAGTATAGTTCTCATGTCTGCAAATCATGTGCTTCACTCACGAACCAAACACATCGAGCTCGATTTATATTTTGTTCGTGAAAGAATTATGCAACAGCAACTCCATGTGAAGCACACCCCTGCTCAAGACCAAGTTGCAGACATACTAACTAAAGCTCTTTCTGCACCTCGATTCAAGCTGTTACGAGACAAACTAAGCTTAGTTTCATTATCCCAACTCAGTTTGAGGGGGGTGTTAAGTAGTTAATTAAAGTTAGTTAGATTAGTTGCTTAGCTGTCATGTTATAGTTAAGTGATTTAGTCTAACTAACTCTCTGTACTATATATGAAGAGCTGTGTTCTTCAATCAATTTAATGAGTCTTTTCTTTTACTTCTCTATATTCAACAATAGTGTGTGCATTATCTTAGGGTGTGTTGGTTTGGTTGGCTGAGTGAGACTCAAACCATCATAGGGTACGATTCTAAATAAAATATTGACTCTGTGACACTAACCAAGGTCCTTGAGTTTGTTCTTTTTCATCCCTTCTTCTTTGGTTTCTTCTTTAATCTTTGTACTTTATTAATAAAGGTGACCCTGAAATTTTGTGAGCATATAGAAAAAAATATTATTGGGCCTATATTAAATAATATGTGATATTTTGGAGAGGAAATTACACTCTATACCCTTTTTATATTGTCCTCTTTTATTTTTACCCTCTTTTTCAAAGTTTATCGTTTTTACCTCTTTTTTAAAAACATTGTACCAATTTTGTCCCTATCACTTCAAGTTACTCTCCATGTGACTCTCTTATGTCACGGTATTTTGGGTACAATACATATAAAAAGAGGTATGTTTCAAATAAATATAAAATTAGAGGTAAATTTGATTAATTGATTAATAAAAAGGGTATTTTTCAACTTAACCCTATTTTGGAAGATCACTAAAAATATATGAATTTTTTTGGAGGCGCCCTCATTTGTATCATTGGCTCTCATTTCTAAATTTCTCATCCTTTGTTGGTTGTTAGGTCTTTTTTTTTGGCAATTTAGTTGTCAAAATATTTTTTTAATTAATGTGCATTTTATTGAGCTTTCAATTTGTTTTTATCAACTCTGGACCCTATTTCCAGGGGGAGTTGTGTTTGGTACTTGTGAACTTATTTGGATTAAAAGTTAGCATGTTGTTTTGTTGTTTTACAATTTCGAGTGTGTTACTCAGGGGGAGTTATTATTTGCTCTTGCTAACTTTAACTTGCAGGTACTTTGTGTTAAAAATTATTTTGTTCATCTAAAGTTCCAAAGGGGGAGATTGTAAAGTCCTTTTTTGGCAAGTTAGTTGACAAAATAATTTTTCCATTTATGGTAAGATTGTTGAGCATTCATATTCGATTTCTTGCCTTATAAATTCGGATTGTAGTTGCCCTTTTCCTTGTTTGGAAAGTTGCACTTTCAGCTGAACTTTCCTTTGTTGAAAAACTTCTCAAAAGAGAAGGAATTCTCTTTAGGAAAGTTGTCTTTTTTAGGGAAACTTTGATTATTGACTTTTCCTTATTGATTTCGATTGTATCTTGATACAATCAGAATATCTAATCTGTTTTTGGCAGGAATCAAGCATTGATAGAAGATCGGACTCGATTTTAGCAAGTTTCCGTTTAATCGAATCTCTTTGCGTCGACAACCGAGATACGATGTAGCAGATACGTGTTTCTTTAGGAAAGTTCTTGTACAGCTGTAGATTCGAACTTGTGGTTGCCTCTTTGGTTTCTATGTTCTATAAATAGAGCCTAGAGAGCAACCATTCGAATCACCTCTTCCATTATTCATTTTTTGTATTTATCTTTTGAGAGAAGAGAGTGTTTCTTTGTTTTGTGAGAGCCTAGTTGTTCATCTAGGTTCTAGTTGTTCTATTTCTGTTCTTACTCCATCCTAGAGGTTGTGAAGAACTACTTGGTGAACAAGAGATTGGTCTTCGGGAGAAGACTTGATAAAGCCTTACTTCGGGAGGAAGTAAGCACTTGGTCTTCGGGAGAAGACTTGTTGAAGCCTTACTTCGGGAGAAAGTAAGCACTCACACTTAAAAGACGAAGGGAGTTCGGGCTTGAAGGTGTTTCAAGAAGTCAGATTCATAAAGTGGATTACAAAGGATTGCGGCAATACTTTAGAGGGAGTCTAAACTTGTTTAATTCAATTGTCTTTGTAATTTTGATACTTTATTAATTGATTTCATTCTGCAGGCGTGGCCGTGGACTAGGAGTGTTTGTGAGAACAACGATACCACGTATAAATCTCTTGTGTCAAGTTATTTATTTTTAAGTCGCAAATATTTTATATTCTCGCTTTGTTCGGTTTTCTTTGTAGCGGAATTACTTTCTTTGCTAGAAACGCTTACGATTTTATATTTTCTTATATACAATTGACATTTGCAAAAACACGGTTTTTTAGTGCAATTTGGTCAAGAATTCTTGGTTTTTTTCTCATTGCTTGGAATTTAATGAGCATTTTTGGTTAAGGTTAAAAATTTGACAAACATGAAAATAGTTGATATACATATACTACACACGAGGAAATGATTACAACCCTAAAGAATTTCTTATATGATCGAATAAATAAATAAGAATGAAACTCCAATATTATGTTTCTGTTGAGCCACTACCCCTATACTTCCCCTTCTTTCTTTTTTGTGTTGTTTTTCTAATAGTCAGTACTGTACATAGAGCATTGATCCACCCATAAAATCCACTTGTAAAGCTCGTATAAATATTGAGTTTATCTCTTTCTCTCTCTCTCCCTCTCTTTTGAAGTATATAACACTTCCCCTCCACTTCTTTTTCTCTACATAAATAATTTGCATCAGCATACATGATACATACACACATAAAATCAAAGTCAAACAAATACGTCATCACGTCTCTTCTTTGGATTAGCATCTGGGTTTCCTTTTCTCATCATAGCCACAAATTCATCATAGTTGATTCGCCCATCCTACATACACACACATATATATATATATATTTTTATATATATATGGTGAAAAATACAGTTTTGGATATGTATAACAGAAGAGACAATATACTAACTTATAATACTCACATTATCGGCATCAACTTCAGAAATGATTTCTTTTATGTCCCTTCCATCATGCATGCCAAATTCACGGAGAGCTTGCTCTAGTTCTTCAGTCGTTATGTACCTAAATTTAATCATCATCAATACACACACACCCCAAAATAAACAAAATGTATGTATATGATTTTATCAAGTAAATATCAAAATATCATTCTTGTTAATTATCAATACCCGCTGTTATCTTTGTCAAAGTGTTGGAAAGCAGTATATATATGTTCTTCTCTGTCCATACGATTCATGTGCATTGTGGCTGTAATGAACTCATCATAGTCTATGGTCCCATTCCCATCAGCATCAGCCTAATTAATTAAGTCAAACAACATTAATTTTCAGTTCACATGTACCTATGAAGAAGTGCTTATAATAATCTTGAGTGAGAGGAGAGGATTATTACAGCTTCCATTAATTGTTTAACTTCAACTTCAGAAAGCTTTGTTCCTTGTTTGGCTAATCCATGCTTGAGCTCCTCAAGTGTTATGGTCCCACTATTGTCAGTATCCATTCCTTTAAACATTTGTTTTAATCCCATGATTTCTTCTTCTGATAAACACCCGGCAATAACCTATATATATATATATATATATATAGAGAGAGAGAGAGAGAGAGAGAGAGAGAGAGAGAGAGAGAGAGAGAGATTATGACATTAGATTTAGATTACCTTAACTAATAATGGGATTTATAATTAGATAGTATAAATCTTATGATTACCCTTAAAGCAACTTTCTTGAATTGATTCATAGCTTTGAATTGTTTGAGCCTGTTGAGTACAGCATTGTCAAGAGGAGTATCTGGTGCTTCACCATCTTCCTTAATCCATGGATGAGCTGCAGAAAGGAGATTTAATATATACATATGTATCCATCTACATTATAATAGAGGAACTAATGTACTTACTAAGAACTTGGAAAGCTGTCAATCTCTGTTTGGGATCTGAATGCAACATTTTCCTTACAAGATCCTTTGCTCCAGTTGAAATTGAAGGCCATGGATCACTTGTGAAATCAATATGACCACGCAAGATTGCATTGAAAATCCCATGTTCCGATTCTATCAAAACCATATATTAATTAAAAAAGAAAAACTAGACTATTAATCAAGCAATCAAATACAAGTATTTTTTTTATACATATACCTGCCCAAAAAGGTGGGACACCACATAAAAGGATATATAACATGACCCCAACACTCCATATATCAACTTCTGGCCCATATCTTCTCTTCAAGACTTCAGGAGCAATGTAATATGCGCTACCAACAATGTCTTTGAACACTTCACCTGTCATAATAATAACAACAATAATGGTAAACAAAAACACACATTGTTATGTTGTTGTTTTAAATGGAATGAAACAATGATCAAATTCCAAACCTTGTTTATAAAAAACAGAGAGACCAAAATCTGTAGCCTTAAGAGGAGAATTCTCATCCTTATTAAGCAAAAGGAAATTCTCAGGCTTGAGATCTCTATGAATGACTCCCATGGAATGACAAGTGTGAACAATCTGAACAATAGTCCTGAGAAGAGAAGCAGCAGCTCGTTCGGTGTAGTGTCCCTTAGCGATAATCCGATCGAAAAGCTCACCACCGGCGCACAACTCCATGACCAAATGGACAGAATGCTTGTCCTCATAAGCTCCTTTAAGCTCAACAATGTTAGGCTGACCAGTCAAATGGTGCATAATCTGAACCTCTCGCCTCACATCCTCAACGTCCTCCTTATTCACAAGCTTTCTTTTGGCAATTGTTTTGCAAGCAAATTGCTCCCCACTCACCTTGTGAGTGCACAAATGTGTCACCCCAAACTGTCCACGCCCAAGCTCCTTACCAATGTTGTATGTCGATCTAACATCTTCCATAGGCCTCCCCAACACTGCGCCGATCGGGGCAGGCTTCGAATTATTCTTGGTTGAACCTGCTGAGGCTGCTTGGTTATTGGCCTTGTTATTACCATTAGCTGGCCCTGCATTATTAGAGTTTTTTCCACGACCATTGTTATTATTATTATTAATGTCGTCTGAGTTGTTTTCTGGGGTTGAACCTGCCTTAATGGTGTCTTGTCCATTATCATTGGTCTTGCCTTGAGAGCAACAATTGCCCATGATAGAAGAAAGAAAGAGGGACAGAGAAGAGAGAGTGGCCAAAAAAAGGTGAGATGAATGTTATTTGGATTCTGGGTTTTGAAGAAAATGATTGTAACAGATGAGAAAGATGTGAAAACAAACCAAAAAAGAATTAAGGTTGGCAAAACAGAAGCTACAACTGGGAATGACAATGGTATTTGAGAAAAGATCGATAGTGAGGGATTGTAGGAGGTTGGGTGTTTTATGTTATTGAAAGAGTCTTTTTTTTTTGGTGATTAATTTCAAGACAAGGGTGGAGAGGATTTTTAGGAGAAACAATGGTATTATACACGTATTATTAATTACCATATAAACTATTTTTTTTTTTTTTTTTGAGGAATGACAAGCTAGATATTTGGTGTTGTGAGTTGTAAAATGTTTCATATATGACACCCACCCAGCTAAATCAGGAAGTTAGTGCAAAATAAATAAATATACATATGTAAATACGCGTAAACTTTCATTGTAATTCCTATTTATTTATATCATTCAAGATTTTCTGAAAATTCCGTTTCAAAAAAAAAAAAGATTTTCTGAAAATATTAATTAGTTAGTGGCTTCAACGTCTTATAATCTCTTGTCTTTAGACCTTATTCGTTTCTTATCAGATATTAGATCATATGTACTTTTTTCAAAGGTTATTATAAATAAACAATAGCAAAAATTGTAGAACTCAACACTCAAACCATTACGCATGCACTTTAATGTACAATTTGTAAATGTATCAAGACCCCACATAACCAACAACATGTATGATTAATTCACATATAGCACAAAGATACAGCATGTGACATAGTTATAACAATAATAATTCATCCTTCAAGTATGCATAGATTAAAATAATTATAAAAATTTAAGATAAATTTGATAGATGCTAAACAAAAGAATAATTATTATAAGGAAATTCATAATTCAAAAACAGATACGAAATTATCACCTCCTCTTATATTCACATCCATTTACTTGAATTAGTCTGAAGTGGCCAACAAAGTTGCATTTTATTTATGATATATAACACGTCTCTAACATGCATGTTTAATTTCTATTAACCAACCTTTGCTGAAATGATACTTTTAAGTTGTGAATATATCTTACTATATACTATGAGCCTATTAACCTTTTCACATAAAATTTCGTCTAACTTTTTCACTCAATTTCATTACTATCCTAATGTTAGATGTGATATTTGCTTTAAATTAAATCATGGCTAATTAGTAATTTTTTTCACTGAACTTTGACATGTACTAAATCGTTGCTCCTGAACTTTTTTCGTCGTTAAAATTTACCCCGAACTATTGACATTGTTAAATTTAAGGACTTTTGTCTAATTTCATTTAATTTTACTGTTTCAGTGATTGTTTATGTACTAAATCATGCTCACCAGACTTTGATATCTACCAAATCATGCCCCTCAGACTTTGATATGTACTAAATCATGCCCCTTGAACTTTCATCCATATTAAATATTTTTTACTAAAATTAGACAAAAGTCCTTAAATCTAACAATCTTAATAGTTCAGGAGGAATTTTTAACGGCCAAAAAAGTTCAAGGGACATAATGCAGTACATGTCAAAGTTCGGGAGGAAAAATTACTAATTAAATTTATATATATGTATCATATGTTGGGAATTCACATTTCTATGTATTCTAAGTTTATATATCTTGTTTTTTAGTGGCAGTTTTGTTTCATTATTTTGTAATTGGGCCAAGTAATATTGTAAAAAAATATCACATTTTATTTGGTAAAATTCATCAATGTGCCAAATAATAATAATAATATACAATAATATCATTTTATATCAAATACAAATATTATTACAGTATATCTACTCTTATTATTGTTATATTAATTTATTTCACCAAATTTGCAAATTTATTATTATTGATATTAAAATTTTGTTTTACTACATTTTTTAAGAAGGAAAATATACTAAAAATGATATGATTTAGAATATAAATATTTTTTTTGGGTCAATTAAGTTGTATTATGCATATTTTGTGCTGGCGTTGTATCATTTATAACTTAGCAGTTTGTCAAAATATTTAATATGTTTTCAATTAAACTTTTTCTTAATTAGTATATAAAAAATATAATAAATAATTAAAAAATAAAAAATTGCAGCACATACCTTATGTGCTACCCACACTAGTATGGATATAAGCATGGATAATATTTGAGAAAATTACACTCCACAACGTAATTGTTAAATTATTTATATACTTACCGCTGCAAATTTTATTCATGAAAATGTAGTTAGTGGTTTTGAAACGTGGTGTAACGATATTAAAAGTCCACGCTCCTTACTATTAATCAATCACGTTTATATATTTTTGCATCTTCTCAATTTTTTTAAAGTAATATACTATTAGCCATTCACTTTAATTTTTTTTAAGCATATTTTACTTTTTCTCTCTCTGTTTTTGTCTTCTTATAATAAATTTAGATGTAATTCTCTCTATTTCTTTCTTTCTCTCTCTCTCTCTTAAGAGGATTCACTTTCTTCTTTTTTGTTTTTTTCTTTTTCAAAGGTTTAAAGAAAAATTTGGCCGCACTATTTATCACTAGAGCTCAAGAATTATACTTTTACAATCTTATTTTTTTTCAAAGTAATTATTTTTACATGTGAAAAATATATATATATTTTCACTGGTACCAAAAAATATAACTGAAATAAAAAGTGACTTTTAAATTTCTTTTCTATTTAGTTTACAAAATTTAATATGTCAATCAATTTTATTAGTTACTAAAAAATAGTTTGATATTTCATATTTAAAAAATTTTCTAGATTATATTATACCTAAGCTTATTTTATAACAATTTTATTAAATCTCTAAAATAACTTATAAAGAAACCACGTAATATCTTATAATTGAATACGACAACCAACATCATGCATTACACTAATTTTTGTTTTTTCATATTTAAAAGTCACTAAAAGAAGAAATCTATTTAATAAAACTATTTTAATTTTTTTTTATATATATAAAGTAACGAAATGGTATTTTTTTTTCTAAAAAATATATATTTATCACATATTAAAATAGTCATTTTATTATTTATATATGAAATATTATAATATTTATTGTAATAACCCTTAAAATTAGTTGGCATACTAGTTTTGTTCAAATTTAAAATTTAGTTACTTCTTTGTTAATAATTAATGAAAAAAAAAAAAAGTTACTTTTATATTTTTTTATCATGGAAAAAATATATATGTTTCCCACAATTCAAAATATAGTTCAAAATTGCTAATAAGAAGCCTTAAGGTATCTTAAATAATAAAATAACATAATATAGCTTAAAAAATAAAAAAAAATAAAATCATATTTTTAAAGTTAACTAATTAAAATAAGCAACTAAATATGTAAGAGAAAAAAATTATCTTGAAATATTTTTTTAATAAAAATTAACTAAATGATATATTATTTACATCAAAAAAAAACTAAAAGGTTGCTTTTTTTTAAAACTTGCATAACACTGAAATTTCTCGATGCGAGATTTTTTAATTTTTTTTTTCAATTTCGGTAATTATTTTAAATCTCACAGTCGAAGTTTTTGATCGAAGGCTTTGAGTAGCTTCAATGATGAGTTATCTCGGCAATTTCGATTAGCAACTGTAGAGTTTGTTTTGATTTTTGTTGATCGAAGCTTTTGTCAAGCTTTAATGGTGATTTTTATTTGCATATTCGATTGACATTTTTGCAAAGCTTCAATGGCACAAGTTGTGGAGGTTTGAATAGCCGAAGGTTTCTTTTTGATTTCTTTTGTTCTCAAATGGTTATATATGGTTCGGCAGTACGATATGCACGGGGTTGATCCTATTTTTTCTGGTTTGGTAGGAATTTTTTTCGTAAATCTCGGTAGAAATATACATATATAAGGTATTTATGTTTTATTCGGTAACTGTAATATTAATTTGTGAATTTGGTATATTAGTAAAAATTCCCCATAATATTTTGTGTAAGTCTCTTCAATTATCTGAGGGAGGCTTGTAGTAATTTTGGTAACGTAGTCTCAGGGCCCGCTTGGCACAGCTTTTGAAAAATTTAAGAGGTTGTTTGGCTTTATACTTTAAAAACTGTTTTCTATTTTTTAAAATTGAAAACAGTTTTTAAAAACTATTAGGAGTCGTTTGGTAAAAAAATTTAAAAACTGTTTTTTAAAAATTGAGTTTTAAAAAACTAGAAAACAGAAAACATCAAAATGTTGTTTTCAATTTTCAAAAACATTTTTTTTTTGTCTAACATATTATATTTTATATTTTGCTCACATACTCGGATCCTAGACCCGAAACCATACCCGAACCTAGACCCGGATGGGTTAATGTCATGGTATGGTGCTAAAATATTGATTTTTTTTCGTAAGAAAAAAATCTAAAAACAATTTTAAAAATTTGTGCCAAACACCATTAAATTTTTAAAATGACAAAAAACAGTTTTCTATTCTCACTTTTAAAAATTGAAAATTGAAAACACAGCCAAACAAGCTCTAAAAGTTGCTTTTTGAAAAAACTGTGATAAAAATGTGTTTGGTAAACAGTCAAAAAATAACTTTTTGAAGAATTTTTGGATAAGCTACAACTAAAAGCTAAAGTTGTTCCAACCCAACTTTTAAAAAATGTTGTTTTGATTAAAAGACTATAATAATTTTTTTTTTTGTACTAAAATCATATTTACTTATTTATTACATATTAAAAAATTAAAATAAAGTAATTATAATAAAATAAAAAATTATTAAATATCTTTTTTAAAAAATAAAATAACATAATTTATATTTTATTTTAATATTGACAAACAACATCAACTTAGAATTTTTCTTATATACTTGAGTTTCTAATTTTTTTACATTTGATAAAACGTAATAAAAAATACTATAAATTATTTTTATCAAATGCATATAAATTTATATTTGAAAAAAATTAAAAATATATAAAAATTAAAATATTATATAAAATAAGTTCTTACACATATTTGTGATTATAATAAACATTATTACTATCATTATAATAGATCTTAACAACTCGCAGTATTTTAAAATTTAGGCTAATTAGCAATTTTTTTCCCCGAATTTTGATATGTACTAAATCATGCCCCCTAAACTTTTTTGGCCGTTAAAAATTCTCCCTGAATTATTAAGACTGTTAGATTTAAGGACTTTTGTGTAATTTTAGTAAAAAAAAATTCTAACATAGATGAAAGTTCGTAGGGATGATTTAGTACATATCAAAGTTTGAGGGCATGATTTGGTAGATATTAAAGTCTGGGGAGCGTAGTTTAGTACATAAACAATCACTGAAACAGTAAAATTGAATGAAATTAGACAAAATCTAACAATCTCAATAGTTCAAGGGGATTTTTTAACGGCCAAAAAAGTTTAGGGGAAAAAATTGCTAATTAGCCTAAAATTTATAATTTACCAAACACTCAACTCAGTTTTTTTCCACAATTTTGCTACAACTGCTTTTTCTCACAAGACTTCGCATGCTTTTTCTCACAAGACAATTTGCCAAAGCAACCGGCCCTCAAACCTTAGGAATTTCTGTCTACTTACTTACTATGGTGTAATAACATTTTTGTAGTATGATTATGACACTTTTGATTTCATAATGATCCATATGATATAGTAGGTCTTTATGCTATAATAAGTGATAACATCTGAATTTGCATAACATTAGTGGTGAAATACACATCATTAAGGATGCACACATATAGTGTTGGACAATCAATCTAGATGTGGGTGTCCATGGATCTAAATATTTAGCTGGTGTGAGAACAAAAAATAATTTTTATAGTTTTCAAAATACAATACGCGTTTGGTTGATGTTTTCTAATTTTTTTTTTATATTTCTTTTACTAAGAAAAAAAAACTCTAATAACCCACATTTCGACACGAACCCAAACCCAGCACAAGTTAAATTTCACTATTTTGATATTGTAATTCTTAGCTCAATGAAGGCTAATAAGGGAAACAATTTGTATTTATACATCGAGTAAAATTTAGAAGCATTAATAGAAACTTGACAAGTGACCCTAATGCTGGTAAAAGAGAGACCATTAACAACAAAAAGGTAAAATATTGAAAATAATGTAACAACTTGATTACAACCAACATAATAACAACTTAATCAATTAATAAGAACATAAACTAATTCTTAACACTACCCCTCAAACGAGAGGGTTAGATCTTCACACTGAGTTTAGAAATCAGGTACTGAAATTTGGAGTGAGTAAACCCTTTGTCACAATTTGCAATCTGATATGTTGAGGGAATGTATCTAACCTTCAATGTCTTGCTTAGAACTTTGTCTTGGACAAAGTAAATGTCTAGCTCGATATGCCTAGTACGAGCATGATAGATAAAGTTTGAAGCAAGAGCACTAGCACTCATATTATCACACTAAGTGATTGGTTGAGCAGTCTAAGGGAATTTGATTTCTTTAAGTAAGGATTCAATCCATGTTATTTCAATACTAACATGAGCAAGAGCTCTGTATTCAGACTTTGTGTTTGATCTAGAAACGAAAACTTGTTTCTTTGATGACAAAGACACAAGAGTATCACCGAAATACACACATAACCTCCAATAGATCTCATATCATCAACATCCCAATCTGTATCTGAGAAGCTAATGATGTACATTTTGTCACTACAACATATGTGAAGAACTTGAGTACTATCTTCCTTTAAGTACCTTAAGATCTTTTTGGCTGCATTCCAATGAGTATTGTTGGAGCTTTTAGAAGCTGACTGAGACATTTAACAACATAATTGATGTCACGTTGTGTGTGGCATATATATTGCAGAGCTCCAATAAAATTTATGTAGACTGTGGGATTCTCCATCTCTTTTCCATCAGAGATTGGCAGAGATTTACCAACAGTTGTAGGAGTTGGACAAGATTTTAGATGCAACATATTATTTCTCTTTAGCAAGTCTTCAATATAATTTGTTTGGGGTGAAATACAAGCCTTTTTCATATTGTAAAACTTCAATCCCAAGGAAGAAGTGAAGCTCTCCAAGATCTTTGAGAGTGAAATGCATGTTAACTTGTTCAATAAACTTGTTTAGACTGAGATTGTTGTTTCATGTAACAATAATATCATTCAAGTAAACTTGTGCAGTTTACACACATGATCTGGTTTTGTTAGATTCTTAAACCCTTCAGGTTGACACATGTAAAAATCCTCCTCTATATGACCATTTAGGAAAGCGTTATTTATGTCAAATTTTTTATTTCTCAATTTCTAGAAATTGCAATACTCAAAACAATTCTCATAGTCAAAGCTTTAACAAGCTGACCGAAGGTTTCACCATAATCTAGACGGAC
Organism: Cannabis sativa; assembly: GCF_029168945.1. Classification (NCBI taxonomy): domain Eukaryota; kingdom Viridiplantae; phylum Streptophyta; class Magnoliopsida; order Rosales; family Cannabaceae; genus Cannabis; species Cannabis sativa. The sequence goes on along the minus strand of NC_083602.1, from coordinate 16,783,791 downwards.
TTTTTGATGAAAATCTTTTGCTACTAATCAAGCCTTGTACCTTTGAAAGGAACCATCTGCATTTCTTTTTACTCTGGACACCCATTTACAACCAATTAGATTGTAGTCATCAACTTTTGGAACCATGGGTGTAGGTTTTTGTTGTCTTTGAGAGCTGTAATTTCTTCACCCATAACTTGATTCCATCCATTGTGTTTCGCAGAATGCGTAACCTTGCTTGGTTCTTCACACACTGGTTTCCATCTTGCATTACTGAAATAAGTTTTTGGTTTTAAAATACCAATCCTTTCCCTGGTGATCATGGGATGAAATGGAGCTATACTTGAGGCATGAGTAGTAGTTGCATGTTCTGTTGTATTTACAATTATTATTGCTATCATGATCTGCCATGTTCTCACTTGGAGGTTCTTATGGTATTTGTTGCTTAGCAATGTATTGAACATTAGATGTTACTTCAGGATCAAGAGTGTCAAAGTTTGAGGATGAGGGATTTTGATCACTTACCTAATATTATGAAGATGTTGTCGCGGGTGATGAGTTAGGAGGTGCTTGAGATGGCATAAGATTAGCAGTGTTTTGTGACATTGTACTGAATTTTCTAAAGTGGACATTTGGTAGTTGTGACCAGGACTCATTTTGGATGAAAATCTATTTTTAGGTGCATGAGTGTTTAAAAAACGAATTTGAAATGGGAATTCTTTTTCATTAAATACAATATTTTGAGAGATATACATTACGCATGTGGTGCTTAGATATTTATAACTCTTATAGGAATCATTATAACCCAAATTCACACACCTTAATGAATAAAACTGAAATTTATAATTTTGGAATGGTCTTATGCAAGGATAGCATGCAACACCAAATATTTTGACTTGCTTATAATATGGTTTTCTACAATACAGTATTTCAAATGGAGATTTGTCATGTAGAATGGGTGTTGCAAGTCTGTTTATGAGATATAATGAAGTTTGAAATGCATCAATCCTTTATTAGAGAGGCATCCTAGCTTGAGCTAAAAGGGTCAACCCCATTTCTACAATGTGCTTGTGCTTCCTTTCAGCTCTTCTATTTTGAGCTGAAGTGTGAGGGTATGAGTGCTGAAAATGAATACCACTTCCTCTAACTAAACTTTTAAACACCTAATACTCTCCACCCCAATCACATTTAATACTTTTGATTTAGTTTCAAATTAATTTTCAACAAAAGCTTTGAAATATATGAAAGCATTAAGTGCATCCAATTTTTGTTTCAAGGGGTACAACCAAGTATTGACCTAAAGTCAATCACTAACTTAGTTTGATGACAAACAAATATTTGATTATTATTTGTTACTAATCTTTTCTTGATCATTTTGCAAGTAAATTCACAAAGTATCAATATTTACTCGGTAAAGTCAAACATAATCAAAGAAGTGGATTCAACAAGTATATCAGCTACGTATTTCATAAGAGCAAGAGCTTCATCAAGAGATCAAGAATTCAAGACCCTATCCAAAAGAGGGCTTCATAAGCTCAAAGTCAAAAGTCAACCCGAAGTCAAAGTCAAAGTCAAAGTCAACTCTCAAGAAAGTCAACTTGGATCAAAACATGAAAATCAAGTTAGGAAGCTCATCTATATTAAGACTACACACAATCAAATTGTATAAGTTTACTTTAGTCTTGTTAAAGTGATTTGCATAGTACATTAAAGTTTATAAGTTAAGAGTATGGCTCACTAACTTGTGCGACAAGTTACTTTTCAAAAATGACATATAAATTTTTCAAATTGGATTTTAAGATTATTAATCTTTTAACTAATAGAACATAACTGGAATTTTTGAAATTGGATAAACGAGCTAAGAGTTATGCGCATTTTCAGTCAAAAATATTGTATTTTGCCACTGTGCCTAAACGGTTTACCATTTGGAAAACGGTGAACCGTTTTTCCCAAGAAAAGGTGAACCGTTTAAGCCTAAATTTGCATGGATTTTCGTGCACAACAGCTATAAAAGACTAGTTTTCTCCCAAACTATATATAAACTCATTTGTATCACATTTTTTAAAATGGGGCTAAGCATTTATTGAGTATACAAAACATATTAAAAATATTTTTCTCTCTTTATAAGTATTAAATCCAAGTAAATACTTTTCACACACTTGGACCCAAACTTGTTCTTATCTACTCTGGTGTGCTTGCAATTCTCTCTAGGATTTTTACATTGTATTTCATCTTATTAGAGAGAGTTTGCTTTGTATTTCAAAATTACATATACATTTTATTGAGAGGTGAGGTTGACAATAATAGAAAAATAACTCGGTTGTAGGTGAGGTTGACACCAGTTTTATAAACAACTTGAGAAGAGTGAGATTATCACTACAACAATCTGAGAGTTAGATTGGCACTTCAATAATCCAAAGAGGTTGATAGTCCTTTGGAAAACTATTGGTTGAGGTGAAGTTGACACCGGTAGAAAAAAAACTCGGTTGGTGAGATTGGTACTTGAACAATCTAGTGAGGTTGATAGTCCTTGGAAGAAAACTATTGTGAGAGGTTTGGGAAAAACCTTGGTAAAAAATTCCCCGATTGTAAGGGTTAGTCAATCCCGTTAACTTGGCTCGATAGTTAAACTCAAAGCTAGATCCATAACTTTGAAGACCAAAGACAGAGGTGGCTTAGTTATACCGAACCTAATAAAAATTGAGAGTTTACAATTTTTATCCCTAAACTCTAGTTGGTTATTTGTTTATACTTGTGATTATCTTTGTTATTGCATTAAACTTGAATATTTGCATGAATTATCTTAAAACATATTTGAATATTTGTAAAACTAGTTTAAATTTCCAATTCACCCTCCCATCTTGAAAACATATCTTGGGCTAACATCAAGTGCATCTACTAAAGTCATCAATGAAATGTATGTAGAATCTGAAGTTTGTGTTAGATGCAATATGGGCATGTCCTTATAAATCAGTATGAATCAATTCAGGTACCTTAGAAGCTTTATAGGTAGACAAATTAAAAGGTAAGCATGTAATTTTCCAAACTGATAAGCTTCACAGAAAGTTTCTTTTTCATTATTGGAAAGTTTTACATTGTTGGAACGCAGACAAGCTTAAGAACTCTAGTAGGCCTAGATGCCTATGCCACACATCCTTCTTAGAAATTTGAAAGCTGGCTACACGAGCAACACTTGATTTTGACAAACTTAAGACACCAGATTAATACTGAGATTGCTTTTGGCTAATGACAGAGTTGTTGAGTTATGAGTTGAATTGATAGAGACCATCACTAAGCACTCCTTCCAGCAACACCTCCTTTGTGATTTTTTCCTTCACAAAACAACACTCAGGGTGAAATTCAAAAAGTACACTATTATTAAATGTCAGACTTAATACACTAATTAAGTTCTTTGTGATTTTCGGAACTAACAATATACCATTTACCAACAGTGGTTTAGATATGTTATTAGTATGAAACTTTCTAATACCAAGATGAGAAATATTTAATTCATACCATCACCTATAAAAAAATTTCCTTACCACCATACTCATGTTTTTCCACCATGTTGTTCTCATCTACAATCATATGATTGCTTGCACCACTATCCACAAACCAAGCTACACCGTCAACAACTTCAAGTGAAGCGATATAGGCTATTGCTTGCTGATTTGGTTTTTGATTGGCTTGACCACCAACTTTGGGATCAGATCCCAAGTAAGATTCATCATATCTGTTATAACAAATAGCTGTCGAATAAACATATTGACCACAAATCTGATAAGTTGGTTTGGATCCATTAAATTGGCCACCACAACTTCTTCCATTGTTACTTCCACCACCATGAGAATAGTTGCCACGACCACCACCTGAATTTTTTTTATTTGAATGATAGTTGCTTTGATTAGAATGATAGTTGCTACTTTGACCATGACCACTTGTCACTACAAAAAATCTTACTTTTAGTCACAACAAAACTTGTGACTAAAAGTGAAAAAATTGTGACTAATTATAAATATCATTCATATGTTGTGACTAAAAGGTCTGTAGCTAAAGGTATTAGTCACAAAAATTACAATTTATTGTGACTTAATGTACTTTTAGTCACAATACTTGTTGTGACTAAAACTAAATTAGTGACAACTTGTAACTAAATACTACATTTTAGTCACAAATAACATTTTGTTGTGACTTAAAATTTGTCACTAAAAGTAGCAGTTTTTTGTAGTGTGTGTTTGAGCAATTTGCTAGATTTACATTTGGTGAAACAGGGAAGTGAGTAGACTTGTTGTTTCTATTGAGGCTTAGATTCTGGAGGCGCTCCATCTTGTTATCAAAAGCTAGTAAAATTCCTTGCAGTTCTTGCCAAGTAGTAGAAGGATGAGACTTGATTTGCAATACAATTGGTAGGTACTCAATATCTAGAACGAATGTTACATTACATATGATTTGATTTTTTGGATAAGGTTCATTTGTCAATGTTAGTGAATATGACCAGGCCTTCTTCTGCTTCAAATAATCCTCCACTGATGTTGAACCCTTACATGTTGATTGAATCAGCACTCGAGTATTATCCATTTTCGACTTTGAGTGTGCTCTATACATGTTTTTGAGAGCTTTTCACAATGCAACAACTAATTCACAACCTACTACCTCAGTAGTTATTCCCTCAGTCATTGAACTGTATAACCAATCCATTAATAGTTGGTCACTTACAATCTAATGCTCAAATTTTGGATTGATAGTCACTCCAAAACTAAATTCACCTTCAATTGTTGCTAGAGTTGGAACAAACTCTGCTGGACACGGTCGAGTGCCACTAACGAATCCATCATCGTTGAATTCGTATGACAGTAGATACCATAGTTTTGTAAAATACATAATTCTTTTTGTCAAGCTTCAGAGGAAAGGGTTGATTCAATGTCTTTAAAGGTTGGGTACAGTTTGGTACAATGGTTGGGAAAGATGAGCTTACGACACTTGCTGCAACAATGGTGGTGACTTGAGGAGTCTGAGAATGGGACGACATTGGTGCAGTCCTTTTTTAGCTCTGATACCAAACATTACACTATTTTTATATTGTAATAATGAAGCTGAGGGGAACAATTTCTATTTATACATGAGTAAAGTTTACAAGCACTAATAGAAACTTGAGAAGTGGTCCTAATGCTAGTAAGAGAGAGACTGTAACAATCTGATTACAACCAACATAATAACAACTTAATTAATTAATAAGAAGATAAGCTAATTCTTATCAGTATGGATCAAACCTCAGACTCATATCCAGATCTCAGACTCCAACTTGACCTCAAATCCTGGACCGTAGACACCCGACCCACAGACCTCAACCACGAACACAGACCCAAATCCTGGACATTAACCTCGCTGCGGCCCCGAACCTGGAGCCTTGACACGGACCCGAAACCTAGACCCAAACTTGGCCTCAAACCCAAACCCCGTCCCCAGAACTCGACCCTGAATCTAGATTTGGCCCCAACCCCGAAGCCTGGCCCACGACCCTGGACTCGAACCACAACCTCGGCCCCAGACCCGAGTAAGTGAGACAAAATGTAAAAAGCATATATATTAGACCAAAAAATAAGTTATTTTTTAAATAGAAAATAACACTTTGATGTTTTCAGATTCTTTTGTAACTCAATTTTCAATAAAAAAAAAAAAAAAATTTGGCCAAACACCCCTATTAGTTTTTAAAAGCAATTTTCTATTTTTAAAAAGTTAAAACAATTTTTTAATTATGGAGCTAAATATCCTCTTAATCTTTGCAGTTGGAGAAAGTTTCAAATTTATTGCTCGTATATAAACTAACTACAGCCAAAACACACGTATAATGCCAAAATCTTATAAAGAAGTAAAAAGATCGTCAATATGTTAGCATATTTATTTTACCTTGAACTGTTTAGCAAAGATAACTTCTATGATTGAATATACAAATCTCAACTAGAATAGGTTTATCAGTTTATGGTCATCACTATCCTTATTAGGCACTGGTTCTGATCCATCTTAGTTCTTCCATAGCCAAAAGAGAAAAAATAAAAAATAAAAGAAGGCAAAAAATTGTACACGTGCAATGAAAGTGTAAAAGTTTCTTCCTTAACGAGGGAGAAACTTGAAAGCTGTGTAACTAAAAAAAGCATTTAACTGCCATCATGCCAAAAGCTGTGGTATTCTTGTTTTTCACTTGGATGTTAAGGTCAGTAATTCCAACAAATAAGAACTGAAAATCATTTAAAGCCAAAAGAAGATTATGCTAGTCATAACAGATACCATGTAATCGTTGACTCTTAACTTATAGTATCAAGCAAAAGAAATCAATGTGTATATATATATATATCTAAATATATATATATTCACCTTATATGATATGCAAAGTTAAGGAAATGGTGAACAAAAATTTATGTTCAAATTGTTAAATGCAAAACCATAAGCTGATCAAACAATCCAAGCAAAATAGCAGTAAGGAACATAATGAAAAGAGGTCCGTCTGTGCATCCAAATATGGTGTCTAGCTACTAAAAAGAATACCACTGAAAATGAAAAGATGAACTATATATACATTTACAGATGACTGTAAAAGCAGCAAAACAAAGGTATAGGTTTGCTAATTTTGCTGACCTCCTAATAATCTTCTACCAATATATGTTTACATAATAAATTAAACACATATATACCAATATATGTTTACATAATAAATTAAACACATATAAAGTCTCTGTACATTTTTATGTGATTACATTTACACCAACCATTACGACTACCCTACAATTAGATATAAATACTCATAGCAAGGCTCCATTGATAAGCTCTGAAATCTAAATATAAACAAAGTTATATACAATATATGACTAATTTGAGAAGTCGCCAGACAAATATATGACACTTTCTTCTCTTACACAGAACTAACAGAAACAAGATATTTGGAAAACAAAAGGCTAATAACAAGGAGAATATACTAGTTAAAGTTCTAAAGTGAAATGGGTATTTATCAAGTACTAACTTTGGGCCTCCAGAACTATAAATCAGGATTTCTGGACGCTCCAACTTTTCCAACCTACATTGCTTAGCCATCCAAACTGAATTAGCGGTTGTGCTGATTGTAGCTTTAGTAGGTGAGTTCGGTATGGAATTAGTAAATTCCTTAAGCCTGCAATTCATGTAAAATAAACGTCACATCAGAAGCATAAATTCATGAGCTATGGCTTCTCATTCACACCTATTTGCAATTAATAATGAACCAGCCAAACAGTAACAACAACAAAAAAGTCAAATACAGCTTCATATTCTTAGTACATTTTATGAATTGGGACAAAAAAGACAATGCAACATAGCATAACCATAGTCATCCTATCCTATGATTTTGTAACAATACGCATACCTGTAATGCACATTGTCCTGTAAAGATGAGCAACATGAACATCTCCTTTAGTAGTCATATTCTTTCTCTCAAGACACTCAAGAAATGCTAAGTCAGCCTTCAATAACTTAGCTTGATCATGAGTATCATAACCAATATCATGGCAGTAGCAGCAAAAATCCAACCAATCAATAGGTCGTTTGTCCCAAACAAGCGATCCATTATCCTTCCCACTTGACCAATTGGGTCCACAATAATGCCCATACCGGGGAAATAGCTGAGAAAGAAATGCTCTCACGCCTGTATGCCATGGTACCTTCGACACATATGGCTTAAAGCGCACCGGGGCACCCCGAAGCTCATTGTCAACTCCCCCTCGAGGCAGGGCACGCTTTCTCAGCCCTCTATTTATAGTAGTTGGTGTCTTTTTACCATGGGGAGTCACCCATGGAACAAAGGAGATAAAAGACCACTTCCAAAATTTTACATCAAGAGAAGTCTTTTGCTTTGTGTCTTCTACTAATAGTGCATCACTAGTATTGGATTCAATGGATGCAACCATATCATTGTTCAATTTGTTTGTTTGGGTTCTAAGCCAAGGCATGTTATCAAGTAAATTTGACTTCATTTTTTTTTAACAAAAGTTCATTTACTAAACACACACTATTTAGGCACCATAACATCTCAAATTCCCCTTTCCTGCCAAAAGAAATTACACAAATATAATCATTACATAAATGTTTACAATAGGTTACATCAAACCAGAAAACTTTACTTTAATGGTTTAAAATTAATAACATTCCCCAAAAATAAAAAGCTTTAATTTGCAAGTAAAGGAAGAACAATTTTTACCAATATGAACATAAAAAGTGAGAAAGGAAAAGTACAAGAATTTAAACTTTCAATTTTTGATTCCTTTTACAGGAACCAAAAGGTAGAGTGAAGTCACTGGAAATCTTTGAAGAAAGAAAGAAGACAAATTTGAATTGTTTCTCCGTTACAAAATTATAGCGAAGGCGAAACAAGAAAAGGAAAAAAAGAATAAAAAAGTAATACATTGGGTTAGAGTTAGAGAGAAACCGACCTGTGGAAAATTCTCGAGAGTTTTTATTTCGAGAAGGAAGAAATGGAAGATAATGAAAGAGAAAGAGAGGAGGAAAGGGAAAAGATTATAGTTTTAGATGAGTTTTTGTGGAATGGATTGCGTGTGGTGCGGTAACCACATCCACATATTAATTTCATACCATATTCCTAATCCCTTTTGATTTCTATAATTAATTCACCTCATACACTATAGTACTACTCCTACATGTAGTAATATATATCTATTTTTTTGAATCGCTTAAACGAGTAATATCTTTTATTAAGCAAAATATATTTTTATATATAAAATAAACAATTTTTATTGGTTTAACAATAATATTTTAAAAATATAAAAATATTTTGTTAAATTTAACGGGATTAGTAGGGTTGATTTTTTTAAATATATAAGTATTATTGTTATTATTATTTTAGATTAATTTAAATATATATTAATATATTATTTATAATTTTATTATTTTTTATTGTTATTTTTAATTTTAAGAGTATGCTCAATTTTAATATTTTTAAATTTTATATTTATTTTCTCAAATTTTTAAAATTTTAAATATTGTATTTTTGAAAAAATTAAAATATTAATAAGTGGTTTCTTTTTTATTTATAAAATTTTAAAAATACATATAACAAAAATAAAATTAAAAATATAACGAAGTATACGTGCAATATTTCACGTAATAATTAACCTAGTATAAGGACATAAGGGTATGAATAAGTATTATTAAGAAAATTTAAATTTTTATGTTAATTTTTTATTTAATTTAAAAATTTTATCATTTTATATTATATGAGCTGAGATTATTAGAGAAAAAAAATTATTTAGAAAAAAATGTTGAGTTTGTTTTAGATATATTTTATATAAAACATTTTTTTATGTAATATAAAAGAAATATTTTTTTATTTTTTTATTTTTTTAATTAAGTTAGTTAAATTAAGTATTAACATTAAAAATTTAAATTTATCTTCTATTATTTGTTATGAGATCAAAATCTAAAAATTTAGTATTTTAAAATTTTAAATTTATAATTAAATATTTTTAATAATAATATCCAATGAAAAGTGTCTCTCCTTAAAAAAAAAACATTAAAAAAAACGAATTACTAATATGTTAATTACTTGTACACAAGTCTAGCTTCTTTATTAGCCAAATAAGACTAGGATATTCACCGAAAAAAAAAGTAGGATGTTTTAAACCATTTTGGGAGGGCTTCCTTTGATACAGATTTGTACACTATTTTTAAATGTTAGATCATAATTTGTCTACTGTTCAATTTTTTTTAGGGGTCTAGGGGTCAAGTTTAAAACACCTATTAAACACAATTAGTTCATACTTTTAATAATAAAAAATCATTAATATTAAATATGTAATTTCAAAAAATTCAGCCACAAATAAATTCTCTCAAAAATCTTATAGTCTTCCACCACTATCGTGGGTTTATCTACCATTATAATTTTAATTGTCATTGTCGCTACTTCAATATTATTGATGTTTAAAAATTTGTTATTTACTATTGTTGTCATCGTTACTTATTGATTATTGTTATTATTGCATTCTGTTGTTGTTGCGATTATCGATGGTGAGTAAAATTTTGTATTTTAATGCAACAAATTTTTTATTTAGTTAATTAATTAATTAATCTTGTTGGAAATATTTTACCAAGATCTAAATTTACTAACAAATATGTTGATTAACATTCTAAATATGAATATCTCTAAAACAATAAAATTAAACACATAAGAGTTTAGAAAACCTTACATTGGTTGCGGTAGAATATAATGACTCTTTCCGCTCAGATCTCTAACCCTTGTTCCTTTCTGTCGCAGAGTATTAACAAGATCTGAGCTTGAATCTCTTTCTCTACTTCGGGTTTGGTTACCACCGTCTTACTCACTATGATTGAGTACTTGACTTGCTATGTGTGGGCATGACACTCTATCACTATAGGCTGAAATAGGAAGAACAATGAAGAAAGTGAAATCACTATGGAAGGAACTCTCTCATATACTAGTTGTCAAAGAATGAAAACTAGATTTTGGCAGGTTGAAAGTCAAGTTAACAAAGTAGATGAGATGAGAGCATCATGTTTCTTTTATAGTGTTTCATCTAGGGCTTAGGTTTGAATTACATGGATTAAAAAAAAATATTGGGCAAAAATCACTTAATGGTCGACCACAAAGTGAACCACTTTCTAGTTACAATTTTGCCACTTTATTTCAACCAGTTATTCTTCTTTCAATAATACTATATTTTCCAATTCAATCTTATAAATGCCAAAACAATTTATTTAATAATTATAATTAATTATCAAATAAAATTGTCATTTATATAATTTATTAATTAGACCATACAAAGTCTCTTAATTAATAAATTGATCCCAAAATCTCTTTTCTTCACAATTAAGCATTACTTAATGAAAATTCATAAATAAGACATAGTCTAATTTTAGAATTAAAACTGATTAATTAAAATCAATTAACTAAGGTGGCGTTTGGTAACACTTTTTTAATCCGTTTTTTGTTTTTAAAAGTAGAAAAGTGAAAATATTTTTCAAAAACATGTTCTATAAAGCTGTTTTTACTTTTCAATTTTATAATTAGAAATCAAAATTTTAAAAACAAAAAAAATTACTTTCAATATTTTTTAACTAGTTTTTTTTTTCTTAATCAATCTTTTAGATTACGACCAGACCCGGATGCAAATCCCCTCCCTACGGCCCTGGCGCTAAACCCGGCTTTTGACTTGAACTCGAATCCGACCCCAGACCTAGACCCGACTTAAATAAAATCAAAAAATAAAAATGAAAATGAACTTTACAGAACACACTTTTGTTTTCTGTTTTTAAAATTGAAAAACAAAAGTGGTTATAGAATGCATTTTTGTTTTTAAAAAATAAATTTTTTAAAAACAAAATTTTACTTTCATTTTGTGATTAAAAAATTAAAAAAACAAAAGTGTTACCAAACAGCACCTAAGTCTACAAGCAGTATTATCTCAATTAGTGAGGGGACCATGGGCCTATATAATCAAGCTTTCAATAAGTAGATCTAGAATTTACTAAGTAAATTCTCTAACTTATTAATTTCGCCTTGTGCCACTATAGAATTGGAATTGAATACACTCTCAATTATATAGAACGCTCTATATGTACCACGATATAGATATGTTATGATTATCCATTGTTACAATCCTAATAGTCAAAGATCCTCTATAAATGATCTACACTGAAAAGTATAAATTTACCGTTCTACCCTTCAATGTATTTTATCCTTAAAACACTTAGCTACCTATAAATGATATTTCAGTAAACTAATATAATTACTGAATTGAGATCTCAATCATTTATCTCTATTCAGCCAAACTCGAAGGAAATCATCGTTTCACTTCTAAATACTTATAAAAGCTATAGATTTCATATCTATAATCAGCGCTCCTACTCAATTGAACTACCATGTTCTCAAGATGTAAATATCCGCCAGAACCCTGTTGGGTTTTATGCCCTAAATAAAACTCATTTAAATATAATCAGATTTACTTATTAATATAGATCAGAAATAACATTTAATGTTGCATGGTTCACATGATTTATTTCATGATTATATGTACATAATGTATAAATTCATTTGAAACCCTTTTCACATACTTGATCCTGTTTATTGTGCCGTCAACACATTGGAAAGTAAACATGACTATGTGAATAAAGTTTCCTAGATTTATCAGACATAGGGTTTTACTGATATGATAATCTACAACAGAGTTTACTTGCATTTGGAGAAGTGCTATGTTCTTTCCAGAGCATTGGTTAAAGTAAAGCTCAGGTTGGATGCATGGAGTATGCATCGGAAGGGACCGATATTGAACTTTGACTTAGATTTATTAAACTTACCGTAATATCTATTCAAGTCAATATCGCCTAGTTGATCCTAGATCAAATGATCTTAATCCTGATATGATTAGGCTCAATCTTGAAAGGTTATTCGTGTTCTTTGATTTGTTAGTTAAGCCTACTTTTAGGTCAGGGTGATACGTACATTTTGGGAACACGGTAGTGCAATTGAGTGGGAGCGCTATCATAAACATGGAATCTATAGCTTCTATCTGGCGAATAGTAAGCAAAGGATGATCTCCTTCGAGCTTGACCAAACGAACATAAATGGTGGAGTACTCATTTTACATAAGCTGAAATATCATTTATACGGGGTCAAGTGTTTTAAGGAATAAATACATTGTAGGGTGTAACGGTAATTTAATCCATTTACAGTGTAGATCATTCATATAGAGGATCATTGATCACATTAGGATTATAACAATGGATAACTAATGATGTGTCTATATGGTGGAACATATAGAGCATTCTATATACTGAGAGTGCAATTCTAAGTCATGCGTGGATTCAACGAAGAATTAATAAGTTAGTGAATTTTAGTGCTAAATTCTTGATCTACTTATTGGAAGCTCGGTTATATAGACCCATGGTCCCCCCACTAGTTGAGATAATATTGCTTGCAAGACTCATGTAATTGGTTTTGATTAATCAATTATAATTCTCAATTTAGACTATGTCTATTTCTGAATTTTTCACTAAGTAAGGGCGAAATTGTAAAGAAAGAGTTTATAGGGGCATATTTGTTAATTATGATACTTTGTATGGTTCAATTAATAAATATGATAAATGACAATATTATTTAATAATTACTTATAGTTATTAAATAGTTAGAATTTGCATTTAAATGGTTGAATTAGAAAATTGGCGTTTTTGAGAAAATCAGATGCAGAAAAGATAAAACTACAAAATTGCAAAAAGTGAGGCCCAAATCCATTTGTATAGGGCCAGCCACTTTTGTAGGAAATTTAAACTGATTTTTTTATTATTTTAATGCCAAATAATTCAAACCTAACCCTAGTGGAATGCTATAAATAGATAGTGAAGGCTTCAGAAAATTTACACTTAAATTTCTACACTTCTGATTCAAAAAAAACTGAGCCTTCTCTCTCCCTATCTTTGGCTGACCCTTCTCTTTCTCCTTCCCTCTTCAATTTCAAAAATCTTAGTGTGAGAGTAGTGCCCACACACAGCAAGTGATACCTCAATCATAGTGAGGAAGATCGTGAAGAAAGACATTCAGCAAAAGGAGTTTCAGCATCAAAGATTCAGAGAAAGAGATACAAGTTCAGATATTGATAATGCTCTGCTACAGAAAGGAATCAAGGGCTAGATATCTGAACGGAAGGAGTCATTATATTCCGCTGCAACCAATGTAAGGTTTCCTAAACTTTATATGTGTTTATTTCATCGTTTTAGAAAGTTCATATTTAGGATGTTAATAAACATACTTGTGAGTAGATCTAAGATCCTGGTAAAATAATTTCCAACAAACCCTTGGTTAGCTTTCATGAACAACTTGAAGAACATAGATAATACAATTAAGTTAAACATAACTATATCAAGATTAAGATCCATAGACCTAAGATCAACCATTGATATTGACTTAGAAAAATATAACAATAAGTTTATGATATCTTATCCAAGATCAATATCGGTCTCTTCCAATGTATACTCCATACATTCGATACTGGTAAACTTTACCAATGCCTTGGAAATGACATAACACTTATCTAAGGTGTAAGTATACCTTATCGTCGATTATCATGTTAGTCTAAATCTAGTGAACTGACAAATCATGAGAATTGAACTTTTGAACATATAATCATGATTATATTCCACTTTATTGACGACACTATAATCATGAATAAATATATATATATGTTCTGGACTTAATAGAATTCATACATTAAACATAATCATGAAATAAATCATGTGAACCATGCAACAAGAATGATTTCTTATTTTTTATTAATTAGTAAATCTGATTATATTGAAATGGGTTCTATTTAGGGCACAAAACCCAATATATCTATCTTCTTACAACATATATATATGTCTATCTCCTTACAACATATGTATATATATCTATCTCTTTACGTAACCAAATGTCTATTTCCTCACACCTTATATATATGTACGTCTATCTACTCTTTTCATCTCATATTTCGAAATAGACAGCCAAATATTTTTATTTAGCCCAATGTATGACTTTTATAAGCAATTTATATCCAAGCGTCTGTCTAATTGATTAGACCAACAAGATGACTTAGTTTAGATAAGAAACTCTTTGAAGAACTAATTATTCACACAAATATTACTCAGCCAAGATAGCCACATACCCGCATGCGGCAAGGACTACTCAATCGCCATGCTTGAACCATTCATGCAATTTTCTTATCTCAAACAGCAAGATACGCATACATCGCTTGACTTAAGCAGGTAAACCACTTGACCAACTCTCAGGTTATTCAACAGTAGCACCTAATTTGATATTATTAACTCCCCAACTAGAATGAATTCTCGTTGGACATTGAGGGACAAACTGTAGAGGTAAAAAATTGCTTAATATTTACAACATGTTTAAGAAGCCCGATATGCAAGTCAGACAGGCCCATCGGTAATGAACCCGATATTATTAGGCCCAATAAAGTAGCCAGACAAACTCATTAGGCCTTGAAATAGACAAACATGTGAACTTATGGGCCATGAGCCAGTTCACCCGCAATCGGGTCCGAGCCCAGCCAATCAGCCAAACGGGTGGAACCAAGTAAATATTGAACCAGTCAGAAAGACAGTTACTGTTCCCTTAAAATTAGGAAAGCAACTAACTTGAACGAGTCTGATGGGTGACGTGGACGGAAGGCAACGGTACTGAGGACACACGATAAAAAAATCATAAGGTAGACGCAAGGCATCGAAGATTCGATACTCACACTACTCACTTGCTCAAGCAGACAGTCGTCCTTTCTAAACTTCTCTTAAGCCTCACCACCGTAGTTGTTCCTTTAGTCCGTTTGTTCGCTTGTCCACTCATCCGTCCGGCTACCATCTACATTTCATTTATTTTTTGTTTTTGTTATTTTTTACTAAAATCGTACTAACTTGAGCGTCGAAGTCCCTTTGGCTGACACCCCACCGATGCTCCCAATTGAGCTTTTGTCTCTCTCTTTGTTCTTGACAGGTTGCTAGTGCCCAAATTTCGTAATTGTAAATTTCACCCTCTACAGTAACTAACTTAAAGACAATTCCTAACATAAACAAATGTAAAAATTTAATCATTTTTATCATAGGTTAGATTATTATTAAGTTTTATTTTGACAAAAAAACAGTTCAGGATTCTATTTGTACCATTTTGAAAAATACAAGGTCCATTTTGTCATTTAACAAAACTGAGAGTCTAATTTAGTAACTTTTACAAAACACAAGATCCAAAATAGTATTTACCCCTTAAATAAATAGTATTTTTTAGTTTTATATATTTTTAAATTAATATTAAAAATTATATTAAAAATTAAATGTCCAATTAAAAGTTTCTATCTAATCTAATTACTAATTAGATTAGATGATTAGATTTTGATGTTTAATTAAATTGGATGAGGATTAGATTTTGAAGTCTAATTACTCATTGAATTAGAAAAAAAAAAAATTAGAGTACATCGGATGTCCAACCCTAATAAAACCCATTATTTAACCAACTTAACAATACAAGTGATTTTATTTAAAAAAAAAAAAAAAAAACACAATACATGTGATTCCACAAAATGGCAAAATAAGAGCATTGCACAAATCGATTCCAAACTGTTCTCTTACAACATTGTGCTCAATAATATTACTTACGCCTACTATAGACACATCAAAGAACGCTCTGTTTACAAATCCCAAAAGGAAGAAATAATAATAAAATTAAAACAGACAGACAGACCAAAACACCTATTCATAAGGGATCCAGACACAACTTCTCCAAAGAAATAAAAAAATTAAATATGAAAAACCAGTGAATTATATCACTACAAAGGATATTAACATATGCAAGCATAATTGAAGGATATACAGCAAGGTGTCAAACTATTTTGCTTGACTCATTTGGTGAGCATCATCATTTCTCGACATCAGTTCCATGGAGGAGATGATGGTCTATACACAAAGTCTTGTGCGGACGTTGTACCATAGTTCAAGTCAAGGTTATGAAGTTGCTCCATTAGTTGAGAACGTCTCTCCTTGAAAAAATCAAGTCGCGTTGTCAATTCGACTAAAGCAGAAGATGGGTGTCTTGGATAATCTGCCACCTAGAACAAATGGGATGCAGATGATTAGAAATATACAGTAATCAGAGGAGGCATGAGTCACTTAGCAGTAATACAAAAGACAGCAAATTTAGTAAATTGAGCCTAAATGTTGGTTTGAGAAACTGTCTTACTTCAGCTGCTCTAGAAGTGGAGGGCACTGCAGCAGAATCAACAGCTGAAAGATCGTCCACTGACATACTGGTGGATGCCTCTGTACTCTTTGAATCACTCAAACTAGTTGATTCCATGAATGGTTTCCGACCTGGCTGCCTGTTGATGCTACCAGATGACAACACTTGTCCTTTCATATTTCTCCAATCAGTTCCCAACAAACTTTCCTGTTGGGAAGGAACTAGGATTAATATTGGCGTGTATTTGAGAAAAGGACTTTCTACAAGTAAGGATAAGAAAGAAGGGCACAGGGAAAATAATGGTGAACTATGCTATTTTTAAGAAAACTGCTACGAAACATTTATGTTGTATTTCGCTAACTCCACCTCGACTAAAAATTAGACAAATGAAAACATGTTTGGTCTTCAACGTACAAACCTTACCATTAAAGGATTTTAATTTTTAAATTTACTTATTTCAGACAGAACAAAATGAGGAAGATAACTGGAAAGGAATAGAACAAAGGAAGCACTAAAATTAGGACTACACATTCTTTTTTCCTTGTGTGCATCATTTGAATGCTTTCTTTCCAGCTCAGGACTACACAGTTAAGTCAACCCACTAACTGTAAACATATCCTTGGTTACTTTCATTTCACTAATAATTAAGCAAAACCATGGAGCCTCAGAAGAAAGCACAAAGACAAACGGAAGGAGCAAGATAAAATGATTATCAAATTCTAGGGTAATATATTCTTGACTGAACTAAACAAAATGGCAGAAGCTTAAAAGACCTACCTCAGTAGTCCTTTGCTTCCTTTCATGATTACAGAAAGCAAGACTTGTGTCAAAATCTTGCTGAAGAAATCTTCTGCAGAAAACCAAAGAGAGAAATTACAATTATTTATAATAAATATGCACTTCCACATTAGCAATGCATGTCAATGTCATGTATAATGTAGTGCGTGTAAAGGAGATAGTGATATGTGAACATAAGATGTTTGCAAGTTCCAGAGCATAAAAATGGAGATAGACATCAATCCAAACATTTTAACCATAAGACCTCAGAATAATCTGACAAGACCTTAATTTTAAAACGATAGTGCAGAAACATAGAATATCAGCATGAAAGAGAAAGATAGTGATAATGATAGAGTGAATGAGTTTCTGTATTGAACAGGTAAAATCTGGTACAAGTGTTGGAGGTAATTTGAGACATCTTCCACTCACCCAATTCAAATCCATAAGGACCCACATGCCTAATTGATACCCACAGATTTAAAGTACTAAATACCTAGCTGGAATATAACTAATTATACTCACACAAGAATAGGGTAAAAAAAATCAATGACATGAAAGGACTTTCTTATTAGGCCTAGCATATTTACAATATTGGGGGCCTATTATAGTCTTTCTGAATTAACCCAAGACACTGACATCCCAAGTATAACAATAACAGAGTAATTTCTACTCACTGCTGAGAATTATGAGTTTGAACATGTTGATAACGATCACATGCATCAGACAAGGAACCATAATGATTTTGCCGCTGCTGATTAAGTTGATGATGGAGTTCTGCAACTTTCTGCTTCAATCTGGCAACATCAGCTTCTGCAAGCGCAATCTCCTCTAGCTCAGCCCTTGTCTTCACATCAGGTTTAGCAATAAGAATTTGTATTACACAAGCATTTGAAAGAAACAAGTAAGTTGAGCTGCATAAACCTTGGAATCCATGCTGCGGGAACTGGAAAACTGTCCGGTAGACATGCTCAAACCAACTTCCAGTGCAGCTCTAAGATCTCTCTCAGCTTGAAGCTGCTCTTGCAATCTTGAAACCTGCAGTCATTACAAAGGTAGAAGACTTAAGACATAATATATAAACTAGCTGTTGCTCACAGGTGCATTCACATTCCCAGTAACAGAAGTTGAGATGGATCGTAAATGTAAATTTTTTACAGGAAGATGTTAGCATCAAGAACTGACATTATTATTCTTGTGCTGATTTATATATGAAACAGAATAAAATAACCATATATTAACACACGAAAAATGAAAAAAAAAATGCATAACAGCATATATTGACACTTAAAACTATTTTAGCATAACTCATATGCCTCAGTCACCAAGGCACTCACTTAATAGGCCCTTCTGTTTCAAGAAGGGGCAACAAGAAAAAAAAATATTCTCCAATTGCATGCTTAAAAGGAGACATAAAAGAATAACCTGCTCCTTTGACATTTGTTCACCCCAATGGTTGGACGGGCTAATAAAACAAAGCAAATTAAAAAAATGTAAACACGAATATATAGGTTCTGCAAGGAAAATTGGAAAGTAAAAGATAATGCAAGCATGCCCCACAAAAACTAACAGTGGAGAAACTATTCCACAAAGACAAGGGCCTGTCTTGTACCCTTGTAAAGATTTTCCACTTTAACAATAAGAACACTACAAATTTGGCTTACACACTCTCACCCTACACTTTTGACACCTCACTTCATTTCATAAACTCCTCTAAACAAAAGAATGCATAAAGACCTAAGCATAAGGTGGCCTTGTCACCAATGCAGTATCTAACATATGCTTATGCTTTTTTATGAAAACTGCAAGCATATATCCAATGGAAAATACTTGATCTGAGGGAATATGAACTTCTAAAGCAGATAGGCTGTACATAAACCTAGGGAAGAAAGTGCAACAAGTAAAAGAATCGTACGTCTTGTTCAAGTGCCAACCGTCTCTCATGCAATGCTTGCTTCCTTCTCTCTAAGCTAGCTTGTAGAATTGCATTTCCTCTGGCCTATAATAAGTGACAAATTCAGTTAGCGATATCAACAGCTTCCAGTGTATTTTATTTAATAATTTAGGGAAAGAATTATACCTCCTTTGCAATCCTGTGTTGCAAGTCATTTTTCGCAATTTCAAGCCTTTGGATTGCAAGCCTACAAAATCATATAAATTTTGGTTACTTGTAATAAAGTATACAACAGAGATGAGAACTCAACAAGAAGTTGCTTAAGCTGTACAATAATTTTTTAATATTTAAAGTCAGAGATCTTAGAAATGACCAACATAGTTTCTTTAACTAAAAGATATATATTTCCCTGACAAAGCCCAGTTTTTGCTGTCAAAATCTCATTCCTTTAGAAACTGATAGTCAATCAGACCAACTCACTCTAGGAGTAGCAAAAGTTACAAATAAGAAAAACAACCAACACTATACCTCATAGCTAACACAATTAACACACCTTACAAGTATACCAGTAACATAAAGATTTAAAATTTCCTAAGAGAATGTCATGAGTTCTTTTTAAACTAACTCGCATAATGATGTCATAAAACATAATACTTAAACATTATGAATGAACTTTGCATAAAATTAAAAAAAAAAAAAAAAAAAAAAAAAAAAAAGAGCAAGTTTGAAACCCGAAATTGAGAAACTTACTCCTCCTCTCCAGAAGAGTCAACTGATTCCATTGATGGTGTCTTTCTAACCTGCAAGAAGACCATCATAAGCGAATTAAATGTCTTTCCATATTAAATATCATAAAATTTAGACTTCTGCTCAGGTCCTCTTCTTATAATAAAACACTAAGCATACGCATATGAACAAGAGCAATCATTAATAAATGTAAAAGTTATCTCCGTACGATATAGTCAAATAAACCAAGCTACACCGAATCTTTTATATAATTAAATAATAATTTCTAAAACTAGTGTTGGAAGATTTCTTAGTTTTTGATCAAACCTCATTGATTTGGTCCGATCAGTCTATTTATGTTAAGTGTGGATGTGATGTAAATATAGTTTATTTCTTTCCCAGTTAAGCTGATTATATGTTTAACATTTAAGGATATTTCCTTAGTCTACTGAAAATACTACATATATCGAAGGTTGTACTGCTATTCATATATCAATAAACAATATACACAATTTTTTTTTGGAATTTGAAATCAGATATTCATTAAACAAGAAATTAAACACATAATTAAACAAAAGCAAATTGAAAGTAAAACATGGTCAAGATAACAATGATAGAATAATACTAAACGGCATCAGTATAATAGAATGACTATCAAATTTATAATATTCAGCATAACTTCAAACAGAGATTTGAACCTGAAGAAATTTTTATTCAAACTGAATTTTCCTTTATACAATTCGGCATTAGTGGAGAGCTACCAAATTGAAATTGATGCAATTTATGCCTTCTCATTTTTAATTATTTTGGAACTATTCTCATATTAGAACTTCAACAAAACTTCTGTCAAATCATAGTTGGAAGTAACTACCAAAGAATGGTGGCTCACGCTCAAATGGTAAAGTATGTGGCTTGTTCCTAAGAAGTTTGAGGTTCAAGTCCCTCTTATGTTCCTACATAGAAAGTTTTATAGTTCCCTTCAATACTGCAGGGTGAGGAACCAATTTCACAAAAACAAAAGGAAAAGTTACTAGAAAGTACACTGTATTTGACTAATGACTAGTTCCTCCTATGTGACTAATTTATTGTACCAACTCTTCTTAGACTTTTGTTGTTAATCGTGACATTTCAACAATGGATGAAAGAACACCACCATGGATTTAAAAACCACAAAAGAACAAGTATTAGTATTACTATGAATACAGCTGTTATTAGCATAGAAAAACTAGAATAAGTACTTGCACTTTAAGAATCAAGGCATATTAAGGACTACTTTCACTAGTTCTACTTCTACCCCACTTTAGACTTTTATTTTTGTGTGTTTTTCTTATCCACACTTAACCCCTTGCTGACCAAATACAGGTATACAGCTTTATTGCTTACTGAGAGACAAGGATGAAAAAGAAGAATTTTTATTTATTTATTCTGAAAACAAAGAAAATATTAGCAAGTATGCAATGTAACCATTATGGAAACAAATATTACACTAAATTTCAATCTCGTAATATGCCATGTCAGCATGTGTAAAAATATGGTCTATTTCTTGGGGCATGTCTTACTCCTATAATCAGTAAACATATGGCCTAGTTAATTATATGTATCATACTGCATTACAATTTATACTAATCAACAATTACTGAATTTTAAAAATGCAACATGAATCAAATAAGAGAATAGTAATAATAACCTATACAGCTTCAGCACGACCCAAATAACTCAATCTTTACCATAAATAAAATTATTTTCTAGAGTAGAGAATGATGCATAAATGAGAAAAGAAAATAGAAAAATAAAAAAAAAAAACCATTTTGATTTTATAACACATTGATAACTGCAAAACAAATCATGAAACACTAATAGTTCATGTAAGAAGTACAGGGTATCAAGCACGGTACTCACATTGCTTCTTCCCCAGAATGTTGATCGTTTTGAATTATGATTGGTACCACCACTGACTTTATTCATAGCCTTTCCAGGACCTGATTCAAGACCAGACAAAGGTAAGGGATGCCCTGGATCCATTGATGATAGGATCTCCCCCATTGATCGGTAAGATTCACCAGCTGGTGAAGTACTTGGATGATCCAACTCATTTGAGTTTTCATTACCTTTCTTCTGATCACCTTGTTCTTCTATCAATTGAGCTATTGGATCTCTTACTTGTTGGGGATCAACGCATAAATTTGAACCCTCTGCAGAAGCATGATTCTCTTTGGGTGAACCTACATCTGAATCATCAACCCCAAATGTCTGTGTACATAAAATGAAGTGTTTGTCAATTAAAATGTTCATAGAAGTAACTTGCATGTATCGTAAATTCCTAAGTGATCCAACATATTTCTTTTGGTCGCAGCAGAACATAGCATTAAGTTACTGAGTGGGATACTGGCCAACTAGATGCATATTTAAACAGAAACCTTAGTAATTAGTCAATTTTTCTTAAAAGACAGTTATTTTTAGAAAATTCTCCACAACATTCAACACATACAAAATTAATGTACTTAAAACATATTTATATCTAGGGACGCATACTTGTTTATTGTAAGACAATCATGTATATGAGCATAATATAATGGAGAAAACAAAGTTGACCTTATAGTCATAGAGATCACTGCCAGCATAACCACTGCTTTCACTTAATTTCCCACTATGTACACGTTCAGGATCATCATCTGTTTCTGGATCTACTTCATTTTCCGCATCATGATAACCATTATCTTTCATATCAATATTTTCATCATCAGTAGATTCTTCACTCCCGCTGTTTTCAATCCGAGAGTCAGCCGAGATTGAGCATCTTTGTAGATTTTCATCCTGAATAAAAATCTAATAGGTAAGCAACATAATTTAATTTCTAAAGCATTATGCTTCATGCCAATGTTTGCTTCATGGCCAGAAAATAAGGATTGACAACAGGATAAGAACCACTTACATCAAAAATGTTTTCATACTCCTCCAAGAGTGTCGTAACAATTGCGTGTGCATTAGTAGCAGCATTTGCAGCTGCAAGAAGCTGGACAGAATTATCACCATTACCATCAAAATCATCTAATCCGCAGTCACCAGTTAATAGAGGACGTAAAAGCAAGGGCGCCATGCATGCAGCAACAGCAGATGGATTCATCAGATTCTCATGAGAATGAGATGATATAATATGCATCATCTTCAGTACTCTGCAAAAGGGGCATAATTAACTTGTTATTTGCATATAAAGATTTCCAATTAGAGTTGGTAGAGATACAAAATTAAACAAAGGTAATTAAGAAATGAAGCATGAAAAAATATAAATTCCAAGTACATAATGAGTATCACAAGCAGCAGGAGATTTCTCATTAAAGCAGAAGTCACTCCACAGTCAAAATTGGAGAATAGGCAAGCAGGTAGTACAAACCACGGAAGAAAATATTGGCACTATAATGTTATGGAAAATATCTTTTGGAAAATCTAGATGGAAATTTCAAAAAAAACCATATATATATTATTAAATATACAAAAAAAAATCTTCAAAGAGAATAAAATTGAACAATTACAACAATAAAATTAGACACGTATCACATGGAATCAAGCTAAATAATTTTTACTGAAAATAATAAGAAATATAGATTAGTAATAGAGAGTATAATAAATAGAATAGTAATCAATGTTTATGAAGACGAAAACAAGTAAATAGAGCACCTCTATAAATATATATACACCTGAATTACAGTCTACAGATACTCAATATTCATATTTTTTGTTTAATCAAAACACAGTTTTCAATCTTGTAAGAAAGACTATATATGATTTTTGATCTTAGATTTTCATATATATGTGACAATAATTCAAAATAACTTTAATAAAAAAAAATTAAAATATATAAATAAGATAAAAAATTGGTAGTGTAACCAATATATCCCAAAATAGCCAGATATTTTGGGTTCATCAAAAAGATTACATATAATATGCCCATCGATATATATCAATTAATGTACAGAAATAGTTTTCAGGCAGCAAAAGTATTTTCCGATAATACTCCAACTTATTACTTTAGTTTTCATTTCTTTTTTTTATTTGTTCTCCGTCAAGAATTCAAATAAATTAAAGAAAATTTGTGGGCTATTATGGTAAGAATAAAAGATTCTCAGAGACATGCTGTTTTTTCCATTTACTCCTTAATTGATATTTTTTTCCCTGTTCAAAGGTCTAATTAAAGTACCAGCTGCAAACCTCTTGTAAACTGATTTTAAATAAAAAAAAAATGAGTAAACTAATATTAAAACTAATATATTTTTATTTTTGACTTCATCTCGTTGAAGCTTTCAAACCAGAAAACTCAAATGAAACCCAAAATTTAACAAACTTCAACCCAACCTATCAGATTATACATGCACAATAAACCTAAACAAGAAAGGGAAAATACATTCGGGCATCATCACAAACCAACACAACAACAAAAATGGTGGCACTAAGAACAGTTTGATTAAACTCAAACATCACAAAAAAAAAAAACCAAAAATTAAGCCCTCACATCTGCCAAATAATTCTTCTTATATCAATTGCTTAGGCAAATGTCAATGGAATTATAAAAAATTCAAATTTCCTCTCACTAGTTCATCTTTTTTGTTTATATTCCATGACTCTCTATGAGTTATTACTCCGCTTCTATATATTTTTTCCTTTTCTCACTTGGTTTTATCACCACGCCAGGCAAGGGGCAAAGTTGACATTTAGTGAAATGTCTACTCTAGTCTACCATACTATAATTAACCATGAAATGAAGAACTTCTAAGAATTTGTTTTCCCAAAAAAAATCTCCTCCAAATTTATATAAATAAAAACCAACAAAGTGTTGATGAATATCATTTCAGTTATCACATATACTGTGAAAGAAATAGATATGAAGACACCTAATTTAGTTACAGTCAAAGTTTACCTTTTGAAGAGGAATACTAGGCATCCATTGAGATATCATGTAAGAGAGGAGTAGAGGGATACCTTTGCAATAATCGGCGGTTTGGTTCAGGAAACGTTTCAAAGATTGCAGAGCGCATTGCACTCACTCGAGCTTCCTTTCTATCAATTTCTGAAAACGAAGCAAAAAAATGCAAAGCCACATAAGCAAATAGATAGTAATTCACCTAAATTCACATGTGCAAATCCTTTCTTTTTTTTTTCTTTGAAACGAAACTACTTGTGTTATTAATCATGAGTTAACTAGAAATGAGGAATAAATAAAGATTCACCCAGCAACAAAGAGCAAAATACAATAGCCAAACTCTACAAAATAAAATTGCAATCTCTCAGGAATATCTTCAAACCCCTCTTCATAATGTATTCATAAAGCCACAATTTGTTTGGTTTTATCACAAATTGTAAAATTTAACAACTATTAATAAAGCAATGCATTTTGTCAAAAAAATAAATAAATAAATAATAATAATAATAATAAAGCAATACATAAATTATAAATTCTTAAATCAAGGATTAATACATTTAAGGCCTTTCTTCAATACTATGTTCTTGCCTGGTAACATGTTTTAAGAATAAAATGAGAAGATCTTAAAATGTTGGGATAAGATGAAAAGTATAGAAAATAAAATAAGGTAAACAAAAACAATAAAAATTAAATATTTTATTGCTGATAAACCCTAATAAGAGGAAGTAACAAATTCTACCAACAATCAATAAAACTATTCTAAAGTTGAAAATGCCGTATTTTTAACTTTCCTTTAGTTCATTTGATTAATGTATTTTAATTACAGTACCTTCCTATTAAATTGCCACTTGGAAATGGTATACAAATTTATTTGAGAAGCCAAGAACTTCAGTCTATCTTTTTTCTTGTTATTACAATTTTGTTTTGAGCTATTATAGAAAAAACATAATAGAAACATAACATGAAACATAAATATAAAAAGAACAAAAAAGTAAGAACTTACTATGTGCCTCGAACAAGGCAGTGTTTTAAGCTACTATAATTTTGTTTTAAGCTATTACAAGAAAGATAACATGAAACATAAATATAAAATGAACAAAAAAAGTAAGAACTTACTATATGCCTCGAACAAGGCAGTGCAGCAAGGTGCTGATACTGGAGAAGAAGGTAGCTCTCGCAGAACATACTGCCAACGGGACTTGGTGATTATTGAAATCAATGGATAAAGCATAATTGTCACAGATAGTATTACTTGAAACAAATACCTTAATACAGTCACCAACCACATGAGCATCCTCATTAGGATCAAATTCAATCTTGCCTACAAACAACAAAACATTGTACAATTTCAGTTAGGACTGTATGTTTATAAAAAATCCAAGATCATAAGCAAAATTAGAAACAAATTATCAATTCTTGAAAGATGTTTTTAATGTTCTTGCAGTCAAACAAGAGATCGTGGAAATATTGTAGCCAGCCTGAAGCAAATACCTTGTTCGTATTCTTGTACTCTTCGTTCTACTTCCTCAACATCTGCACACTGTCGTAAAATTCCTTCAACTTTAGTACCTGTTGCTTATCAAAAAAAGAGCCTTTGGTGACTGTTGAAAGACAATAGTAATTCTATGATCGATCAAATTGAATAATTCAAAACCAAAATAACTCTCTCAATAAGCTAAACACAGCTCTCGTATGAGTAAAACGATGCTAATCAAAATGGTAAAGTTCAATTTTTTTTTAAGTATGAGAATAGTAGTTCTCTTTCACTTATGGTTATGAAGCCACATAACAAACCAATGAAAATCACGCGAGCAATAAACAGCATATGAGAACAGTACAAAATGTTTATCCATGTCAGTCTTGGCTTGGTGTTCAATTTTTTTCAAGTACGAGAATAGTAGTTCTCTTTCACTTATGGTCATGAAGCCACATAACAAACCAATGAAAATCACGCGAGCAATAAACAGCATATGAGAACAGTACAAAATGTTTATCCATGTCAGTCTTGGCTTGGTGTTCCTAAGTTAACTTCCTATTGAACAGATTATAATTATCTAAGCGATATCCCATATCGGGATTTTGGATTATTCTTTACATCTTTATATTTAACAAAAAGTTCAGGAAAGTTACAGAAGCTAAGACAGAGAGAGAGAGAGAGAGAGAGAGAGAGAGAGAGAGAGAATATAGTAAAATGTATGAAATATAGATGAGAAAACAATGCACTTCTTAACTTCTCCTTTTAATATCAGTGTCCAATTTGCAAGAAAAATCTTGATAAAAGATTCTACCTAATTAATTATGACCTTTTAAAACATAAAATATTTATTAAATAAAAAATAAAAAAGCCAAGCAAACCTAGAAAAAGAAAGAGAATATCATATAAATTGAAGCTGATATGGACCTAGCCGTTAAGCTGCATTACCATAGTAACATACATGTAATTATTTTCTACTACATATTTATAAAGGTTGAAATGTCATTGATGGTGTTGAAAAAACAACTGACCAAAATTTTCCAAAAACCGTAAAGCTTTCTCAAGGAAAGATGGACTTCCATCAATATCTTCTAATGCAAGCAAAATTGGTCGTCCAATAACTGATGACTTAACAGGACGCTTATCCTTCCCTATAAAAAACAAGGAATATTCATAAGTAAAGGAACTCGAAAAATTTAATACCATCACTAAATGAAAAACTAAAAGAAGTATCAGTTGCTCAAGTACAAACATTGATGAGGGAAAGACCCTTCCATTGTGTCATTTGTGTCATTACGAAAAATCCCATTATGTCCCATAACAATGGCAGCACTTGGTGCTTGTGCAAGGGCATGTTCAAGGGCAGTCTTCCATTCATATAAATCTTCTGATGTCTCAGCCTGAAAATTGACAAAGTAAGAGAACATGAAAATAATTTCTCAGTAGCACAGTACATTTTACACTGCTCTTACAGAGAAGAGTAGACAAAACAAAAATCTAATAGTCCAGTGCATCACCTTAAGGGTAAAAGCTCGGCCATCACGCCCATCAGGAAATAAAACTGTCAACAGCTTTTTATCTTCTCTAACAACAACACTATAAGAAACAAGTTGCAAAGATTGAGTATACAGCAAAAGCAACAGCGTAGCACTAATAAAATTCCATTGTTTTCACATACCTTCCAGAATTGTTCAAGTCAATGCCACCCAATGTAAGATTTACTTCACCCCCTTTTTGCGGAAGTGCACTCTATAAATACATACCACACAGTTTATAACTTGTATTACTTTGTCATATAAATGAACACCAACTCAGCATTATAATACTATAGAAATAAAGCTAAGTACAACGACAACAAAAAACTTGCATAAAAATACAAACTGTTTCTCACCAAACATGCACAGTAAAATTGACAACTACTTGAGTAACCAAAATAAAAGGGATAAAGTATGTAGCACTAACAGGATCATTCTTGAAGAAAACCAGAGAAGTGCGTGTAAGAATAAACCACCGCTTCTTCCAAGACTTCCAGCCAATTCCTGAAATTTCAACAAATAAAAATTGAGAAGGTAAGTCGTAAGGTGACCATGTTATGTGAGGGCATTAACAGAGAAGGCATATTTCTTTTCCTTTTAAAGATCATAAAATATCCATATACGTAAGAAGTAAATGCCTCTACTACACCATGAGCCGTCTAGTTAAATTAAAAATCAATTTAAAAAGCACATAAACAGTAAGATGATTGAAAAAGAAAGGAAAAAAACAGCACACGCCCTAACTACCATATTGTCCACATATCAAACATTCAAATGCAGAAGCATTGCAATTTACTACATTAGGCATAATACATGTCACATCTTCGTCACTCATTTCTAGAGCTTATGGAAACGATTTTCAGTTACATTGTCCATTTCAATACAATGGCATTTCTCCGAAGCAACTTGCATCATTTTGTTCACCTTACTTTGTTAATTAATATATCCCGCCAATCTAAAAGTAGAATAATTGAATCATACAAAGGATTAATACTAAAATTCTATGGATTCTATATGGAAACATTTAACATCATTCCTATATGAAAACGGCAGCATTTATTGATAAACGTTACAGAGATAACGTATAGACAATTTAGTAAGCATTTTTAAAATGTATAGATAAATTTATAAAGGACTGTTCGTACTTCCAAAATCTAATATGTTGGACAATCTGAAAGCAAGTTCAATGAGTGCCATAAACAGATCAACCAAATTATTGATTGGAACAAAATATAATGTGTTTGTGCACATGCACCCAATTAGAACAATTTAAAAGAAATATTCTAGGGAAATGTATACACTAAGGGAAGGAGAAAACTGTTTACCAACCTTTTGAAGATATGAAAAGTGGACCACTCTTGAAAACCTGCTGAATCATCATCTGTTAGTAAAGGGCCCACAAAGGCAGGCAGGGGGGAGTTCATATTTACAGCAAGCACAAAGATATAGAATGCAACAAGAAAATTATGAAACACAATAAGCTATAAATTTAACAAACAGCATTCCAAAAACTCCAATGGAAAACAACAGAAGAACCAAAAACCAAACAAATATATCACATTCAAAGAAACTGCCAAGTGACTGAATTTACATTAGACAAAACAAAATGATCACATCTAAGAGTTACAAAGCTTGTACATAACAACTATAAAAATTGAAGTGTTGCAAAATAGATTCAAATTGAATTTGGTAACTGTTTACATGAAGTTATAGAGCGAAAACTCATCGCACAAACTCTGAACTTATGATAACTTTACGGAGAAATTAGAGCATAATACAAATTCCAAACTGGGCACCAGGGTTGCTTAAATTTCTTTCCATCTTCAGGAAGAAAAAATAAGGAAATGTATACTGTCAGAATAGCAGAAAAATTAAACTTAAATTATTGACATGTATACCATCAAGAGGAAAAAATAAGGAAATGTATACTATCAGAATAGCTGAAACATAAAATCTTAAATTATGGACAAGTTATCGCACAATTTAGAATCATCATGATATGTGCCCTGAACTATTCCTCAGTCTCATCATAAACTTTATATAAAATGCAATTTAGAACTTTAAGAAAAAAAACAAGGAACAAACAATGATCTCCCTCTCTTTCCCTAACTACGAAAATGAGTAAGGAAATTAAGTCATCAAGTATATATTTCATTTAGAAGCATAACAAGCTTGCATACTCCCCAGTCCCCACTATGTGATATAAAAAGGAAAAAAACAACCTGCATTTCAAGTTCGAACAACACAGTCCACATTCGTTTAAACCTAGGGTCAATTTCCATCAAACTAAACTAAGTAAAGTATAAATGCCATAAGATCCAAACACTTTCCGGTCAATCTTCAGTTCATTTTCTCAGTAACCAAACAAATGAAAGAAAAGAGAGATGGATACCGTATTAGGAGCAACTGGTCGAGGACGCTCGAAAGTCGCTAAAGAAGCTGCCATTTTCTCCGCTTACCATTGAATGTCAAAAAACCTTTAGACCTCTCAGTGAGTTCACAATGAGTCAACCCGGCCGAGACGAGTGCCACATTGATGATAATCGTTAGTAGATCGGAGACCAACGTTAAAAATCGAAGCGATCTGAAGACAAGAACAAAAAGAAGTTTTCAGAACGATTCAATAAAACCCTAGAAAGCAAGCTTAAGGTTCGATTGTACAGATAGATAAACAGATAAGAATTAAATAAAACAACAACCGTAATTATTTTACCACAGTATCTTACTCTGATTTTTCGCCATATTTATCTCTTGAAATTGATTTAGAGAGAGAGACAAAAAAAAAGGGGGGAATGTGAGACAAGGTTCGGAATTAAAAGGGTTAGCTCAGAAAATTTTGCCGGAAAATTAATATGGTAGAAAATATTAATTTTCTCTCTAATTTTCCCTTATTGGATTAGGTAGAAAGCAATAGTGGTTGTCGTAGTAATATGGTAATGTTATTAAAATATAATATGTGGGCGAGTGAGAAAGAGAGAGACAGAACATAGTCTTTGCTTTTTCACCTACTTGGAGAAGAAGGATCTGGTTGCGTGAAGTCAAGATTTAGTCAAGCTTTGTAGCTTACCCAATAAAAAGATGACACGTCAGTTCTCTGAGATTATAGTCGTGTGTTTTATATTTTTTATTTTTAACATATTTAATTATTTATTTTTCTAAAATAAATTCGTTGCTTTATTAGAGGTGTAATTGATCGATGGTTGGCCATTATGGTGGGCTAAAAGTTGGTAATCTTTTTTTATTTTTATTACTATACAAAAAATCATATGGTCGTCCTTACCAAAAAAAAAATGGTCGTTTATAGAAATCATAACTATATGTCATATTTTCCTTAAAAATATATATATATATTCCTAAAATAGATTTTTTATTTTCGCTAAGTATATAGATTAGGATTATAAATTGGATATT
Organism: Cannabis sativa; assembly: GCF_029168945.1. Lineage (NCBI taxonomy): Eukaryota > Viridiplantae > Streptophyta > Magnoliopsida > Rosales > Cannabaceae > Cannabis > Cannabis sativa. Next base: position 16,752,309 of record NC_083602.1, on the reverse strand, counting down.
AAATTTGCTAAGAGATCTAATCCCTATCATTTTGCAAAATTGAATCAATCATTGGATTGATTTTATGTAAATGCATCTGGTAAATATGATAGATTTGATCAAGAACCATCTAATATTCTGAAATTAATATTTATTAGAATCGAATTCATATAATATTTATTGAATTAGATTGAATTATCTTTAAAAAGAAATTAAACTTAATTGGGAAATAGAGTAATAAGTGGAACAATGTAGTGGTTGAATCCGATAGTATGTTGTGTGTTGAGACTATACGTAGTGATCAACGCATGAACTCTATTTTTAGCTTGGTTATTCTTAATTGTCAAACTTTATAATCTTCTCTTCTTAGGTGGCGCTTGTTGGATTTTATGCCCTAAATAAAACTCTTAACAATCTAATTAGTTATCAATATAAGAAATTTGAAGTGATTTATGTTTGCATGAATTTTATACGCTAATGGTTTAATATGTTTTACATTTACACACAAAATCAGTTAAATCCAGATCATATGTTCATTCACAATTACAGTATCGTCAACACAGTGGAATGTGATTGTGATCATATGAATCAAAAGACTAAGTCCCTGTTTCATCAGTGTTTTGGATTTACACTAATGTGATAATCAGCGATGATGTGTACTTACACTTGGAGTAAGTGTTATGTTTTTTTCAGGACATTAGTAAAGTATACTAGTTTGAATGTATGGAGTATACATTGGACTGGACCGATATTGCAACTTAGTTAAGATATTATAAACTTACCGTTATATATATCTTTCCAAGTCAATATCAGTAGTTGATCTTAAGATTAAAAGAATCTAAATCCTGATATGCTTAGGCTCAACTCAGGAGTGTTATTCATGTTCTTTGATTTATTAGTTAAGCCTACTTTTAGGTCAGGGTGCTACGTATATTTTGGGAACATGATAGTATGATTGAGTGGGAGTGCTGAACATAAATATGGAATCTATAGCTTCTACTGGTGTATAGATGTAATACCCAGAATTAAGAAAAGGATTAGCAAAACCCTAATTAGATAATTATGAGTTAATTGAGGAATTATATTATTATATAGTTCAATATATGTGAAATTATATGAAATTTAACATGTTAAAGACCCCGTTGGTGAGCCAGGGGCATTTTGGTAATTATGACCCGAGAAGGGTAAATTGTTGAGATTAATTTAATTACGTGCTTAATAGAACTATATTATTATATAGTATGCCTATGTTGTCTTTTCAGGTGTGTTCTGACAAGTTGGCGCGGTATAGTCACACCCGGGAATTTCGGGCCGAACCGGGTTCGGGCCCGAAATGTAAATTGAATTGATTATTTGGCATTTTATTTGATAATATGATAATCTGAAATTTATTTGGCAATATTTGAGTGTGAAATGGCATTTATGCCCTTAAAAAGGAATATGTATGTTTTATAGGCCTATGGGCAAAATGGTCATTTGACCATTATTGAGTAAATTGAATTTATTGGATTTTTAGAGAAAATGAATTGTGATTTCTGATTTTCTCTCTCTCTCTCTCACCGAACCCTCTTCCTCTCTTTCACCCCTTTCCATTTTCAAAGCTTAAATTTGTGAAGAATTAGTTGATTTGAAGTTGTTGGTTGAAGGAAAGGTGTTGGGAGGCTTGAGGCTTGGTTGTGCAAGTATTTGAGGTAGTTTTCTTGATTTTTAATTTATGTTTCTTGGCTGAATATTGTGATAGAAACATGTTTAAGTTTGTTAATTTTGGCTATGCATGGGTTAGGTTGTTCTTGCTACATGATTGGGTAATTTGGAGCTATCTTGGATTGGATTTGAGTTTAGATTGTTGTATGCTTGTTAATGAATTGGGCTGAGATTATTGGTAATTCTAGGTTGAAATTTCAGGTGTGAAATTTAGTGTCTAATTGCTGGTTTTGGCTTGAAGAACTTGGTTTTGAAGTTCTTGAGTTTGAGCTTAGGTTTTGTTAATCTTAAGCATGATATTGGGTGTTTTTGAGCAATTTGAATTCTGAGATTTTGATGCATGTCATGTGATAAATGAGTATTTAGTATGTGCTATTAATGCTATGTGCAAATTGTGTTTTGGTTGAGAAATTTGCAATGAAAGATTGGGTTTTTGGGCTGAAATTCGAAGGTTTGCTGCTGGTTTTCTGGGTTCTGCACCCAGATGCCGCGGCATGCTCTGGAGCATGCCGCGGCCCGCCCTCGTGTTTTTGGGCAGTTTGTGTTGAATTTTCAAAAATGCATAACTTTGTGATCCGAACTCCGATTTTGGAGTTCTTTATATCGTTGGAAATCTCGTTCCGAGCTCTGTATGATTATCTGAGTTATAAATGCCATGTTTGAATTTTATGAAATGAAAATCAGGGGTTAACCCTAAGTGTGAATTATCCCGGATTTGTGTGACTAGGATTACTGGCACCTGATCAGGAGCACCCGGGGATTCGGAATCTCCTTTTATAGCTGGACAACAGGTAAGACAGTAGTTTGCACGTAGAGTATGCGCAGTGGCGCTTATGTGAATATGATATGCATGAATGTTTAGTAACCGGGATTAGGGTTATTACCCTAATAGGAACGGTCTGTTAGCCTAGGGTTATTACTCTAGTGGAATATGTGTATAATGCCATGCCATGTTAAATGAAATGAAATTTAAGGATTGTGCGCTCAAGGCATAATCAGGTTGGACTCGGTACTCATAACCGAGATGAACCACTTCTAAGGCCTTAATGTAATTAGACGTGTGAGAGCAACACGTGGGTCTACGTCACGTAGATTTAATTAGATGTGTGAGCGCAACACATAGGTCTACGCCACGTAGACATAAATGGGCATGTTGATATAGTGATCAGGTCTGTGCTATACAGACATATATGTGAATAAGCATAATATATGTGTTATGATTTATACTGTCTTGCTGGGCTTGGCTCGCGGGTGCTCTACTGTGCAGGAAAGGGTAAGGCAATAGCTGATCAGCCATGAGTTTCAGGAGCAGACGAAGAATGTACATGTTCACGCCACTTCAGACCAAGCGGGTTATGGGTCTAGCAGTGTTGACTTTTGTATTCTGTTTTGCCGCTTAGGTCGGCTAGTAAGAAAGAACTTGTAATAGTTTTGTAAATATTTTTAGGATCCCAACTATGTTTGAAAAGTTTAAATATATTACAAGTTTATTTACAGTCTGTTTAATATAAAAGTTTAAATTCTGCGCTGTTTTTAATTAGTAATCCCGGTTAGGGGATTAGGGTTTCATAATCATTTTGGGTAGCGTGCCTAATTATTTAGGGCGTTACAATAGAAGTCAAGTGATGATTCCCTTCGAGCTTAGCAAATAGAAGTAAATGGATGAGCTCTTGTTTAAGTGACTAATTCTTAGATCACTAAACACCATTTACAGGTAGCTAAGTGTTTTAAGGGGCAAAATACATTGAGGGGTGAGAACGGTAAAATTATCCCATCTCGATGTAAATCATCTATATAGAGGATCTTTGATCACAATAAGATTATAACAATGGTTAAATGAGATAGCATATCTATATCGTGGAACATAGAATATGCTCTATATAAGACTGAGAGTGCAATTCTAAGTTCTAATTTTGTGGATTCAACGAAGAATTAATAAGTAGGAATTTACTTAGTAAATTCGGTTCACTTATTGGAAGCTCAGCATATAGATCCATGGTTCCCATTCTAGTTGAGAACATATTGCTTGTAAGACTCAATAATTGATTTGTAATTAATCAATTATAATTCTAAAGTTAGACTATGTCTAATTTGTGAATTTTCACTAAGCAGGGGCGAAATTGTAAAGAAAATAAATTCTAGGTTTATTTATTTATTAATGGACTTTATATGTCTAATTAATAATTAAATTAAATGACAATATTATTTAATAATCTATTTTAGTTATTAAATAATTAGTTTTGGCATTTAAAAGGTTAGAATTGGAAAATTGGCGTTTTTGAGAAAATAGAAATAAAATTTGTTAAAACTGCAAAATCAAGTGGGGCCCATTATCTACACCTTGGCCGGCCACTTTATGTGGAATTTCAAATTGATATTTTCATTATTTTAATGACAAATAATTCCTAACCTAAACCTAGTAGTTGCCTATAAATAGAAAGTGATACCTCAGTCAAATTACATACTTTCATAACATCTTCTGACAGAAAATTCTCTCTTCAGAAAAACTGAGCCTTCCCTTTTCTATACCTTGGCCGAAACCTCTCTCTCTCTCTCTTTTCTTCTTCTAAATTTCGAACCCTAGTGATAGAGTAAGTGCCCACACACAGCAAGTGGTAACTCAATCATAGATTGGAAGACTGTGAAGGGTCACACACAAAGAGAAGGGCATTCGGGCTCAGATCTTGATAATACTCTGCGACAGAAAGGATACAAGGGTTAGAGATCTGAGTGGAAGGAGACATTAATTCCGCTGCATCAATGTAAGGTTTTCTGAACTTTATATGTGTTTATTTTATCGTTTTAGAAAGTTCATATTTAGGGTGTTAAACAACATACTTGTGAGTAGATCTAAGATCTTGGTAAAATAAATTCCAATAGCGCTAAGTTGGAAGGAATAAAAATATAGGAATAGGAATAAAATGGAATGAAATTTAAAATGCATAAAAAAATTATTAATTTTTTTCTTATCATACATTATAATGGTCTTTTTTTCCATTTTAAAATGGAATAGTCATTCCACCAAAACTCATTCCATTAGAATGACATTCTAACACTTTAATATGCAACCAAATAAATGAATGGAATGAAGATTGTTTCCTTTTCTTTCCATCTTATTTCATTACCTTCAACCAAATGCCACATTAATGTTTCTTTGCGTTTTATTAAATGATCAGCAAATTGAGTAGCACATGTCGTTGCTAGACACTTTCGATTTCTTTCTGGTTGCAGCATTTTTGAACATAATGTTTAGGCTGATCTACAAGCCTTATTGTATTCAGAATGCTAATATGTCAATAAAATTGATATTTTATTTTCTAAATAAAAAAAAAACTCACCAAAACTCTACTTTTTTTTTTATTTTATCTCAAGTTTTTACATTACACTATACATCAGCTTCTTTATTTTTTCTTTATATTCATTTAAATATCACTATATATATAAAATACACAATAACAAAATATGAATAAAATATTATGTTAATTCCATTTTTGGCATATTTAATTGATAAAAATATTTTATTATTTATTGTATATTTCGGCTGGTGTGTTTAATTTAGTTACCATATTTTGTGTATTTAAATTTGGAAGAAAAGTTGTCTAGCTTTCCTATTTATGGAAATTGAGGTAAAAATGGTAAGTTTGATTACACAATTTATTCTTATCTAACCAACTATATATTCTAATCTTGTGTGAGTTTCCCATTTTCTTAAATCAGATTTCTTGAAGAGAAAACCGGAGCTAAACTTTTCTATAAAAGGAAAGTTGTACTTACTGCCCACGATTCTGTAGGTACAGAAATAGAAATTCCTAGGCTGATTGAAGAATTATTTTAGGGAAGTTTCTAGTGGGCTGGGGTCTTGTTCAGACCGTGTGTAAGTTGTCAATAAGGTGTATATTGATTAGAAATACACCCTATAGCAGCTAGATTTAGTATCTCTTTCGTACACTTAAAATTGTATTCATATCTTAAGGAAAGAGTGTCTTTGTTTTGTAGAGAAGATTTGTTCGACTCTTACTCTATTTATTTGTAGTTTGTATTGTCTTGAGTCTGTATTCAAGTCTGCAACGAAGAAGAACATCAGTTCAACCTTTGGGAGAAGGTTTTACAAAGCTTTCGGGAGAATGCTTTTCAAGTCTTGCATCGGGAGGATTCAAGCACTCACCTTCGGGAGAAGGTTTTACAAAGCTTTTGGGAGATTGCTTTTCAAGTGTGACAGTCAGTAGTCCCGTGATCCGTAAGGGGAAACACCGGGTAAGCTGTGCAATCCCACACCGCCTGGGGAAGGTCAAGTGGGATGATTCTGAGACTGTGTAGGTATGGGACTACACAGTTGAAGATGGCTTAAATGGATTGATTGGTACTACCTATATCAACAAGGTGCATCTTGTTTTTCGGTAGCCCATCTCGAAAGAACTCCACAGTTAAGCGTGCTTGGCCTGGAGCAATTTCAGGATGGGTGACCTCCTGGGAAGTTTTCCCAGGAAGCGTGCGAGTGAGGACAAAGCATGCTGGAAACACTCGTGTTGGTCTGTAGGGCCAGTCATTAGTCCATGAAGCAGCCAGAGTGGCGTACTCGTGTATAAGAGCCATTCATTCCGTGGGTGTAAGGGCCCAATGGAGGCTTGAAGCGGGGACGTTACATCAAGTCTTGCATCAGGAGGATTCAAGCACTCTTCAAGGTGATCGAAGGGATTTCGAGCTCTTGGAGTTTTATCAAGATTCGGTTAGTAGGTGGAATACATCAAGCTTGCGGCATATAATAAGAGGGAGTCTATTTATGCATAAGTCAATTACTTTGTATTTTTGAGACCGATCTAATGAATCTTATCTCTAGGTGTGGCCCCGTGGACTAGTAACAATCTGAAAGGATTGTTGAAACCACGTACAAAAACCTTGTGTGTTTTTATTTTTCTGCATTGTTTATTTTTCTGGTTTCTTTTGAAGTTACAGAGTTGTTTTCTAAACTACAGAAAAACTGTTTTCAGTACCAGTTTTATTATTCCGCATTTAATTAAACATTTAATTAAATAATTAAACTTGGAATACTAAAATACAGAATTTCAATTGGTATCATAGCGGGTCACTAAATTCTTAGTGAGATATCGAATTTATTTTGTTTAATTTGTTTTGTGTGAGATGTCTTTGTTTGCAGAAGGAAGCTCTATCTCTCGACCACCTCTGTTAAATGAATCGAACTATCCTTATTGGAAGGTCAAGATGAGAGCATTCATCAAATCGCAAGATGAGAAGGCATGGAGAGCTATACTTACAGGCTGGTCACAACCTACTGAAAGTGATGAGGAAGGTAATAGTAAGGTAAAACCTGAACTTAATTGGACTATTGAAGATGAAAAACTGTCTGGTTATAATTATAATAATAAGGCTTTACATGCTATTTTTAATAGTGTCGGTGAAGGCTTTATTAAAAACTATTATTTAATTAACTAATATTCTAAATTTTAAAAACTTATGTATAATACTTCAAAATTATACATTTTTACTAATTTTAATGAATAAGTTTTTGATAAAAAAATGTATAAATAAATGTGCGATAATTATTTCCTTTAAATTCCTATTAAATTTAAAATATATTAATAAAATTTAAATTAAAAAACGATAAAAAAAAATCTCACCTGCATGGGATTATTTATCCCACCCTGCTGGATGGGATAAATAATCCCAGACAGATGAGGTTAACTGGATTAGTTATCTAGACTTCTAACATGCCCAAACACTGGATTGGACAAATTAACCTGTCTAATCCAATCCAGTCCTGCGTACCAAACGGGCCCTAAAGAAAAATAAAAAGAGATTGAATGTTACTTAGAGTGATAATTCTGAAAGTAGTGAAGATGAAAAAGAAAAGGTTGCTCTAACAAGTGTTTTGTCAAGAAATTTGCAGGAAAAAGAAAAAACCATTTGCATAAATAATATCTTGATCAATGACAACAAGGAAGAAGCTGAATCCGAATCTAATGAGTCAGAAATTGATGAGAACTCTATGGCGGAATCTTACAAGGTAATGTTTGGTAAGTAGTTAGAAATATGTGCTGAAAACCGTTTTATGGTTAAAGATAATAAAGACTTGTGTAACAACATTAATGAGTTGGAAGAAAAAAATAAATGTTGTGAATCTGAACTGTCTTTAAAAGAGTCTAAAATTATTTCTTTGACTAAGGAACTTGAAAACATTTAAAAGAATGTCAAAATGTTAAATCCAGGTTCCAACATTTTTGAAAAAAATTAAAAAATCAGGCCAAACTAATCATGCTGGTCTAGGTTATGTTTCTAATCAATCTGATTTCAACACCACATTTGTTAAATTTGATATTTTTGTTTCTGGAAGAATTGTTTCTACCTCGCAGTATTTTGTCACTTCAGTAAAACACTCTGTTGTTACAGAAAAGAAACAACACGGCAAGTTTGACAATTCCAAAGAGAATGGAAGACGTTTCATCCATATTTGCCATTTTTATGGGATAAAAGGTCACATTCGACTTAAGTGCATCACTATACAAAACATGTTTAAATCTAATTACCTTGGAAATAAACATGTTTTACAAAAATAAAAATGGGTTGTCGAAAATAAATGCTTGGTAGGTTCTTCTTGTTTTAAAACTATTGCTACTAACATGTGATACTTTGATAGTGGTTGTTCTAGACACGTGACAGGTGAAAAAAGAATATCTTGTGAACATTAGACCAATGCAGTGTGGAGAAGTTACGTTTGATAATGGTCTTGTTGGAAAAGTCACAGGGATAGGAACTCTCAATTTTGAAGGGCTTCCTAGACTGAAGAATGTCATGTTGGTTGATGGACTAAAAGCTAATCTTCTTAGCATTAGTCAAATTTGTGATCAGGGTTATACTGTGAACTTTTATAGTAATTATTGTTATGTGTATAATATTCTTGATAAAATTGTCTTACAAGGGCTCAAATCTAGTGTTCTCATACGAGATATTTTTGCATTCAATTCAAGTCTACTCAACTTAGACCAGCTAAATATCATAGCATATTTTAGACAAAATTAAACAAACTGCACCTTGCAGGAAGAGAGAATTTCAACTAAAATGGCTCACATGAAAATCATATTTTTGATTTGTTGGGTTTTATGCCCTAAATAAAACTCTTTACAATCTGATTAGTTATCAATATAAGAAATTAGAAGTGATTGATGTTTGCATGAATTTGACATGCTAATGGTTTAATATGTTTATTATGTTCACACACAAAATCAGTTAAATCCAGATCATATGTTTATTCACAATTACAGTATCGTCAACACAGTGGAATGTGATTGTGATCATATGAATCAAAAGACTTGGTCCCTGTTTCATCAGTGTTATTGGATTTACACTAATGTGATAATCAACGATGATGTGTACTTACACTTGGAGTAAGTGTTATGTTCTTTCAAGGACATTAGTAAAGTATACTAGTTTCGAATGCATGGAGTATACATTGGACAAGACCGATATTGCAACTAAGTTAAGATATTACAAACTTACCGTTATACATATCTTTCCAAGTCAATATCAGTAGTTGATCTTAAGATTAAAAGAATCTAAATCCTGATATGCTTGGGCTCAACTCAGGAGTGCTATTCATGTTCTTTGATTTATTAGTTAAGCCTACTTTTGGGTCAGGGTGATACGTATATTTTGGGAACATGATAGTATGATTGAGTGGGAGTGCTGAACATAAATATGGAATCTATAGCTTCTACTGGTGTATAGAAGTCAAGTGATGATTCCCTTCGAGCTTAGCAAATAGAAGTAAATGGATGAGCTCTTGTTTAACTGACTAATTATTAGATCACTAAACACCATTTACAGGTAGCTAAGTGTTTTAAGGGGCAAAATACATTGAGGGGTGAGAACGGTAAAGAAATCCCATCTCGATGTAGATCATCTATATAGAGGATCTTTAAATCACAATAAGATTATAACAATGGTTAAATGAGATAGTATATTGATATCGTGGAACATACAATATGCTCTATATAAGTCTGAGAGTGCAATTCTAAGTTCTAAGAGTGGATTCAACGAAGAATTAATAAGTAGGAATTTACTTGGTAAATTTGGTTCACTTATTGGAAGCTCAGCGTATAGATCCATGGTCCCCATTCTAGTTGAGAACATTCTGCTTGTAAGACTCATTAATTGATTCGTGATTGATCAATTATAATTCTAAAGTTAGACTATGTCTAATTTTATGAATTTTCACTAAGCAGGGGTGACATTGTAAAGAAAACAGATTCTAGGTTTATTTATTTATTAATGGACTTTATATGTCTAATTAATAATTAAATTAAATGACAATATTATTTAATAATCTATTTTAGTTATTAAATAATTAGTTTTGGCATTTAAAAGGTTAGAATTGGAAAATTGGCGTTTTTGAGAAAATAGAGATAAAATTTGATAAAACTGCAAAATCAAGTGAGGCCCATTATAACACGATGGCCGACCACTTAAATGAGGTTTTTCAAATTAATATTTTCATTATTTTAATGCCAAATAATTCCTAACCTAAACCTAGTAGTTGCCTATAAATAGAAAGTGATGGCTCAGTCAAATCACAAGTTTTCAGATCATCTTTCTGACAGAAATTTCTCTCTTCAGAAAAACTGAGCCTTCCCCACTTTCTATACCTGGCCGAAACCCTCTCTCTTCTTTTCTCCTTGATCAATTTCGACCCTAGTGAAAGAGTAAGTGCCCACACACAGCAAGCAGTAACTCAATCATAGATTGGAAGACTGTGAAGGATCAAACTTGAAGAAGAAGGACATTCGGGCTCAGATCTTGATTATACTCTACTACAGAAAGGATACAAGGGTTAGAGATCTGAGTGGAAGGAGACATTAATTCTGCTGCATCAATGTAAGGTTTTCTTAACTTTATATGTGTTTAATTTATCGTTTTAGAAAGTTCATATTTAGGGTGTTTAAACAACATACTTGTGAGTAGATCTAAGATCTTGGTAAAATAAATATTCCAACATGATTTTCGGAGGTCTTATAAATGAAGTTCAAGAATTTCCAACAAGATCTAGAATCCTTAAATTGGGCTTTACAAGGGGAGACGAAAAAAATTTAAAATATTTGAAATTTTAACCTAAAATTGAAGAACACTTGAAGAACTGATGGAAGCAGAACTCTCATACTCTCAGTTCTCTCTGATAGACGTGTAAAACAGTGTGGGAAAGTGATTAGAGGAGTTCTCTATTTATAGCAATTGTTCTCCTCCACTCCTAAACCAATAAGGAGTGAATTTAAATATAAATTTTAAAAGAAAGATAAGAGAGAGAAAAATGCTATTATCTTTTACTTTTCTCTCTTTTCTTTTATCTTTAAATTTTGAATTCCCTATTTCATCAGGGAATACAATTTTCGAAATTCCTAATCCCACTAGGAGTCATTGAAGAACAAAAAACAATTGTTGAGATTGTCAAAATTGATGCCCACCTAGTAATTTCGTATGAAATGGGGTTCACGTCATTAAGTCAACCTCACACAAGTTTAAAGTTGACTTTGGGGGAAAATTGTTTACCTAAAAACTGACCCTGGTGATGTGGACATCAATGTTTGACACGTGGTAAGTAAAAAAATATCTCGGAGTTGAGTAGTGTAATGACCGCTCTAGTAATGTGGATTAGTAAAGGCAATTAGCACTAATTTTTATTATTTTATTATTATTTGTGAATTAATTTAGTTATGGACCCCAATATTTGGAAATAAATATTAGAGTTATAATTTCTCAATTCCGGAGATTTTATTAAACTCTAGGGGTATTATTTAGCTTATATGTGAAATATGTTAATTTTGTAATTTTTGCTCGGCGACAACGGAAAATGCGATGGATGGCTAGATAATCACATGAGTAAGTTTAGAACCCTATTTTATAGTGGGGAATATTTTAGAGAAAATTAATTATCGGGATTGAGCGGGGTTATGGATTTTGACCATTTTACCCCTAGCTTTAGAAATACCCTAGTTTTAAGTCTAAGGGCATTTTGGTCTTTTGTTTATGGATGAGTGAGGTGGCTGCCCAAGTAGATGACACCTAGCACTATGTTTTTCAGCAAGTTTTAATTAAAGGAAAAATCATTTCATTTGAGGAAAAAATCAAAGAAAAATCAAATTAAAGAGAACGCTCTCTTTCTTTCTCTTTTCTCTTTCGGCTGGGGCAGAAATCAAGGGGGAAGGGCTGTTAAATTTTGGAGTTTCCAGCAAAGGAAGCTTGGAAGATTCAGGTTGAGGTAAGCCCTAAAGAACCCTTCTTAGTTTTCAAGTTTTAAAGTTAGGTTGAATTGGTGATTTTGTAATTTAGGGAAATTTTGTTAAGGTTTGATGTGTTTAGGATTCGAATTCTAGGGTTAGTTTGAGTTGATTGAAGTTCCTAGCAGCTGATTTTATTGCTTGAATATGGTTTTAAGCAAGCTTGAGTTTTGAAACTCAAGCTTTGAGCTTTAATGGCATAAATTGAATTATTGGTTTGTTCTGTGATTTGTTGATTGGAAATGGATGTTTATACATTGTATAGGTATACTGGAGAGTTTGGTAAAGTTTGGGATTGATTTGAATCAAGGGGGATAATTTTTGGTTCCCAGCAGTAGAACCGGAATTCCGGTTCTGGGTGGTCTATACCAACCGGTCGACCGGTTGGTGACCCAGAACCGGGATGCCGGTTGGGAACCGGTCTACCTGTTGGGGGAATTTTCAGAACCCTAGTTTTGGCCAATTTTGAGATATTTAGGGTATTGCCATGAGGTTTATCGATAGGGAAACTTTTAGTTTCAAGTTTTAAGTCCCGGAAAGTGATTTAGCGAGTCACTCATCTGTATTACTATTATTGTGATTAGGGCATCCATCTAGCACGTGAATTCCGTTCAGGTCGGCCAGCACACTTGAATTCGGAAAACAGGTAAGAACTGTGTATAATGTATGATGTGATTATCTGAATGTGTGTATATGTGTTTATATATGCATGCTTGAATTATGTTAAACACTACCAACACTTGTATGAATAGGTTATAGAGTGTATTGGTACAGTGATTGTTGTGATTATGAGTACGATACAGTGATACCAACACAAGCATGGAAAAATGCTAAGGTGTGTGGTACATCACTCAGTGTTACTCAGTGATCGGGATAAACCCTACCAACACTCGTACAGTAAGGTGCGATGTGTATGTGGTATAGTGGTTGTACCCTGGTAATGAACGTTCATACTCATCTGTTAAGCTCTGTAAATAGGTGTATGGGCGCCTATTTACAGGTCGGAAATTATATGGTATGTTATATGCATTTCTTACTGAGTCTGTTGACTCACGGTTCTCGCTTCCATGTGTAGGTAAAGGAAAGGCGAAGGCTGAACAGGAATGAACCTGAGCTCGGGTGAGATTGTACATGTCAAGCGGCGCGACCTGGAGTGTTCGGTCTCGGGACATCTGGGAGTTGTATTTTGAAAGTCGCTGTGCGACCCAGAACTTGTGTATTTTGAATGTAAAGTTTAAACAGTAAATTTTCAAAAGTTTGAAATAGGGATCCCGGGATTTGTAAATATTATATTATTTTACAAAGTTTAATATTTAAAGCAAAAATTTTAATTTGACACGTTTTTCAAGAAATTTCTTTGATTAGCAAAGATTGCACAATAATTGAAAAAGCACTGTAGCGTGCCTTAGCATTAGGGCGTTACAAGTAGTCTCAAGTCATAATAGCCAACCTGGGAGGGGTCCCTAGCCCTACGCTTGGGTTGACTCTTAGAACTCTAAAATGGTTTTTTGGATCTTGCCAAGTTGTTTCCAACTCACCATCTTTCCGTATGTTGAACCAAAAAGACAAGAAGAATCCAAGTCCAAGGCTTGGAAACCAAAAAAAGACAAAACTACATCCCAGAAGTCAACCCGAGCGCCTAGGGTTTTCACCTAAAGCCCAGGTTGACATTTCCAACTAGAGTTTTAATTTTTGGGTCCCTCTTAGTGAAAATGGTTCAAAATTTGTATTTAGACATGAATAAGACCTATCACGAACATGTTAGAGGCATCATAATCAAAATTAGAATCAGAACACTTTCCGTTTGGGGCACTCGGACACCCAGAGCCCGGGCTACTTGGTGATGCACCCACCACCCATGTTTACATTTTGTCAACCTAGGGTGCTTCCAACCATAATATTGAAGAAGTATCCCAAGAATTTTATTCTTCTCCATCCAAAACGAGGAATCAAGTACTTTCGGGAAGAAACAGATCAATTTGGAGGCCAAAACTAGGACCTAACACTTAGGTTGACATATTGTCAACTTGGGCCACTTCCAACAGCAGTTCAGATAAAGTCTTTCGGGCATATTCTCCGTTTTCATCAACAATTAGGATTTGGATGCTTTTGAAAAATAAACAGAGCCATCTAGGAGCCAGATTTGGGACCCAACACCCAGATTGACATGGTGTTGAGCCCAGCGCCTAAGTTGACATATTGTTAACCTGAGCCATTTCCAAATAGTTTTTTTGAGAAGTCTTTCGAGCATATTCTCTGTTTTCACCAATAATTAAGATACAAGTGTTTCTGGGAATCAAACAGAACCATTTAGTGGTAAAAAGCTGGATCCAGTGCCCAAGTTGACACTAGCACCAGGCCTAAATGTCAACCTGGGCTATTTCCGATCAGTTTTCTTGAAAAGTGTTTTGGGAATCTTTTCTGTATTCAGAAATAACGAAGATACAAGTGATTTCGAGGAGAAAACGAGATCGTTTAAGGTCAAAATAGGGACCTAGGGCCCAGGTTGACGTGGGCACTAGGCCTTGCGCCTAGGTTGACATGGAACCTGGTTCGCATGTTTCTGCTCCTTAAATACAATTTTTCTCTGGGCATTCTTCTTATTTTGGTAAAAAAAATGGGGTAGGAGACCTTGTTCGCAATCTCGAATGCCATAGAAGTATTATAACGAGCCATGTGAAACACCCCGAAGAGCACCCAACGCCCAAACTGACGTGTGACCGGGTGCGTTGGGTTCTACTTATTTGATTTCAATTTCGTCTCAAGCATCTGACTATTTTTTTTTTGTAGTAAATGAGAGCTACAACTTGTGAAAAGTCAAATTTACACTTTGATATTTCACCTCTCAACAAGGTGGAATATCGACAAAATTAAGAAGTTTCAAGTCTACCCCATTTCACAAAAAAACGACATATTCGAGAATTGGTGAACAACATCATCAAAACTAAGAAATTGACTAAGTGATGTCAGTATGTCACTAAGGCATCAAGAAATACAAGTCTAGGGCGTTTTTTTACTCACTCAACATTTATGTTTATGTCAGTTTGTCAACTTGGACATAGGGTGTCAACTTGGGTGTTAGGTTCTGAATAACATTTAATAAAACAATCATAACTCCCTCAATGTTGATTTATTGACGTGATTCAACTTGCATTTGAAAGCTCTTTCAAAGCTATTTCAAGTCATTTCTCACACCCATATTACAATTCCGAATATTTGAAGTCCATAATTCCTCCTCAAGACAAGAACAATTTTTTCCTCAAATTACACGAAAAATGATCCAACAGACGAGATTCAAGTTCTAAAAATTGACGATTTTCATCAAGAGTCAATTGTAGCCATTAGATCATCATCAATGATCAAGATCAGCCTAAAGTGATTTTTTTTTTAATATTTTTGTATTATTTTAATAGGACATCATTCCCTATAAAATGAGAGTTCTACTAGTTCATTTTCCACATTCAAAAAAAAAAAAAACCCATAAGGTCAGAGCACTCTCTCTACTTTCTATCTCTAGAAATTAGAGCTCATGCCTTAATCAATTTTCTTGTAATTTTCGTGAGCAATAAAAACTCGAAGCAAACGTAATTCTATTACCGTCGCGACATAAGGAGTGAACTATTATAAATTTCGTGTCTCTCTATTTACTTACTTAACTTGTATTTCTTCTCACCAATCTAGCCAGCGAACTATTATAAAAAATATATTCTTTTTGTATTTTGAAAAATAAATCTTTTCTTTTGCCCTTAAACTTTTAAAAACTAATATATTTGTAAATAAATGTAAATTTTCAGTTAGGCCCTGGTAGCCCATGTTGAACTGAACGGGCTTCTCAGTTATAAGACGAGACCTATGGAAAAGCCCATGAGAATAAGAACGAGGAAAGCGAACGAAACCCCTGTCGGGTTTTGCAGAATCTGGAAAAATGGGGATGGAGAACTCAGCCGAGGCAGAGCAGACTGCCGTCGATACCACCTCGCCGGAGAATATTGAAGCCTTGCTTGAGGTATCTCGTTCTCTGTTATTTAAACTATTTTTTTACTATAAATTTATTAAACCACATACAAACTGAGCTACGCTGTTTATGTTATCTGCTTTTCTACTTTGGGCATAAAAGGCTGCTAGATATGGTGACATTGATGATCTCACAATCTTAGTCTCAACTGGTATTTCTCTCAATTTGAAGGACACATTGGGTCGAACAGGTTAGATTTTTCTTTCATGTATTTATTAAAATTATTTACGATCATATTTGGATGGAAGAAATGGTAAAAATATGTTTTAGTTTTTTTTTTCTTAATCATTTTATTGGATGAATTGATAGAATCTTTTTTCTGTTTTTGTTTTTACACGAAATGGGAATTTTGATTTTTATTATATGTAATATGTATGTATCTATTTATTTTTTCTTCAATAACAAAACATTGTACATGTATTAATGTTTGAGAGTATTGAAACTAGATGAAAACATCCATTAACTTACTTAAATAAGAGATAGATTCTTCCCACCTGTTTACATAGCATGCAGAGTCTTAGAGAAATGGCTTGGCTTGAAATCTGCATGGGTGACTCTTTGTTTTATCACAATGACTATTTTCAGGAAATTGTGTTTTTGCAAATATGTAATCTCTTCAAAGAGTATTTTAGCAAGGAAGAAAGTATATGTATGTTAACAAGTGCATAATTGATTCAAGGTGGTTCACTCATATAGTCAGACATGTGGTTTGCTTCCATTAATGTCCAAGAGACTAGAGTTCTCCAAGATTTAGTGAACAATTCTCAGCTCATCTCAAAGCCATCCCACCCTTTACAAAAGCTTCCCTAACCAAACTACCCTAGGACCATTGGCCTCTTACCTCTCTTCGCATAAGTGAAACGTAGCAAGGACCTAACAATCAACTTCTAATTTTCTAGAAATATAATGCATTCCAAATTATGGGTTTGAATTTGCGAGTGTTATTAACTTCCTATTTACTTTGTCTTGAAAAATTGGAGTGTACACTACTTAAATGTAGAGATTTGAACTCTGGAAAGTAAGGGGAGCTTTCGGGAGGAAGAATAATAACAATGTAGAAAGTGGGGTTTTTGCTATAGAATGTTAGTTTTGAGTGATATGAAGGTTGAAGCAAAGCAGGTGCTAATTAGAGTATTGGTGGCTATACAGATATTGAACCCTAAGGATTTTATAGTATTTTTTTTTCCTTGCTACTTGATGATTGGTCAGTATTGTTGTTATTCGATACTAATAGCTTGTAATCTTCTAGCTTCTATTCTCTAAAGTAGGCTTGTTGAAGAATTTATACTAATTTTATGTAATGGCTGAAACATCAGTAGGATTACCATACTGAAACCAATACAAGGATTCTTTTTATTTTAATTTGATAGAATTCATCCAAGAACCTGTTAGGACCTAGGATTAGTGTGGTGTTCTAACATATATTAAATAAAAGGGTAATTGGGTCATTGTATTAAGAGGAGTGTTTGAGTGAGATTACAATAGTATATATAGAATACTTAGGAGGTTTGGTGGTTATGCAACGTTTTGAGTAAATACTCTAATTGCACCAAAGGAGCCTAAGGGCTCCTATCTTTTGTAATTGAATTTCTCAATACATTTAATATACAATTCCTACTGTTTTGCTACTGTTTGGCTACTGTTTTATTGAGTTCTTGATCCGAAGATCTCGGGGCTTATCAATTGGTATCAGAGCCGCCGATTCCGGTGAACGCCGTCGACAAGAATGGAGGAGAAATTAGAGCAACACTGGAAATCGGAGTCCTATGATTATCATTCTGAATCTAATACACTAGAAGACCTTGCTTCACTTTTGGATCAAGTAATTCTCGGGCAAGTAAGGTTACTCCGCCTATCCCGCAATCTCCGAAGTCATGTCACAACAAGATCGGAGGACAACGATCTCAATGAGTGGATCCACCAAGCTGTGCAATCTGTTTCGGTTCGCAAACAAGAAGGAATACGAAATTGCTACGCGCCGAATCTACCTTCTGGATCTCCTTCAGCAATAGATACGGAGGGTGAAGGTGATGGAAAGATGAAATTAGCAATATTAGAACACAAACGAGCCTTTGCTAGACTCGACAGCTTCAGAAAACACAAACGGCAGGCAGCTATACAATCGGAGCTCGTAAATGAAGGATCCCTGCCGTCTGTAGCATCGGCTGAGCGATTCGAAGTTGCGGAGAACATCGCCGAGATGAGGAAGGAAGAGGCGTGGCTACTGCTGGAGGAGTTTTCTGAGCAAAAGAATATATTAGCCCCGGCACCAGATCTGGAAGTTGCTCCACGGGGTTCGCTCGCACCTCGGCAACGAACGGCAACACCATCATGTCCTGGAACGACGGAGAAAAACCAGCAGCTGAAGACGTCGGCGGAGAAGAGGGACGAACTGCTGCTGGTGCCACGGCCGATCAAGTTGTGGGCAGTGACGGAGCCGAATCCACAACGGAAGTCGTCGCCGGAGTCGGAGAAGATGGAGGCGTGGACGCTGGAAGCTTCGCCGGAGATTCAGAGGTTGAAGACAACTTCCCGAGGAGCAGGCGCACGTGAGGGTCGGCTGGCAAAGAAAATGATGGAGGGGAGGGGCTTCTTTGCACTCAAACCCTACCAAGTAAGGCCCAAGCCCAATTTCTTAAGACTTACTTCAGCTTTGGCCCACAAGAGTAAAATTAACCCAATTGGTCAATTTGATTTACTTACTCCATCTTGGGCCCAGTCATTCCAAAGTCTATATGGCTTTGACCAAGTTGTGGTCATGGCTCAATTAAACAAAAACATGGGCCATTTTATTTTTAAAGGGGTGCAACTTTGGATGTCCTACCCAAAATGTTACATTCACAATCATGAGACAAGAGATGGGGAAGAACACTTGAAAGCGACTTTTTTGCTCATAAATGGTGAAGGTTGTCATGTTATTGGAGGCAAAAATAAAATACCTTTGGTGGATGAGAAGTTTAACCTTGGTGCTTTACTAGTGCCATTCAAGTATTGGGTTTTTGATAGAGGGCGCCAAACACGACTCCAACCAACCAAGGGTGCATCGAGGACACGTCAAAATACCACATTACTAACTTGGTTCTTTGACAGAGGTCGCATACAACATAGGGCTCTAAATTTGAGTGAATTCATCAATCACCTTGAGGACAAGGTGAAACTCGGGCGGCCGGTAATGTTAGGACCTAGGATTAGTGTGGTGTTCTAACATATATTAAATAAAAGGGTAATTGGGTCATTGTATTAAGAGGAGTGTTTGAGTGAGATTACAATAGCATATATAGAATACTTAGGAGGTTTGGTGGTTATGCAATGTTTTGAGTAAATACTCTAATTGCACCAAAGGAGCCTAAGGGCTCCTATCTTTTGTAATTGAATTTCTCAATACATTCAATATACAATTCCTACTGTTTTGCTACTGTTTGGCTACTGTTTTATTGAGTTCTTGATCCGAAGATCTCGGGGCTTATCAATTTCACCAAAACTAGAAAAACCCTCATTTATTTCCAAATCCTAGTCTCAATTAGAGACCAAGTCCAACACATTATAAATAGTAGCAGTAGCTAATTCAGGATACCCAATCTTTCAGGAGTTTAAAACTGATTATTACAACTCAAATTCACATATTTATATATTCTTAAAACTAATTACTTAACAGAATAAAATTCCTAACAGAAACCTAACAAACTCAAACAGAAACATAACAACACTAATAACTATAAAACTACTAAGACAACTCAGCTAAGTAAAACAACATAGCTTAGCTTAGTTAGTGATTCCTCTTGTCGTGCCTCACGTAAGTTGATAGTTAACATAACTTGACATTTTCGTGCAGCACTACATATGGCTTGTGCTAATGGATATCTTGACATCGTGGAATACCTAATCAGTAAAAGAGTGGTGAGATTCTTGCCTTACCAACATTCATTGTATTTTTTTATTTTTCATGTGGCTATTTGTTGAGTTGATATAAATGGCCGTTTTAGTCAGATTTCTTGAAGCCTTTAATTTGCTGCCTATCATTTTTTTATGGTTCTTGAACTCTGTTGTATTAGACTCTAGATCCTCTGTGTAAAAGCATGGTACTGTCCTTAGGTTTCCAATAAAAGTTCATATTGATTGTTTATTGAAATTTGAAATTCAAATATTTTTATTTTTTTCATATTGGGAGAGGAGGGTTTCAACTTAGGACCTTCTCTTTGTGAGGAGAGTTGTGAAACCACTAGACTATGCTTATGACCACTTAAAACTCAAATATTAAGAACCAACTTACTTTTACAATTAAGTTATAAAAGAAAAGGCATGAAAGCAGGAATTATATTTCTGATTATTGCAAACTAAATTTACTTCGGTTTATTGTTGGAGATAAAGAAATTCTGCAACACAATGGACTCCAATTTATTTTCTTTCACATGTTCAGAAACTCATAAATAGTGTCTTTTTCCTTTTCTATAGTTTTTTTTAATGGTTATATTCTTCTTTTAAGCAGGAACTCAATCCTACTAATGCGGAGAACAACACACCTTTACACTGGGCTTGCCTTAATGGGCATGTTGAGGTATTAATAAAATTAATGTACAATCTTTTTTTTTTATGCTATTCTCAAGTTCCATTGACCAAATTTCTTCCTTTTATACAGGTGGTTAAGAAATTGATCTTGGCTGGAGCTAGCGTAAGTGCACTTAATAGGTAAGTTTTTTTTTTCTTTTTTTTTTTTAAAGAGCTCTTGTGGCAAGTTAAAATGTTAATTTGGTTGGTATAGTTCTATTATTTTTTTTTGTTGTTGTAATTTAATGAAGTTTATTTATGGTCATTATTGTTATGGGTTATGTGTGCAGCTATGAAAGAACCCCAATGGATGAAGCAGTGAGTAATGGTAAGATGGATGTTATTGATGCCATCAATACTGCGGTTGCACAACTAGAACTTGCTGGCATCAGTGTATCCTAATCATGTATAGATGTATGTGTTCACTTCAATCACAAGTTTTGTTCGAACTAATGAGAGAGCTAGTAATGCCATTAGACTATTATTTGTTGGAAAGTTTTTAGACTAATGTCTAGTATTCTAAATAGAGAATACGCCTTGGAAAGAAAATAGTGAATATGTACTTATTTAATACGTGTGTTTTACAAAATACACCTAAAATTATCTTTCCTTTGGATTTGGTATGATATCATATTTTGGATTATTTACTATAATTATTCAAAAAAAAAAGTGTAGTATTGCAAGCTCATATTCTTAGAAAAATTCACAAAACTTGCTGGTGCTTTCTCCCTACCTGAGTGCACACGCCCCTGGGCTCCAATCCCGTCAAGCACGTCACGGCTGTTGGCTCCACCATGGATGCCAATGGTCTCTCTCCCTCAAGAAATAACCATCCAAAACTACCATATAATACAAAAGATTACCATTCTTCAATCACAAAGATCATAACATACTCAATACTACAATAACATCAAATATATTGCAATAAAATGAAGACAACTCAAGTATAAGGTGAAGATCATCTTTCTCACTAGGGCAACTAATTGAAATTTGAGAAAATAACCTTGAAATTGTCTCCAAAGATTTAAGGTGAGAATTTGGGTGATCTTCTATATTTAATGAATGAGCCTGCTTTGAAATTGTCTGCATTGGGCTCACCCTCAAAGTATATGCTTTAGCATGAATCACACAAAGGTGGATTGATACAATAGAAACTTTTGGTAAAATGCCTAACCTAGGAGATAAAATACGTTACTTACCCGTTTTAAGGATTGGCAACTCACTCATTCAGTGACATGTTGCTTGTTGCTTAGGGTATATGATCAAATTTCAGGTTACATGTTTCTTAAGTATTTCACTCCAATTCTAAAATTAAATGCTCTAATTCCATTGATTGAGATTAAGGGCACCCCCTATTTAGGGGGTTCACTAGAGTTTGAAAGCCTTGATCATACTTTTATTCTTTCTCTCGCTCTAAAAGTTCAGCTTTTATCCAAAAAAAAAAAAAAATGATCAAGATTGCTTAATTTTATCATTTCCTTAGACTTACGTAATTACTTTATTATAGTAAAAGTAATTACACCAAGACTTGAACACTTTTTACTAGACCACAATATTTTATTATTGTAAAAGTAATTACATCCCATATATCATTTTAGTAAAAGAAAAAAAATATTAGATAATGCTAGAAAATATGGGAGTTAAAAATAACTAAATAAATAACAATAATTTATGGCATAAATACTTAAGTTGAACTCCCAGTCGTAAATAAATACCTAAGTTTAATTTTTAGCGGTAATAATACTTAAGTTATAATTCTGGAACTTTTGTAGGTACCTAGCTGTTAAGTATTATACGTGTTAATTTCTAATTGGTGCAAGTCATCAAATTTTAATTTTTTTTTTAAAATAATTTAAATATACCAATAAAAAATGACACGTGGATAATGACTTAAAATTTAACAATCAGGTATTTATCGAGTTTCAAAAATATAACTTAAGTATTATTAACGCCAAAAATTAAATTTAGGTATTTATTTATAACTGGAAGTTAAACTTAAGTATTTATGCCGCAAATTACTCAATAAATAATAATTCTACATGTGCTACCTCATGATAACGAAATAAACTATAATAAACTATTACCATTAGATTAAAAATCAAAAGTTTGAAAAATACCCACACCTAAAAAAAATTCTATGTAAATGATGAAAGATATTTATGGACCATAGTTTTTATACAATAAAGCCTTGTCGCGTTTTAGGAGAAAAAAAAGCTATAGATCCCACAGATTGGAAAAACCACTCTCAACAATGAAGAAGTTGCAAATGATAAAGAGTTCCAACTAGGAGGTAACAAAAATACAAGCAAAATTTTGTATAAATCATTTTTTTTTTGGGGTTTTTCAGGAAAAATCAAGTTAATTGTTCCTTAACAATAATAATATTTCTTCCTTTTATTATATGTATTTAGCTAGTTTAATATTTTTTCCAATAATTATTAAATTATAGCAGCCAGGTAGGTAATTAATCTCATAGTTTTGCAAGAGCCTTTGAGGATTTTTTTTTTTGTCTTGGTTTTTAATTTTTGAAAGGTCAAGATAGAGGAAGTTAAGAAATTATTTGGGAATCTACTTTTGCCAAATATCCTTTCCAGTATTATAGGCTTTTGTATATAGTGCTACCCATGTTTCCAATTTATTATTTTCTTTTCTTTAACTTTTCATGGGTCGGTGGATGTCAATGTCTAACAGTACACTAATATATATTATCTCAAGTAAATTTTCATGAAAAGAAAAAAATTAATAATAAAAACACTATACCCATCTTTAGAAATCAGATATTTAGGTTGGAAAAAAAAAATCGAAAACAAAAATTATTTAAAATGTGATGAGAATATATTTTTCATAAAACAAGAGTTCAATTTGATAAAATTTTATCAATATCAGATATAGTTATAAAATATTTCAACAGGAGAAATGATATCAAAAGATTTCACGAACCACAGAGTTGGCTTAGGGGACTCTTTACTTTGTAAGAATGGTACTCACCAACATGTTATGTACTACTATATATGTTCAAAAAGAAACATGTTATGTACTATATAGTATAATTGTTTTTTTTTTTCTTGAATACATATTATATTGTATAATTCAATTGTAACATGTAATAATATAATGGATTAAATAAAAAAATTAATCCACCAAAATATTTCTCTCTTTCCTCTATTACTTTCTCTCAAATATTTTCTTTAAATATGAGATCCAAACAAAGGTCACGAGCTTTGAGCATTTGGGAACTCAGTTTTTACTTTTGCTTTTAGAAGTAAAATATTAGGATTAGTGATTTCTTAAATTAATTAATATCATTCTGCTTATAGAGTATCATACCCTAAATAAAATAGAGATAAGTTGAAAAATACCTCTTTTTATATCCATTAATTAAAAATATTCTTTTTTTTTGAGTGGATTGCTTAATATACCCTCACTCTCTACTTAAGTCTAGTATATAATTTAGTAAATTTACATAACCTAAGGGGTCTAATGAGAACATCATCTATAAAAGTGGGTATATCTAAAAAAATATAAAAATAGAGATAAAAATTAAAACAAATAAAGTAAAGTGGGTATACAATGTAATTTCCTCAATAAAATATTGTCATATTTTATTAGCATGGGAAAGAAATACTTCTCTAATAGAACAACTTGAGAATTTTTGCGTAAATGCTATTTTGAGTCTTGTTTTCAAAAGTTATTGATTGAACATTTTATTTTGTTATATGATAATTTAAATCTTGTATTTTTTAAAATTGTACAAAATAAATCTTTAGTTACTTTTTGTTAAATTAAAACTTAATAATAATATGACTTAAATGTGTTATGACAAAACTGATTATATTTTTTGCATCGGTCTATGCTAGCAAGGACGGACTCACTTGTATTAATATGGGGGCTATAGCCCCCACTAACAAAAATATAGCCTTTTAAAAGATTAAATTTAATTTTTTTAATTTGTTAATTATAGACTAAAATAGTAGAAAAACTCCCACAAAATAAATAAATCTAATAAGAATAATTATAATATATGTATAAATATATATTTTTAATAATAAAAAGCCTCCACAAAGAAAAATTATGAGTCCGTCACTGTATACTAGAAATTAACTTCAGGTTGATTATATTATAAAAAATTGAATTCATGATCTATTTTGTACTATATGAAAAAAATATAAAATTTGTTATTTAACAAAACAAAGAGTCCAATCGACTAATTTTGTAAAACAAAAAATCCAAAATGATATTTACCACTATAATATTACATCTTTAGATTTTTTTTTTTTTTTTTTAAAAAAAGCCTGTATTACATCTTAGTTGAAAGTGAAATTTAGTCACTTTGTTGTCTAAATATTACACCTTAAAATAAAGTGAAAGATAATTATCTATCATATCAATATATATGTTGTCATGTAACGACTATTTATGAAAAACCAAATTGGGAGATTGGGACTTTTCAGTTTCACCGGATCTGTCAATTGTACAATACATTTTCTTTTCGTATGATCATTACATTTTCACTTTATAATTTCACAATTAATTGCTATAACATATTTATTATTTATGTTCCAATCAAAATATATGCATATCAAAAAACTCAACCCACTTTTATCAGTTATACACAAGGCCACCCACACTGCATTATATGCGCATGCACACTAAATTTCACACTCACTTTCATTACAAATCCACTATATATCAATTTTATCAATTTCCCATCAAGGAAATCATTAATTCAGCCATTAAATATATACATATTTATATATAAACATTTCTCTTCATTATGAAATTCAATAAATTATTCATGACATAGGATAACAAATCTACTTAACAGATATGGATGCTATATATTTATAAGGTACAAATTGCTTTCAGGGGCTTCACTTTGGAAGCCTTATATAACACTTTTGTCAAAATATTTGACCTGTACTAGGTGTACGTACTACTAATAATGATATAGACCTACATGCAATCTACATTTGTGAAATCATGTATGTTTGCTAATCAAAGTTATTTATGGGTGAGAGAATGTAGGGAGATATGATCATTTTACTATGAAAATTGCTATAAAACACTACTAGTGTAACTTTTTAGGTTGGTGCAATTAAGTATCGGGTCCCATATAATTTTAAAAAATAACGTTTAAGCAATATCACTAACCAAAGCAGTGCTCTTTTACTATGCATCATGTTTGTGTAGAGCTCATCAGCTTTCATTTGTTTCCTCTACCTCTTCAATTTCTTCTCTGCTATTAGCTGAACAAGTTGGGTAAGCAATCCATTTGTAGCTCTCCTATATGAGCTTAAATAATACATGTTCAACTGGCCTGATAATCTCAAGCATTATAATAACAACTTGAAGTTAAAGAATAAAACAATATTGATTGAACATTTTCTTTACAACTAAACTTGAAACTAAGAAAAACTTGGACATTTTGATTTAGGATCACTTGAAAATGCCTAATTAGTAAGAGAATTGTTATTGGACACTTTAAGGCGCTCAACACCACACTGATTTAGCGTGTTATTACGTCTGATTAGCGATTTTTTATTATTTATTAAATTAAAATGTGTGAGAGTCAATATTTAATTGCACTAACCTTGTGGTGCTTGGTATATTAAGGTGCCTTTTAACATTTTTTAATCAGTAAACCATGAGAGAGATTCCTTTGTTCTAATCACTCTTTCTAGAAACACATCTAAATCTAAATACATTTTTGACTCTAATTCAACTTGGAATCGATTTTGGACGTATAAAAAGCCTAGAATGACAAAAATAAGAGTTGGGAGAGAGAAAAATACAATTTGGAAGTAAGGAAACAATATTGAGTGATCAATGAAGCAGATTGAAGCGACATTGAAGATTTTTCACTAGTTCTATCTTTTTTTTTTTTATATCCCTTTTATGTTTCAATTTTAAATAAACTGAAATAATAAATCATATTATTTTTGACTAGTTTTTTTTAGTTGTTAGGATTAGACAGATTTCTAATTATGATTTTAATTTTATGATTTAATGCAAAGTTTAGTTTTATTAATTAATCCAATATCATTGTGATTCTACCTTGTTTAATTGTTGTTGTGATTATAATTTATCTATTGTTGTTCTTTATGTGATTATAATTAGGGTAAATACCATTTTGGACCCTCTGTTTTACAAAAGTTACCAATTGGACCCTGTGTTTTGTTAAATGACAAAATAGACCCTGTATTTTCTAAAATAGTACAAATAGGACCCTGAATTGATTTTTTGTCAAAATAAAGTTTAATTATAATCCGATCTAAAAGTGCTATGACAAAACTGTTTACATTTTTTGTATCTGTTCGTATTAAGCATTGTCTTCAAGTTGGTTGTATTAAAAAAAAAGTTGTCAAAAATTAAGCTCAGGGTCTTATTTTTACTATTTTAGAAAATACAAGGTCCATTTTGTCGTTTAACAAAACACAGGGTCCAATCTGTAACTTTTGCAAAACACAGGGTCTAAAATGGTATTTACCCTTATAATTATGACTATTATTTAGATTGTGAAATTTATAACTCGAGATGGAAACTTTTGAATAACCAGACATCAAGTAGAAACTTAGATGGTGTGATCAAGATCGAGAGATAAACATTTCTTAGGTATCTGAAATAATTTTAAATTGTGAAATCGAGAGGTAAAATTTTTAGGGTTGTTTTTAGAGTGAGACTTAATGAATGTATGGTTTAATGGTTGTATAGAGTTATAGGCTATTATTCACTTGAGATAGGATACGTGGATACAATAGTGTCACTACAAAAAATTGTTACTTTTAGTGACAACTTTTTAGTCATAACAAAAAATTATTTGTAACTAAAACATACCATTTAGACACAAGTTGTCACTAATTTATTTTTAGTCACAACAAGTATTGTGATTAAAAACACATTTAGTCACAATAAATTGCAATTTTTGTAACTAATACCTTTAGTCACGGACTTTTTAGTCACAACATAAGAATAATAATTTATTATTAGTCACAAATTTTATTGTGACTAAAAATAAATTTTTTTGTAGTATGTTCTAGGTTTTTGAAAATATTAGAATATATTAAGCATATTAATTATTAAAATAATAGTTATATTATGGTGAAATTGAAACCTTGGTAATTCTTTTTATTTGATTATACTCTGCTTATTCTTGTTGTTGTCATTTTTTTTATTATTTCTTTTTAATATTCTATTGAATCATTTAAAATTGATTGTTTGGATAAAATTAAATTTTATTATTCACAAATCTTAATTACTTTTAATCTTGTGAAACGAAAATGGTTACTTGACTACTTTATTATTTGTTCGACATGTGTACTTGTAAGCATATTTTATAAATTTTACAATATTGTACTATATATATAAAATATTTTTTAATGAGTAATACTCATTAATTTGCACTAAAAAAAATTAATAAGATAACAATTTAATAACTTTTTATGACAAGTTTCCAACAATTATTTAAAAAAAAATTATATTTATTTTTTATAAAATTAGAAATAATAATTACAACTAATAGTTTGAAAAAATTATAAATTATTTTTAAAAATTAATTGAAATTACTACTTTATTATTTTATGAAATTGTGAGTTTATTAATAATTTATTATTGTAAAACTAAGAATCATTTACTTGTATATTAGTGTGTTTTTTTATTAGGAGAATAAGAGCTTGATTGTGGAATCCAATTGTCTTAATATTATTCATGCTCTTAAAAATAAAACGCTACAATACTTCTTAGTTCTTACTTAGAGTATCATTGTCAGAGAAATATTATTATCATCTAATAATTTTTTTAACATTACCATGCATCATTCTCCTAGAATAGCTAATGAGGTGTTGTTCATTATTTATATTCTTAAGATTAGAAGATAAT
Organism: Cannabis sativa; assembly: GCF_029168945.1. Lineage (NCBI taxonomy): Eukaryota > Viridiplantae > Streptophyta > Magnoliopsida > Rosales > Cannabaceae > Cannabis > Cannabis sativa. Next base: position 16,723,908 of record NC_083602.1, on the reverse strand, counting down.
AATCTTGTCTAGGGGCCAAGTAATTTTTTGTGCTGAAGTGTTGGCAATTGCCATTATTCACTAATGTTTATGACACTTTTTTTTTTTATTAAAATTTTCTTCATTGGTTTTGTTCTTATAGGTTTTGGTAAGCTCAAGTATTTTTAAAAAAAAAATAAAAACATATAAATGATTGTTAATTATTATGAAATTAAAGATTTTAGGTTTAAAAAAAATCTTATACATTTTATATGTATTACAGCTTAAAGCTTAATTTTTTTTTTTGTTCTCAGTAATGCAATTTAGAATTCTAGTTTGAAGAAATTTTATAAAAAGATAAATATACACTTTTTTCTTTTTAATCTTTAAAATGATTTTTATTAAAAAAAATAATTTATTAGTTTTTTTAGTGTATTTTATTTTTTAAATAATAATTCCATATATAATTTTTTTATTTCTATTATTAGTTTTATCTATTTTAGGAATATAGAGAATAACAAAATCAAAGAAAGAAGTGGTAAAATTAGAAATATTAATTTTTTAATATTTAATTAATGATTATGAATATCAACCATTAGATATTTGATTCAATGGTCAAGAATAAAATACCCATACATGGGTAATACCCATTAAGAGCATACCCATATATATATATGTGGTATTAGGGTTTATGTTTTGAAAAGGCTATAAAAATAATTCTGATTATAAATAAAAGTTGAATATTTTTATATATACTTGTTTGTTAAATTATAAATATCAGAAAATTTCTTATTTATACATGAGGTTGTGATTTTTAGTTATACGAAAAATTAAGATCACTTAGTCATGAAGAAAACAGTCAGCAACATATTAAATTTTAAGAATCTTTAATCAATGTTTGCTAGTATCATTCACTGATGTCCGTTATTCGGTGCAAGTAATCTCGATTCGGATTATTGATGTAACATGACATCTAAGTAAAGGTGTTGTATATAATAAAAATTATATATGACAATGAGCGATATGAATAAAGTTGTCTTTATCAAACTTACCATTTACTATAAAGATCTAATTCATATTGTTATCCCATTTTTCGCACTGTGACGTGGCAACACATGCTGGTGACACGTGGACCTTATTCCCTACATCTGGCTAAAGAAATGTTCCTAACAAAGCTTAGCATACATCTGCACGGATAAGGTTTTCCCAACCGAGCAGTAGACAATCTGAGTAGCGTATCAACACTTAGCAATTCCAAGACTTGCATCGTGAAGCAGAAAAGCAATCCCTATAAGTCTGGGATTGTACCACAGAGATATGGCAAGTTGTCCAAATCTCACAATCTGTGTATTCTAAATATGTAATATATTTTCTTACCAACTATAAAAATTGTAAGCAAAATGGAAACCTTCCCTCAAGTATTTAGTCCTATAAATAGTAATCTATTATCACTGGTAAAGGGGTCGAAAGAATTACTTTAGAGAAATTTAAGAAAGCATACTCAGAGATTTCATTGTGAGAGCTTCAAGAGAGGAAAAACTATATTCTTTGTTCTTGAGTTAATACAAAGCAAGGGAGTAGGCTATTACCGGACTAACGGGGCCAAACCTCTTTAAAACCTTGTGTTCTTTATTGCTTATTACTTCATACTTTACTTTGATTACATTTTCTATTGCTTACTATTTGACTCATTGTCGTTGGCTAAAAGCAAGGTCAACATTTTGGTGCTTTCATTGAGAGCAATAATCCAAGTTTTCTCTTTGCTTTAAGTGTGATCTGACACTCAAGATGGTGATACAAACTCGTAGAGGCATGGTCGATCAGGTGGATCCACTGGCAGTAGATCCCGCATTGGAGACTTTAGGGAATGCAAGGGTCCCACCAATAACCAATCTTGAGTAACTAAATATGCAACTACCTACCGCGGGTCAAGGTGTGACATCTCCTTTGGCTGGAATTACACCTGGTGTAACACCCTAACTATCTTAGGCGTATTACGTGATTTTTAAACGTACTGTGCAGCTCGTTGCTATCCAACGAGGTTTATGGAAAAACGTGATTAATTAAAATTTTGCTTTTTCATTAAACTTGTAAACCATTTTACAAAAAGTCTCGGGATCCCGATTTATAAAAATATTTACAAACGTTTTTACTGTTTAACTTTTACATCAAAATAAAGTCGTCTAACGACAGTTACAAAATTTCAGCCCTGCTGTCCCGAGGATCGTACGCTCCAGGCCTAACCGCCCCGACATGTACAATCTCATATGCTCGGTCACGGTCCATCAGCTACAGCCTTGCCTTTACCTACACATGAACGTAAACTGTGAGTCGACAGACTCAGTAAGAAAAGCATAATAATATCATACATAAAACTGACTGCCGTGTCCAACACGATACTGAGTCCCGCTACTGCCATGTCCAACATGGTACTGAGCACTACTGCCATGTCCAACATGGTACTGAGTTTTGAACGTTCATAGGGACGGTACTATTGACACGTAACAGCCTGATCGGTCGAACCGGTCATACTCCGGCTGCTGGTCATACTCCAGCCTGTACCGACGTGTTACTATATCCTCCTGATCGGTCGAACCGGTCATACTCCGGCTGCTGGTCATACTCCAGCCTGTACCGACGGGATACGTCAATAGTACGGAACCACCAACCAAGTGTCAGCCTGATCGGTCAAACCGGTCATACTCCGGCTGCTGGTCATACTCCAGCCTGTACCGACGTGACAGGGTTGGATGGTTCGAAGCCAACATACATAACTAATGTAATCTAACAGGCTTCCTACATGCTCGCTAAACATGTAATCTACATATGCATACTGTTATACTAATCTTACCTGGATTCCGAATTCAGGTGTGCCGGTCAACCTGACTGGAACTTAGCTGAGCGGCGGATTACAGGCTCCTAAACCGTAAAAATCACAACACCGATAAGTGATACGCTAAATCACAACGGGGACAAAGGTTTTAAAACCAAACCTAACTCACTGCAATTAAATACTAAAATACCCCCAAACTAACAGAGAACAAACTGTTTGAAAACCCGAAACTAGCACGAAACGGAAAGTTGAGAAAAACCGGTTTCTCACCTTACTGCAAAATCCGGGTAACCGGTTTCATGCGATGTAAACCTGCAGTCGGTTTTACCCAGAAAAACCACAAAAATCATTTCACCAACCAAAACGATTCCAAACTCAACCAAACTTTCCAGACCTGCTAATTAGACCCTAATAAACATTTTCCAAGCATCAAACCTACCCAGAAACCACATACACAAAAATCACCATTGGAGCTCAAGCTTTGAGTTCCAAACTCAAGCTTGAGCAAATCCAACTAAACAAGCAATCCAATAGCTTAATTCACCCTAAACTAGCATAATATTACCTCAGAAAACATTTAGAAACAACAGCAACATCACAGAACAGAATGAACTATTTCTTTCAAAAATTTCATACTTTTCACATAAAAACTAAAAGCTTGAACAACCTAGCTAATCATGCTTCAAACAACTCAAATAACAACAATTACTCATGCTTTGAACCTCAGAAAAACACCATTAAACACAGCCACAAAACATGCATGCATTTACTCAATAATCATCAAACTTTTAACAAAACAAAGAAAGAAATGACAAGAACTAACCTAGCTTGAAGTGAACCTTAAAATGAGATGAATCAACAAGCAACTTCAATGGAGAAAAATCAGCTCCTTGCTGCTCCAAGGCTTGGCCGAAAGTGAGAGGAAAGAAAGAGAGAGTGTTTTGCAATTTTTCTATTTTCTAACTTTGAAATTTTGAGAGAAATGAAATTAAAGGAAAAGAAGGCTTTAACTAATTCTATTTCAGCCAAATAATAAAATAATAACATTTATTTTTCAATTTAATTAAGTCACTAAAAGACAAAAGTCAATGGGGCAAAAAGACCATTTTGCCCCTCCACACCAAAATCACATAAAAATCACTAAAGGGGGTATTTTGGGAATTTCTAAATTCCCGGCCATTCCCGACATTCCCAATGTCTAATAAACCGTCCCAAACTACTAACATACTAAGTTGTGATTTCTACTGAGCCAAACGCCGAGTTCCAAAATACCGGGCACCGGAAATGCAAAATATGAAAACTACTGAATAACATAAACATGCATTTCTGAATTCCATAAATAACAGCATAATAAATTATTTAAATAGCTATAAATAATTTCATAATTAATCATAATTAACTGCTAATTTCCAAATTAACTAAGCGGGCTTTACAACTATTCCCCCCTTAAAAGGATTTCGTCCCCGAAATCTAACCTGAATAACTCTGGAAATTGAGCTCGCATATCTGATTCTAGCTCCCAGGTGGCTTCTTCCACCTTACTGTTTCTCCAGAGAACCTTGACCAACGCTATGGTCTTATTCCGAAGGACTTTATCCTTTCTATCCAGGATCTGCACTGGCTGTTCCTCATAAGACATATCTGACTGAAGCTGAAGGCTCTCATAACTGAGTATATGAGAGGGGTCTGAAACGTATTTTCTCAACATTGAGACATGAAATACGTTGTGCCAACCGCTAACGACAAAGTTTGGAGGCAATGCTAATCGATATGCCACTTGACCTATCTTCTCGAGAATCTCGAAAGGTCCGGTGAATCTAGGGCATAACTTGCCTCTTTTCCCGAAACGTTTAATCCCCTTCATCGGAGATACCCGCAAAAACACATGGTCCCCTACTCGGAACTCAACATCCCTACGTTTCGGATCTGCGTAACTCTTCTGTCTGCTCTGTGAGGCAAGCATTCTAGCTTTAATCTTTTCTATTGCCTCATTGGTCCGCTGAACTGACTCTGGACCTAGGTATTTCCTCTCCCCTGTCTCATCCCAGTGGATAGGGGATCTACACTTCCTACCGTACAACAGTTCATAGGGTGCCATCCCTATCGTACTCTGGTAACTGTTGTTGTATGAAAACTCTATTAACGGTAGGTATTTATTCCATGAACCCTCAAAGTCCATAACACAGGCTCTCAGCATGTCCTCCAATATCTGAATTGTCCTTTCGGACTGACCATCTGTCTGAGGATGGAATGCTGTACTGAATTTTAGCTTTGTACCCATTGCCCGTTGCAAACTTTGCCAAAATTTGGAGGTGAATTTCGGATCCCTGTCCGAAACTATAGACTTCGGTACCCCGTGAAGTCTCACTATCTCCCTGACATATAACTCTGCCAACTGATCCACTGTAAACGTTGTTCTAACCGGCAGAAAATGAGCAGATTTCGTAAATCGATCCACCACTACCCAGATGGAGTCATACATACCCGTGGTCCTAGGCAACCCAACCACAAAATCCATCGTAACATCCTCCCATTTCCATTCTGGTAGGGTTAGAGGCTGCAACAACCCTGCTGGTCTCTGATGTTCAGCCTTGATCTGCTGACACGTGAGGCATCTCGAAACGAATTCTACCAAATTCTTCTTCATACCGCTCCACCAGAAGTACGGTTTCAAATCTTGGTACATCTTGGTGGTGCCGGGATGCAGAGAATACGGGGTAGAATGAGCCTCCTCAAAGATCTCGTTCCTCAAGTCCACACTGTTCGGGACACAAACCCTGGCTTTATACAAAAGCATTCCACTAGCTGACACTGAAAAGTCTTTGGCTTGACCAGCCAATACCTCATCTCGGATCTTCACTAACTCCGGATCTGTCGTCTGAGCAACCTTTATTCTTTCTAACAGATCAGATTGCAGCGTTAAGTTGTGTAGCTGACCTACCACAAACTCAATGCTGGACCTAACCATATCCTCTGCTAGCTGGGGTGAGATCTGAACCATGCTAGCCACTTGCCCGGGACCCTTTCTGCTCAGGGCATCGGCCACAACATTGGCTTTCCCGGGATGGTAAAGGATCTCACAATCATAGTCCTTCACTAATTCCAACCAACGCCTTTGTCTCATGTTCAAATCTTTCTGAGTAAAGAAATACTTGAGACTTTTATGGTCGGTATAGATCTCGCACTTCTCCCCATACAAGTAATGCCGCCAAATCTTCAGTGCAAAAACCACTGCGGCCAATTCTAAATCATGAGTCGGGTATCGCTGTTCATAATCCTTTAACTGACGGGAGGCGTAAGCGATAACCCGATCGGCTTGCATCAATACGCACCCCAAACCCTGTTTGGATGCGTCACAATAAACCACGAACTTCTCCTTGTCCGAAGGCAAAGCTAGTACCGGAGCAGTAATCAACCTCTGTTTCAGCTCCTGAAAACTAGCTTCGCATTTATCTGACCAGATAAATCGCTGATTCTTCTTTGTAAGCTCGGTTAGGGGCATTGGAATTTTGGAGAACCCCTCCACGAACCTACGGTAGTACCCAGCTAATCCCAAGAAGCTTCTGATCTCTGTCACTGTCTTCGGTCTCGGCCAATCCCTGACGGATTCGATCTTCCCGGGATCCACCTTGATCCCGTCCTTACCCACAATGTGTCCTAGGAAGGACACCTGAGACAACCAGAACTCACATTTCTTGAACTTGGCGTAGAGTCTATGTTCTCGAAGTCGTTGCAGTACCATCTGAAGATGTAACTCATGCTCCTCTTCTGACTGCGAGTACACGAGGATGTCGTCGATAAACACAATCACACAGATATCGAGGAAATCCTTGAATACTCTATTCATCAGGTCCATGAATGCTGCAGGAGCATTGGTTAGTCCGAATGACATAACCAGGAACTCGTAGTGTCCATACCTAGTGCGGAAAGCCGTCTTTGGAATGTCCTCCTCTCGGATCCTCAACTGATGATAACCCGAACGGAGATCAATCTTAGAAAAGACCGTCTTCCCCTGAAGCTGATCGAACAAGTCATCGATCCTAGGTAATGGATATTTATTCTTCACCGTCAGCTTGTTCAACTCTCTGTAGTCGATGCACATCCTCATAGATCCATCTTTCTTCTTCACGAACAAAACCGGGGCTCCCCAGGGTGACACACTGGGCCGAATGAACCCTATGTCAAGTAACCCTTGGAGCTGAATCTTCAATTCCTTAAGTTCAGCTGGAGCCATCCTATACGGGGCTTTGGAAACCGGATCCACCCCTGGTGCCAAGTCAATCACGAAATCAATCTCCCTCTGAGGTGGTAACCCTGGAAGTTCTTCGGGAAAAACGTCCAAAAATTCCCGAACCACACTGATATCCTCTGGCCGAATGGTGTCTGGCCGAGTGGTGTCCACCACCACGGCCAGAAACCCTAAGCACCCACCGTGCAATAATTCTCTCGCTGACATAGCCGAGATCACCGGATCCGAGATCCCCGAACCGAACCCACAAATACGAACGGTTCTTCACTTTCCGGTTGGAAGACCACCATCTTCCTCTTACTACCAATGCTCGCCGAATATTTAGATAGGAAATCCATTCCTAGAATAATATCAAATTCGACTAAGCTCATCTCTATCAGATCAGCGCTTAACTCTCTACCATCTATCCTGATCGGCATAGACCTAATCCACCTATTGGAGATAACCAATTCTCCGCCAGGTAACAGGGTTCCAAACCCTGATTCATATCTATCAAAGGGTCTACCCAACTTACTAAAGACTCTGGCCGCCACATAAGAACGTGTAGCCCCAGAATCAAACAGCACTGAATAAAGCGAGTCGTTAATAAAAATCTGACCTGTAACAACTGATGGGCTGGCATCTGCATCAGCCTGCGTGATCGCGAATACCCTGGCTGGAGTGGGTATCGCTGGAGCTCTCGGTGCCTCTGGCCGGAGCTGGGGACATTCCCTCTTGAAGTGCCCGGGCATGCCACAATGAAAGCATCCCTGCCCCTTGCACTCTCCCCGATGATGCCTCGTGCAACTAGGGCACTCGGGGTAGGAGAATCGGGTCTCATTACCACCGGGACGACTCCCTCCTCGTTCGGTTCCCCCGGAACCTCTTGTTCTGACTCGAGCCGCCGAAGCGATGGGTGCCCTCTTCCTCTGATCAATGGCCGAACCACTACTCCCCCTGCTAAAGCCCGATGCGGGGAGGGGGTAGGAGCTCCGCCACTAACCGGAGTACTGGCTGATTCTGACATACACCCCACTGCGCCCTCAGCTCGCAGTGCCTTCTCCACCATCTGAGCATAGGTGGTGGGCCGGGCTGCCGTCGATGGTAATCATCAGGTCATGCCTGATCTTGGGATTCAACCCGTCCAGATACTTCTCCTTTCTGCTGAAGTCGGTCGGCACAATTCCCGAGGCTAACCTCGCCAACCGGTCAAACTGAGTAGTATACTCAGTGACACTCATGTTCTCCCGCTGGGTCAGGTGAACGAACTCTTTCCTTTTGGCGCTTCTAACCGCCTCATTGTAGTATTTTGCGTTGAAGAGTTCCTGAAACCTTTCCCAGGTCATGGTGGTGACATCGTGAATCTGAGACACCATGTCCTACCATACCAGGGCGTCCTCCTGGAACTGAAATGTGGCGCACACCACTCTGTCGTTACCGGTGACACCCATAAAGTTCAGAATTCTGGTGATCACCGTAAGCCACTGCTCGGCTTTCGACACATCTGGACCTCCCAGGAATACCGGAGGTGCTTGCTTCCGGAACCGCTCATACAAAGGTTCCAATCTATGGGCCGCCACCACTATCTCGGCCTGGGCAGCAGGGGCAGGTGCCACTGGAACTACTGGCACTGGAACTGCAGGAGCACCCTGCTGTCTCAACCTCTGAATCTCGAGGTCTTGTTCTTCGATCCGGGCTTGCATCTCCGCAAACCGCAACTCCCAGTTCGGGGCTCCCTGATCGGCTGGGGGAGCCTGGGCAGCCTGTGGCGGGTTCTCATCACCCCGACCACGAGCCCTGCCTCGGGGACCTCTACCTCGGCCCCTAGCAGGTGGGGGAAACCGAGCTCCCTCTCCCTGATTCGACCCCACGGAGTTGCCCCGACTCCTGGTAGTCCGCCTGGCGTCCATCTAGTTAGAACCGCCTGCGAAACCAAGAGTTGGCATATCAGGTCGTATTCAAGGCGAGCTTACTAATGCCGCTTAATTTGGAAATTAGAAATGAAACATGCGCCTATTCTACTATCAGGCTACTAACATGCTTCCTGACAGGCTTTTCTTTTTTTATAACTGAATAAAATAAACTACTAAAGCAATAAAGGCTTACTGAACCGTGAACCGAGCTAACTGCTGATGATGATTGTACATGTCGTGACGATCTTCGGAAGACAACCTGGCGGCTCTGATACCAAATTGTAACACCCTAACTATCTTAGGCGTATTACGTGATTTTTAAACGTACTGTGCAGCTCGTTGCTATCCAACGAGGTTTATGGAAAAACGTGATTAATTAAAATTTTGCTTTTTCATTAAACTTGTAAACCATTTTACAAAAAGTCTCGGGATCCCGATTTATAAAAATATTTACAAACGTTTTTACTGTTTAACTTTTACATCAAAATAAAGTCGTCTAACGACAGTTACAAAATTTCAGCCCTGCTGTCCCGAGGATCGTACGCTCCAGGCCTAACCGCCCCGACATGTACAATCTCATATGCTCGGTCACGGTCCATCAGCTACAGCCTTGCCTTTACCTACACATGAACGTAAACTGTGAGTCGACAGACTCAGTAAGAAAAGCATAATAATATCATACATAAAACTGACTGCCGTGTCCAACACGATACTGAGTCCCGCTACTGCCATGTCCAACATGGTACTGAGCACTACTGCCATGTCCAACATGGTACTGAGTTTTGAACGTTCATAGGGACGGTACTATTGACACGTAACAGCCTGATCGGTCGAACCGGTCATACTCCGGCTGCTGGTCATATTTCCGGCCAACTGTGCGACGTGTTACTATATCCTCCTGATCGGTCGAACCTGGTCATACTCCGGCTGCTGGTCATACTCCGGCCTGCATCGAACGGGATACGTCAATAGTACGGAACCACCAACCAAGTGTCAGCCTGATCGGTCAAACCGGTCATACTCCGGCTGCTGGTCATACTCCAGCCTGTACCGACGTGACAGGGTTGGATGGTTCGAAGCCAACATACATAACTAATGTAATCTAACAGGCTTCCTACATGCTCGCTAAACATGTAATCTACATATGCATACTGTTATACTAATCTTACCTGGATTCCGAATTCAGGTGTGCCGGTCAACCTGACTGGAACTTAGCTGAGCGGCGGATTACAGGCTCCTAAACCGTAAAAATCACAACACCGATAAGTGATACGCTAAATCACAACGGGGACAAAGGTTTTAAAACCAAACCTAACTCACTGCAATTAAATACTAAAATACCCCCAAACTAACAGAGAACAAACTGTCTGAAAACCCGAAACTAGCACGAAACGGAAAGTTGAGAAAAACCGGTTTCTCACCTTACTGCAAAATCCGGGTAACCGGTTTTTCATGCAGTGTAAAACCGGTTACCCGGTTTTACCCAGAAAAACCACAAAAATCATTTCACCAACCAAAACGATTCCAAACTCAACCAAACTTTCCAGACCTGCTAATTAGACCCTAATAAACATTTTCCAAGCATCAAACCTACCCAGAAACCACATACACAAAAATCACCATTGGAGCTCAAGCTTTGAGTTCCAAACTCAAGCTTGAGCAAATCCAACTAAACAAGCAATCCAATAGCTTAATTCACCCTAAACTAGCATAATATTACCTCAGAAAACATTTAGAAACAACAGCAACATCACAGAACAGAATGAACTACTTCTTTCAAAAATTTCATACTTTTCACATAAAAACTAAAAGCTTGAACAACCTAGCTAATCATGCTTCAAACAACTCAAATAACAACAATTACTCATGCTTTGAACCTCAGAAAAACACCATTAAACACAGCCACAAAACATGCATGCATTTACTCAATAATCATCAAACTTTTAACAAAACAAAGAAAGAAATGACAAGAACTAACCTAGCTTGAAGTGAACCTTAAAATGAGATGAATCAACAAGCAACTTCAATGGAGAAAAATCAGCTCCTTGCTGCTCTAAGGCTTGGCCGAAAGTGAGAGGAAAGAAAGAGAGAGTGTTTTGCAATTTTTCTATTTTCTAACTTTGAAATTTTGAGAGAAATGAAATTAAAGGAAAAGAAGGCTTTAACTAATTCTATTTCAGCCAAATAATAAAATAATAACATTTATTTTTCAATTTAATTAAGTCACTAAAAGACAAAAGTCAATGGGGCAAAAAGACCATTTTGCCCCTCCACACCAAAATCACATAAAAATCACTAAAGGGGGTATTTTGGGAATTTCTAAATTCCCGGCCATTCCCGACATTCCCAATGTCTAATAAACCGTCCCAAACTACTAACATACTAAGTTGTGATTTCTACTGAGCCAAACGCCGAGTTCCAAAATACCGGGCACCGGAAATGCAAAATATGAAAACTACTGAATAACATAAACATGCATTTCTGAATTCCATAAATAACAGCATAATAAATTATTTAAATAGCTATAAATAATTTCATAATTAATCATAATTAACTGCTAATTTCCAAATTAACTAAGCGGGCTTTACACCTGGTGTGCAAGAGACTGGAAACACCAGTTCAGCAGCCGAACTGGGTACTCCCAGCACTGGAATCCCTTCAGCAACAAATGTCCAGACAACCATTGGAGATGACACTGAGATCCAGAACCTTCGTAATGCTCTTGGGCTCATGCAAGGTCATACTAATACCTTGCATCATGATCAGGAAGAGCTCCGTGCTGCAGTGAACCTTGCGTTCGAAGAGCAGAGGCGCCAGTTCGCCGAATGGAGGGATAGAGAGACGGAAACATTAAAGGCTCAACATGCAGCCATTGACGACCGAACCAGACAGGCTACCGTACTAATATGGCTGGCCTACCAAGTTGCTAACCAACAGATTGCGTCCAGCATCCCACTGGGCAGCTCGGAAGAAATTCTTGCTGCGCATACTGCCCAAACTCTGAACGGTCAGCCGTCCAATCCCCAATCACATGTCCCGAAGAAGGGAAAAAGTAGCACGGTTAACCGAAGAAGGGAAGTTAGCTGCTATACTGGGGGCATCGAATTCTTGGAGAGCTGTGGAAAGACACCAAGAAGAGTGGTCCTGTAGACTCTATGAGTGATTTCCTTGATCGAGCAGATGGTTTCATCAAGCTTGAAGAAGCCATTTAACGGGCAGATGTCGAGCCTAGACCGGGCCAACCGCAAGCTCCTTCAGCTGGAACGTCCGTCCTAAACCCCCAGTACCCTAGCAGTTCAAATCCGGGCAGAAAAAGATCTAATAACAACGGCAGACAAGGCAATTGGAAAATAAATCATTAATCAGATCAAAGTCCCAAGCATTACCATCAATTCTCATTAAAGTATTAACCTTAGCATGGAGCAAACTCGAATGAGAAGACACCACAAAAGGATTCTCCACATTAGGCAACCAAGATTTTCTCATAATTGCGATATTACAACCATCACCATCACACCAACAAATGCCTTTTGAGACAAATTATTGTGATTCCCACACACCTTGTCAAACGAGTGCCATCGTTATTAAAATATATATATATATTTTTTTTTAAATAGCTCGTTGGCAACATGTTATAGAAAATTATATATAAAAAAATAAAACGGTTAGTAGTCACTGATATTTCAAAATAACTAATTTACTTCTAATTAAAGGAGTGGATTTCATATATTCTCATGATTCTAAAATATTAGGTTTTTTAGGTTTTCTTTTATATATTGTAAGTGATGTGGAAAAATTTACAGATTACAAATAATAGCTCATTGTAAACAAAATATTCTGCCAATTTTTTAAAAATTAAAAAACAAACTGCGCTTCGCGTGCGATTGTATTATTTAGTGATAATTAAATTATAAAATTATAACAAATTTTAAATTTTAATATTTTATATAATTTTTTTAATAGTATTTTAATTTTTTAACTTTCAGACTTAGGTTAATAAATTAATATCTTCACATATGATAGCAAAAATAATTTTAATGATTGAAAAATCATGATATGATTTTATAATTATTGTGATCACTGTATTTCACTTGTATTTACCAGTACATTTAAAGTTGTCACCGTATTTTACTTGTAATCATCACTAAATTTAAAATTGTTATCATAACTGTATCTCACTTTCACTTGTACTTACTACTACATTCAAAGTCACTGCCATCGTTGTATCTTATTTGTAATTGTGACTAGCTACTATTTATCAATAAGTTTACTTTGTACATAAATAAAATTAGTCAAGGAGTTAACTACTCACTTTTTATATATACTTTTTTTTTTTGAATGGTAATTCAACTTTTATTAGATAACCATATCAGTCACCAAAATAGGTAACAAAACAGTTGGAACAGAATCCAAACTGAAATTACAATCAGGGAAGGATACAGAAGCTCGAGCTAAGTCACGAGCCACCGTATTTGCTGATCGACGAATAAAATAAATAGAAACATTTCTTAAATCATTAAGCAAAGCCTTACACTCACTAACCACTTGACCAAACGTGGAAATCATAACAATTGAACTTCTTAAGGCTTGGACAACTGATAAGCAGTCCGTCTCGAGAACCACCTGCTGCAATCCACTAGATTTTATCCAGCTTAACGCCTCCCGAATTCCTACAGCCTCGGCCAATTCTGGTGTAGCTTGTACATTGAATAACTTTGTATGGCCATTGATGAGAAGCCCCCGAGTATCTCTGGCTACCCAACCAACACCAAACTTTCGAGAAGCTTTAAAGATCGCTGCGTCAACGTTAACCTTTACATTATTTTCCATTGGAGGCACCCAATGCTCGACTCCGTCGCCTTGGTTCAAACCAGCAGACAAGAGCTCCAAACCAGAAGAATGAGCATTTTTCCATTGTGAAAGGTAACCTTTTGCTGACGTAACAATGTTTTCCACTGTCTTGATCTTGTTTTGCCATACACGGTCATTTCTTGCGTTCCAAACCGCCCAAGCAACAGCCACCAGCAGCTCACAATTCTCCTTATCCAATCTCTGAAAATTGCTAATACACCAGTCCAGAAAACTGTGTTGTTGCTGCATAATCGAGGGAATGCCAACCCTGTCCCAGCAATCTTTAGCAATCGGGCAGCAGACTAGAGCATGTGAGATAGACTCTTCTTCAATAGAACACACATGACATTGTGAATGGGGTACTGCATGTTTGATTCTGAGTTGCACCATTGTGGGGAGGCAGTTTGTACATGCCCTCCACACTAAATTTTTCATCTTTGGAGGCATTTTGAGGTTCCAGAATTTTTTCCAAAAGAGATTCACTTGTGATTCCTCAAAGTTCACCAAACCTTTCAGCTCCTGGAGACGTTTATAAGCACTCTTAACTGTGTATAAACCCGACAATTCCCCAACCCAAATTAAATGGTCTTGACTGGTTGTGATATTAAGTGGAATTTGGACAATTAACTCCCTGTCTCGTGGTTCAAACAAGTCATTCAACACCTCCATAACCCAACTGAGCCCCTCAATAGTGAAGAGATTGGCCACTTTTGCATTTTGAAGCCCCGGATGTGAGGAAATAACCCAAGGATTTGCTTTATCCGGCAACCAAGGGTCTCCTAAAACATCAATGTTCTTACCATCATCAACCGCCCATCTTACTCCACTAGCAACCAGATGTTGTGCCTCCAGTATGCTTCTCCACACAAAACTAGGATTAGAACCAATTTCAGCAGTAAGAAACGTACCATTCGAGAAGTAATGAGCTTTGAAAATTCGAGCTACCAAGGAATTAGGTTTGGTTAGTAAGCGCCAACCTTGCTTCCCTAACATTGCCAGATTAAAATCCCTTAGGTTCCTGAAACCCATACCTCCTTTGGTTTTGTGGTGACAAAATCTCTCCCAGGACATCCAATGGATGCCGGAGTTACTATTAGCCGAGGTCCTCCACCAGTATTTTGACATGAGACTCTCCATATCTCTAACGACCTCCATAGGCAATAAGAAGACATTCATAGCATAACTGGGAAGAGATTGGGCAACAGACTTGATAAGAATCTCCTTTCCCGCTCTAGAAATGAACTTTGATCCCCACCCTTCCAGCCTTTTCCTCACTTTTTCTTTCAAATAACCCAAAGCCGAAACTTTATTGCGGCTCATAGAGCTTGGCAGTCCCAGATAAAGACTACACTCCAAAGCAGGTGCCATTCCCAACTCTCCACAAAGATGGTTTCTCAAAATTTCATGAGTATTAGCATTGAAAAAAATTGAAGATTTTGAGAAATTAACCTTCTGACCTGAAGCCAATTCAAACTTGTGCAAAGCTTCTTTAACCCGAAAAGCCTCAGTTTCAGTGGCCTTACAGTATAAGTAACTGTCATCGGCGAAAAGCATGTGAGAAATTCTTGGCGCCCCATTAGCTACTTTACAACCGTGAAGCCATCCTCGTTGTTCATAACGTCTAAGTAAAGCTGATAAACCCTCCGCACAAAGGATGAAGAGATAAGGGGAGAGAGGATCCCCTTGCCAAATGCCCCTAGAAGGAGTAATAGGCCCGACTTCATGATTCCCATGAACAACCGTATATTGAGCCGATGTTACACAAGTCAAAATCAACCGAACCCAGATCTTAGTGAAACCCAACTTCCTTAGCATTGCTTCAAGAAAGGACCACTCAATTCCATCATATGCCTTACTCATGTCAAGCTTGAGCGCCATATACCCCTCCTTGCCTTTGCGTTTCCTTTTTAGATAGTGCAATACTTCGAAGGAAACCAAAACATTATCAGAAATTAAGTGCCCAGGGATGAAAGCACTTTGATTTACTGACACAATGGAATCAATGAAAGGCTTCATTCTATTAACCATAACTTTCGTAATGATCTTATACATGATGTTACATAGAGCAATAGGCCTAAGGTCCGACATAGCTTCCAGGTTTTTCTTTTTAGGAATGAGCACAACATTAGCTTCGCCAATAACATCTTCAAGGACATCATTTGTAAAGAAAGACCGAACCACTTCCACAATATCATTTCGCACTATAGACCAACAACGCTGATAAAAGGCCGGAGTCATTCCATCTGGACCCGGACTCTTATCTGGATGCATCTGAAATAGCGCCTTCTTAACTTCCTCTTCTTGAATGGGCTGACACAATTCAGAGTTTACAAAAGCCGAAACACAAGGATGAACACAATCTACCACTTCCATACAGTTTGTATTAGCCGAAGTAAATAAATTATGGAAATAGTCTTGCATAACTTCTCCTAGACTCGACTCCCAGGTTACCTAGTTTCCTTGAGCATCTTTTAATTGCTCAATTTGATTATTTTTCTTTCGGCTACTAGCAGCCTTGTGGAAGTAACTACTATTTTGGTCGCCTTCCCGTAACCAAAATTGTTTCGCACTCTGCTTCCAATAACTCTCCCTTTGATCAAGAGCTTTAAAAAGCTTTTTTTTTTCACCTCCTTGTAGCCTTGCACCGAACTAGCATCCCTTTTATTCTGCAGATTCTTCAACTCTTTTTTATACTCTTTAATTCTATGATTAAGGGACCCCGTAATCTCTTTGCCCTAAACCTTAAGCTTCTCGGCACATAAGCTTAATTTGCCACTCAAACTATAAGTATGACCAAGTTCCCAGCATTCTTTTATAATTTCAGAACAAAGCGGCTCTTTCAACCAGGTGTTTTCAAAACGAAAACGATGGTGAGGAGCAAAAACAGTAGGAAGAAACGGTTCAAGGAAAATGGCCGCATGATCCGAACTAGAGAAGTCTAAATTAGAGAGAGTAGCTTGTGAAAATACCTGAAGCCAAGCCAATGTTGCCAAAGCTCTGTCCAGGCGTATCTCGATCCAATTATTAGACCCTCTACCCTTTTCCCAAGTGAACAAGTGGCCTTGAAGCTCAATATCAACTAAGTTGCATTGCTGTAAAGTGGCATTGAATCCCGAAAGTAAGCTTTGGGGATATGGCCGACCCCCTCTCTTCTCTTCTTGTCGAACAATATTGTTCATGTCACCAACAAGACACCAAGGAAGGTCCGAACGAGTAGACAAGGTTGGAATCAAACTCCAAGTATCTTGGCGCCGACTCCGGTTGGGTTCTCCATAGAGCCCAGTTAGCCTCCAGTTACCAAATTGAGCAGTATGAACAACAATCTCAATATGGTTATTAGAGTAGCCCATCAAACTCCCATCTTCTTTATTTCTTCCACAAGAGAGCAAGCCTACCAGCTAACCCAATTGCATCTACAGTAAAGACACCCTCAAAGCCCAATAATCTAGCAAGCCCATCAACTTTTGATTTTTGACATTTTATTTCACACAGAAAAATAAAATTGGGTCTCTTATGAGAAACCATCTCTTTAAGGAATTGAATACTCCGTTGGTTCCCAAGCCCCCGACAATTCTAACTTAACACATTCATAATTCTTGGCGGGTCTGGACACCAGAACCCACCCCACTCAAGTTTTTTGTAACTCCCTCTTGAACCAATATGTCCTCACAAACAATTACATCTTCTTCAGCAAGCCCATGCACCTTTGGTCCAACTTTAGGAAGGCCCACGTCCCTAGCTACCCCTCCAATTGGCCCACTAACTTGACCCTCAATAACTCTCTTTCTTTTAGAATCACAAAATACCAGCCCATCATTTGAATTGTCCACCTCATCACCCACCTTTTCCTTCCTTAAAAACGCCTCCCCTGATATTTGGGATTTGTTTTTATTGACACTCTCTAGATTGCTATTGTTCTGGCCATATCCCACCAATTGCTCTCCTTGATTACTCTCTGCCATTAACTGATCATTAATACCCCCTCCTGTCGTCGGCGCAACCACCGGGCCTCTTCGCTGGTTGGAAGAACTTGCCCCAGGCCACCCAGAATTTTTCGTAGCCAAGCCAGATCGTAGCCACCGTGAGCCATCCGCATAATTACGCCTTCTCGGAACCGCCTTCATCTCCAAATCAAATTTCTCTGTGATCAACTCTCTCGGAGTATCAAACAGACGTTCACAAAACTTTTCTGTGTGGCCGAGTATCCCACAAATGAAACAAAAAGTGGGTAGATCCTCATACTTGAAAGTGACATGACATACCAGACCCCCCCTGCATTTCCAACTTCTTCTTCTTTTTCAAAGGCTTCTCCAATGGAATCTTCACTCTAATTCTCAAATAATCTCGCCAAACTCCGGAGAAATTGTTTGGGTCCGATTTGATGAACGATCCAATATAATTACCAACCCCTCTAATGACTTTTTCAGACATAAAACCAATTGACAAATTATGTAATTGAACCCAAAGTTCCAGAGTATTCAAAGGTATTGATCTAGGATTAACTCCGTGTGTTACCCGCTCCATAATCAAAGGTGCCCGATCGAACGTCCATGGACTACCATCGATAACTCTCTCTATGTCCACCTCATGATAAAACTGAAAAAGGAAGAGGTTTGGATCTAACTCCTTCACATACAAACCACGCCCCGGCTGCCATAGAGACGCTATTTTGTTTTGCATAGCTTGAAAATCAATGGATCGATTTGTTAGAAACCTCCCCACTAACAACCATCTATCGTCGATTTCTGCAAGCCCATCCTCCCTTGCCTCAAACAACAAGCCTTCCTCATCATCATCTTCAATCGAAAAACTGGCGTAATTCTCTGTTAAATTCTGAATCTGTGGCTGTCTATTACTCATTAATCTCAAAGCACCAAAAAAACACACACAGGAAGCAAACAAAACTAAACTTTTGAACCAAACCGTTTACACCATGTCAAAACGACAAGATAATTTTACATTTTGTACTCATACCACAATTTAGTATCAATATATATGTGATACTTTTTATATATGCTTTAATTATTCTATTGTAGATTAAAACCTAAAAAATTTAGAGAAGGGTTGCCAATAAAATATGTTAACCTTTAAGATATATTAATAAAAAAGAAAAATTACTGACAAAGTTAAACAACAAGAATGGTACTGGTATTGTGAATACGAATGAGAATGAAATCTTCATTGAAAGATTCACTTACCAAGAATTATATTCTAAAAATTACAATGATTATAGGAAAAAAAATGTTTCATATATATAATAATACATTAATACAAAAAAATTAAAATAACATACCAACAAAACAAACAGTAGAGAGAATAGTTTAAAATTTATAATCCAATTATATATATAAAATTATTGGCGATTGTGTCAACATCATTGAGAAAGAACATTGATGTGTTTTATGCTTCCGGCTTGGATGGAACGATATAAATAAGAGAGCAATATGTCAATTTTTCTCCATAACTAAACTTATTCAATATAAAACCTTAGCAACTCAACCATTATAAAATCATGTCCACTCACTTAGTAAAAAGATATATGAAATATGAGAGTTGGACAATTTAAATATAAACTAATATATGCTTACTATATACGAAAAGATCGAATTCATAATTAATTAAACAGTCACATATCTCTATAAAAGTTAAAAGTTATTTGATTTTTTTTAACATTAAGAGTTGTCTACCTTTGAACTCAGATTTCTGTTCTCATAGTCTGCCAACAAAATAAATATTTTTAGTTTACTTAAAAACACATAAATAAATAAAAAATATTTATAGAGACCATTACCAAATTATTTGTTGAAGCAAGACCTCAAATAAACAATAAGAAGATGAGAATGAGGAATTTTATATATTAAAAATTTAGAACAAAACACGTTAACATTCTATTTTCCATGTTTTTTTTTTTAAAAAAAATATAAATTATTCAGAAATTCTATTTATAGTTATAAGGCTAATTAAAATTTTCTCAATCGAACTTTGACATGTAATAAATTCTGCCCTCTGAACTTTTTTAGGCGTTAAAAATTTTCCCTGGACTATTTAGATTGATAGATTTAAAGACTTTTGTCTAATTTTATTTAATTTTACTGTTTCAGTGATTGTTTATATACTAAACTATGCTTGATATCTACCAAATCATATCTCTCAAACTTTTATATGTACTAAATCATACCCCTGAACTTTCATCCATGTTAGAATTTTTTTAATAAAATTAGACAAAATTCCTTAAATCTAACAATCTCAATAGTTCAAGGGGAATTTTTAACGGCCAAAAAAATTCAGGGGAAAAAAAATCTTAATTAGCCTAATTATGTGTAGTCAAACAAAACAAATTACATAATTATTCTTTCTTTAATTAATACAAAAAAAAAAACCGTCACTATACTACAAAAGTGATATGCCCAAAATTAAATAAGTTCAAATAATGCCTGCAAACTCTCTCATAAATAGTTTGGTAAGACTTTTTTTGAACTAAAATTTAGTTGGTTATTGTCTGATTGCACTTTAAAAGCTTTTTAATGTTCACAACCAACAAAAACTATATAATATAACTAAGTATTAAAAAGAAGAACACAACACGTTTCGATAGAGAAGTAGTAGTGTAGTACACCTTTTAGAGATTACTGTTTATGTATAGTTTGGTTCTAAAATGACTGGTAACAAGCAACCATAAATGTTTTGATCTTATCACACTCAAATCTAATTTCCCTTTATAGAAACTTTCGTAGTGTTGTGTTGTATGATCTGCTCTTGTTTTTTTTCCCACGGCTCGATGATTATTTTGTAAAGTGTGGGAAATACAACATAGATATTGATTTATATATATAAATATAGGTTTAATAATATGTCCTTGGAAACCAATTGTAGAAACTGTCATTTTGGAAACTGGAGAGATATGTCGATCAAAGTGATCCATAATTAATCGAAAGCTTTTAACTACATTTCGTACAATGCCAAAGTCCTCTCTTACCCAACCACTGCTATTTAAAATCAAGTCAGAAAATTAACCATTGGAAATTCCAGTAAGATCTATTCAATTATATATATTATATATATATATGTATGTGTGCAGTTGTTAAAGTGAAGGAATATTACATAGTTCACATAATAGGTTTTGCCCAGAGAGAGAGAGAGTCTGTCTCTCCCTGTTCATGCATCCCGATGTTATTAAAGTAAAGGGTATATAACCATAGGGTTCAGGGCTCTAAACCACAAAACATAATTTTTTTTTTATTTTTCTCTTTATTTTAAATATCACTTTATTTTTTTCTTGGAAGTATAATTTATTGGGTTTTAGCAAAATTCTAAGTTTGTTTTTAACAGATAATTTAAAAAAAATTTCAATTATTATACATATCCAAATACTTTACACAATGTATTGTAGTTAATAATCTGAAGAAAAAAGTTCATTCCTGAACAAACATTTGTGAAAAAGTGATTATTTTTAAAATTCAAGTACTTTGATTGCCAGAGAAAAAAAAATCTGTTATCAAACAAAATAAATTTTAGGAGACAAATATGTTAAAATTCTTTATACAGTAGAATCTCTATCCAAAAATACACTTGGAACCAAGTAAATTATATTCTAATTGGGAGGTTATAACTAAATAGAGTTACACTAAAAAAAAAAAATCAAAAAATATAAATGTAACAATAATAACAATAAATAATCATTAATACTATATCATAATAAAAATATTTTAGAGTAAATATAATTTCATACATGTATTATAATTTAAAATAAAATTATTAATTTTACATAAATAAATTTACAAAATACATGTATATATTTTATTAAGATGTAATTATTCTTATATAGAGGTATACTTTGTTAATACGCGACTTAGAAAATGTATAACTAATTACAATTTAGAAGTTATTCTTATTTATAACTGGCCCAAATCGGGCCTTGATTTTTTTTATAACAAATTAGAAGTTATTCTTGAATAGAGTATTCTTAAATAGAGGTTCTACTGTATATATTAAGACTAAAATATGTCTTTAAAAAAGTACAATAATATATGTGTGAACTTAAATTATAAAAATAGAATTATTATAAAATAATTCATGAATAATAAAAAAAAAGAATATAAACATTAGGATACTTTCAAGACAAGTACTTAAAGTTTTTGAATTTGTAAGCAGCATAAACTTAATAATTTATTTTTAACAGTATAAGTATCTAATATTAGTAAAACTGTAATTTTTTCAAATTTCGTCTGTATATATTTATTGTCTTAAAACAGAGCACATGTAAGACCTAAATTATAATTAATCATTTGATTTTAAAGGGAATGTGTAATAAGGTACTTCCAATTTTTAAATTTTCTTTCAACAAATTCAAAATTTAAGTTTGGTTACAAATTTAAAATAGTAACAGAACTGAAAAAAAAAATTATAATTTTATTTGTATTTAATACTTGTGCTACTAAAAAAGCTAATTAAATTTATGCTTCTTACAAATACAAATTAGCTTTAAATATGCAAATATGTTATAGTTTGAACGCATAAAAATTAGGAAAAGTTTGTAAATAATAGCAGAGTTTTATAAGATATTTTTGTACATAAAATTCACATAAATTGAAATATATAAATCACACTTTTATTAATATTGAGCGTTTATATTGTTAAAAAAAATTATTAAGTTTATGTTGTTTATAAATACAATTTTAAATATTTATGCTGGTAGTATTTTATTATAATTTGAACGAATAAATTAGAAAAAGTTTGTAAACAAGTGCACCTCCAAAAAAAAGAGTGTACTATGCACTCTTTGGTGTTTTTCACATCCTGACAGTTCCAATCTTAATTATCTTAATTAATTTTTACACATAACTTGCTACAAATATGACTAATATTTATAACCGTACATTAAGTGGTATTTAAGGGTGGACATCATCCAATCCAATCTAATTGAACCGAACTGATTCAATTCAATTCAATTATAAAAAGTTAGATATCCAATTATAATTGGATTGGATTAAATGCTAAAAGTTGGATTCTAATTAGATTTAATCGGTTACGATGTCAATCTAAAGATCTAATTAAAAACTGATCCAATCTCATTACATTTATATACATTAAAAAATTATATATAATAATAAATAATATTGAAAAATATAATATATATATATATTTATTATATTTTTATTAGTTTTTTTGTATGTTGAATTTGCAACACTTGATTGTTATGTGCATTTATTTTCATGATATTTTGTTCTATTTTATTATTTAGAAATGTTGTTGTTCTAATTATTTAAAATTTTTGGCTACATTACACTTGTAAGAATAATATGTTTATGAAGTATTAAACTTAAATAAAAAATGAGATTTAGTTTTTATGTATTTTTCTTCATATTTGAAGTTAATATTAAAATTTAAGTGTATAATTGGATATCTAATTAGAAAATCGATTCAATCCAATAATTGGATTGGATCGGATGATGATTTTTCAAATCCAATTACTAATTGAATTGGATCAGATTCCAACCCTAGTGATATTATTTAATTATACAAAAATAAATAAGATCATTAATACATCAATATTATCTCTTTTTTAAGATTTTTTTTAACCAAAAAAAATTTCATTGACTAAAACAAATTACATCCAATCCAACCAGCACCTTTTATATACAATACAAACAAGTATCTATATATATACTGTTATAAATTTTCAAACTATCAATAGCACTTACACTTTTGGCCAAAACAATAAAATTCTCTCTTTAACATTATTTTATATCCTCTGTACAATTACAAAAGACTTCATTCTTAACCCGCCAAAGGTAATAAATTAAAGTTGTTGCAAATTTTGGTGGAGAAAGAAAAACATAAAAAACTTCACATATTTGGTATGCAATAAAATCATTTTTTCATATTTGATTGGAAAAATTTTGTTGAAAGGAATTTTTTTTCATACAATTTTTTATTGCATACCATATATGGGAAGCTTTTTATGTTTTTCTTTCCCCATCAAAATCTAACTTTCAAAACCTAGCCTAAACTTTATTTTTATATAATAATAAGAAAAAAGAATTTTGTTATGTGAATAGCATTATTCTTTTTATTACTATAATAATTATTATTATTTGGTTGAAGTTTTTAATATGCATTATTATTGAGCACTACCAAAGAGCATCATCTTTAACAACAGTATCAATAAAAACTCCATAATAATCATTATTTGAAAAATATATTTATATAATAAAGTTGTATATAAAGCATTGATCTCTATATTTTTTTTAGAAGAATTGAGATTATATAGTTATATATACAGCATTCGATAATTTACTGTATAAGTGGACCATTTTCCCTTTCAGAAACTTCTTCTACTCATAATTCACTTTTAAGCCGACTAAAGGAAAGAGCAGTTTCAATAATACTAAGACATTTCGTAAAAGTTAAAGCTTGAGTACTCTGCATGGAGAAGTTGTATAAATTTATGAAGGTACTAATGATACCATATTAGCAATTAAAATTTTCATTTACACCATTACGACAATAAATTTATTATCATCATAAAAAAGGCATTCATAGTTTTATACTTGAATATATTCATAATTACAAACCCTAGCTATATATATAGAGAGCTTCAATCTCTAGCTCATATGTCACTTGAAGATTCTGTTAACGTACAATTCGATTATATATTAACCAACCAAATACATATAAATAATGATATTAAGGAAAGAAAATAAAGTACACATTTTATACACAATTATCAACTTTATTTATTTTTTGAAGTGGAAACACATAATTAATCAACTACATATTTATATAATTCTTTCGTAATGAGCCTAAAATGATTGTCAAGTATTTTGAAGCATGCTAAACTATGTATGCTAGTTAATTAGTAATCAATTACATTAATATAAATAAGTTTAAATATATAATAAATGTATTTTTCGATATATGTATATACATACTAACTCATGATGAGGCGAAGCTTTTAATCATTCAATGCATATACATATATAATAAATAATGAAAGAAAAACCAGCAACACATTGGCAATCAATGATTATATATGAAAGGGCTAAAGTAAAAGTACGATCAATGGCTTAACTAACAACTTCTATAAGAATCTCTCATTCGGTCAAGCTTCCACTAAATTACACATAACAAAGCTTGAACAAATCCTCCACCATTTAAAGTGCACGTCATGATCAATGTAACAGTTATTCCTAGTGGTTCCAGACACATTTTGACTAAAAAAACGAATCTAATCACAGTTGTTATATATAAATATATACATATACATATCACTCAAAAAACAACCAAAAACCAAAGTATATATCTACACGAAGCATCCAATGAATTAACGTGATGTACAGTCAAATATATACGCATGAATAATTAAAACCATTCGGTTCACTAAAAACATCGTAACTACCTAAACTGCATATTCGATCCTCGATAACTTACATTATTTCATTAGTTTCACCTAATGACAATGCTATATACACTGAAACTGCATATATATAAATTAATATATTAGTGTTACAAGATCAAAGAAAAACTGGTAATGTCAATACAGCACCTTTATAGGCTAAATATTGTTATATAAATATATATATCGACTCCTGATGAAGAAATAAATGGTAAGACTAAAACATGGGAGTCATGCACCCAAATGCATCCATTAATTCTTGATTTTGTTTTTCTAAAGGAAAAGAAAAATATTGTGACTATGTATACGTACATAGTAACTGAATAACTTACTATAGAACATGAACAATGTTCACAGAACATGGTTCCAATTCTATGCAGGAAACTCAACGATTTCAATAGTTGACAAGAAGTTAAACTTGACTAGTAAATAAGGTTGAGTAGAATAATACAGTACTGCAAATCTCAAACATGATTCCAATTCTATGTAAAAGCCAAGAATTTCAAATGAAAATACTAATTAAAATGCCGTTGGAAAATAACGATGTATCATAATAAGGAAAACAACTAATATACTAGAAGAATGCAATTGAAAATAACAATGACTAAACAAACTATTACATGATGGATTACAGCTTCTAAAATTCATAGTAATGTATGTGCAAACCTAAAATATACAAATCAGACATTATTACACACTGATCTGATAATATTTTTGAAAACCGTGGTTCCAGTGTAAAATAAATGTAATTTATTGAAAATACTGTCACTGTTTGAAATATTTTGGGTGCATATATTTCATTACTCTATTAGAGTAAGAACCAATAAGAAGTGCTTTCAAATGTGTTTTAACACATAAACATATGCAAAAACTATATAGCAACAAAACTTTTGCCAAATTAAGCCAACTTATGCTCTAATATGTCTATAAATCATGCAAAAGATCAATAGGAAAGAGAGAATTATAAATATATTATAGAAAGAGGGGAGAGAGAAATATTGACTCTAGTTGTACATATAATATATATAGAGTTTTGCCAACTAACTTATCCATATATAGGAAAAAACTATAACTAGACATAGGGGCAAGGGGTATTGACATGATCTATATGTATAATAAAAAGGCAGAGGGAGAAACAAATTAAGAACAAGCCATTTCAAATAGAAGTATTTACATATATATAATTATATATATAATGCAATACCAATTTACAAACGTTGTGTGCAGCTAGCATAATAAGAATATTATTATAATTAAACAATTAATGTTAATGCAATTCACATGATGATATCCAGCTACTTACTAAAATATTTGAAGACATATTTTAAGGGGACAGCATGTGGGAGAAAAAGAAATTAATAAAAGCAAACATTGAATTAAGACAACCCTCTATTTATAATTATATAATCAACATTAGTCAACATTTGTATGCAAGCTAAGGTAATAATAATATGCCAAAAGAGTAAGTCATCAATATTTCTCGAGCATCTTAACAAATAAATATATAATATTCGAAGCCAAAACAAGCATCCTTTACAGCAATAATTATCCTGCTAACCCAAAATTAAGCACCAAAATTGTTAAACAAAGATATAACACTGATCAAATGTTTATGCACTGTATCTACCCAATTATAAAATTCAGTATTAATCAATGCATAAATAAGTACTGTAAAAGAAAGAGTGAATTAGTATTCATTGTAGTTATACCATATCAGCGTGTGCAAATATACTAATATAATTCATAATGATACAATAAATTAGTATGACAATCAATACTAGATGCCATTGCATTAAAATTGAAAATCAAGCAAACCATATTCAGTAAAAGAGAAAAGAATAATTAGAAAGAAAAAAAAGCATGTAATTGGTTTATGAACTCACAAGAACTTGTTGAAACATATTAGCAAAAATATACTGTTACACTGATTGAGTGGGCCAAATATGACTATGACATCAATGACTACAAGCTATTACTTCTTTGGTAACAAATGATGGCGACTTCACAACTACTTCCCATGCTAAAGTCTACAGAACTACTGTACAATATGATGAAATTTTTATTTATATGAATAAGGCTTAGAATGAACAAAACTACAAATCAAATCAAACAGGAACCCTAGAAAAAAAATACAAAAAAAACAACTGGTAAAGAGTAATAATGTTGCTCTCAGGCCCCTACCTTGACAATGTTAGTATTGGGATATGATATAGGAAGAAACAAACAAGAACTGATCAAATAAAATTCTAAATTCTAAATTCCATTTTAAATAAAATCTAAATTTAGTAATACTTGGGATATGATATAGATCCTAAATACACGTCTAACTCACGAGAAAACTAGCGCGTACAAGACAAAGACCAAAAAACGTTACCACAATATATGTGTTTATATATATATTAATAAATAATTATAACATCTTTCTTGCTATGATGGGAGAGGAAAATATACTTTACACTGTAGATTTCACCTTTGGGAATGCAATAACTCTGGGTCTGGCGAAGAAAAGAAAGCTAAGAAAGTGCAGCAACTACAATAAAGCAAAATAGACACAACTATCACAAGTTAACTTCTTTCATTTCTTTTTAATGTTTTTTCATAAGAAATAATAATATATATATCTACAAGAACAGGATCGTCTCCAACAATTATTTGCTTCTTTAAATTCAGTCAAGAAACTTCTGCACAACAGTGATAATCCCCAGTATGATCATCAGTGGTAGAAAGGTATTATATGACTATCTATTAATATATTATATGTTATAAGATAACAAAGGAGTTATTAATATAATAATGGTAAAAAAAAAGACAGGTGTAATGAAATGCAAGTCCACAAATTGATCAACATAAAATCATTAATTAGTAGGGAAAAACAAAATGTGAAGGAATGAAAATAAGATTTCAAAAAAATACAATAAGAATGTTATTTTCATTCCCAATAAGTGCAACAATTTTTGATTAATTTATTGGA
Organism: Cannabis sativa; assembly: GCF_029168945.1. Classification (NCBI taxonomy): domain Eukaryota; kingdom Viridiplantae; phylum Streptophyta; class Magnoliopsida; order Rosales; family Cannabaceae; genus Cannabis; species Cannabis sativa. Next base: position 16,695,759 of record NC_083602.1, on the reverse strand, counting down.
TTACCATAGGTGGAACCTCCGAGCAAACCTGATGTGGAGGCTGCGTAGACATCGGAGGGATCGAGCATTGGCGACGAAGAAGACGCCCCATTTCTTCCTCCTCCGCCACCCAAATGCAATTCTGAAAGATTTGGAAAAGTACTATTATCGCGGGTTGTTGTTTCGACACCTTGATCGTATAAAAAGCCTTTGAAAACATGACCACCGATCTTAACAACCGCTTGATAAGCATACTCGTCTTCTCCATCCTCCACAGCCGTTACTCGTACGCACTTGAAAACCGCCGGTGCACGTACTTGACCCGGTAACGTTTCTTTGAAGCTCGCGTCTGTGACCTTAAATAAATTAGTAATTAAAAAAGTATAAAATGAAAACCCTAAACCTAATATATATACCTTGACCTAAATTGAATGAGTGAGAGAAAAAGTTGTGTATGTAAAGACTCTAAAATCAAACCTTGGTGACTAGAGCTGGTATCGAAGCTTCTAGGGGGAGTAGTGTTGGAAGTAGAAGTGTGAGAAGTGGTTTGGGAGGCAATGAGTCTAGGTTTCTTTGCACCCGAAGTCGACCCGGAAGACCCAGGTCCGGTTCCGCCACCAGGACCGGCCGAAGTCATGAGCTGACGCTCTCTCCTCCGAGCGGCCGGGACCCATGTGCTCTTCACGTGCGTGGAGCAGTCGAAACCTCGACTCTTGCAACAAGTTCTACACCTTCTATGGGTACAGTCTTTTTTGGCCTGGTTTCCACAATCTTGACACGTTGCTGTGGAGGACGACGTCGATCCAGACCCAACATTAATTCCGCCTCCTCCACCGCTCTGAATTACCAAATTACCCCCGATTTCGCTGTTTCCGTGGTCGTGAATCGAGGGCTTCTTAAAGAAATGCGGATGGAGTTGAGTTTGAGCTGCCGAGACAGCAGCCGCCTGTTGAGCCTGACTTTGCCACAGCTGAATCCCGCCATTTCGGCTTCGAGCCGCAGCTGAGGAAGAGCCTAGTGCATTGGCCTCGGTAGCTTCATCGAGATGTGATGGACCGAGACAAGGAGCTGCTGTTAGTAATGGGATTACGCCAACACCAACGCCGACGCCGAGGGCTGTGGCAGGGTTGGAGCCGTTGAGAGAGTGGTCGGAGATGAGGTTTGGGTCGTGGTTGAGGTTGTGGTGGAGATGGTGGTGGGGATGGTGGTTGTTGTGGTGGAAAGAAGAGGCTGGTGCGACGACGAAGACGTCTCGAAGACCCACCATGCCCATCTCGGGTGGAAGACCGTAGTTGATGGACCTTGAAGATGGACCGGACCACATAGCGGAGGAGGTGGCTCCGGCTGTGGGCCCAGCATTGAAGCTCAGTGATAAATCGTCTGGAACAGTGGGACGGCCAGCTGCAGCTGCTGCGGCTGCGGCTGCGGCTGCTGCAGAGGAGGATGAAGCCACCCAGTCTGCAAAGGCACCAGAATCTGAAGGCAGCCTCCTTGTAGTAGCCACAACTGACGATGTTCCTGATAACAAATCCAATCTCAATTTTCTCCTCAAATATTATTTATAAATAACGTGTGTATATATGTATATATGTACAACATATATATGTATATATACACATAAAAATATGTATTGTATTTATAAATATATTTATATAGAGAGAGAGAGAAGAGAAGGAATTTTTGAGGTCTCGAACTAAAACATGGATGTATCTATGTAGGTGTTATATATGAAAGGTGGGGTCTCTGAAATTGTATCAGAGAGATTTTTCGAGAAGAAAGACAAAACAAATTTAAAATAAAAATTAAATAAATAAATAAAAAAAAAAGTTTAAAACTACTTGAGAGAGAAAGAGGGAAAGAAAGAGATCTTGTTTGTTGGGTGGCTTGCTTTCTTTCTTTCTATCTTCTCTGTAAGACTACTGCTGCTGTTACTAACACTGTCACTTTGGCTTTATGACCAAAAAAGTTTAGTTTATATGAGAAGAGAGATAAAGAGAAGAAAAAGAGGGTCCGGGCGGCAGCAGCAGCTGCTGCTGCCATAGCTGCAGACAATAAATTATAAACCAGCAGAAGATATAAAAATTAATTATATATAATAGAGTAGCTTAAATATATATATGTAATAAATAACGACCTTTTTCTCTCTTTCTCCAATTTTTTTCTTTTTTTTCAACTACTAGTGTCGTGAACCCTTTCTCCTCTCCTATATTATCATCAAATCTTAGATCTCTTTTCTTTCTTTCTTTCTTCTTTGGAATAAATATAGCTTTCTTTCTTTGTTTCTTTCTCCTCGGAACAGAAGTAACTCTCTTTCTCTCTCTAAGATTACTTCTCTCTTCAACCTGTTTCCTAGCTAGAAAGCGAAAACTGAGGTGGGTATCTCTCAACCTCTCACTTTCTTTCTCTCTCTCTCTCTCTCCAATAATCAATCACACAATAGAAGAAGAGAAGAGCAAGAGAGTATAAAGACTTTTGTTCTCTAGTTTTTGGTCTTACGCGGGCACTCTCTAAAAAAGTCACATGACTGAGCTATAACCCTATATACGCTTCTCTTCTCTCTCTATGTATTAATTTTTTTTTGCTTTGTTAGTTTGGTTTTCTTATTCATTCCCCGCCGCGTGTGATACTCACCTCTCTTGAGCGCGTGGAGTCTCGACACCAGCCGGAATGCGCGATGAGCAATGGCCCATTTTGAAAATGATAGAAGAGGCGCCTAGGTTGCTGCGCGTGTACAACACGCCTTTAATATATTTTTGATAATAATAATAATAATTATTGCTATATTTTATTTTTCATTAATTAAACGTGGAGTCCAAGTAGGAGTGGCTCTACAGTCCCAAATCTAATGGTTTTGTCGTTTTGGATTGAGTTTGTCAGAATAAGCAAAATGGGGTTGAAAGACTGTCAGACTCTGTTTGTAAGCTTATTATATCATATGATAAAATTGCACATTTGGTACAAATCATTGTCTTAGATTGCAATTTCGCAAGTGATCATCACACTTCCTACTTTCATATTAGGACTTTTTATCTAAAGATATTTTCACCCTCTTTGCATATTATTTATATGATAAATTTAATACTAGTAGGGGTGTTGTAATGTAAGGTATACTTTTTAACTAATTTCTTAAACTTCATCGCATATGTCGTTTGAGTAATTTTCCAAACTGTACTCGCACGCACTGTATAGACCTCAAAACTTTACAAACCACACCACAAAACTACACTGCCCTGTGTTACGTGCAGTCTATGATGGCACGTTACAAGCTAAGTGATGGCTACAAGTTGGCCAAGTGGTGGTCAAAGTGGTGGCGTATGTTGTGATGCATGCAGGTGGCATGCTGATGCTTAGTTTGTATGCAGTGGCATTTTCGTAAATATCTTCAATATTGTCCGGATCGGGACGGGACTTGGTATTCGCCATTTATTTGGGTCTACAAATAGAATGGTGCAATCGGTTTGGCGAAACTAGGTGATTTGGTATATGGTGCTTCCCATATGTCTACAGAGCAAAAATCATCTATGTTCCTGGTAGAAGGCTAAAAGCTCAGAATGCTCTTTAAGGGGGGTACTCTGGTGTCAGCTCTCCACCACCCCTTGCACCTTGGTGCTAAGTGAGCTACTACTAGCCAGTGGGGACTAGTAGGGCGGGCATATGAGGACCACGAGGGGACTCATATGTCTCCATGAGTTGGAGTACTCATGGACATTATCGGGCCGACCCGGTAGTGCGTCGAAGAATGCCGCCAGAGGTTCAATGGTACGTTTCCCTTGGCTTGTCGGTATGCCGCTTGCACGAGACGTGGCCTAGATCCTCCAAGAGACGTCGTGGTGCACCTAGGCCACGAGTCTCAACACGAGATGACTCGGGTAGTCATTCGTGGCTAGTTTGTATACGCGCATGGGACGGATGCACCATGTTGGAAAGGGGCAAAGGTCTAATGTATGCAACTGGTTTGGTGGCTTGTCTTGAGGGCCTGCCAACATGCGTGGAGGCATGGCGCCTTGAGGATTGGTCCATGGACGTATGGGAGTCCTTGGGCGACGAGGGAGACTATTCGGACAGTATCGAATGGGGCATGATAGAGGCGTTGGCACGTTAGCTTGGTGTTGGCATCTTGCCACACATGCTACCTTGGTCTCGAGTGACAAGGTGAGCGTCAGTGTTGGGATTTGTCTTACCATGGTGGGAACCTATGGACAGTGTGAGTATCTTGGCTAGAGAGCCTCGATGCATGGATGCACTCATGGATGCTTGCGAGCATGACTCGGCGGGAGTTGTTCGAGAGACAGAAGTGTGCACGAGGCACACGTCCGCGCGAAAAATGAGCCCATTGTTACTCGGATGGTTGGAAGGCTGACCTTGGCTTAGAGAAGTCAAGGTGCCGCACGGGTATTCCGCTGCCTGAAAAGGTGAGCCCGTGACAGTTGGTATCAGAGCCAAGTTCATCTCAGTGGGAGGTGAACCTGGTTGGCCTATCCTAGAGAGGATGTAGGCGGGTGGACGGATCAAGATGGTCCGAATGTTGGAACAAGACGTCGTTGAGCCAGTTAGTCTTTTAAAGAGGATCAGTAGGCTGAGATGGAGTTAAGACTGGGTTGCTTTACTTCATGGGAATACTGGACATCCTAAAGAGGAGACATGGATGGTTGCTTCGAGTCAAGTTCAGGGATGCTAGAAAGACAACTACCACGTGAAACTGTAGAGAGGCGCAACGGAATGTTTGAAACTCGTTGGCATAGGACAAGGTTGAGGGGATAGTCCATGTTGTATGCTTGGTACACTAGGCCAAGTTTGCCTGAGTGACATTGTAAGCCGCAGGAGGCGCTCTTGTTGAAAAGGAAGCTTGCTGGCAGGAGTGTGGAAGTAGAGCAGGGACCGTCAGATTCTTGTTAGTCACGACAGAGGTCGAGAGTTGATAACCGAGATGGTTCAGATGGGGACAGACATGGAATGCTTCAGTTGCTACATTGTGTGTCGAGAGCGACGCACATGGAGACCAAGGCGGGCAGAGGCCGCAATCGTCAGAGGATGGTTGTACTTGGAGGTGTTCGCATGCGAGTTTTATTTGATCCATATGGAAGCACCGAGGCAGTTGAGTGGAATGTGTTGGCTTGTTAAATCACCAGAGGGCGTAAGTCACACAAAGACATCGATAGAGACGCGGAGTTGTGGAATAAAGGCATCAAGGAAGCCAGCAGGGCTGAGAAGACCGAGCGCAAGCATTGAGATGGCGCTAGAGTTTGTGTGGAGGCCAGAGGGCCGTGCCAGCGAGACTTAGTTAGTCATGTTTGCCTGCGAAGGTCAAGAAGGGTGCTAGAGTTTGCATGAAGGCCAGAGGGCTGCATCATTGGAACTTAGTACTTCGTGGGAGCCAGAAGGACGTGATGTAAGTGTGAATCAGTTGGATGGTTGAGTGGGAAGTTAGTGCATGCATGTGGAAATCGACAGGGGTGCTAATGAGATAGTTGACTCGAGAGTCACATCCTGCGGGATGCACTTTTAGATGACATGGTGTGCATGAAGAGTTGGGGCGGTCAGGCATTTGCGTGTGGGCATGTTGTCGAGGACGCCAACAGATGAAGTGGGGGAGAGACCTTCACGGTTCACTCAACAAGACTACTTATTCATTACAAGCATCGAGATAAGTATCATGGAGATTGATTGTTGTTCAGGATGTAAAGTCAAGAAGACTCAGGACACAGGCAGAGCCAGTTATCTAGGGTGAAAGTCCGCAGGACTCAGGTACTAAGATAACACCATGGCAATGTTGGCCTAAGGCAAAAGTTAGCAGGATTAGGGTACTAAGGCAACATTGAAATGTCGAGGGGCGAAGAGTCAGAATGATCAAGGCATTAGTTCAACATCTTCATCAAAATGAAATGTGGAGTGGAGGAACCGTATGCAAGTATGCGGTTAGCTTGCGAGCCGTACCTTGAGAGGTATTCCTCTTAGAGAGAAGTTCTTCCCAAGTTGAAGTGGGGGAGCCCACTAATCCATGTGTTTGAAGAATCAGGGTACTTGTTCAGTTTTGGTGTGTGAATCCAGAGGGAAACACTACAACAGATTGGTTGTTCAGGGTGAAGACTTGCATGATTCTTTAAGTAACGCGGATAGACAATATGCAAGGGCGTAGGCGAGATCAAGATCGAGCTAGTTTGCGGCATGTTATGGGCATGTTTTGTGTTTATGGGAACACCGGTGTTGTATGGGACCTGTAAGCCGAATGGTTCGAGAGAACATATCTTAGATGGGAGATAGCGGATTGGGATGACTTCAAGTCTTAAGAGTAAGACTGGGTGTCAGCAAGTTTGTCGAAAGATAGCGAGTCATCAGAGGATGCAGGGTTGATTTTGGGGATACAAACTTGTGACACAGTTTTGGGAGCCGACACAAGCAGGAGCTCAGAGGAGCCAGTATGCAGTGGGTCAGTGGGACCTTTGCATGAAGCCGTGGGTATGCGGTTGGGCCGGAGGGCCAATGTTGTGAACTTCGCGAAGAAATTGGGTGCAAGAGTGCACTTGGTGCTGCATTGGGTGCAGTTGGCTTGCGAGCCTCGTCCAGGTGGGACGCACCAAATTTTATCCTGCGATGAGAGTGTCCTGCTCGATTGCCATCAGGAGGATGGTGCGCCATAGAGTTGGCGTGTGTAGTTTCCGAAGGGACTTGTCCAGAGGGACTTGACTTCAGTGGAAGCGTGTTTTGTAGGTGCCGTTGGGAACGGTTGGTTTGCGAACCTCACCACGAGGGGTGCACCATACTTAATCCGTGTCAAAAGGAGTATGCATTGGACGATTGGCGAGTGAGCTACAATCAGAGGATGTGGTAGCTTCAGGGTCAGTGTTGCAAGGGCTACTTGGTTGACTGGAGGGACGCTGTGATGGACTCGGAGGAGTTCATGTAGGGGGAAGTATTCTAGTGCAGAGGCACTACTCCATGGGTGGATCTGAATAGCGACAGTGGCACAGGGTCTTTGATCAAGTCCAAGAGTGGGCGTGCGAGATCATCACCAAGAGGGTGGTTCTACGGAGGTAGGGGGACAAGTGCAGACTTAAGATTCGGGAGAAGCTTGGGGTAAGCTTAGGAGTCGAGATCAGGAGGATTTGCCTGCGGTCCGTCGATGAGGGCATCGACATGTTGAAGTGGGGGAGAATGTTACGTGCAGTCTATGATGGCACGTTACAAGCTAAGTGATGGCCACAAGTTGGCCAAGTGGTGGTCAAAGTGGTGGCGTATGTTGTGATGCATGCAGGTGGCATGCTGATGCTTAGTTTGTATGCAGTGGCATTTTCGTAAATATCTTCAATATTGTCCGGATCGGGACGGGACTTGGTATTCGCCATTTATTTGGGTCTACAAATAGAATGGTGCAATCGGTTTGGCGAAACTAGGTGATTTGGTATATGGTGCTTCCCATATGTCTACAGAGCAAAAATCATCTATGTTCCTGGTAGAAGGCTAAAAGCTCAGAATGCTCTTTAAGGGGGTACTCTGGTGTCAGCTCTCCACCACCCCTTGCACCTTGGTGCTAAGTGAGCTACTACTAGCCAGTGGGGACTAGTAGGGCGGGCATATGAGGACCACGAGGGGACTCATATGTCTCCATGAGTTGGAGTACTCATGGACATTATCGGGCCGACCCGGTAGTGCGTCGAAGAATGCCGCCAGAGGTTCAATGGTACGTTTCCCTTGGCTTGTCGGTATGCCGCTTGCACGAGACGTGGCCTAGATCCTCCAAGAGACGTCGTGGTGCACCTAGGCCACGAGTCTCAACACGAGATGACTCGGGTAGTCATTCGTGGCTAGTTTGTATACGCGCATGGGACGGATGCACCATGTTGGAAAGGGGCAAAGGTCTAATGTATGCAACTGGTTTGGTGGCTTGTCTTGAGGGCCTGCCAACATGCGTGGAGGCATGGCGCCTTGAGGATTGGTCCATGGACGTATGGGAGTCCTTGGGCGACGAGGGAGACTATTCGGACAGTATCGAATGGGGCATGATAGAGGCGTTGGCACGTTAGCTTGGTGTTGGCATCTTGCCACACATGCTACCTTGGTCTCGAGTGACAAGGTGAGCGTCAGTGTTGGGATTTGTCTTACCATGGTGGGAACCTATGGACAGTGTGAGTATCTTGGCTAGAGAGCCTCGATGCATGGATGCACTCATGGATGCTTGCGAGCATGACTCGGCGGGAGTTGTTCGAGAGACAGAAGTGTGCACGAGGCACACGTCCGCGCGAAAAATGAGCCCATTGTTACTCGGATGGTTGGAAGGCTGACCTTGGCTTAGAGAAGTCAAGGTGCCGCACGGGTATTCCGCTGCCTGAAAAGGTGAGCCCGTGACACCCTGCAATGTGAGCGGTTTGCACGCTAACTAATTTTAGTAATTATTAAATATAAATAAAATTAGTGAATAGTACCTTGTGTTTTCATGAAAAGTATATTTGGTACCTTGTATTTTTAATAATACTTAATTGATACCTCATATTTTTAAATTTTACATATTTAGTACCTTAAAGTAAAATTTAATCAATACAGTTTTATCAATTTAATCAAATAGTTCTCAGTTATATGTAATCAAATAATTAAATTTGAATTCATAATTAATAAAATTTTAAACTGATGATTGTATTGATAAAATTTTATCAAAAAAATTTAAATTTAGGGTACTAATTAGGTATGATTTTAAAATATAGGGTACTAAATAAGTATTATTAAAAATACAGAGCACCAAACTTGTATTTAGATAATACACAGAGTACCAAATGTATAGACACCCATAAAATTATATCATGTAGTTTATTCACAAAAATCATAACTACAAATATTAAACAAAGCAATTAAATAATATCAAAATAAAATACACAATTAAATATTATATATTTTACTTAAAGTATTAATTAAATATTAAATATGCAATGTGGTCACTTATTTTATTCCATCAATAGGCGTAAATGTATATATATATATATATATATATAATTAACAAATTTAGTGCCTAAACTGCTATATTATTTTATATAATATAATATTTAGATTAAATATTTAAGTAATAAATAATTTAATTTAAAAAATAATATTTATTAAATTGTAACATAAAAATATGAAATTATAAATGTGTGAACAATAATCTAAAAAGAGCTATATAGATCCTTTTATTGATGATCATATAATTTGTAACTTATCATTGATCTTCACTCTTAAATTAGTAAATTGAGTTATTAATTTGTAACTTATTGTGGGAAGTTTTGAACTCCTTGAAGTTATTTTGTAAAATGATGAATAAATTATTAACTAGTTACTAGTTACTAAGATTTTTAAAATTTTACACTACATTCTACATGTTGCAAAGAGACAGGTGACATGTCGCCTGGCTAATTTTCAGCATCAAGTTTTGAACGTTGTGTTAGGTTTTAACAACTTTCATAACTCTTAAATTACTTATTTAAGTCTATAAATGCTCAATTCAACATTAGTAACAGTCAAGGATTTTATGGTGGTTATTCATGTTCGAATAAAAGTTAAAACTCTATAAATAGAAGACATACTATTCACTTGTGACACATACTTGAAATCACTTCTTGTGATTAAAACATTGTAAGGATATGTCCATCCTTAGACATTGGTTGAGCATTATATGAGGCTTAAAAACCCTTAAGAGTATTTTTAGAGTTTTTCTAATTGTCTATATGAGGGAGGTAATAACTTTTAGGACAAACTTTCTTGAGTCTTGGTCAAGTCTATTGTGTGTTCTTGAGTGTCCTTTTTTTTCTTCTCTAATTATCTTCTAATCTTGATGTAATATATTTATATGTATTTTGTGTATTTGATTGTCATCTTTCATATTCTCTCTTGTAAAAAATCTCTAACATTCTAAAAGTCATTTGTGATGGCATAGTCTTCATTAAAAAAGACAATATGTCATGGAGGGTTTTACAATCAAAAGAAGTTATTCATGAAAGAAGAGCATCAATCAATATCACAAGAATAAGAATATGTGGTAAGATATTGAAGTCATTCATGGATAAGTATGATAAATTTATTTTGTGTTATATTATTTAAATATTAGTAATATATTAACGTATTTCATAGAGATATGAAATTTTTACATATTAATATATATATATATATGTATGTGTATTATATTATTATATGTAGTGCTTTATAATTTTATAATTGAGATTATAGTATATTAGTATATGTATATATATATGTAAAAGATATAATATATATATTTGTAAGATTAAATATGTAGAAATAGTAAGTTTTTATATAGCATATATATATATGATATATATTGTGTATATGTATATTAATGTATTTGTATGTTATATAAATGAAATCTGTAACATATATATATTTATAAAAATTAATATTAATATTATGTGTATATTATATAATATGATACTATAAGAGCATATATACATACCATATTAATTTTTTGTGTTTATATATATGTACAAATCATTATATTAATATGTATATTATATGATACGATAATTGAGATGATGATAATAGAAATGTCTTTATTTTATTATTATTATTAATAATATTATAAGACTTATTTTGTGATTATAAAGAGTTACTTGGAAATGAAATTCTATTTTAGCAATAATCATCTTATATTATGAAATAAAAAAATTGAACTATGAGAGTTACAGTTTTATGAGATTTCTCTTGCTATATCAAGAACAAATAGATCAAAGTGAATTTAAATTATGAGTTGAGCCATAAAATTGGAAGAACAAGTTTAGACTCAAATAAAGTAAATCATAGTGGATTGAAAATGTGAAAAGAGATTACAAAATTGGAGAAGCCATTTTGAATCTTTAAAAATCAAAATGGTGAAAAAATGTAAAGCCCGCTTAGTTAATTTGGAAATTAGCAGTTATTTATGTTAATCATGAAATTATTTATAGCTATTTAAATAATTTATCGCTGTTATTTATGGAATTCAGATATGCATGATTATGTCATCAGTAGTTTTTATATTTCGCATTTCCGGTGTCCGGTATTTTGGAACTCGGCGTTTGGCTCAGTAGAAATCACAACTTAGTATGTTAGTATTTTGGGGACGGGTTTTAGACATTGGGAATGTCGGGAATGGCCGGGAATTTAGAATGTCCCAAAAATACCCCTTTAGTATGATTTTCATGGTTTTATGGTGGAGGGGCAAAATGGTCTTTTTGCCCCATTAGTGTTTTGTTTTATGTGATTTATTAAATGGAAAAATAAATGTTTATTTTATTATTACTTGGCTGAAATAAAATGAGTAATGTGTTTTATATTCCTTTTTTCCACAAATTTCAACACTTAGAGAAAAAAATTAGAAATTTCAAAACTCACACACAAAGCTCTCTCTTTTCCTCTCTTGTTCGGCCAAGCTTGGGGAGCAGCTAGGGCTGGATTTTCCTTGTTGATTCCAAGTTATTTTAGCAAGATCAAAGTGATTTTAATTGAGGTATTTCTTGGCTTTAGTTCTTACTTGGTTTTTCTTGAAAAATATGATGAAAAATGATGATGCATGCATGAGTTTTTAGTTGATTTTGCTGCTGTGTTTTTGTGGTTAATTTGTGTGATTCAAAGCATGATTATTGATGTTGATTGAGCTGTGTTGAAAGCATATTAGTTAGGTTGTTCAAGCTTGTAGTTTTTATGTGAAAAAGTTATGAATTTTGGAAAGAAATGTTATATTTTGTTTCGTGAATTCTTTGGATGTTCTTGTATGTTTTCAGAGGTGTTATTATGCTTAGTTAAGTAGAATTAACTAGGCTAGGATGCATGTTAGTGGATTTAACCAAGTTTGAGTTTTTGAACTCAAAGCTTGGTCTTTAATGGTGAATTTTGTATATGTGCTTTCTGGGTGATTTTGAGGCTTTGGATTTGTTCTATGGATAGTTTAGAACAGGTCTGGAAAGTTTGGGACCAATTGTGGTTGAATTGGTCGAGTTATGGGATTTTTAGTTGGCTGCCTGCGAGGAACCGGAATTCCGGTTGTGCATCCGGAATTCCGGATGGGGGTCCTGAATTTCCCAGAACCGGAATTCCGGTTGGGCAACCGGTCTACCGGTTGGGGGATTTTTCAGAACCCTAGTTTTCCTCGTTTTTGGGTTTTTAGGGGTATTGCCATGCTTTTTATCGATAGGGAAACTTTTAGTTTCAAGTTTTAGTCCCCGGGAAGTGATTTAGCGTGTCACTTATAGCGTTGTGATTTTTATGGTTTAGGAGCCAGTAATCCGCCGCTCAGCTTCAGTTCCAGTCAGGTTGACCGGCACACCTGAAATCGGAATACAGGTAAGATTAGTATAACAGTATGCATATGTAGATTACATGTTTAGCGTGCATGTAAGAAGCCTATTAGATTACATTAGTTGTATGTTGGCTTCGAACCATCCAACCCTGTCACGTCGGTACAGGCTGGAGTATGACCAGCAGCCGGAGTATGACCGGTTCGACCGATCAGGCTGACACTTGGTTGGTGGTTCCGTGCTATTGACGTATCCCGTCGGTACAGGCTGGAGTATGACCAGCAGCCGGAGTATGACCGGTTCGACCGATCAGGAGGATATAGTAACACGTCGGTACAGGCTGGAGTATGACCAGCAGCCGGAGTATGACCGGTTCGACCGATCAGGTTGTTACGTGTCAATAGTACCGTCCCTGAACGTTCAAAACTCAGTACCATGTTGGACATGGCAGTAGTGCTCAGTACCATGTTGGACATGGCAGTAGCGGGACTCAGTATCGTGTTGGACACGGCAGTTAGTTATGTATGATATTAGTATGCTTTTCTTACTGAGTCTGTCGACTCACAGTTTATGTTCATGTGTAGGTAAAGGCAAGGCTGTAGCTGATGGACCGTGAGCGAGCTTATGAGATTGTACATGTCGGGGCGGTTAGGCCTGGAGCGTACGATCCTCGGGACAGCACGGCTGAGATTTTTGTAACTGTCGTTAGACGACTTTCATTTTGATGTAAAAGTTAATCAGTTAAAACTTTTGTAAATATTTTATAAATCGGGATCCCGAGACTTTTGTAAAATGGTTTATAAGTTTAATGAAAAAGCAAAATTTTAATTAATCACGTTTTTCCATAAACCTCGTTGATTAGCAACGAGCTGCACAGTACGTTTGAAAATCACGTAATACGCCTAAGATAGTTAGGGTGTTACAATTTGGTATCAGAGCCGCCAGGTTGTCTTCCGAAGATCGTCACGACATGTACAATCATCATCAGCAGTTAGCTCGGTTCACGGTTCAGTAAGCCTTTATTGCTTTAGTAGTTTATTTTATTCAGTTATGAAAAAGAAAAGCCTGTTAGGAAGCATGTTAGTAGCCTGATAGTAGAATAGGCGCATGTTTCATTTCTAGTTTCCGAATTAAGCGGCATTAGTAAGCTCGCCTTGAATACGACCTGATATGCCAACTCTTGGTTTCGCAGGCGGTTCTAACTAGATGGACGCCAGGCGGACTACCAGGAGTCAGGGCAACTCCGTAGGGTCGAATCAGGGACAGGGAGCTCAGTTTCCCCCACCTGCTAGGGGCCGAGGCAGAGGTCCCCGAGGCAGGGCTCGTGGTCGGGGTGATGAGAACCCGCCACAGGCTGCCCAGGCTCCCCGGCCGATCGGGGAGTCCGGGTGGGAGTTGCGGTTTGCGGAGATGCAAGCCGGATCGAAGAACAAGACCTCGAGATTCGAGAGGTTGAGACGGCGGGGTGCTCCTGCCGGTTCCGGTGCCGTAGTTCCGGTGGCACCTCGCCCCTCGCCGCCCCGGGCCGAGATAGTGGTGGCGGCCCACAGATTGGAACCTTTATATGAGCGGTTCCGGAAGCAAGCACCTCCGGTATTCCTGGGAGGTCCAGATGTATCGAAAGCCGAGCAGTGGCTGACGGTGATTACCAGAATTCTGAATTTCATGGGTGTCAGCTGTAATGACAGAGTGGTGTGCGCCACATTTCAGTTCCAGGAGGACGCCCTGGTATGGTGGGACATGGTGTCTCAGATTCACGACGTCACCACCATGACTTGGGAAAGGTTTCAGGAACTCTTCAACGCGAAATACTACAATGAGGCGGTCAGAAGCGCCAAGAGGAAAGAGTTCGTTCACCTGACCCAGCGGGAGAACATGAGCGTCACTGAGTATACTACTCAGTTGTGGGTTGGCGAGGTTAGCCTCGGGAATTGTGCCGACCGACTTCGGCGGGGAAGGAGAAGTATCTGGACGGGTTGAATCCCAAGATCAGGCATGACCTGATGATTACCACCGACGACAGCACCACCTATGCTCAGATGGTGGAGAAGGCACTGCGAGCTGAGGGCGCAGTGGGGTGCATGTCAGATTCAGTCAGTACTCCGGTTGGTGGCGGGGCTCCTACCCCTCCTGCATCAGGCTTTAGCAGGGGGAGTAGTGGTTCGGCCATTGATCAGAGGAAGAGGGCACCCACTGCTTCCGGCGGCTCGAGTCAGAACAAGAGGTTCGGGGGAACCGAACGAGAGGAGTCGTCCTGGTGGTAATGAGACCTGATTCTCCTATCCCGAGTGCCCTAGCTGCAAGAGGCACCATCGGGGTGAGTGCAAGGGTCAGGGATGCTTTCATTGTGGCATGCCCGGACACTTCAAGAGGGAATGTCCCCAGCTCCGGCCAGAGGCACCGAGAGCTCCAGCGATACCCACTCCAGCCAGGGTGTTCGCTATCACGCAGGCTGATGCAGATGCCAGCCCATCAGTTGTTACAGGTCAGATTTTTATTAACAACTCGCTTTATTCGGTACTGTTTGATTCTGGGGCTACACATTCTTATGTGGCGGCCAGAGTCTTTAGTAAGTTGGGTAGACCCTTTGATAGATATGAATCAGGGTTTGGAACCCCGTTACACAGCGGAGAATTGGTTATCTCCAATAGGTGGATTAGGTCTATGCCAATCAGGATAGACGGTAGAGAGTTAAGCGCTGATCTGATAGAGATGAGCTTAGTCGAATTCGATATTATTTTAAGAATGGATTTCCTATCTAAATATTCGGCGAGCATTGACTGTAAGAGGAAGATGGTGGTCTTCCAACCAGAAAGTGAAGAACCGTTTGTGTTCGTGGGTTCAGTTCAGGGATCTCGGATCCCGGTGATCTCGGCTATGTCAGCGAGAGAATTATTGCACGGTGGGTGCTTAGGGTTTCTGGCCGTGGTGGTGGACACCACTCGGCCAGACACCATTCGGCCAGAGGACATCAGAGTGGTTCGGGAATTTTTGGACGTTTTTCCCGAAGAACTTCCAGGGTTACCACCTCAGCGGGAGATTGATTTCGTGATTGACTTGGCACCAGGGATGGTTCCAGTTTCCAAAGCTCCGTATAGGATGGCTCCAGCTGAACTTAAGGAATTAAAGATTCAGCTCCAAGGGTTGCTTGACTTAGGGTTCATTCGGCCCAGTGTGTCACCCTGGGGAGCCCCGGTTTTGTTCGTCAAGAAGAAGGATGGATCTATGAGGATGTGCATCGACTACAGAGAGTTGAACAAGCTGACGGTGAAGAATAAATATCCATTACCTAGGATCGATGACTTGTTCGATCAGCTTCAGGGAAAGACGGTCTTTTCTAAGATTGATCTCCGTTCGGGTTATCATCAGTTGAGGATCCGAGAGGAGGACATTCCAAAGACGGCTTTTCGCACTAGGTATGGACACTACGAGTTTCTGGTTATGTCATTCGGACTAACCAATGCTCCTGCAGCATTCATGGACCTGATGAATAGAGTATTCAAGGATTTCCTCGATATCTGTGTGATTGTGTTTATCGACGACATCCTCGTGTACTCTCAATCAGAAGAGGAGCATGAGTTACATCTTCAGATGGTACTGCAACGACTTCGAGAACATAATCTCTACGCCAAGTTCAAGAAATGTGAGTTCTGGTTGTCTCAGGTGTCCTTCCTAGGGCACATTGTGAGTAAAGATGGGATCAAGGTGGATCCCGGGAAGATTGAATCCGTCAGGGATTGGCCGAGACCGAAGACAGTGACAGAGATCAGAAGCTTCTTGGGATTAGCTGGGTACTACCGTAGGTTCGTGGAGGGGTTCTCCAAAATTTCAATGCCCCTAACCGAGCTTACAAAGAAGAATCAGCGACTTATCTGGTCAGATAAATGCGAAGCTAGTTTTCTGGAGCTGAAGCAGAGATTGATTACTGCTCCGGTACTAGCTTTGCCTTCGGACAAGGAGAAGTTCGTAGTCTACTGTGACGCATCCAAACAGGGTTTGGGGTGCGTATTGATGCAAGCCGATCGGGTTATCGCTTATGCCTCCCGTCAGTTAAAGGATTATGAACAGCGATACCCGACTCATGATTTAGAATTGGCCGCAAAGTGGTTTTGCGGCGAAGATTTGGCGGCATTACCTGTATGGGGAGAAGTGCGAGATCTACACCGACCATAAGAGTCTCAAGTATTTCTTTACTCAGAAAGATTTGAACATGAGACAAAGGCGTTGGTTGGAATTAGTGAAGGACTACGATTGCGAGATCCTCTATCATCCCGGAAAAGCCAATGTAGTGGCCGACGCCCTGAGCAGAAAGGGTCCCGGGCAAGTAGCTAGCATGGTTCAGATCTCACCTCAGCTAGCAGAGGATATGGTTAGATCCAGCATTGAGTTTGTGGTAGGTCAGCTTCACAACTTAACGCTGCAATCTGATCTGTTGGAAAGAATAAAGGTTGCTCAGATGACAGATCCGGAGTTAGTGAAGATCCGAGATGAGGTATTGGCTGGTCAAGCCAAAGACTTTTCAGTGTCAGATAATGGGATGCTTTTGTATAAAGCCAGGGTTTGTGTTCCGAGCAGTGTGGAATTGAGAAACGAGATCTTTGAGGAGGCTCATTCTACTCCATATTCTCTGCATCCCGGCACCACCAAGATGTACCAAGATTTGAAACCGTATTTCTGGTGGAGCGGAATGAAGAAGAATTTGGTAGAATTTGTATCGAGATGCCTCACTTGTCAGCAGATCAAGGCTGAACATCAGAGACCAGCAGGGTTGTTGCAGCCTCTAACCCTACCAGAATGGAAATGGGAGGATATCACGATGGATTTTGTGGTCGGGTTACCTAGGACCACGGGTTTGCATGATTCCATCTGGGTAGTGGTGGACCGATTTACGAAATCTGCTCATTTTCTGCCGGTCAGAACAACATTTTCAGTGGATCAGTTGGCAGAGTTATATGTCAGGGAGATAGTGAGACTTCACGGGGTACCGAAGTCTATAGTTTCGGACAGGGATCCGAAATTCACCTCCAAATTTTGGCAAAGTTTACAACGGGCAATGGGTACGAAGCTGAAATTCAGTACAGCATTCCATCCTCAGACAGATGGTCAGTCCGAAAGGACAATTCAGATATTGGAGGATATGTTGAGAGCCTGTGTTATGGACTTTGAGGGTTCATGGAGTAAATATCTACCGTTGATAGAATTCTCGTACAACAATAGTTATCAGAGTACGATAGGGATGGCACCCTATGAACTGTTGTACGGTAGAAAGTGTAGATCCCCTATCCACTGGGATGAGACAGGGGAGAGGAAGTATTTAGGTCCTGAGTCAGTACAGCGGACCAATGAGGCGATAGAGAAGATAAAAGCTAGAATGCTTGCCTCACAGAGCAGACAAAAGAGTTACGCAGATCCGAAACGTAGAGATGTTGAGTTCCGAGTAGGGGACCATGTGTTTTTGCGAGTATCTCCGATGAAGGGGATTAAACATTTCGGGAAAAGAGGCAAGTTATGCCCTAGATTTACAGGACCTTTCGAGATTCTCGAGAAGATAGGTCAAGTGGCATATCGGTTAGCATTGCCTCCAGCCTTATCAGCAGTGCACAACGTATTCCATGTCTCAATGTTGAGAAAATACGTTTCAGACCCCTCTCATATACTCAGTTATGAGAGTCTTCAGCTTCAGCCAGACATGTCATACGAGGAACAGCCAGTGCAGATCCTGGATATAAAGGATAAAGTCCTTCGGAATAAGACCATAGCATTGGTCAAGGTTCTCTGGAGAAACAGCAAGGTGGAGGAAGCCACCTGGGAGCTAGAGTCAGATATGAGAGCTCAATTTCCAGAGTTATTCAGGTTAGATTTCGGGGACGAAATCCTTTTAAGGGGGGAATAGTTGTAAAGCCCGCTTAGTTAATTTGGAAATTAGCAGTTATTTATGTTAATCATGAAATTATTTATAGCTATTTAAATAATTTATCGCTGTTATTTATGGAATTCAGATATGCATGATTATGTCATCAGTAGTTTTTATATTTCGCATTTCCGGTGTCCGGTATTTTGGAACTCGGCGTTTGGCTCAGTAGAAATCACAACTTAGTATGTTAGTATTTTGGGGACGGGTTTTAGACATTGGGAATGTCGGGAATGGCCGGGAATTTAGAATGTCCCAAAAATACCCCTTTAGTATGATTTTCATGGTTTTATGGTGGAGGGGCAAAATGGTCTTTTTGCCCCATTAGTGTTTTGTTTTATGTGATTTATTAAATGGAAAAATAAATGTTTATTTTATTATTACTTGGCTGAAATAAAATGAGTAATGTGTTTTATATTCCTTTTTTCCACAAATTTCAACACTTAGAGAAAAAAATTAGAAATTTCAAAACTCACACACAAAGCTCTCTCTTTTCCTCTCTTGTTCGGCCAAGCTTGGGGAGCAGCTAGGGCTGGATTTTCCTTGTTGATTCCAAGTTATTTTAGCAAGATCAAAGTGATTTTAATTGAGGTATTTCTTGGCTTTAGTTCTTACTTGGTTTTTCTTGAAAAATATGATGAAAAATGATGATGCATGCATGAGTTTTTAGTTGATTTTGCTGCTGTGTTTTTGTGGTTAATTTGTGTGATTCAAAGCATGATTATTGATGTTGATTGAGCTGTGTTGAAAGCATATTAGTTAGGTTGTTCAAGCTTGTAGTTTTTATGTGAAAAAGTTATGAATTTTGGAAAGAAATGTTATATTTTGTTTCTGTGAATTGCTGGATGTTCTTGTATGTTTTCAGAGGTGTTATTATGCTTAGTTAAGTAGAATTAACTAGGCTAGGATGCATGTTAGTGGATTTAACCAAGTTTGAGTTTTTGAACTCAAAGCTTGGTCTTTAATGGTGAATTTTGTATATGTGCTTTCTGGGTGATTTTGAGGCTTTGGATTTGTTCTAGGGATAGTTTAGAACAGGTCTGGAAAGTTTGGGACGAATTGGGGTTGAATTGGTCGAGTTATGGGATTTTTAGTTGGCTGCCTGCGAGGAACCGGAATTCCGGTTGTGCATCCAGAATTCCGGATGGGGGTCCTGAATTTCCCAGAACCGGAATTCCGGTTGGGCAACCGGTCTACGGTTGGGGGATTTTTGAACCCTAGTTTTCCTCGTTTTTGGGTTTTTAGGGGTATTGCCATGCTTTTTATCGATAGGGAAACTTTTAGTTTCAAGTTTTAGTCCGGGAAGTGATTTAGCGTGTCACTTATAGCGTTGTGATTTTTATGGTTTAGGAGCCGCATGTCCGCCGCTCGGCTTCGGTTCCTAAAGTTGACCTAAGACACCTGAAATCGGAATACAGGTAAGATTAGTATAACAGTATGCATATGTAGATTACATGTTTAGCGTGCATGTAGGAAGCCTATTAGATTACATTAGTTGTATGTTGGCTTCGAACCATCCAACCCTGTCACGTCGGTACGAGGTGGAGTATGACCAGCAGCCGGAGTATGACCGGTTTGACCGATCAGGCTGACCCTTGGTTGGTGGTTCCGTGCTATTGACGTATCCCGTCGGTACAGGCTGGAGTATGACCAGCAGCCGGAGTATGACCGGTTCGACCGATCAGGAGGATATAGTAACACGTCGGTACAGGCTGGAGTATGACCAGCAGCCGGAGTATGACCGGTTCGACCGATCAGGTTGTTACGTGTCAATAGTACCGTCCCTGAACGTTCAAAACTCAGTACCATGTTGGACATGGCAGTAGTGCTCAGTACCATGTTGGACATGGCAGTAGCGGGACTCAGTATCGTGTTGGACACGGCAGTTAGTTATGTATGATATTAGTATGCTTTTCTTACTGAGTCTGTCGACTCACAGTTTATGTTCATGTGTAGGTAAAGGCAAGGCTGTAGCTGATGGACCGTGAGCGAGCTTATGAGATTGTACATGTCGGGGCGGTTAGGCCTGGAGCGTACGATCCTCGGGACGACACGGTGAGATTTTTGTAACTTGTCGTTAGACGACTTTCATTTTGATGTAAAAGTTAATCAGTTAAAACTTTTGTAAATATTTTATAAATCGGGATCCCGAGACTTTTGTAAAATGGTTTATAAGTTTAATGAAAAAGCAAAATTTTAATTAATCACGTTTTTCCATAAACCTCGTTGATTAGCAACGAGCTGCACAGTACGTTTGAAAATCACGTAATACGCCTAAGATAGTTAGAGTGTTACAAAAAAATTGATGAAAAATTTGTTAATAACTTTGATAATATTTTGAAGTAATATCAATAAGGAGACAACCATACAATTGAAGAAGTAATTTTATTATTATGTGAATTTTGTATTATCTATCAACAAAGTTTCAATAATAATTTTGTTAATAAAAAAAATAATAGATGAAAATAATTTTATTATTTTGTAACTCGTGTTTTGGATTTGACAAACTTTAATTTTGATAAAAAATTAAGGTGGCATGTGGTTGAGAGGAATGAAATTATAGGAACAGGAATGAGAGTAGCACTAAGAATGGATAGAATCAAATTTAAAATATATATAAAAAGAAATGATAAAAAAAATATTAATTTTTTTTTTATCTTGCATTGGAATGTTCATTCCTTCTATTTTAAAATGGAATAGTCATTCTACAAACATGATGGAAAAGTCATTACATTAGAATGATATTCCAATACTTTAAAATGCAACTAAACAAAAGAATAGAATAAAAATTATTTATTTTTTATGTCAAAATAGTATTTTCAAAGTGATCTCAAAGACATTTTAGAAAATATACAAAAAGTTGTTCAAATAATGTTGAGATTATTTAAGTGAAGTGTAAAGTCCTCTACGGTAGAAATTGTGAGTGTGAGCCTCAATAACTAAAATTATTGTGAGATTATGGATTAAATTCATGTGATTTTGAATTGATTATTCTAAATTAATTTTGGTTATGTGCATATGTGAAATTTTAATATGTTTGGTATCAAAATTTAGTAAAAATAATTTTAAAAAGGAAATAAAATATAAGAGTTGTAACACCCTACTAGTTTAGGCGTGTAAGCGTGATTTTTAACTTAAACGTGCACCTCGTTGCTAATCAACAAGTTTATTGAAAATCGTGAATAATTAAAACTTTATTTAACTAATCATAAATACCAAAATATACTTGTATTAACTGGGATCCCGTTTTACAAAATATTTACAAACGTTTCATAGTGCAAGTTACAAAAATTTGTCGCCTAGCGACTATACAACGAGAAGTCCAAATACTCAAGCAGGAGGGCGAAGTTATAACTGGCACCTAAAGGGGGCTAGCCAGCCCTATGGCCAACATAGGCCGCCAAGTTTTGGACATCCCATGCCCAGCCAGCATGCATCTTGGAGATGCATGGCCGACCATCTTTTGGCCTGGCAAGATTTTGGTCACAACTTTCATACGTGGACAACATGCCATATCACGAATTGGGCCTTAATAGCCCACAAAAATAGAGGAAAAATATCTATTTTCAAGGGACATTTTAGTCATTTATATTTTATTAATTTAATATGTAAAAAATAACGAATTGGACAACATAACCCCTTCCTCCATATCTCTCTTCTCTCTTATTCAGTCACTCTCACGCACATCTCCATACCCTGTTGCCGTGCCCCCATCCACTCATCCAGGCTCCAACTCCAGCAGTGTTCTAGTGGAACTTATCATGACTTCTTCCATTCAGATCTCTAGCCCTTAATTCCTATCAATAACAAAGCATTATCAAAATCTGAACTGAATCTTCTTTTCTTCAATTTGGTTCAACTTGCTCTTCCTCACTGTGCTAGGTATTGCTTTGAAATGTGAGGGCATACTATCAAAACACTATAGGCTTCAAATTATTCAGTAGAGAAGAAGAAGAATTTTGAAACTAATAGCTCTCTTTATTTTCTAATTGTCTGACAAAAGGAGTCTAATCATCATCTGAAAATAAGAGCTATACTTTTATATTTATAGGGTAGCTTTTAGAGTCAGGTTTGGAATTTAAATGTAATTAAAAGAGATAAAAATAATAGCTTTATTAAACCCCTTGGCTGAACCCTATAGTGGGCCTATTGAGTTTTAATTTTGCCATTTTATTTAAACTCATCTTTCTTTCAGAAACTCCATATTTTAATTCTAACTCAACAAATGTAAATTCTATCTATTTAATAATTATAATTAATCATCAAATTAAATTGCCATTTAACTTATTTATTAATTAAACCTTACAAAGTCTTTTATTTAATAAATATACTCTAAAACCTCTTTTCCTCTCAAATAAGTGTTTGCTTAGTGAAAATTCTCAAACAAGACTTAGTCTTATTTAGAATTCTAATTGATTAATTAAAATCAAATAAATGAGACTACAAAACAGTATTATCCTAGTTAGTGCGGGGACCATGACCCTACGTTACCAAGCTTCTAATAAGTAGATCTGAAATTTACCAAGTAAATTTTCTAACTTATTAATTCCTCCTGACTCTACTATAGATTCGGAATTGTACTCCTGATTACATAGAATGCTCTATATACCAAAAATAGATGCGCTTTGAATTATCCATAGTTTCAATCCAAATAATCAAAGATCTTCTATAGATAATCTACATCGAGTAGGAACAAACTTAATATTCTACCCCTCAATGTATTTTATCCTTAAAACACTTAGCTTCCTATAAATGATATTTCAGTAAACTAATATAATTACTGAAATAAGAGCTCTTCCATTTATCTCTATTAAGCCAAACTCAAAGGAAATCATCATTTCACTTCTATATAGTTACAGAAGCTATAGATTCCATATCTATGATTAGGGCTCCCACTCAATTGTACTACCATGTTCCTAAGATGTAAATATTGGGAAGATCTATTTGATAAACTTTAACGAACATGTCAAAGAACACGAATAATACAGTTAGGCTAGAACCAAACCATCTCAAGATTAAGATCTACTTATTTAAGATCAACTAAGTGATATTGACTTAGAAAGATATAACGGTAAGTTTATGATATCTTTTCCATTTTCAATATTGGTCCAACCTGATGTATACTCCATACATCCGATACTAGTATACTTTGCTAATGCCCTGGAAAGGACATACCCTGTATCAATGTGCAAGTAAACTTTATAGCTAATTATCACGTCAGTGTAAATCCAGTGTACTGATGAATCATGGGACTAAAGACTTTAAAATATATGATCATGATTATTTTCCACTGTGTAGAAAACACTATAATCATGAATACTTATATTTTCTAAATTTAATAGAATTTATACATTAAATATATAATCATGAAAGTAATCATGTGAACCATGTAACATAAAAAGATTTTTGATCCTTTATTAATTATTAAATCTAATTATATTGAAATGAGTTTATTTAAAGCATAAAATCCCAACAAACTCTCACTTGCACTAATATAAAACTTAAAAGTGAATTTCAATTCATCTCAAGACCTTGATGTCCAAATCAAGTGTAGTATGTAGTATTATCTTTGTAATCGGATATGACAAGCTGTAATCAATTACCAACCTTCCCACAATTACATCTCCTTAGTCACAAAATCCTTGATATTGTGAAATTCCTTTCTATATGTTTACTCTTCTTAGGGTATTGGATTCCTTACTATTTGGCAACTATATCTGTGTTATCAGGAAGTGGCACTAGTAGTTAATTATCTAGTAGCCTTGTGGGCCACTTTAACATTCAGTCTCACTGGTAGAGTTAGAGACTTTATATAAGTTTTAACACTTTTCCACAAATCACTGCTCTACCCCAAGAGCAATCACCATCCCATAATAATACTTTCTAGCATTAAAGCAAGTCTAGAAATCTGAGTTGATGTAGCCTAAGAATATTAAAATACCACCCTTATCGATTAACATATAGTTCTTCTTTTGATCTTAAGATTTATTTGATTGTCTTCCAATGTTCCTTTCCTTGATTAAACTGATACTTACTCACAACTCCCACTCAACAATAGGTGTCTGGTCTAATGCATACCAGAGTATACATGAGATCTCTCATTATTGAAGCTTAAGGAATTCTTTACTTGGCCTATATCTTTTTTGGAATAGTTGAAACTTTTCCTTAGATAAATAAACTCTATGTCTAGGAGCCAAAAGACTTCCTTTAGAGTTCAATACGAAAAATACTCTAGTTTCTTACTAAAGTAAGTTGCTTGCACTAGAGTAAGTAAATTACGAGGAATACCACAAGCCACATGTTTAAATAATCTCAAACCCATGATACTAGGATCAAGAAGTTTTGTTAAGCCCATTGAATAGACTTATTATCACAATTTCCCTTCTTCAACTTGTAATAGAAAACTTTTGGTTGCTCCATATGAATGATTTTAACTATAGTTCTCTTGGCTTTGCTTCTTAGTTCCTTATTCTGATTATTCATTGCTTTTTTAAATTAACAATGAATTTTGTCATAAGTGTCTTCCAAGTCATAACAGGGTGGGTACCTTGAAACCCTCCTACTACAATGAGGTACCGTGACTTTCTGTCTAAGAACATTAGTGGCACTTACCTCATCGGTTGTGACAATACAACAGAGACAGTGGGACCATCTTATATAGAATAAGATGATAGAACACTTTGGAATTGAAAAAATATCTCATCTACTTTGCTTTTAGATTTAGTTACATTCTTAGAAAAGTAGTATTTGTTGAAACAAACACTTTCTTATCTTAATAACCATAAGATGGTCCACCCCAATCACTTTAGAATAGTTATCAAATATGTAACCCTTAGTTAATAGTTCTAACATTTCTTAAGTTCATGATCAGGGCATCCATGAATCTAGTAATGGTGTACACTAAGTATATAACAATTCCATCTTTTTGAGGTTTTCTTGGAATCAGACTTAGATGGGATGACATAGAATGTCATTTACTATATCTAAGGCATTTCCCTAGAAGGACTCATGTAGCTGCTAGTAACTAATCATAGACCTTACCTTTTCATCAATATGTGACTTCAAAGTTCTAGGAGGTAAGTTTGAATACAATTCAAAGTTCAATTTAATGATATATGAACTGCATAATCAAATATTTCTCCACCACTGTCAGTTCGCAAGATCTTTAACCACTTACCATTGCTAAAAATCCATGAAATTTCTCAAACATTTCAATTTTTTTTTATTCAAGGTATAATCTATAGTAATCGTCTAAGAATTTAACGATAACTCATATCCACCCCTGAATGTACATCCATATGTTCGAATAAAAATAAACATACTTCCAAGTGGATATTGGTATGTTTTCTCTTCATAGAGAATAATCTTGTCAAAAACACTATGGACAAGATGCAAATGCCATAGATTTAATATTTTAGTTGTGGTCTTTTGATGATTCCTATGTCTAGTGACAACAAAGAGTTCTTAGAATAGTTCAAGTGGATTCTAGTCACATAATATAAAACTCATAATCCATACATTTAACATACAGTTTGGATCCATTGATAGAAAATAGATATTAACAGCTTGTGAAAGTTATATTGTAGTGTCCAATGTATTCTAGAAACTGAAATTTAAAATTTTAATTTGGAGTCTAAAATTGAAAGTGAAGGAAATAAATTTATACCAAATATTTCTTGAGTAATTATTCTATCTTGGACCTCCATTAAAATACTTATTCAGCTCTAAGTTTAAGTAGTTTTACTAAGCATATATAAGTAGGAGATGTTTCTAAGATCGAGGAATAATATCATTACAAGATAGAATATTTAGAATATAGTCATCTGCATCACTCATCTTTATAAAAGAAAATAGAGTGACATCATAAGCATATGATTTATAAACTTTCTTGTCCAATGATACATTAATTTAAACAATTTCTTAAGGAAAAAGCTAAGAGAAAAAACTAAAGGATAATTCGATTAAAATAAGAATCCAATGATGTCTTGTTTCGACGAGAGTCAAAGTTATTCTTATTTTATAAACTTCTTCTTTATTTCATATTGTAAACACTAGTCTAAGTTGTCATCTTTAGGGATGAGTCAACTAGATGTCGTATTTACAAAATACTTATCTTACGAGATCTAACACTATTATGTTGTCTAATGATTTACAATCTATTGGGCATTGTCCCATTAAAACAACAAACCAAGTTAGACTAAAAATAAAGATTCAAAATTTATACTACATAATCAATAATAGAAAACAATACAGGGTCAATATAAATTCATACACATATTTGAAAATTAGTAAATATTTAGCAAGTAATAAAGACATGTGAAAATATAAAATTAACACATCTTAAATAATTTCTAAGGTTTTCAACTAAATCATATAAGTGTCTTGTTTAGGCGAGAGTCAAATATATCATTAGTTAAATAGAGTTTTCACATCATCCAAATTAGATACCATTTTAGCAACCTTTTATTTGATCAAAATAAGAATCTGACGTTGTCCTATTTAGGAGAGAGTTAAGGTCATTCTCATTTTATGAGCTTCTACTATTATTTTATACTTTGTAAATCCTACTCTGAGCAGTCACTATTTGGGTTATCATTACAGAGAATAAAAGATTTACAATAATAATTATCTTTCGAGATTCTACGATATTTAATAATTAATCAAACCATAATAATAATTTATGTGAAAAAATTAATTTTTAAATTTTTAAACCTTTTAATATCTAAAACTAATTTTTATGAATAATAAAATAAATAAAATTAATTTTATTTTGATATTGAAATTTTAAATTTAAAAAATAGATTCTACATAAAAATCCATGCAAATTTGTCTTTTATTTTGCAAAAAAAAAAAAAAACAACAAATTTTTGAACCAAAAATATCAAAATTTCATGTTTTAGGGATCAGAGGCTGCACGCAGCCTCTCCCCCCCCCCCCCACCCCCCGCGCAATTCTCAGACGTGATCGAGAAAATCGGATGCGACATACATCCTGACTTAGAAACCTCAGTCAATGGCAACGTCCCAAGCGTGCAAGCCTGGTCTAAATGAATCACAGTCGAGGAAATCAAACAAATTTTGTCGATCTGGGTGTGGATGAAGGGGTTTCAAGGCCAAAACCCCCTGATTCGTGTGCAGCAGCCATCCTCCAAATTTCAAAACATGATATCTTTCTCAATTTTAATCCACATTGTGATCCGTAAAATTCTAAATTGCTTAATTTTTTTACCAACTTTCCAAATAAAATATTTTCAGAACGAAAATAAAAATATTTTTCATAAAAAATTTTGTAATTCACATTCAATCATCAATTAACACATAAACCAACATGAACATATTCAAATGGTCCAAATATCGTTCTAAATCCATATTTCATGAAAATAAATCATTACCATGGCTTTGATACTAGTTGTTTGAACTTATTTTACTAGGATCTAGATTTACTAACATGTATGTTGATTATAGAACTATAATTTAACAACCTAAATATACATTTCCTAAATAAATGAAATAAATACATAAGAGATGAAAAAATCCTTGCATTGACGGTAGCAGAATATAATGATTCCTTCCATTTAGATCTCTAACCCTTGATTCTTATATGTAGCAGAGCGTTATCAACAACTGAACTTGAATCTTCTCTCCTTTAATTTGGTTCGATACAGTGTTCCTCCCTGTTGGGTTTTATGCCCTAAATAAAACTCATTTCAATATAATCAGATTTACTTATTAATATAGATCAGAAATAACATTTAATGTTGCATGGTTCACATGATTTATTTCATGATTATATGTACATAATGTATGAATTCATCTGAAACCCTTTTCACATACTTGATCCTGTTTATTGTGTCGTCAACACATTGGAAAGTAAACATGACTATGTGAATAAAGTTTCCTAGATTTATCAGACATAGGGTTTACTGATATGATAATCTACAACAGAGTTTACTTGCATTTGGAGAAGTGCTATGTTCTCTCCAGAGCATTGGTTAAAGTAAACCCCAGGTTGGATGCATGGAGTATGCATCGGAAGGGACCGATATTGAACTTTGACTTAGATTTATTAAACTTACCGTAATATCTATTCAAGTCAATATCGCCTAGTTGATCCTAGATCAAATGATCTTAATCCTGTTATGATTAGGCTCAATCTTGAAAGGCTATTCGTGTTCTTCGATTTGTTAGTTAAGCCTACTTTTAGGTCAGGGTGATACGTACATTTTGGGAACACGGTAGTGCAATTGAGTGGGAGCGCTAGCATAAACATGGAATCTATAGCTTCTATCTGACGAATAGTAAGCAAATGATGATCTCCTTCGAGCTTGACCAAACGAACATAAATGGTGGAGTACTCATTTCACATAAGCTGAAATATCATTTATACGGGGTCAAGTGTTTTAAGGAATAAATACATTGTATGGTGTAACGGTAATTTAATCCCTTTACAGTGTAGATCATTCATATAGAGGATCAGTGATCAAATTAGGATTATAACAATGGATAACTAATGATGTGTCTATACGGTGGAACATATAGAGCATTCTATATACTGAGAGTGCAATTCTAAGTTCTATGCGTGGATTCAACGAAGAATTAATAAGTTAGTGAATTTTAGTGCTAAATTCTTGATCTACTTATTGGAAGCTCGGTTATATAGACCCATGGTCCCCCCACTAGTTGAGATAATATTGCTTGTAAGACTCATGTAATTGGTTTTGATTAATCGATTATAATTCTCAAACTAGACTATGTCTATTTGTGAAATTTTCACTAAGTAAGAGCGAAATTGTAAAGAAAGAGTTTATAGGGGCATATTTGTTAATTATGATACTTTGTATGGTTCAATTAATAAATATGATAAATGACAATATTATTTAATAATTATTTATAGTTATTAAATAGTTAGAATTGGCATTTAAATGGTTGAATTAGAAAATTAGCGTTTTTGAGAAAATCAGATGCAGAAAAGATAAAACTGCAAAATTGCAAAAAGTGAGGCCCAATTCCACCTTGCATGGCCGACCACTTTTGTAGGGTTTTCCCTCTGATATTTTCATTATTTTAATGCCAAATAATTCAAACCTAACCCTAGTGGAATGCTATAAATAGATAGTGAAGGCTTCAGGAAATTTACACTTAAATTTCTACACTTCTGATTCAGGAAAAACTGAGCTTTCTCTCTCCCTATCTTTAGCTGCCACTTCTTCTTTCTCTTCCCTCTTGAATTTCGAAATCCTTAGTGTATGAGTAGTGCCCACACACAGCAAGTGATACCTCAATCATAGTGAGGAAGATCGTGAAGAAAGATCATCAGCAAAGGAGATTCAGCATCAAAGATTAAGAGAAAGAGATCCCGGTTCAGATATTGATAATGCTCTGCTACAGAAAGGAATCAAGGGCTAGATATCTGAACGGAAGGAGTCATTTAATTCCGCTGCACCCAATGTAAGGTTTCCTAAACTTTATATGTGTTTATTTCATCGTTTTAGAAAGTTCATATTTAGGGTGTTAATCAACATACTTGTGAGTAGATCTAAGATCCTGGTAAAATAAATTCCAACAACTGGCCTCAGAGCCATGGTAATTGATTTACTTGCAAGAAATTTGGACTTTAAAACGATTGTTTGTATGTTTTTGGATGGTATCATGTTGTATTGAGTGTTATTTGATGATTGATTGATGTTTGTAAATTTTCGTGAAAAGTAATTGCGATTCTGTTTCTGGCATTATTTTTATTGGATAGTATGGAAAAAATTAAGCAAGTTAGCCTTTTACAGAACTCAATTTCGATTTTATTTGAATTAGTTATGAATTTTTGAAGATTTGAAAAAATCGGAGCTGTGCTGAAATTTTCGTGCGATCGCGAAAACTGTCCGTACAGCTCACAATTTTTTCGTTTTTCTTCGATTTTTCATGCTTTTTTATGGAATTAACTTCTGATTTTTTGTGTAGTTCTATATATATACTATTACTATTCCTAATTCAATTCTAATTATCATTTTGAATTAATTTAATATTTTTTAAATTTAATTCAAGATATTAGTGTAATTTGAATTTGAATAGAATTAGTATCTATCTTCTTGCTTAAAAATCTATCTTATTTTAAAATTTGATTATATCTTATCTTATTTTAAATTTAAAATAAGATAATTATAATCATGTAATTTTTAAATGATATAAGATATTTTGCTAATTTTTTAAATTTTGTTATTTTATTTATTTAAATTACATTTAAAATTTGAAAAAGATATTCATTTATCTTTTCTAATTTTTTATTTAATTTTTATTTATAAAATAACATTTAAAATTTAAAAGTAGTTAGCAAATTTTGAAATGATATTTAGGTTGGTTGAAACCTAATTTTTCAAAATTGTAGGTTTAATTTTAAATTTAATTTTTTTTGAATGATTCAAATTTTTTTTTTTAAATTTTCGAAAAATTATTTTTTAATTAATTAATTATTTTGAAATTAATTATTTAATTTAAAATTAAATAAATCCTACATCCAACTATCCAGCTAACCTTGTTGCAGGAGTATGTGTTTTAGCTTGTTTGTAAGTTTTCAAAACCTATTATTACTTGATTGCAAATAGCCATGGTTACTTTTTGCCAGATCTAATGATCTGATGGCTCCCTTGGTCAAGTTAATAATTTGTAACAGGTATATTTACAATCTTCTTTCATCTGTGTATGACCTAGCAACATGATAGGACCCATCCAAAGTGTGCCTGTGTGAGCCTATATGTTTAATTTTATTATAGATGCATATAGGTTGTTGTTGCTAAAATAAATTATCATAGTTTTTGATAGAATTTATTTAGGCCCATTTAGTTTTTGGGCCTATTCAATTAATAACAGTTGTTCTTATTAAGGTTAAATTCCTCTCTTTTGGGCCTTGTGTGAGAGTTGGGAGCCATAGTAGTGGGTACGACATACTGAACCCAGCACCCCCTCACAGGAACTACCCCAATTGTGAAGGCCCATTTGCCTGATTTGAATAACTGTACTAGGTTAATTAAACTAGTTTAACCTAATAAAATTGATTAGCAACATAATTAATTTCATTTATTTTGAAATTAATTTAAGAAAATTATAGTTTAAAGAATTTTTTATTCTAAGCTAAACTATATGTATTTTCTTGTATTTAATTAAATATAGAATTATAACCATCTAGATTCTTTCTGAAGCTTAATTTAAATTTTTCATTAAATATTCCTATTTAAGTTGATATTTAGTTATCTACAACTAACCAACTTAAATCTGAATATCTTTTGAATTTCAAATTTCAAAATTAAGTTGAGGAATTTTAGGTATTGGTTATTAAGATTCTTTAAGATATTTTTTTAAGTTAATATCTTTTCGAATATTAACTTAAAATGGAATATTTTCAAATTAAGTGGTTACAACTTAATTTTTGATATTTAATTAAATTTAAATTTGAAAAATATTTAGGTTCTAGATTTTTTCTAATACAACCTAAATTAGATATTTTTTCAAATTTTGTGGAAAAGATACTTAGTCAAATAAGATATTTTCTAGATAATTATTTCTAGACTACTTATTATTTCTAATATTAAAATAGGAAAATATTATAAATTGTGAAATTAATTATTTAAATAATTAATTTTGGTACAATTTATTTTAAGTATATTTTTCCTAGTATTAAACTAGAGATTAATAATTAAGCCTTCTCTACACTTAATTATTTATTTCTTAAATTTAATACATTTAATTAATTTGAAAATTAAATATCTAAGTTGATTTTCATCATCATACTTAAATATTTCTTTTTCATGACATTTAATTAAATAGAAAATTATTTTTAGTTGAAATTTATTTTTTCAACTAAATTTAAATAATTTTCAAAATATTTTTTTTTCTTTATTTTATTAATCAAATTTTGAAATAGCAGTTCTTAAATGCTGGAATTTCAAATTTTATTTGAAAAATATATTAATTTGTAAATTAATTATTTATTTTAATTAATTCTTGGATCAACTTAAATCAATAATTTTTTCATTTATTGATTAATTTAAAATAAATTGAATTAAAGTATATTATTAGAAATTGAATTAATTAGTCAAACGAAAATCTAGATAGGTGATATTTTTTTTTTTTGCTTGAAGTATTTTTCTAGTGTATTTAATTAAATAGAAAATTAATATTTAAGTTGATTTTCATCATCATACTTAAATATTTGAAATTTTTCTTATATATATTTAATTAAATAGGAAAATTATATTTTTTTGTTGTAAATTAATTTTATTAATTAATTTTGGGCCAACATTAAATTAGAATAATTTTTTCGGGATTTATTTTTTATTTTAACATGCATTTTTTGAAAATTGTATTCTTAAATACTTTAATTTTTCGAAATGCAATATATATATTTATAGAAAATAAAATTTGAGTTGTAAATTAATTTAAATTAATTTTGTAACAACTTAAATTGAATATTTTTCTAAATATTTATTGGAAATTATTACTAAGATGGAAATAATTCATATTATTTTCTTATCCATCTAAGTAAAATTTATAAATATTAAATTAAAATTTATATTTAGAATTTTTTATTCTAAATTGGAAATTTTAATTAAATAAATATATATATTTAAAATAAATAGATTAAATAAAGAGAATCAAAGAAAATACAACTCTCTTTAAATAATGAGCTTTATTATTAAGATATTCGATCTCCATTGTGGGTTTTACACCGCGTTTGTTTTAGTGAGTAATCCTCCCTAATGGAGGAACGTTCATTAGCAATTTCGCACCGTTTAACCTCGCATGATAAGTAGTTTGTAAGTGTTTTGTATGGTATGGATCACCCTAATGGTGGCGACCATACTTGACTTGCAAATTATGAAACAATGGTGGAAGCTCATAAGATAGAATTGCCTTGACTCTTGCCTAAACGGGACAACGCTGAATTCCAATCTTGATCGAATAAAAGGTTGCTAGAATGTTTAACATTTTAGACGAGCTGACAACTCTATTCAATGAATGTTAGCTTTGACTCTCGCCTAAACGGGACACTAATATCAGTTTGTTGAAAACCTTGGAAATTATTTAGGATTGTATGTTTTAGTATTTTCACTTGTCATTCCTACTTGCTATATGCTTATAATTTCTGAATTGTGTGTGAATTTATATTGAACCATGTTATTTTCTGTTATTAAGTTGTAGTTTAATTTCGAATCTTCATTGTTGGTCTAACTTGGCTTGTTTATCTAATGAGATAAATCCCTAGTGGATTTTCACCATTAGACATACATAATAGTGTTAGATCTCGAAAGATAAATATTGTATATGCGACATCTAGCTGTTCATCAATTGATGACACCTTAGACTAGTATTTTTACGATATGAAACAAGATAATTGTATAAATAAGATTACTTTGACATTCGCTAATCGAAGCATCGTTGGATTCTTATTTATAAACGAAATTATCCTAATTCCTCTTAGCTTATTCATTGCGAATTAGCTCAATAACATATCATTGGATGAATGGTCTATAAATCATTTCATGTCATTATATTTTCTCTTAAGAAATTAAATGACGCATATGATTATAATCCCGAAATTCTATTCCCAATTGATATAAATCCTCAATCTTAGAAATCTACTACTTGTATGGGCAAATCAGACTTAGAATTAAATTAGTAGTGGTGGTCCAAGAAAGAATTACTCATTATATTTGGTTGAATTTAAGTCTTTGACTTTAATTTTAGAATCCAAACAAAATTTTCTTATATTTCTAATTCCAGGATGCAATGCAGTTACACCTTCACAAGGGTTTAATATTCATCTTCTATTAATGGATTAAAACTGTATGGAATATGAGTTAGGTATTCTGTGACCAGGATCCACTTGCAGTATTCTATGAACTCGTTGATGTAACTATACCTAAGTCATCAAAAGACACTACCACATTTTTTAATCTATGGCATTTGTATCTTGTTCATAGTGGATTTGACAAGATCAATCTTTGCAAAGAGTTAATATGCCTATATCCACTGAAAGTAATTCATCTCATTCCCAGATGGATGTACATTCAGGGGTGGATATGAGTTTTTCGTTGTATTCTTAAAACGATAACTCTAGATTATACCTTTTAGCAAGAAATTTGAAATGTTTGAAAAGTTTCATTAATTTGTAGCAATGGTTAAAACCATTAAGGTAAGTGGTTAAGATCTTGCGAACTGATAGGGGTGGAGAAATAGTTAGTAGATATGCAGTTCAAAGATCATTAAATTGAATTTTGAATTATATCCAAACTTACCTCCCCAGAAATTTCGAGTTGCACATTGATGATTAGTTACTAGTTGTTGCCTAATTCCTTCTATGGTAATACAATTTCAGAATGATGTAATGGTTGTATACTTAATGTAAATCATTACTAGATTCATGGATGACCTAATCAAAATCTTAAGAAAAGCTAGAACTATTAACCATGGTTTGTTAGCTATTCTAAGTGATTAGGGGTGGACCATCCCATTGTCAATAGATAAGAAAGTGTTTGTTCAAACAAATACTACTTTTCTAAGAAAATGACTAAGTCTGAAAAACAAGTAGCAAATAAAGGAGATATTTTTCTTGATTCCAAAAGTGTTCTATCATCTTATATAACATATGATGATCCCACTGCCTCTGTTGTCTTGTCACAATCGAAGAGATCAATACCATTTAGTTTTCTTAGACATAATTCACGGTACCTTGTCGTAGTGGGAGAGTTTCTAGGAACTCACCTTCTTATGACTTGGGAGACACTATTGATTAAAATCCATTGTGAGTTTAAACAAGTAATGGATTGTCAAGATAAGAAACTAAGAAGAAAAGCCAATAGAATTATGGTTTAATCCATTCACATGGAGTAACCTGAAGTTTTCTATTACAAGGACATAAAAGGAAATTTTCGTTTATAAGTCTATTCAATGGACTTAACAAACTTCATGTTCCTAGTATTATAGGTTTGAGTTTATCTAAACCTATGGCTTGTGGTATACCTGGTAATTACTTACTCTAATGCAAGTAACTTACTTTAGTAAGATGCTTAAGCATTTTCTTTCTAATGGCAATCTATAGAAGCTTCACAACTTCTTAGGTATAGATTTTATTTATCTAAGGAAAAGTCTCAAATATTCCAGAAAAGATAAAGCCATGAAAGAATTTCTTAAATCAACAGTGAGAGGTCTTAGATATGCTTTTGTATGCCTTAGACCAGACACCTGCTGTTGAGTGGGAGTAATGAGTAGGTATCAGATTAATCCAGGAGAAGAACATTGGAAGACAATCAAGTAAATCTTAAGATTAAGAAGAGGAACTATATGTTAGTCTATAAGGGTGTGTTTAAAACTCTTAGACTACACCATATCAGATTTCAAAATTTGCCTTTGTGCTAGTAAATCTTTCTGATAAGATGGTGGTTACTCTGGGGGTGGAATAGTGATTTTGGAGAAGTGTAAAAAACTATCTGAAGTTTCTAGGTCTACCAGAGAGAGACTGAATGTTAAAGTTGCAGGAAAGGTACTTATTCAGTCTAAGGAAAGTTCTATACATCTTTGGCACCATTCCAAATTGCCTTAAACTACTAGTGTTAATTTCCTGATTAACCAAAAGTTGTTGCCAGAGGTATGTATAGAATCCAGTATCCCAAGAGAGTAGACATATAGAGAGGAATTTCACATTATCAATGATTTTGTGATTAAAGGAAGAGTAATGATGGAGAAAAGGTTGTGTTTAATTCAACCTTTCAGATCCTATTACGAGAAGTTTACTACTACTACACTTGATTTGTATATCAAGGTGTTGAGATTATTTGAAACACACCTTTTGTTTTATATTAGTGCAAGTGGGAGTTTGTTGGGTTTTATGCCCTAAATAAAACTCATTTCAATATAATGAGATTTACTTATTAATATAGATCAGAAATAACATTTAATGTTGCATGGTTCACATGATTTATTTCATGATTATATGTACATAATGTATGAATTCATCTGAAACCCTTTTCACATACTTGATCCTGTTTATTGTGCCGTCAACACATTGGAAAGTAAACATGACTATGTGAATAAAGTTTCCTAGATTTATCAGACATAGGGTTTTACTGATATGATAATCTACAACAGAGTTTACTTGCATTTGGAGAAGTGCTATGTTCTTTCCAGAGCATTGGTTAAAGTAAAGCTCAGGTTGGATGCATGGAGTATGCATCGGAAGGGACCGATATTGAACTTTGACTTAGATTTATTAAACTTACCGTAATATCTATTCATGTCAATATCGCCTAGTTGATCCTAGATCAAATGATCTTAATCCTGTTATGATTAGGCTCAATCTTGAAAGGCTATTCGTGTTCTTTGATTTGTTAGTTAAGCCTACTTTTAGGTCAGGGTGATACGTACATTTTGGGAACACGGTAGTGCAATTGAGTGGGAGCGCTAGCATAAACATGGAATCTATAGCTTCTATCTAGCGAATAGTAAGCAAAGGATGATCTCCTTCGAGCTTGACCAAACGAACATAAATGGTGGAGTACTCATTTCACATAAGCTGAAATATCATTTATACGGGGTCAAGTGTTTTAAGGAATAAATACATTGTAGGGTGTAACGGTAATTTAATCCCTTTACAGTGTAGATCATTCATATAGAGGATCAGTGATCAAATTAGGATTATAACAATGGATAACTAATGATGTGTCTATACGGTGGAACATATAGAGCATTCTATATACTGAGAGTGCAATTCTAAGTTCTATGCGTGGATTCAACGAAGAATTAATAAGTTAGTGAATTTTAGTGCGAAATTCTTGATCTACTTATTGGAAGCTCGGTTATATAGACCCATGGTCCCCCCACTAGTTGAGATAATATTGCTTGTAAGACTCATGTAATTGGTTTTGATTAATCGATTATAATTCTCAAACTAGACTATGTCTATTTGTGAAATTTTCACTAAGTAAGGGCAAAATTGTAAAGAAAGAGTTTATAGGGGCATATTTGTTAATTATGATACTTTGTATGGTTCAATTAATAAATATGATAAATCACAATATTATTTAATAATTATTTATAGTTATTAAATAGTTAGAATTGGCATTTAAATGATTGAATTAGAAAATTGGCGTTTTTGAGAAAATCAGATGCAGAAAATATAAAACTGCAAAATTGCAAAAAGTGAGGCCCAATTCCACCTTGCATGGCCGGCCACTTTTTTAGGGTTTTCCCTATGATATTTTCATTATTTTAATGCCAAATAATTCAAACCTAACCCTAGTGGAATGCTATAAATAGATAGTGAAGGCTTCAGGAAATTTACACTTAAATTTCTACACTTCTGATTCAGGAAAAACTGAGCTTTCTCTCTCCCTATCTTTAGCTGCCACTTCTTCTTTCTCTTCCCTCTTGAATTTTGAAATCCTTAGTGTATGAGTAGTGCCCACACACAGCAAGTGATACCTCAATCATAGTGAGGAAGATCGTGAAGAAAGATCATCAGCAAAGGAGATTCAGCATCAAAGATTCAGAGAAAGAGATCCAGGTTCAGATATTGATAATGCTCTGCTACATAAAGGAATCAAGGGCTAGATATCTGAACGGAAGGAGTCATTTAATTCCGCTGCACCCAATGTAAGGTTTCCTAAACTTTATATGTGTTTATTTCATCGTTTTAGAAAGTTCATATTTAGGGTGTTAATCAACATACTTGTGAGTAGATCTAAGATCCTTGTAAAATAATTTCCAACACTCCCTATGCTAGGTATGGCTTTGACATGTGTGGGCATACTCTCCAAAATACTATAGGCTTCAAATTATTCAGTAGAGAAGAAGAAGAATTTCAAAAATAATAACTCTCTTTATTTTCTAATTGTCTAATAAAAGGAGTCTGATCATCATCTGAAAATAATGGCTTTATCCTCTTGGCGAAACCCTATATTGGGCCTATTGGGTTTCAATTTTGCCATTTTATTTAAACTCATCTTTCTTTTCACAAACGCCATATTTTAATTCTAACTCTATAAATATCAATTCTATCTATTTAATAATTATAATTAATTATCAAATAAAATTACCATTTAACTTATTTATTAATTAGACCTTACAAAGTCTCTTAATTAATAAATAACCCTAAAATCTCTTTTCTTATCAAATAAGTTCTTGCTTAGTGAAATTCACAAACAAGACATAGTCTTATTTAGAATTCTAATTGATTAATTAAAATCAATTCATTGAGACTACAAAACAATATTATCATTCTTAGTGCAGGGACCACTGACCTATGTAACCAAGCTCTTAATAAGTAGATCTGAAATTTACTAAGTAAATTTCGTAACTGATTAATTCCTCTTGACTCCACTATAGATTCAGAATTGCGCTCTTAATTACATAGAACACTCTATATACCAAAAATAGATGCGTTTTGAATTATCCATTGTTTCAATCCAAATAATCAAAGATTCTTTATAGATGATCTACATCGAGTAGGAACAAATTTACTGTTCTACCAGTCAATATATTTTATCCTTAAAATACTTAGCTCACTATAAATGATATTTTAGTAAACTAATATAATTACTAAAATAAGAGTTCTTCCATTTATCTCTATTAAACCAAGCTCAACGGAAATCATCATTTCACTTTTATATAATTACAGAAGCTATAGGTTCCATATCTATGATTAGCGCTCCCATTCAATTGTAGTGTACTATGTTCCCAAGATGTAAGTATTGGGAAGATCTATTTGGTTAACTTTAACGAACAAGTTAAAGAACACGAATAATAGAGTTAAGCTAGAACCTAACCATCTCAGAATTTAAATATATTAATCTAAGATCAACTAAGTGATATTGACTTAGAAAGATATAACAGTAAGTTTATGATATCTTTTTCATTATCAATATTGGTCTAATCTGATGTATACTCCATACATCTGATCCTAGTATACTTTGCTAATGCCCTTGAAAGGACATACCATGTAATATTCCAGAAAATATAATAGTATTTAATTAGGCATATTTTATTAAATATGTGATTGTATTGATATTAGAGTAGGATTATAATCTTACTAAAGCTAATTACAAGTTGATTAGCAAAAATTTGAGTAAATGAATAAATAAAGTGTAATTTATAAATTACAGAGATTTTATCGGATTATGGAGGTGTTATACCCGAAGTTCGGTAAGCACATCAGAGGAGGACACGTGTCGAGCTGGGAAGAACTACAACACGCAAACGACAAGTATGCTTAGCATGGAACAACTCGTTGGAAATATAATTCGCAGGGTATGTTTATAACTCGGCTGGCTGAATAGCCTTCTGCGAGACAGAAACGTATGAACTGCTAACTTATGTATTGACGAGAAACCATGTGGGTGCACACGTTCATGACGAGGCCTCAACGTCGCTGCGTGAAAGAGAAAGCGATAACACTAAAAATACTTAGCGAAGATTATACGATATAAACTGAGTATAGATAGTATGATGAGCCGAGATAACAGATAGCGAGGCGTTTATCTCACTAGAAGATGGTATGCATACGAGGAAGATCCTCTCGACCCCAGAGAGTATAGCTATCAAAGTTAAGACAATATTAGTCTCGAGAAGCCAAAATGACAAGCAGCTGCTCACTATCAAAGTTATCTTGGCTCCCTCATCGGCGAGGCATCCTTATGAGACACGGCTTACCGTATATCTTTAATTACACGTTCATCTCGGCCCAATAAAGGCGGGATATTCACAGCTGTGTAAAAACTGCATTTATTTGGCTTGATTTGAATCAGATCCCACAATTTTAGGGATAATGGCTGTAAATGTATTTTGGTCAGCCTTGTAATTAACTGCCACTATGCAATTGTAAATAGTGGCAGACAAGATCAAAAAGGGGGCGAAAAAACTCTTATGCAAGAGGCATTGAAAAAAATACTTAGAAATTTGAATAAGATTTAATCGTGGACTATGTAGAATTTTAACTGCAAAACCACGTAAAAAACCCGATGTTCATATTTTATTTTTCTATAACTGTTATATTTTCTGTGTCAAATCATCATTGTGAGGCTCAAATTGGGTTAACGAAAATTCGCGTTAACAATTTTGTGCTCTCATTGAGAGCCTCTGTGAAAAATCTCAGAAAAATCCTCCTGACATAAAAGTGATGGATGACACCAAAGATAATAATCCTCGAGAAGGAATCCATCATCGTCCCAGAAAAGAACCATTGAGTCCTCAGGGATCTATTAAGTCATCGCATGAACATGCTGCAAGTCTCAGGAAGACCCAGTATTGGGGCCCCTGGCTTGACGAACCTTGGATGAGCAACGATCAGTCACTCCCTAACCAGGTTGATGAAGATGGCGCTTACGACCCAACCAGATACATACCAATCGTGGAATTAGAAAATCGCCATCTCAGGAGTCGATTGGAGGAAGTAAACCGGCAAAATGCCGAGTTGCAGCGTGAAATAGCTGCCGTAAAGGTAGCGCTAGGAGATGGTACCCAAAATTAACCTGACCTTGGGAAAAGAGATTCACAGGGAAAACCTCACGGCTCGCAGATCAAGCAGCAGAGGATAACATCAAGAGATGCTACTTGAGGGAACTGAGGAAAACATGGAGGCACAACCTGAGATACGTGGAGCATCGACACAAATCGCCAACCCACAAGTCAGGCTTATGCGAATGAAACTCGTGCAAACCCTTGTAGGAAGAAAAAAGTGAGTCAAACCTTGAAAGGAAGGGCAAGGTCCGACCATGATCATGACAAGAGTGATCTACGAGAACATCTGAACCTAAAAAAGCCTGACCTCCGTCAACGACTTGGTTCAAGGAAAAAGGATTCATTCCATTTGCGAATGAGCGAGTTGGAGAATAAGTCAAGAGTGCATCAAATCACGAAACCCATGAGACAACTAGGGCACGATATTGTTGGAAACTTAATTTGGAGGTCTCGGGATCAAAGAAAAAAGATGATTCCAAAAGGCTGTCTAATGAAAAGAAACCCAACAAGTGTATCCCTCTTTATACCGAATACACCGAGCTCAATGGAACTCGGGAAAAAATCTACCTTACACATGTGCAAGAAGCCGTTTTTAGCGAACCAAGACCTGTGAAACATGTGAGGCGCAAGAGGGATACAAATAAGCGGTGTGAATACCTTGATGATATTGGTCATACCACAGAAGAGTGTCGTCAGTTGAAAGATGAGGTAGAAAGTCTCATATCGCAAGGACACCTTCAACGATATATAAAGGGGCAAGAAGATGCCCATGATCAATTCGATCTGCCCAATAACTTGAGCGACTGAAGATTATAACCCTCTTCTGCGAAAAGAAGGGACACTTTGGTTATCTCGAGAGGGAACAGGTCGCAAGAGTACAAAAGGCAGTTACTCCGGTAAAGCAATTGTGTAAAAGAATTGCGACGTGAGTAGATATCGGCCCACTGTGGTTGCCATATCAAGCTGTCGCATGGAAAGCTTGACGTCAACCAGTAGCAGTCAAAGATAAACAACTAAAACTAGGATTACTCTACCTGGAACCCCGGTATATGTCAGGGATCGACCCTGAATATTGAAACAATTGTGGGAGAATGTTGGGGATTGAACCTGGACATCAAAACCCGTTTTATCAAAATCTGATGCTCCTGGAAGATTGATAAAATAAGCAATTGAATTGGGGAAGTTCTTTTGAGATTAATGATTGTAAATCACATTATTGATGAAATATTTTGAATTCCAGTTGTGAATAAAATAATCATTTCTTTCAAACAAGTAATTACAAAGCGTAAATCCTTTAAAATTACTTGAGGGGCATATTTGTATGACTAACCGGAATTGATCTCGAAATACATAATACAATGCAAACCCATAGTTTCAAAAAAATAAAATTTTTTGAAAACTTTTTATAAGGGCCTCAACCAAAGCTTTTTGACGGAAGAGGGGTCGGACTGTTATAACTCCCTGACCAAACCTTTTCGACGGAACAGGGGTCGAATCGTTATAACGCCTTGATCAAACCTTTCTGACAAGAAAGGGATCAAACAACTGTAATTTTTTATTTATAACCTATCTGACGAGAGAGGAAAATCAAAAATTACGACTAGCGCATAAAGCTGAATACTAAGGCTTTGCGCTAAGGGAAAGTATTAAATGAGGCATCCAAATTTCTTAAAAAAATAGTTAAACCCAACGCGTGGGTAGAAATTTTAACTACTCATGTAAGCAATGAAAATATATATAAGATGACAAGTTCATTATAAATATATTTGAATGTGCCTAAATTGAGATCATTTCCGATGATCGCGAGATGAAATTGATGATGGCTCGAGATTGAGGAGCGGGTAGATAAATTGCTCGCATGTAAAGTAAGAAATTAACTACTTAACATCGGAAAAAAGGACAATCAATTGAAACTCCTAATAAAATTTATGCATGTGATAGTTTATATTGTGAATAAAACGCAAGTAAAGGTCCGCATAATAAAGTTTACACTTAAAAGTACGAGGCATTAAAAAGCAAAGTTGGCCGTCCAACCTTGCAAATTTGTCTTTACAATAAAAAAGTGCTACTAGGGGCAAAACCATTGTCTCGGCCAAAGGGCCATTTCTTAAAAAAAAATTAATATAAAAGGGAGATAAATAAACCAAGTCTACATGCTGGGAGACTTGGACAGATCTTCTTCTTCCTCATCGACCTCCCCGTCTTCTTCTTCCATCTTGGTCTTTTCGCAAAGAGCTAAAGTTTTCTTTTCCTTCTCCTCCAAGAAGCTGGTATCCATGTTAGGGTTCCAGAGCCAGGCCTGATATACAGTGCGAAAACTAACTTTATCGCACTGTTCTACGATCTCAATTTCTTTCTCGGCATGCTTTTCAGCAAGCTTCTCCTCAAACTCATCGGCTTGGACTTTGAGGGTCTTCTTGGTCTCCTCTTTTGCCTTCTCGGCTTCCTTCTTTGCTTTCTCTGCTTCCTCCCTCAC
Organism: Cannabis sativa; assembly: GCF_029168945.1. NCBI lineage: Eukaryota > Viridiplantae > Streptophyta > Magnoliopsida > Rosales > Cannabaceae > Cannabis > Cannabis sativa. The sequence continues at coordinate 16,652,646 of NC_083602.1, read as the reverse complement.
TTTTGGCTTCTGCTTGAGGCGGGTAATCTCCTGTTGGGCGTTGTCTCGTTGCTCACATACATCCTTGCATTGGGATAATAATTTGTGAGTCTCGCCCTCCAAATACTCGAGCGATCGGAGAGTAGTCGATTAGAAGCAAAAGAAGCCTAGAGAATTGCAAACAGATGAGTATAAAAGAGGTATAAAAAGATAATATAATTATATTAACAAAGCCGACATACCATGAAGTGGCAGTCCAAGGCCCTTGAAAGCATCTCCTTTGGGCTCCTAAGATTGAGAAAATCCCAATCTAGGGGAAGGAGAGTTTGAAGTTTGCGCCAACAGGCGACCCCGTATGCCTGGGAAAATTTAGACCCAGCTTCTCCAGCTGCGACCGACAAGCTCTTGATGGCCTGACTCGGAGAAGCAGTAGCGGGAGTCGCCTCGGGATGAGGGGCATTGGCGTTGGGAACAACTGAATGAGGAACTTGCTCTTGGATCTCGTTGTTTGAAACCTCGAGATCAATAGGCTCGCTCGGTAACTTCTTCTTTTGAGCAGTGGTTTTCCTTTGCTTCTTGGGAGGAACCACCTTAGCGGCAGTAGGAACTCCAGGGTTGGATGTCTTCATAACCCATGTCTGCAAAATAAGACGAGGTGTTACAACCACTATAAAAACCGATTAAAAAGGGGAGGAGTATAATTTTCCACCTAAGGGATTTACCAAAATCACTAGAAGGCAAGCTATCACTAGATGAAGGGGTAGAAGGACCATAATATTCGCTAAAGTCCCTACAACCTGTAATTTTGAATATATAAAAAGGCTCGATTGGTTCTAAATCCCAGCTCGCATCTATGTGACCTGCCCTATCTTCCATAGTACTATATTGCTCGGCTATATCATAAAATGACTCGTGGAAATTAATCTTGACGTGGAATCTAGGGTACCAACTGTCAAACTTATGAGCAATGCGGTCCACGAGAATGGAATTCCAAGTATGAAAATTAAGATGAGAGTCTTGGAAGGTAACTAATGTATTACGCTCAGCCCTAAGTACAGTAGGTGTAACACCCTAACTAAATTAGGCATGTTAGCGTGATTTTTAACTTACTGTGCAGCTCGTTGCTAATCAACTAGGTTATCGAAAAATCGTAATTAATTAAAATTTGCTTATTTAATTATAAACTTAAAATAATACATTTATAAAATCTCGGGATCTTGTTTACAAAATACATTTACAAAATTTTACTACTCATATACAAAATATTTGTCGCCTAGCGACCAAACAACGAAAGCCCTAATGTCCCAAAGATCGTACGCTCCAAGCCTAACCACCCCGACATGTAAAATCTTCACGTGCTCGCTCTCACGGCTCCTCAGCTTTAGCCTTGCCTTTACCAACACATGAAAATAGCACTGTGAGTCAATAGATTCAGTAAGAAAAGCATAAACAATAACATAATAATAACCTAGATTATGATCGGACGCCCATACCCCAGTCATAATCCTATCCCCGTGACCTGCACGGTGCTGAGTCTAGAACGTTCGTACGATAGTACTATTGACCATGATATCAGCCTATACTCGGCACGCTAGTCATACTCTAGTTGTACCGATGTGATACTGTCAAGTAGTACGGTACTATCGACCATAATATCAGCCTATACTCGGTATGCTAGTCATACTCTAAACATACCGATGTGATACTGTCGAATAGTACAAAAGCCAACATACATATCTAATGTAATCTAACAGGCTTAACTAACATGCACACTAAACATGTAAATGTTGGAATTATTTTACCAGGATCTAGATTTACTACCATGTATGTTGTTTAACATCCTAATATAAATTTCTAAAACAATGTAAATAAACACATATAAAGTTTAAGAAACCTTACATTGATTGCAGCGGAATATAAGGACTCCTTCCGTTCAGATCTCTAGCCCTTGATTCCTTTCCGTAGCAGAGCATTATCAAGATCTGAACCTGGATCTCTTTCTCTCCTTCTTGAGCGCGATTCTCCTTCTTGTTGATTGGATTCTTCACAGTCTTACACACTATGATTGAGATACCACTTGATGTGTGTGGGCACTCACTCTATTACTCAAGGTTTGAAATTATGAAGAAGAAAAAAGAGAATGTGGTTTCAGCTTAATAGAAAGAAGGCTGAGGAAAAATTTTCTGAAAGTAAAATTTCATCAATCAATAAGTGTGAGCCATCACTATCTATTTATAGGTAACCACCTAGGTTTAGGTTAGACTTCATTAGCATTAAAATAATAGAAAAATAAATGGTAAAATCTATGCATAGTGGTCGACCATGGGTCGGATAATGGGCCCACTTTGCAATTTTGCCATTTTGTCATTTTTCCATCTTATTTTCTCAAAAATGCCAATTTTCTAATTTAACCACTTAAATGTCAATTCCAATTATTTATTAACTAAAAATCAATTATTAAATAATATTGTCATTTAATATATTTATTAATTAGCTTAATAAAGTCTCTTAATTAATAAATAAGACCTAGGATCTCTTTTCTTCACATTTAAGCCCTTGCTTAGTGAAAATTCATAAACTAGACATAGTCTAATTATAGAATTATAATTGATTAACTAAAATCAATTAACTGAGTCTTACAAGCAGTATGGTGTCAACTAGTATGGGGACCATGGGCCTATATAACCGAGCTTTCAATAAGCTGATCTAGAATTTACCAAGTAAATCCACTAACTTATTAGGTCCTCATTGCATCCGCTCATAGAACTCGGAATTGCACACTCAGTTACATAGAATGCTCTATATGTTCCACGATATAGATACGCTATTAATTATCCATTATTATAATCCCAATAATCAATGATCCTCTATAGATGATCTACATTGCATAAGGATAAAATTATCGCTACACCCTTTCAATGTATTTTATCCTTAAAACACTTGACCACCTATAAATGATATTTTAGTAAAATAATATAATCACTAAAATGAGATCTCAATTATTTATCTCTATTCAGCCAAGCTCGAAGAAAATCATCGTTTCACTTCTAAATACCTATAGAAGCTATAGATTCCATATCTATGTTTAGCGCTCCCACTCAATTATACTATCATGTTCCCAAAATGTACGTATCACCCTGACCAAAAAGTAGGCTTAACTAACAAATCAAAGAACATGTATAATACTCTTGAGATCGAACCTAATCATGTCAGGATTAAGATCAGTTGATCTAGAATCAACTAGGTGATATTAAATTGAATAGATATTACGGTAAATTTATCATATCTAATCAGAGTTTAATATCGGTCTCTTCCAATGTATACTCCATACATCTGATACTGGTAAACTTTGCCAATGCCCTGGAAAGGACATAACACTTATCCAAGGTGTAAGTATACCTATCGCTGATTATCATGCCAGTCTAAATCCAGTGAACTGACAAATCAGGGAATTAAACTTTTCGAACATATAATCAGGATTATATTCCACTGTGCTGACAACACTATAATCATTATCAAATACATATGTTCTGGACTTAATAGAATTTATACATTAAATACAATCGTGAAATAAATCATGTGAACCATGCAACATAGAATGCGATTTCTGATCTTTATTAATTAGTAAATCTGATTATATTGAAATAGATTTTATTTAGGGTACAAAACCCAACAGTAAATACATATGCATACTGTTATACTAATCTTACCTTGTTTCCGAATTCATGTGTGCCGGTCAACCTGAGTGGAACAACCGCTCGGTGGATTACAGGCCCCTAAATCATATCAATCATAACATAGGTAAGTGACACGCTAAATCACTTTCTAGGGACTTAAACTTGAAACTAAAAGTTTCCCTATCGATAATAACATGGCAATACCCTAAACATCACAAAAATGGGAAAAACTAGGGTTCCCAAAATTGCCCGAATCGGTAGATTGGTTCCCAACCAGAATTCCGGTTCTGTGGGGTATCCTAAGGACCAACCGGAATTCCAGTTCTGCGGGGTTTCCTGGTGACCAACCGGAATTTCGGTTCCTACAGGTCCCCCTAATCCGGAATTCCGGTTTAGTGCAGGATACTTTCAAAATTTCATAACTCTCTCAAATCAACCCCAAATCACACCAAACCTTCCAAACCTGTTTTATAGACCACATAGAACATCTCTAAAGCAATAAAACACCTCAACATGCACATAATCAAAATCTACCATGGGAGAGCAAAGTTTGAGCTCTTAAGCTCAAACCTTGAACGAATCTCATAAACAGCCACCAAACCAGCTCTAAACATTATTTCTGACCATAAATTAACTTCAGAAACAACATCAAACAACAGCAGCAACTACAACAACCAAAATCCACAAAACATGCAAAAATTCACTTTCTTGAAATCCATGAAACTAGAAATGAAGTTGCTAAAGACTTACCTTGGCTTGGATTCACAAAGAACTGCTAGAAATCACAACAATTTGCAGAACAAAGATTGAACCCTAGTTGGTTCTAGGGATTTCTTGAGAGAGAGAGAGAGAGAGAGAGAGAGAGAGAGAGAGAGAGAGAGAGAGAGAGAGAGAGAGAGAGAGAGAGAGAGAGAGAGAGCAAGGAGAGCAAAATGTGTTTTTCTTCTATTTTGATATTTTATGAAAATGAGATAAATACAATATGTTTTATTCAACTAAAATTAACTTAATTAAAATTTAAAAATCAGATTTAATACATCCCACAAAAAGACAAAACACTCAAGAGCAAAATGACCATTTTGCCTCTCCCACTCTAAAAATCATAAAAGGTCAATTAGCGGTACTTTTGGAAATTATAAAATCCCAACTATTCCCGACATTCCTAATGTCTAACTATATTGCTCCGCTATACTAAAATACTAGGATGTGATTCTAATAGCCAAACACCACGTTTTAATGTTGCCGGGCACAAAACATGTAAAATTATGAAATTTCTATATATGACATATAAAATGCATTCTGAATTAAAATAAATCATCGTAAGAAAATAATTCAAAATTAATAAATAATTTCCATAACTAAATCCTAATTATTTGCTAATTTCCAAATTAAAGCTAAGCGGTCTTTACAAGTGACCAGCCACATTGATTACCTCGAGATGCTCCTTCACCGGATTCCCGAGGGGCAATGCTTTGGAGGTATTGTGCTTGGGCCAAGTGATCCCAAGCCTAGTCTTTGGGTGGAACAATTATTTGCTGCCAAGAAGAGTACTTGGGAACCTTGTAATCGTAAGTGTATTCTTTATCAGTGAGGAGACCCGCCGATCACAAGTTAGCTTCGTTCAAAAGGAATTTGCATGATCGAAGACTGTAAGGGAGAGTCAGCAGGCGCCTGTGCCTGCTAACCATCTCGGGGGTAGGTATAGGTATCACCATAAGAGTTGTCAGAACAAACAAAACATTAGTCAAGCTCTTGAAAAAGGAAGATTGATGTAAATAAGAAGAGGATAATCACTTACGAAGTTTGCGAAACGTGGTTGTGCCAACGGGGGAGAGACCAGACGTCCAGAAGAAGTTATCCTTAAAAGATACCTTATTTGGCAAGTCTACAATAATTTTTGGCTCGCTAGAATGAGTACCAAGATAGAAGAAGCCCACTGCAGCGTTCTTCCTCGATGGAACGACTTTAACTGAGTAAAGATACTCAATCTCTACGGGAGTGAGACAACCCCAATTCATAATTTTGTACAAGACTTTCAAACTAGTGAGAATCATGTAGGAGATGGGATTCAGCTGGAATGGGGCAACCCCAATGGAATTTATATAATCATTGAAGTAGTCTCGAAGAAGGAGGATGGCCCGTGCACAAATATGCTCAAGACTCCAAGCACTCATACTGGTTGAACCACTAGTACTAGTCTCACCGCTGGTTCCTGGGTTACTGCTGGCAAAGCGTGTAGGGGGTAGCAACTGAATTCACCCTCTCGTACTGACCTAACCTGGCATGATTTCCCAAGTGCAATTCAATAGGTCTTTAGCATCTTGCCAGTATAGCCTGAGATAGATCGTACCTTCGATTCTATCAACTCAGCCTCGAAGGTGACACTGGGATCCTGAGGAGTTTTAGACGTATGTGGCTTGGGAGGTTATTTCGAAATCGAAGTCACCTGGTTCAAAAGCAATTGCGACGTTGGGTAAAAATAAAGGCTTTGCCATAGGAATAAAGGACACGCTGGGTGGTTCTGGCCAGGCTACTTCTCGCAAGACTCGGCGTCTGCCTTCGAATATTTCTTGCAAGAAGCGCCTGTAGAGACTAGAAATATCTTCCTGTTGGGTTCTCACTGTGTGTTCCCTAGCCCTAGCATCATTTAGCTCTAATTTGGAGGTGGGTTTTGAGGGATTAGGTTTATATGGGATGGCCCATTCTATAGGAAACTCAAACTGTAAAGCTTCTGGACGATAAATTTCTGAACCAGAGTGGGACATTGCTACCAGCAAAAAGCAGTCCCAATCCCTGGAGAGAATTTTATCAAACCAGAAGGTAATGAGTTGGAGATCTTAAAACAACCTACGTATTGCCTGAACCCTAGTATGAATGGTTTTAACCCTAAAAGACTACCAAAACCAGATGAGATGATAACGATACAAACGAATCAAGTAACTGATCCACACTATGTAATAAACATGAGAAAGGAGAAAGTAACTTACCACTTGAAGTTAGGGCTTGGGGCAATGCCTGGGAATTTCGTTTACAAACCTTCGAACGAAGCAAGGATTGCTTTGAGAAAATGAAGTCGGAGGAAACTCACAGGAAAAAGGTCAGGGACAAGGATGGCATGCAAGTCTTTGAACGGATTTAATGGTGATCATTGGTGAAGAAGTTTAAGGGTTTTTCTCAAACTTTCTGAAATGGTGCAAAGGTGGTTCCTTTTCCTTATTTTATACCCATGATAATGATTTCAAAAAAGATTTGATCCAATGGACGTGATTCGAAGCGGAAGTAGAAAAGATGATCATTTAATTCTAATATACCTTGAAACTTCACAACCGCCAAAATCAGAGGGAATGCGTCTTTTCAAAAATAGAGGAACATGACAAAAATACCCTTTGTAATCATTAAAAAGATCTTTTTAATTAAAGTGATCTTGACTCCCTCCTCGGCGAGGCATCCCTATGAGACACGGGTTACTGTATATCTTTAATTACGCGTTCATCTCGGCTCAATAAAGGCGGGATATTCACAGTTGTGTAAAAACCTCATTTATTTAGCTTGACTTGTAATCAGATCCCACAATTTTAGGGATAATGGTTGTAAATGTATTTTGGTCAACTTTGTAATTAACTGCCACTATGCAATTATAAATAGTGGCAGACAAGATAAAAAAGGGGGATGAAAAACCTCTTATGCAAGAGGCCCTGAAAAAAATACTCTGAAATCTGAATAAAATTGACTCGTGGACTATGCAAAATTTTAACTACAAAACCACGTAAAAAATCTAGTGTTCATATTTTATTTTTCTATAGCTTTTATATTTTCTGTGTCGAATTATCATTGTGAGGCTCAAATTTGGTTAACGAAAATTCGCGTTAAGAGGAGGTATTGTAGATACCATTTTCAAAAATAAAATATTTTTGGGTTCGACAGCCGTGGAGATTTGACGGAGTGGTTAGGAATGTCACAACAATAAAACTTGAGATATATTGGAATATACCAGGCTAGTTTGGAAAGTGGAGTTATTGGTTTTATCGGGATAGTTAGAAAGTGACCAAAACACCCTTAAGCTTTATTTTAATTAAGTGTTTAATTGAAGGGGCAAATTAGTCTTTTGTTAAGATTGATTTTTTGTCTTATATGGTTTGATTTAAGCTGAAATAGGATCTTAATATTAAGTTTATTATTTTTAGATGATTGATTAGAATAAATAGGAGTAAAAGCCAAAACAAATGTGAGACAAGTCATTCAACCTATTCTCTTCTCTTCCTCCCCTTCGAGCCCTAAGGAGCCCGCTGCTGCAAGTTGATCTTCTTAAGCCAATCCTTCAATTTGTAGTAGAATTAACAAGGTCTAGGGTTTGTTCTAGCTCTAAGGTAAGTTCTTCACCTCTTTCTTTTAATTTCTTCAAAGTTTTAAGTTAGGTTTTGGGTTAAGCTTGTATGATTTCGGGGCTGAGATATAAATTGAGTTTAGACATGTTTTTAGATTTGATTTAAGGTTTGTTTAAGCTTAAATTGATTAGAAATAGGGCTGTTAAATTTGAGTTAGAGGAATTAAGGTTTAATGAGCTAAGTTTCTACTCAACTGTGGTATTTTATTTAAAGTGATGAATTGTTGTGTATGGATGGTTTGTATACCTTGTTTTTATATTATGGCATAACTTAAAGTTTTAAATTTGTAAGCGGCGTAAATCCTATACTCTGTGATTGTCTTAAACATGGCAAATATAAGGCCCAGATTCCATATCTTTGGATCAGGACAGAAACATGTAGTGTCAGTTGCTTCTAAATATTATTTTAATAAATTCAAAACTGGAGAAAAATTATAATTTTATATTGGATACTTATGCTGCTAAAATAATTCATTGAGTATATACCGCTTACAAACTCAAAATTTTAAGTACTTATGCTGTAATTTACCCTAAAATATATTCACAAATATTTTTTTTTAAATAAAATTATTTAGGCAATGTGTAATACTTAATAAGTAACTCAATTTAATACAAATACGAGTAGTAAACTAATTTATTTATTTATATCTTGCACTATAATACCACAAACGTTTCTAAGCTATGTAAGACTTTTCACAAAGAGTTGTTAAAGAGTCATATCATCAAGATTCTTAAAATTTTTTTAAAAAAATACAAAAAAAAAAAAAGATAATTATAGAAGAAGCTTATAGAGACCGTTCATCATCTCTCTATGTTTCACAATTATATAAATTTATAGATTATAGATATATAGATAAATAAATAAGTTTATATTTGACAATTATGTATAAATATATAGATAGATTTATGTTTCATGACTATATATATATATTAATAATTTTAAATAAATTTAAATAAGAAATAAAATAAATTAAGAAAATACTTTTTATATGAAATACACGACAAAAATTAAAAAAATATATAAATGTATTTTGTTTTCACTTCAAAAAAAAATTATAATTTATTGGACAATATTTATTAATCAACCACATAAAAAATAAATAATACTACAATGAAACAATAATAATCTACATATAACCTAAAATATCACCCAAAATAAATTTTAAACCATGAGAGACTTTTTTAAATGGGTGCACTCTTAATAGGTATTACACATGAATGGCTAATATTATTAAGAAAATTTAAGTTTTTATACTTAATTTTTGTATTTAATTAGAAAAATCTCTTATTATTATATCATATAGACTGAGGTTGTTGTATCGGCTAAAAAACATAATAATAAAATAAATTATTTAACAAAAAAGATAGAAAAAGATGAATTTAACTTAAATATTTTCTATATAAATATATTTTTATATAGTATAAGAAGACGTACATTTTTTTTTTTAATTAAGTAGCTTAATTAAACATATAATTTTTTTTTTTATTCGTCATCAGATCATAATTTAATGGTTAAATATTTTTAAAATTAATATTTTTAGTTTAATTTATTTAGTACCTATCAATGGGTTATACCCATTAAGAAGTATTCCAAATATATATACATAGGCAGTCGATTTTGTGTCCTTTTTTGTGAATCACGGATTGGTCCCGCGGTACTGTAGCAATAGTACTTATGTACTTTATTAATATTATATTAAGTTAGTAACCGGTTGTTCTATGTTTATAAGACCGACTAATAATTATTTTTTTTTTATTTTATTATATTTTTATAATAATAATAATTTATTTATTTAAGGTATAATTTTTTGGTAAAGTTGACAGGAGCAAGAACAGAAGTACAACAATTGATGGTCCTCTTTTGTCAAATCAAAGGGTAAAATTGTCTTCTCAAACTTAATTTTTGGCGGACTTTGCGAAATAATTTCATAGTACAAAATCTGGCATACGTAGAACGTGGTTTAGTGTATTGTAGTACATCACATAAATGTTATAGTACATTAAAAATTTTATTAACCTATCAAAAATGCTTAAGACATGCAAAAGTAAATATTTTTGTTGCACTTATTTTAAGTTGTATTCTTATAATATAAAAGCCTATTTTTGAATATTTAATATTATTTTTTTTTTGTTAATTTATTTATGTTACTTATTAATTTATTTTTCATCAATATAGTAGTACTTGATATTAAAATTAATCTCATCTTCTCTGAAGTCATCCTAATATTTCAAATAAGTAATAAGTAAAATTGTATATAAACTAAAGTATAACTATAACATAAAATTAAAATATAGAATTTGAAATTAAGTAAAATCAATAGGTATTAAAAATATTTGAAAGAATACTTTATTTACAATACTTTAATTAATTATTATGAAAATACATAGTTAAAAGTATAGTTTGAATTATTATTTATTTTTTTACATAACAAATAATTTTATACTATAATGTTTTTTTTATTATTATAGCACTAATAATTTTTTTATTATTAACTTTAGTACTATTTTAACATTTATAAAAAATATATTGAAGAAGTTAATGAATAAGAGTTGAAATTAAGATTTACAGTATATATTTTTTTTTAAAAAAAGTACAATATAATTTGACGTGTTATTAAAAATTATAATATATTATCAGACATCAATCATGTCATGTCATGTCACCTTTTCATTTTTTTAAAAAAAAAATACCAAATAATTAATATTTTATTAATTTCACATAACCGGTTTCCAATATAATAAATATGAATATCACGGATTAATGACTACAAATTAATAACAACCATTTGATTAATGACTAAACTCAATCTAACGCCTGCAGTACAATCACGGATTGTATACCCAAAAATACAATAACAGGACAAAATTCTATCCCTATATATATTGATACAAAAATAGTGCATATAGTTCATAGTCCGTACAATCAATTCTCCAATATGTATATTATACATGTAAAATACTAAAAAGTATTAATGGTGTGTAGTATTATTTAATATATTATATTATTATTAGTATAATTTAGTATCGAGTTTTATATACTTTTATATAATAATTTTTATAGAATATTTATAACCAATCACTATTTCTATATCTTACTATTATAAAAGTGTGGTGTTGATGTCTATAATTTAATTGACAATTTTACCCTTTTTATATATCTACTATAACTATATTGAAGAATGCATAAATAAATAGATTTTATTTTTTCTATTTTGTCTTTTATGCTATTGTTATGTTTATTTACAAATTCATATGCTAAGTGTTTATACTTTAATTGACAATTTTACCCTTATTGTATATCTACTATAACTATATTGAAGAATACATAAATAAATAGATTTTATCTTTTCTATTTTGTCTTTTATGCTATTGTTATGTTTATTTACAAACTTTTATGTTATTATTATGTTTATTTACAAATTCATATGCTAAGTGTCTATAATTTAATTGACAATTTTATTCTTATTATATATTTACTATAACTATATTGAAGAATGCATAAATAAATAGATTTTATCTTTTCAATTTTGCCCTTTATGCTACTGTTATATTTATTTACAAATTTATATGAGAACATTGGTTGTAAGTTGTGTTTTATTGACTTATTTCACTGATTTTTTTTGATAAATAATTAAACAAATAAAACGTATTCTCACTTTATTAATTGGTAATGGAAAATTAAAGCATAAAAATGGATAAATATTTATATTTATAAATTTATTTTTGTTTTATCATAAACTAGATTATTATCAGTACCGTCTCAAATATTTTAGAGGCCCTGTTCTAATTTTAAAAAGTAGGGCCTAACAAAAAAAAATTACAATTTGTAAATAATATTTTTAAATATTATCATATTACAAAAATATATTTTACATAATTAAATACTTAAAAACTCAAACAGTTTTATTAAAATTGTTATTATTTTTAATACAACTTCAAACTAATATCAAATTTTATTGAAAAAAATTAAAAGGCATTAAATAAGGAAAAAAAATCATAGAAAAACTCTTTTATTATTATTATTATTATTATTATTATTATTATTTAGCATGACACATTGATGGAAGGTTGAGTTAAAAAAAATACGAAAAATCATATTGGGCCTTTTCAAATTTTGGGCCCTGTGCATTAGCACTGTTTGTACACCTAAATAGCCGGCCATGATTATTATATTAACGAAATATAATAATACATTGGATTGGATATAATAAATAGTAAGTGATTGCTAATTTTGAAGTAATATTGTAGTATAAAATTAGTGTTCTTTGCAAATACATATTTATTTTTTATTTTTTAACTAATATATTTATATTGGGGTTATCCGCTAAGAATTACAGTTGAGCAGTTTATGAATGTCTTTGCGGTGGACTTGATTTTACCAAAGATAATGAGAACCTAAATTCCCAACCGTTGGAGAGACCGTTTCTTTTTTTTGTGCAGAAGTAATTTATAAATCACAGGCTGAAACAGGGGAAATCAAAGGACATTACTTGAATACTACTGTGTGGTAATGGTATCTATACTGACCATACCAATTTTACCCCTAATAAAATTATAAAATTACAATAATACTAATATTTTGGAACTTCTCTCTTTATAGAATTTTATTTTGTTTTGTATCTATTAAATGACAACACACTTTTTTAATAACACATAAACTATTATTATTATTATTATTATTATTATTATTTTGAAATAAAGTGTGGTAATGGTATTTTTTTTTTGAGTGTGTGGTAATGGTATCTAGAGTATTAATTGCTATTAGACACCAGTAGTGCATAGTACCTCTAGACATGTCACTTTGCGATTGGTCAATACAGACCGTTTAAAATTCTCAAGTTCGTTCATAGTTTTAAAAATCTCGATAGCGGGATAATAAAAATATAAAATTACAATAACAATAATATTTCAAAACTTTTCTCTTTATAGAAGTTTATCTTGTCTTGTATCTATTAAATGACAGCACACTTTTTACTACAACACCCGTTTAGGGTATTACAAATTTTCTCTTAGTTTTTTTTTTTTTTTTTAAATGATTATAGGTTAAAAATTTAATAATATATATCGTATGAATCTATTCTATGGTGCACTCCCTAAAAAGAATGTATTGATGTACCCCCTTCTAATTTTTTTTCATTGGTCGTGTACATAATAGTTGTTAAAGACATTCTGCAAAATTTTAAGAAATTAATTCAAAATAATTTAGATTATAGAAAGGAGTGTTCAAACAATCTACAATATCTACTTTAATACTTGTCCCTTACTATTCTATCTCCAATAGAATAATAAAATATATATTTTACAACTTGTACTATAATTATAATAAGATGTAAAAATTTAATTATATAAATTTTTGTTATAATTATTTGTAAAATAAAAATTAAGGTGGCGTTTGGTAACACTTTTTTAATCAGTTTTTTGTTTTTAAAATTAGAAAAGTGAAAATATTTTTCAAAATCATGTTCTATAAAACTATTTTTGCTTTTTAATTTTTTAATTGAGAATCAAAATTTTAAAAACAAAAAAAAATCACTTTCAATATTTTTTTAAACAGGTTTTTTCTTAATTAATATTTTGGACTCCGACAAGATATGGACCCAAATCCTCTACCACGACCCTTGTGCTAAACCCGACCTCTGACCCGGATCCGAATTCGACCCCGGACCTAGACCGGACTTAAATAAAATAAAAAAATGAAAATAAATATAAACTTTACAGAACACACTTTTGTTTTCCGTTTTTAAAATTGAAAAACAAAAGTGGTTACGGAACGCATTTTCGTTTTTGAAATTTTACTTTCATTTTGTGATTAAAAAATTAGAAAACAAAAGTGTTACCAAACGGCACCTAAACAAATTAAAATATAGTAATTTGTAGTATAAATACGTAAATTTAATTTGCAGTTGCAAATAAATACCTAAATTTATAATTTTGAAACTTTTGTATGTACATGTCTGTTAAATATTAAGTAAATTGCCTCGTGGCAATTCTTGATTGGTCCAAGTCATTAAATTTTTATTTTTTTTTTAAAAAAATTAGTTTAAATACACCAATAAGAAAATGACACGTGAATAATAAATTAATATTTAATGGTTAGGTACCTGTAGAGTTCTAGAAATATAATTTATGTATTATTACCGCTAAAAATTAAATTTAAGTATTTATTTAAGTTAAAATTAGATATTTATGTCACAAATTACTTATTAAAATATAAATAACATAAAACAAGAAGAGCGAAGCACGTGCTAGAATCACCTAGTATTATTAAACACCACTAAAATCTAATAACAATTCTCGTTATATAATTGTGGGTTGGGATTTTTTTTTTGATTTAAGCGTTTATATATTACAACATGCATAACCTGGGACTCGAACCCAGGACCTCCAACACACACGCACCCCCTATGACTACTTGGGCTAGCCTCAAGTGGCTTGTGGGTAGGAATGGCAAATGGGGCGGGTCTGCCCCGCCCCGCTTCTGACCCGCCCCGCCCCGACAAGCTATTGCCCCGCCCCGCCCCGATTACCTTGAAAATTTAATTGGGTCTGACCCGACCCGACCCAACTCGGTCGGGTTTGACCCGATTTTTTTTTTTTTTTTTTTTTTTTTTTTTTGCAAATTTACTTCTTCAAATTTTATTTTATAAGTGACTTTATAAGTTAAGAGAAAAATATTTTCTTAAAATTTTATAAGAAGTTTTATTGAATCAATTAAAGTATTTAATTATATTTTATAATTATTTTAAAATTTATCAAATTTCACATTAGGAGTTTTTTTAATAAAAAATTTATATTCTCTTTTTTTTTTTATATATTCCTTAATAAACATTTTTTACTAACCGAGTAAATCCAAAAATTACTTTTACCATGTAAATCGATGGAAAAAAGAATATGTTAGCTTTATATAGATATTTAGTAATGCATTGCATGCAACAAAATTCACTATAGGCTATAGCATATATTTTGTGGTAGAAGATATGTCACATATATAATATTATATTTATATACTACTTTTCAAACAAAACAAACAAACAAAAATGTGGTAGAATATTTTAATAAAACGTGTTAGTTTTCTTAAAAATAAATTTCTAAAGATGTTCATATTAAAATTAAACAATACCCAAAAAATAAAGTTCTGAACAAATTTCCTAATTATAATTTGAGTTGAAATATCAATTACATTCATATTACTAATAACAAAGTACATTAATAATAAAAACTAACAATAAAACAACATATTTTCTAATCATCAAGATCAACAACGTAAGGCTCCTGAAAAAAAAAAACAAAGAAAAATATTAATAATAAAAATTGATAATTTTTTTAATAAATTACGAAAATTAAACTAGTTACCATTGTTGGATCAACATCAACATCTTCATCATTTATTGTTACTGTAAATTAAACTAGCTTCATGGACTCTTTCTTTCAGTTCATCATCATAAAAACACAAACTATAGTACCAAAGTGCAAGATGATTCAAAGATACTAAGTGCAACAAACAATACTATCAAAAAATAAACAGTGTCAATCACCAACCATGGAAAAGTTTGACAGTCAAAGGGGACTTATACCTCAGAGCTTAATTTCTTATTAAACAAATATACAATTCTAAGACTAAAAAAATAGATAAAGTAGAAGGCAAAAACAAGACCACATGCAATACAAAACATAAAATTCCAAGAACAAAACAATTTTGGGGAAAATAAGAGCAGAAAAGGGAAACTTTTGGTCACACCAATATGGGGACATAAATTATTTAAAAAACAAAGCTAACCCTCTTCAAAATCATATACCTAAATACACAAATCAAAAGAAAAGCAAGTATTCAATGGTACTTATAAGGATCCAGATTATGAAAACCATAAGCTAAGAAAAGAAAAATGTCAATTTCCATTAGAAAAAGAAAATAGGAAAAGTCAACTCGAAAAACTACATTACAAGCAAAAGGGCATTATTTCAAAACAGAACTCGTGCATAATATCACATGAGATAAGGAGATCCAAGTTTAATGTATATAAACAGAATCGATGAACAAACACCATAAATTACTACATCACAGATTAAAAAACAGAATCAATAAACGTAATTTAGAAATAACGTTTAAGGATTTAGGGTTTTAGTAAAATTTGGTTTTTTTTTTTTTTTTTTTTTTTTTTAAATTATCGAATCGGGTCAGCCCCGACCCGAAAAAATTTAACCGGGGCGGGGCAAAGACCCGATTAGAGACCCGATTGTGTCGGGGCGGGACTGCCCCGTCGGGTCGGGGCCCCGACCCGATCCGCAAAAAAGCTTCAATTTGCCATGCCTACTTGTGGGATGGGATTCCATTTATAAGAATTTGTACTTTCTTCTATAAACAAGTTTTTATTGCGCACATGAGAAATTATTTTGTGGAGTGACTTTTATTTGTATGCATTTATAGCACAATTAATAATGAGAACAATAGTTTGACTCAATTATTGTATGTTGTGAGTTGAATATATATGTAACCACATACATAAGATCTATGGATATGTGTAGTGTGAGGAATTAAAACACAACCGTACACTCGAGGGGATTGTTTGAACAAAAATAATTGGATAGGAAAATTGGGTTGCAAATATATTTATCCAAAAGGGTGTTGTGCTTGTGCATGATTTCTTTTCTTTTCAATTTAAATATTTGTAAGTTAAAACACAACAACATAACCTCATATAAAGAATTTCAATAGTTATATCAGATAACGTACATTTCTATTAGTCATAAAATCACTATTAACAACTATAATTAATTTAAAAATTAAACAAAACTAATTAATAAATGAGAATTTTACATTTTTATATACTTTATATTAATTAATTACAAAATATGTGAAACAAAATCTATTACCATTTTTTCATATTTTTTTTATATGGTTAGATTTTTTTTTTTTTCAATTTTTTAATAAAATATAGACAGAAATAACTATTGATTACAATATCTTACTTTTATTAGATTCCAATTTTCTTATATTGATATAATTATATATTTTAGTTGTTCTTTAATATTGTGCTTTTATTAGAGACCAACTATATTACATAATCATATCAATTTATTTATTCTTTAATGTCAATATGATTATGTATTGATACAATTGTATAATTTAAATATAAATGTATTGATACTATTGTATACTATGTACATAAATATTGATACCATTATATTATGTAATTTGAAACACTAATATTTTTATAAAAAAATTATTTTAATTTTTCATTTAGTTTATAAAATTATTTGTTTTGTATTTATTAAAGAATATGTGATAGTGTAAATAATGTATAAAATAAAACACATTAGTATAATTATAAACATTTATTGGAATAACATAATAAATACACATCTGAATTTTATTAATTTTTTTGGTACTTTTAAGACTATAAATAAACACACTTTTATAATTTTTATATATATATATTAATGTTTATAATTTGATATTATATTTCTATAAAAAATTAATTAAATTATATTTATTCAAAATAAAATAAAATAAATAATAAATATTTATTTCTTAATAAAAAATCATTTTGTTTATAAATATTAAAATTGTTTAATATTTATTTATTTAATTTCACAAAATTATTTTTTTTCTGTTTTTATAAACATTTTTATTATTAAAAACTTCAAAATCATTGTTAAAATAAACTTAAAGCATTATTATTATGATATCACACATACACATTTTATTATTTTTTTTTAAACTATACATAAACACACTTTTAAAATTTATATGTTTATAATTTTGATATTATATTTTAATAGAAAATTATTTAGATTATTGTTTTAATTACAAGTAAATTTTTATTGTGACTAAAAAGTCACATTTAGTTAAAAAAATTTTATATTGTAATTAAAAATGTCACTAAAAGTAGCTATTTTTTATAGTGTCAATTTTGTTCGACTACTTATTTGATCTATATTCACTTGCAATGCATATCATTTATTTGATAATTACTCTTAATTCCCACGGGGCATGAGAATTGAGAGTGTTACTTGGACTACTGATCAATTACTTCATCGTGTAATTATATATTCAAAAAAACATGCTAATGTGAATACTTAACTTGAATTACATTCAAATCCATTTACATAATAACTTTCTAAACGTACCACAAACTTTGTGTTATATTGCCATTTAATGAATTCTTTTAATTACTACTTTTCTTATTTTTAAGTTAGGTGACTACACTAAATAATTACATTAAAAATATAATTATGGTAGCTATATTTTTTATAAACTTAAGTTGTCAACATGCTATTATGTCATTAGTAAAAAAAATATTTTTCGAATTGAATTATTTGTAAGTAATCATATAAAAAAAATTATTTAGTAATTAATTGTAAAAACTAAATTGTAATTATAATTACATTTAAGTTTGAAATAATATTAATCTCACTTAATGTGTCATAAGAAAACCAAATATATTCATAAATAAAATAAGATCAAATTAGTATAGGCTACATGTAATTTATTAAGGGCTTTTTTTTATTAGTGGACAATAAAAATAATTTTATTACAAAAAAATTTGAAAATGTATACATTTCAAAACATATTTACATAAAATCATACAAATTGATAATTAAATTATATCAAGTACATTAATGAGTAAACTTACCATAAATAGATTTTTATAAATATTTTTATTATTATCATTAACATTCACTACTACAAAACCTCTTTTAGATTCGGTTTTTTAGTCCTTTTAGCGTCGATTTTGGCGAAATTTACTACCGACGCTGATAAAGCGACGCTGTAGGATTATAAATAACCGACGCCATATATACCTCTGTGGCGCCGATTATTAGCTTGGAAGCGACGCCATAGGGGTATATATGGCATCGATTCCTAGCTAATAATCGACGCCATATATGGCGTATATGGCGTAGGAATCGACGCCATATGTACTCGGATTTCAATTTTTATTTTATTTTATTTAAATTATATATTTATTAATTTATATATTATTTAATATAATTTAAATTTAAATTACATATTTATTTTTTAAAAGGTACATTAAATGTTATTTAAATTAATTTTAAAATTGGCTAAAATACATAATTTCATTTCATAAAAGTAATTAAATATTACACAAACATTGTAAAATTAGTCCAAGTATTAACAAGTTAATAAATCTAACTACAAGTTATCTTAAAAAAATAACATAGGGAAGAAAAATTCTTGGCCCTTTCAGCCTCAATCGTCAACGTGAATCACCGCCATCAACCGTTCTATATATCCACTGTCGTTGTATTGGCAACAATTCAGTTTTTGAATCGTATTGCTGCTTATCCACAAACTGTTAAAAAAAAAGTAAAAATTTATATTAGTTTATATATATATGTGTATTATATATTTGTTATTATAATAGATACTATAATCAATAATTAAAACTTACAGCTTTATGATCTTGTATGTAACGGTTAGGGTTTGCACGAGCGACGATGTCAGTCATGTATTTCAAAATATAAAAACCACATTCTTAGTTTTTAGGTTGTCTTGGACAATTTGCTAGTAAAATTCCTTGCCACGGGCCAAGAAACTCATGTGTGTCCCCTATATATCTAAATGCACTGTTTGAAAAATTACATTAGCATTTCAATTCATTAGTTAATTAAAATTTGTTACATAAAAAGTCCTTAATTTATTACCTTCATAACATTTGAGTAATTTCTTTGGGAATTGGGCGGCCACGCATAGGGTCTAAATGGATAATTTTCTTTAGCGTAACGACCTCTAGCATTCAATGCACACTAGAAAATTATATTGGAATATAAGTAAGATTGTATAAAAATAATTTGAAGTCATAATATAGAAATGAACAATTAGCACTAAAGAATTAAATAGTGTTTACCCGATATTCCAAGGAATAAAGAACATTTGGTGGTTGTTATTCATCAATGATAACCAAGCAGCCAATTGTCTTGCCGCATTGTCAAAAGACTCACTCTTCTCTTCATCGGTTATACCATTCACTGCGAGAAGCTCTGGGTCGTAAAACTTGAAAAATTTTCTCATACCGTTTGTAACGCCCTAATCTATAGGAGCGCCACGTGTGTGATTTTATAAAACTAGTTTAACACTAATATATTAATTAATTATTAAAAACTGTGAGGATAATAAAAACTTGACTAAAATAAAACACGAAAAATGGACATTATAACGGCAGTAAAAAGGAGTTCCGGGAATCCCTGTTATAAAAGATTTATCCAAAAGACGATATACAATAACAATTCAAAACACAATTCAAAATACAGCAGACACAGCCAGTCTAAAACAACTCAACACGCAGGCTGGTGGGGTCAATATGTACATTGCTGGAGAAGACCGCCATCTCATGGTTGTTCTAATTTTGCCTTGCCCTTACCTGCACCACAAAGCACCCGTGAGTCACACAGACTCAGCAAGAAAAGTAATAAAGAAGGATACATTAAATAGCTAATTATACATTTCATTATCACAAAATGGTTAAACTATAACATTTAATAGTAGGTAATATAATCAGTCATATGCATAGAAACATATATGCTCATATATTTGCATTGCCTAATCAGGCAAGCCCGTGTCATAATGCAATATCATATATAATATCATTGCGACACCTAATCAGGTGAGCCCGTGCCACAACTTGACATTAATATATCGCATCGTCTAATCAGACGATCTCGTACCTACGCTCGGTACTCATCATATGCCACTAACGCCCGTACCTTTGCCTGGTACGTCCCCAGATATATTGCATCACCTAATCAGGTGAGACCATATATTGTATCCATAGTATCATTACATTATCATTGCCTAATCAGATAATCAATAATTTCAGAACTTGTCATGCCATGTGGTACATTATACTTTTCTTACCTCAAGTTCTGAATCAGGTATGTTGGGTGACCTGCTTGGAGAACGATCGATAATCTCAGGCCCTATGTCATAACAACGATAAACCAATAAATGTTTATCCCAAAACACTACTTAACACTCATGTAAGATAATCTAAGATTTTCTACCAAATCCCGCAGTATAAATACACTAAAATAAAATTTATATTTTAGCTCTAAGACATACACCATACTTTTGAGCTCATCACAAGCTTCGAAACGGTATATAGAACGTCCAAAACTGACACCCAAGTGAAAAGTTATGGCAAAAATACGAAAATTACTTTTCTAAAAATAAATAAATAAATAATGGTTTTAAAAACTAGATATGATAACATTTCATATCTCTTATATCAATCTATTATCTCTACACACACAACACACATACACACATATAAGAATACATGAATAATTAATAGATTTGAGAATATTGCACCAATTATATATTTGTTTACATTCACAATCACAAAATTCACAATCACAAAAGACATGATATCTAACTATATATACGTATATATAAATATTCAGATCACTTCCATTGATGTCTTTGATTTCAATGATTAAACTATCCTTTAATTTATTCACACCACACCCAAAATCTAATCCAACATCAAAAATTATAAACTTCAACTACATATACAATTCCAATAGCAAAATAAAAGAAGACTTACCCAAATATTCTATGCTAGCTCTAAATTCTCAATTTCCAAACATAAATTAATGGTAAAATTTTTAGAAAATAGTAAGAATGAATGATGATGATGATGATGATGAGACTTACAGTGGGTTTGGCTATGTACGAGAGAGAGAAAGAAAGGTTTAGGTTTTGTTATCCTTTTATGTTTATCATATATATATAATCAGATTATTATTATTAAAATAATAATAATAATAATAATAATAATAATAATAATAATAATAAAACTTTATTATTAATAATTATTATTTCTTAGCTACTAAAAAACTTCTACTTCTAGGACATTACATTAAATCTCACATACTCCTAATTACCCCTAATACTTAAATTATCAACTTATCACAATATTCCCATTAATTTTATCAATTAAGCCTGTTATGACATTTCTGGCCCCCGATCGAGTCTCCAAGATCGCCAAACCTGAAAATATTGTTATTTCACATATAATTCATATTACATTCACATGTGCTATATAAATCTCCGTAATTTAAAAATTACGCTTATTTATCCATGTATAGCAAATTTAAAATTTTATGTTGAACTAGATTAGTAGGATCATAATCCCACTCATTACCTGGTTAACTCATAATATAAATATAAACCCTAATTATTAATTATTAAGCTTATTGGGATATTACACCGTTGATGCTCTCCCAGATGTGCCTGCCAAAAAAATTGTTAAGTATTAGTGTCTTATAATATTTTGACTAGAATTTGATATATATATAAGGTTAATTAGATTAAAGAAGAGTTTACATCATTCCAAACAGCATTCCATGGTTGCCGATGAAGTCACACAATGCAACCTGCTGCAAATCCTCTTTAGATAATGTGATCTGGGTACGCGGTGCTATGAATCCTCGGGGTACATGAATTGTGATTGTATCACGTTTATCTTTGAGGTTTACGAATTCAATAACCATCCATTTTAGCGATTTAGGGATCTTGTCCATGTTCTTTTTCGAGAATAATTCAATCTTCCTGTGCACGACCGCCTTGTGGAGGAGCATTGGAGCTTTCCCCTTCGACGCATCACGTCTTGAAGGCGGTTGAGCGAGTGGACCCTAAACAAAACAGAACACAGATATATCAAATTTAATCCAAATTCTACCAAAATTTTCGCAGCAGAACAGCTGTAATTGAATGCTGTTGAAAATTTATTTTACCAGGATCTTAGATCTACTCACATGTATGTTGTTTAAACACCCTAAATATGAACTTTCTAAAACGATAAATTAAACACATATAAAGTTAAGAAAACCTTACATTGATGCAGCGGAATTAATGTCTCCTTCCACTCAGATCTCTAACCCTTGTATCCTTTCTGTAGCAGAGTATAATCAAGATCTGAGCCCGAATGTCCTTCTTCTTCAAGTTTGATCCTTCACAGTCTTCCAATCTATGATTGAGTTACTGCTTGCTGTGTGTGGGCACTTACTCTTTCACTAGGGTCGAAAAAGATGAAGGAGAAAAGAGGAGAGAGGGTTTCAGCCAGGTATAGAAAGTGGGGAAGGCTCAGTTTTTCTGAGGAGAGAAATTTCTGTCAGATTACTAATGAAAGCATTGTTTTGTGACTGAGCCATCACTTTCTATTTATAGGCAACTACTAGGTTTAGGTTAGGAATTATTTGGCATTAAAATAATGAAAATATTAATTTGAAAAACCTCATCTAAGTGGCCGGCCATGGTGTTTAATGGGCCTCACTTGATTTTGCAGTTTTATCAAATTTTATCTCTATTTTCTCAAAAACGCCAATTTTCCAATTCTAACCTTTTAAATGCCAAAACTAATTATTTAATAACTAAAATAGATTATTAAATAATATTGTCATTTAATTTAATTATTAATTAGACATATAAAGTCCATTAATAAATAAATAAACCTAGAAACTCTTTTCTTTACAATTTCACCCCTGCTTAGTGAAAATTCATAAAATTAGACATAGTCTAACTTTAGAATTATAATTGATCAATCACGAATCAATTAATGAGTCTTACAAGCAGAATGTTCTCAACTAGAATGGGGACCATGGATCTATATGCTGAGCTTCCAATAAGTGAACCAAATTTACCAAGTAAATTCCTACTTATTAATTCTTCGTTGAATCCACTCTTAGAACTTAGAATTGCACTCTCAGACTTATATAGAGCATATTGTATGTTCCACGATATCAATATACTATCTCATTTAACCATTGTTATAATCTTATTGTGATTTAAAGATCCTCTATATAGATGATCTGCATCAAGATGGGATTTCTTTACCGTTCTCACCCCTCAATGTATTTTGCCCCTTAAAACACTTAGCTACCTGTAAATGGTGTTTAGTGATCTAATAATTAGTCAGTTAAACAAGAGCTCATCCATTTACTTCTATTTGCTAAGCTCGAAGGGAATCATCACTTGACTTCTATACACCAGTAGAAGCTATAGATTCCATATTT
Source organism: Cannabis sativa (assembly GCF_029168945.1). Taxonomy (NCBI): domain Eukaryota; kingdom Viridiplantae; phylum Streptophyta; class Magnoliopsida; order Rosales; family Cannabaceae; genus Cannabis; species Cannabis sativa. The sequence continues at coordinate 16,628,571 of NC_083602.1, read as the reverse complement.
ATGTTCAGCACTCCCACTCAATCATACTATCATGTTCCCAAAATATACGTATCACCCTGACCCAAAAGTAGGCTTAACTAATAAATCAAAGAACATGAATAGCACTCCTGAGTTGAGCCCAAGCATATCAGGATTTAGATTCTTTTAATCTTAAGATCAACTACTGATATTGACTTGGAAAGATATGTATAACGGTAAGTTTGTAATATCTTAACTTAGTTGCAATATCGGTCCAGTCCAATGTATACTCCATACATTCGAAACTAGTATACTTTACTAATGTCCTGGAAAGAACATAACACTTACTCCAAGTGTAAGTACAGATCATCGCTGATTATCACATTAGTGTAAATCCAATAACACTGATGAAACAGGGACCAAAACTTTTGATTCATATGATCACAATCACATTCCACTGTGTTGACGATACTGTAATTGTGAATAAACATATGATCTGGATTTAACTGATTTTGTGTGTATGAATGTAATAAACATATTAAACCATTAGCATGTAAAATTCATGCAAACATCAATCACTTCAAATTTCTTATATTGATAACTAATCAGATTGTAAAGAGTTTTATTTAGGGCATAAAACCCAACAAACTCCCACTTGTACTAATATAAAAAAAACTGTGCAAATAGGTCAATCTGATGTCTTGATCTTCAGATCAAGTGTAGTATATTTGAATCCACCCAAACTTCTGGAAACTAGTTCATAAATATACTTATGAAACATCCTTTACTATATGCTTTACTTATCAAGGGATACTGAAATCTTTACTGTTTTAAAAGTACATCTGAATTAACAGAAGACATATCTCTCATATTTTAAAATATGTAATTGAGATAATACAGTGTAGACTTTTCTTCATGTGATATAACTTTCTGGTATTTTCGAATAGACCAAGTTATAGTTCTTCTCTGGTAGAGCTTGAATTATTATACAATAATTCCTCCACCCCCAAAGTAAGCACCATCTCATAGAATTTTGAAATTAGATGGTTAGATACAAGGATAACTGATACACAGTTCCTTAATATCTGACATATAGATCACTTTCATAAATCTTTCTTGAATATCTTCTAATGTTCCCTATTTGATTACATCTCAGATAGCTCCCACTCAATAGCAGATGTCTGGTTAAATAATACTTTTAACCTCAGATTGTTTAGAGAGTTACCTAGTTGTGACTTTTGTATTAGTCTGAAACTTTAAGTCAAGACTAAGTCATCAACATAGCAGACTAGTATTTGAAGTGAAAAATACATGCCAGAGATAAAGTAATCAAAATTAAGATACCATCAAATTTTATGAGGATTAAGAATTCTAAGTTGAAGTCATTCGAATGGACTGAACTAGAGTTCTTTATCTTATTCTCATAATTCTGATAAGCTATACCTATCCACGTGAATGGTTAGATTTGCTTTTCAGTAGTGTTCTTAAGTATCTATCACAAGTATCAACCTAATGAGGATGGGTATAGAACTTTAAAATTCTCCCACTCAATTAAGGTAGTGTGAAACTTTAACAAAGAACTTTCAAAGGTATCAAACTTTTACTTACAATAGTAAAAACGAAATGGAACATACAATCAAGATCAAGAATTTATATTGACAATAGTTGACTCATTATATTACTTCCATGTTTAAACAAGATATGTGTTTCATAGGGAATTGTGGAATGGACTCCACCCCTAAGAATATACATATAGGTACTATGGATAACCTCCACCCCTAAGTATATAGAGATTATGATCCACCCCTAAAGGTTGTAAAGATCATGATTCTCTTAGTGTGATAGAGTTTATGTGGAGTTGAATACTATCCAGAGTTCATTAGATATAAAAGATCGTTGAACTGCATAGTTTTCTTAACTTTTCTCCACCCCTATCAGATCATAAGATCCTTTTATTAAACAAATTCTTAATAATTGTATGAGAATGAACAATTATTGATAAACATAGAAATAATTTCTAGTGTTTATTTAATATAACTCTATGAAGAGTTGTAAATATTATAGAATTTGCATCAATAATAAAAACACTTACACATACAAACATACAAATATAATGTGGTAATAATTGATGAAGATAAATTAAATGAAGCTCAATCTCATAAATTGCAATAGTGAATTTCGAAAATAAAACTTTATTAATAAAAAAAATGTATTGCAACAATATGAGAGAAACAGGGATAAATATCCCTAACTAAAATTTGAAATCCAAATTGTCTTTAAACTAAAACAATTAATTCAAAAATTGAAGAGCTTCATCTTCATCTGGATGATTTCACCCTTGGTCCAGCTTTCTGATCCAACTCAATTGAGTTCAAGTAGCTTGGCCTATAAGAAGAAGAAAACATATAAACAAAGTTAGTACAGAATCATAAATCCAATTGGATAATAATTCACTAAAACTCTTAAAGTTTATAAATGGAAATACCTTGTTTCTTTGCAAGAAGTTTAGGACACTGGGATTTCTAATGACCTTTTTCATTGCAGTAGAAACATTTTCCTTTACGTGTAGCATCACCAGAAGGAGCAGCCTTTTTATTCTTCATGGCTTTAGTTCGCTTCTTGGTGTTGTTCCACTTCCTCTTCGATTTGGGCTTTGAAGCAGAGGCAACATTTGCTTCAGGTTTCATCGTCCCATTACCATTCACAGGATTATGAGGTTTACTCCCTTTCTTCTTGGGTCCTCCAATCAAATTTTCATAAGTTTGAAGGTCATTGACTTATTTATGAAAGTCAATTTCCTTCTTATTCATGACATAATTTGATGTATATGGTAGAAATAAACTGGCGTTAATTTTTCAATTTCCTTCTGTTGCCGAGCCACAACATAAGACACTTCCCTTTTCTTCCTGTCAAACAGTTTAGATGCCCTGGCCAGGAACCTGCAAATCTGTAACGCCCTTACTTACGTAACATAAGATGCCATAAATAAACTGGCGTTAAGATACTAATGTTGCCTTTATTAAAAAAATAACAATTTTCAAAACATGGGTACCCAGTTGAAAATAAAGTGTTACTACTTAGGTAAAAGTAATAGAAAATTTAAACGACAACATCCTCAATATGTTCAATAAATTTTTTTAAAAAAAAGACTTTCAGCAGAAGATGGCCAAGACCACACGCAGTTACATGATCACACGAGATACACCCCATGCTGCCCAGACTCAACTTGTCACCGAAAGCTTACAGGCTTACTTATCTGCATATAGTGGGTAAATAAGGGGTGAGTTGCAAAGCCTAGTAAAGAAAAACAAAATACTATGTACCAGCATTCACACATCATAGCACAAACATATACATCAAACATACAATCACTAATCATAAGTATAAATAGAGGCAGCCACAGAAATACTGAAATAACAAACACTCACACTCCAGCTTCCATACAAATCTGGAGTGTCTTACGTTCTTAACTATAACGCAGTACCAATGACCAGTGCACCCTTACGTACACTGCCTTACTTACCACATCACCATACATGTGTGGTTTTCAACCACTTCCAAGTACCTGGAACATGATTAAACAGCCATATACAATCCATCGACAAAACACTAATATTTCACCGAAACTATCACATTCCACAGTTTCAATACAATTTATTCAAGCAGTTATACTAGGTACTCAAACCATATAAAAAGAAAGTATAAAGTATAATTATTTTTCCTTACCTCAACTCCGCTGTAATTAACTTCTACGATACCTTCTAGGCCCTATAACATTTAACGAAACCCTTAGTCCACCGATAAACTCAATATATTTATTACTCTTACTGTACAGCAACTTAAGCCTAGAATTTGACTTATAAAACGTTTGAATTATAAGTCCTACTGTTCACAAAGTTTTTAGTTAATTAAAAGACCTTTCTAACGGTATAAAGATCATCAAAATCGGAGCTATAACCTAGGAGTTATGCATGTTTTCTCAAAACAGTTTTTTTAAAATCCTGGATCACGCCGATTTCTGATTACAGCCTAAAAATAAAAGTTTTAAAAATAGTTACACCCCGATCTAGACAATACTTTCTTCATAAAAAATGTAGCTATTTTTCTAAGTTTTAAACGAGATAAAGATCTTTTAAAATGGATCAAAAGTGAGAGAGATATTGAATTTTTACTGAAGACACTTTTTCTGAAATAAAACTTAAAATGAAATATCATAACCGAGTAAAGATACTAACTTTTGACTAGTAAGAACTCCGAATTAGGGAAAGGTTTCTTCAAAGAAAATATGGATTATTGAATTATCTTTCTAACAGTATAAGAATCGCTGGAAAATAATAGATATCGAGAGAGATATCACACTTTTACTAAGGCAATATCGAAAAGACATTTAAAAAACTGTAATTCGACAGTCAGTGTAAAACATGAATTTTTTGACATCGAAATGTTCAGAATTAGGAAAGAGTTTCTTTATAAAAAATGTAGAACATTAAATTATCTTTAAAACGGTACCTAGATCACTGAAAACGAACATACGAGGAGAGAGATATGATAGTTTTATGAAAGCCTATTTCTCTGAAAACGAAAATAAAAACAACTACGAATTTTACCTGAAGATTTCGAAGACACGGAACGATGATCGGTTGATTGCTGACCCCGAAGCTCTTAAGATTAAAACAATTGATTTGGTGCAATAGAGAGGATAAAAAAAATTGAGAGATGGTGAGAATAAAGGAATACGATACTATCTGGCTGCTAGGGTTCTAGAGTATATACGTATATAACATATCGTATAATAGGTTTAAATTTAAAAATAAAAATCTAACTAATCAGATAAAATTATGCTGATTTAAATTTTAAATTTTAAACTAACTAATCTAATGCCTCACTATTTATTTATCTAACTATTTAATATATACATATATATCATCATTTTCTCACCCACTCACACGCACAACAAAAAAAGAAACAAAAAGATATTAATAATAATAATAATAATAATAATAATAACAATATAATTGTATCACACTTAATATACCAAATACCAATATATGTATATAATCTGGATATTACATTCTACCCTCCTTAAAGGAAATTTCGTCCTCGAAATTAGACTTACCAAAAATTTCGGGGTATTGTTCTTTCATGTCTCCCTCCATTTCCCACGTTGCCTCCCTTTCTGAACGGTTGCTCCACAGAACTTTTACTAGAGGAATACTTTTGGACCTTAACTCCTTCGTTCCTCTCTCTATAATGCGAACTGGTCGCACTTCATAACTCAAGTCCTGCTTTAGCTCCATTCTTTCATAGTTCAGCACGTGTGATGGATCCGACACGTATTTTCGTAGCATAGAAATATGGAACACATTATGCGTCTCAGCTAATACTGGTGGCAGTGCCAGTCGATAAGCTACTTATCCCACTCTGTCCAATATCTCAAAAGGACCTATAAATCTTGGACTTAGCTTTCCTCGCTTTCCAAAATGCATAACCCCTTTCATAGGTGACACTCGAAGGAACACTTTATCACCCACTGCAAATTCCACATTCCGTCGCTTTGCGTCGGCATAACTTTTCTGGCGGCTTTGTGCAGTAACCATTCTATTTCGAATCTTTTCTATCGCTTCAGTGGCCTCTCTTACTAGGTCTGGGCCTAAGTATCGCTTTTCGCCAACCTCATCCCAGTGTAGTGGTGATCGACACTTCCTCCCATACAACATTTCATAGGGTGCCATCCCTATTGTAGATTGATAGCTATTGTTGTACGAGAACTCCATTAGTGGCAAATAGTTACTCCAGTTACCTGGGAAATCCAACGCACAAGCTCGTAGCATGTCTTCTAGTATTTGAATAGTTTGTTCCGATTGTCCATCAGTTTGAGGATGGAATGCTGTACTCAACCTCAGTTTTGTGCCCAAAGCGCTTTGCACACTTTCCCAAAACTTAGAGGTAAAAACTGAACCTCTATCAGATACAATGGTCTTTGGGACTCCATGTAGCCTTACAATTTCTTTTACATACAGTTCAGCATATTGCTCTGCGTTGTAATTAGTGCGCACATGCAGAAAATGTGCTGATTTAGTAAGTCTGTCAATAATCACCCAAACAGAATCCTGTCGTTTGCTGTTCTTCGGTAACCCCGTCACAAAATCCATAGCAATATCTGCCCATTTCCGCTCAGGAATATCAAGAGATTGCAACAACCCTGCAGGTCTCTGGTGTTCGGCTTTAACTTGCTGGCAGGTAAGGCATTTTGCTACAAATTCTGCTATATCATTTTTCATACCCGGCCACCAATACCTACCTTTCAGATCATTGTACATTTTGGTTGATCCTGGGTGTAAAGAATAGGGTGTAGTGTGCGCCTCTTGTAAGATTTTTGATTGCAACTCCACTTTATTAGGTAAACACACCCTTGCCTTGTATAGTAGAATACCATCTTCATTAACTGAGAAGTCTCCGGCTTTCCCATTTTGTAGTTCGACCTGCTTCTTGATTAAAAACTCATCTTGGGCTTGTTCTTCTTTGATATTCTCTAATAAATTTGATTCAATTGCGAGGTTAGCTAGCTTTCCTGTTACTAACTCTATTCCAGATCTCTCGATTTCCTGTTGCAACGGCACTTTTAATGCCCTTAACATTGATAAGCTTGCATAGTTGCGTCTGCTAAGTGCATCCGCCACTACATTAGCCTTTCCAGGATGGTACAGTATCGCACAATTGTAATTTTTTACCAGTTCCAACCACCGCCTCTGTCTCATGTTGAGCTCTTTCTACGTAAAGAAGTATTTTAGGATTTTGTGATCTGTGTATATTTCACACTTCTCTCCATAGAGGTAGTGCCTCCAGATTTTCAATGCAAAGACCACTTCTGCCAACTCTAAGTCATGAGTTGGGTACCTTGTCTCATACTCCTTTAGCTGCCTAGAGGCATAGGCTACCACCTTCTCATTCTGCATCAACACACAGCCGAGCCCTTGCTTTGATGCGTCGCAATATACTAAAAATTTGTCTTTGTTAGTTGGAACACATAGGACGGGTGCTGTTATGAGTTTATTTTTCAATGTCTGAAAGCTTTCATCACATTTATCTGTCCATGCAAATTTTTGTTGCTTTCGAGTCAGATTCGTCAATGGTGTGGCTATTTTTGAGAACCCTTCAACGAATCTCCTATAATATCCAGCTAGTCCGAGGAAACTCCGAACCTCACTTGCGGTTTTTGGTTTTGGCCAGCTCTTCACTGCTTCAATTTTCGCAAGGTCCACCTCTACCCCATCTTTGGACACTATATGGCCTAGAAACGCCACTTTCTCCAACCAGAACTCACACTTTTTGAATTTGGTGTACAATTGGTGCTCTTTGAGTCTGTTTAGAGTTAGCCTTAAGTGCTCCTCGTGCTCTTCCATTGTCCTTGAATAAATGAGTATGTCATCAATGAATACCACCACAAACTTGTCAAGATATTCCTTGAATACTCTATTCATTAAATCCATGAAGGTTGCTGGGGCATTGGTTAACCCAAATGACATCACTAGAAATTCATAATGCTCATACCGTGTTCGAAATGCCGTCTTTGCTATATCTTCCTCTCGGACTTTCAATTGGTGGTACCCAGATTTCAAGTCGATCTTTGAGAAGACGATCGCCCCTTGTAACTGATCAAACAAATCATCGATGCGAGGCAAGGGATACTTGTTCTTTATAGTCACTTTGTTCAGCTCTCGATAGTCTATACACATCCGCATACTACCGTCCTTCTTCTTGACGAACAACACTAGCGCACCCCAAGGTGAGTAACTTGGTCTAATGAACCCCTTGTCTAAAAGATCTTGTAGTTGAGCCTTCAATTCCTTCAATTCATTGGGAGCCATGCGGTATGGAGCCCTCGAGATTGGTGCTGTGCCTGGCGCTAACTCAATCACAAATTCTATCTCTCTATCTGGGGGTAGCCTTGGTAGGTCTTCTGGAAAAACTTCTTGGAATTCACATACTATGTGGACATTCTCTGGCTTGAGGGTGGTTTCTCTTGACTTGTCTACTATGCTGGCCAAGTATGCTTGACATCCCGCACGTATCATCCTTTGTGCCTTCAGGGCTGTAACTAGCGGTAAGCTTGACTTGACTTTGATTCCTTCAAATATGAATGCCTCTCCAGATTCAAGGGTGAAAGTCACTGTCCTCTTTCGGCAGTCTATTGTTGCTCCATGTCGTGATAGCCAATCCATACCCGAAATAAGATCGTAATCCCTCATCTCCAGCTCTATCAGATCTCCACTAAGTTCCTTGTCTGCAATCCTTATTGGCGCATCCCGCACTCCTCTAGATGATATCATAACCTCGCCCGAGGGCAACTCCGTCATGAACTTATAACAAAAGTTTACATACGGTAGTTCTAACTTATCTGTCATCTTTAAAGCAATAAATGAGTGCGTAGCTCCAGAATCAAATAAAACAATACATAGTTTTCCAGAGATAGAAATCTGACCTGCAACCACAGTGTTACTAGTCTCAGCCTCCCCTCTGGTTAGTGCAAATACTCGAGCTGGGACAAGTTTGTCATCCTTGAGTTGATCACCCTTTTGCGGACAGTCCTTCTTATAGTGGCCTGGTTGCCCACACTTGTAACAAGTCTTGCCTTTCAGTCGACATTCTCCCGGATGCTTACGACCACATGTTGGGCATAGGGGGTACTCCACATATGGCTTCTTCCCTTTGTAGTTATTGGACCCTATCCTGTTTCTCTTGTCGGCTTCGTTGTGTTGGTTACTTGGCAGTTTCCTTTTGTTATCACCACCTCCATTACTGGCCTTTCTGGCCTCCCACCTTGCTGTATTGTCTTTCTGTATACGACTTTCACACAACTCAGCTTCTAGGGCTTTTTCCAGTACCTCAGCATACGTGGTTGCCCTTACTCCTGACATCGCTATGTCCCGACTTATTCGGGAGTCGAGCCCTTCAGTAAAACGATGAATCCTCAGAAACTCAGTAGGAACCAGATCTGTGGCAAACTTTGCTAATCTGTCAAATTGGCGAGCATACTCTGTAACTGTAGACTTACCCTGCCTCAGGTTCGTGAACTCATTAACTCTAGCTGAGCGTATTGCTTCACTGTAGTATTTTTTGTTAAAAACTTGTACAAAGTCAGCCCAGGTCATTGCGGCCACATCCCGTGTTTGTTTAATAACATCCCACCAGATGCGGGCATCCTTTTTCAATAAACTAGCAGCACAAGCTACACTATCTCCGTTACCGAGCCGCATGTACTCAACAATACCTTTCACTGTTCTTAACCATTCCTCAGCTTCCATTGGATCTGAGCCCCCTTCAAAATTTGGTGGGTGTTGCTTGCGGAACCTTTCATATATTGGTTCCCATCGACCCTCCGGCACAGGCATGTATTGCACCGGCAAAAATCGATGTTGTCCTTGATTGGGTTGTTCCTGACGGTTGTGAGCCTCTTCATCTCGCTTCCTAATTTCTTCCCTGAGACGAGGAACTTCTTGCACCAGATCTTCTTGTTGTGGTGGCACCAATACAGGGGCGTTTTGGTGTTCTTGACCAACTACCCCAGCAGGGACTTCGTGGTTGCCCCCACCTTGACCTGGTTGTTGTCCATTTACAGGGGCATTTTGATTCTCCTGGATCACCGCCTCGGCAGGGACATGCTGGTTTCCCCTGCCTCGACCTCGACCGCGACCGCGAGCACCTCCTCGCCCCGACCTCTAGCTCGGTCTCTTACAACCGCTCTTTCATTCAACCGGGTTGATCTTCTAGGTTCACCGTTTTCCATCAAATCCCTTAACTTGTTCTTCAAAAGAAAGGAGATGGTAGCGGTAAGAAAAATAACCAAAGATGTATCTTGCTCAAAAAGGAAATATCTATACACTAAATTATATAAACTTAAAAAAAAAAACGTAAATCATCAAGCAACAATTCACCATGTAAAATAAATAATCTTCACTCATAAAAAAAAAATTACACTAATAAGAAAATTGTTTGAGTTATACTAAAATTTTAACTCCGAAGAATCAGTTAATTGTTTCGATTAACCATACCCTAAATTTCTAGCTAACTAAAGGAAAATCAAAAGATAAAGACTAAACCAAATTTGACATATAAATCATAACATATATAAAGCATACATACTTGATGACAAGTTGATCCTTTGCAGCGATGGTGTGTATGTCGCGTGAATTCAAGATCAATGTAACTGTGGCTCTAGTACCATTTGTAACGCCCTTACTTACGTAAAATAAGATGCCATAAATAAACTGGCGTTAAGATACTAATGTTGACTTTATTAAAAAAATAACAATTTTCAAAACATGGGTACCCAGTTGAAAATAAAGTGTTACTACTTAGGTAAAAGTAATAGAAAATTTAAACGACAACATCCTTAATATGTTCAATAAATTTTTTTAAAAAAAGACTTTCAGCAAAAGATGGCCAAGACCACACGCAGTTACATGATCACACGAGATACACCCCATGCTGCCCAGACTCAACTTGTCACCGAAAGCTTACGGGCTTACTTATCTGCACATAGGGGGTAAATAAGGGGTGAGCTGCAAAGCCCAGTAAAGAAAAACAAAATACTATGTACCAGCATTCACACATCATAGCACAAACATATACATCAAACATACAATCACTAATCATAAGTATAAATAGAGGCAGCCACAGAAATACTGAAATAACAAACACTCACACTCCAGCTTCCATACAAATCTGGAGTGTCTTACGTTCTTAACTATAACGCAGTACCAATGATCAGTGCACCCTTACGTACACTGCCTTACTTACCACATCACCATACATGTGTGCTTTTCAACCACTTCCAAGTACCTGGAACATGATTAAACAGTCATATACAATCCATCGACAAAACACTAATATTTCACCGAAACTATCACATTCCATAGTTTCAATACAATTTATTCAAGCAGTCATACTAGGTACTCAAACCATATAAAAAGCAAGTATAAAGTATAATTATTTTTCCTTACCTCAACTCCGCTGTAATTAACTCCTACGATACCTTCTAGGCCCTATAACATTTAACGAAACCCTTAGTCCACCGATAAACTCAATATATTTATTACTCTTACTGTACAGCAACTTTAGCCTAGAATTTGACTTATAAAACGTTTGAATTAGAAGTTCTACTGTTCACAAAGTTTTTAGTTAATTGAAAGACCTTTCTAACGGTATAAAGACCATCAAAATCGGAGCTATAACCTAGGAGTTATGTATGTTTTCTCAAAACAGTTTCTTTAAAATCCTGGATCACGCCGATTTCTGAATACAGCCTAAAAATAAAAGTTTTAAAAATAGTTATACCCCGATCAAGACAATACTTTCTTCATAAAAAATGTAGCTATTTTTCTAAGATTTAAAACGAGATAAAGATCTTTTAAAATAGATCAAAAGTGAGAGAGATATTGAATTTTTACTGAAGACACTTTTTCTGAAATAAAACTTAAAACGAAATATCATAACCGAGTAAAGATACTAACTTTTGACTGGTAAGAACTCCGAATTAGGGAAAGGTTTCTTCAAAGAAAATATGAATTATTGAATTATATTTCTAACAGTATAAGAATTGCTGGAAAATAATAGATATCGAGAGAGATATCACACTTTTACTAAGGCAATATCGAAAAGAAATTTAAAAAACTGTAATTCGACAGTCAGTGTAAAACATGAATTTTTTGACATCAAAATGATCAGAATTAGGAAATAGTTTCTTGATGAAAAATGTAGAAAGTTAAATTATCTTTAAAACGGTACCTAGATCACTGAAAACGGACATACGAGGAGAGAGATATGATAGTTTTATGAAAGCCTATTTCTCTGAAAACGAAAATAAAAACAACTACTAATTTTACCTGAAGATTTCGAAGACACGGAACGATGATCGGTTGATTGCTGACCCCGAAGCTCTTAAGATTAAAACAATTGATTTGGTGCAATAGAGAGAATAAAAAAAAATTGAGAGATGGTGAGAATAAAGGAATACGATACTATCTGGCTGCTAGGGTTCTAGAGTATATACGTATATAACATATCGTATAATAGGTTTAAATTTAAAAATAAAAATCTAACTAATCAGATAAAATTATGCGGATTTAAATTTTAAATTATAAACTAACTAATCTACTGCCTCACTATTTATTTATCTAACTATTTAATATATAGATATATATCATCATTTTCTCACCCACTCACACGCACAACAAAAAAAGAAACAAAAAGATATTAATAATAATAATAATAATAATAATAATAATAATAATAATAATAATAATAATAATAATATAATTGTATCACACTTAATATACCAAATACTAATATATGTATATAAACTGGATATTACAAAATCATATAATTCAAATTAGCTACGATTTTTTTAGAATACTAAATAAACAACATTTCAAGTACTAGCATACTCAGTAGCCCTGACACGTCCAGGATGCTCTGCTGTCCCGATCGCCTGTATCAGGATATCGTTTTGGCCCTGGACCTGAATTTGTCCCTGAGTAAGCTTCTCCTATAATTGAGCCTAATGCACGCATATATTTAAGCAATTAGTATGTGAATTATATATACTAACTCATTAGTAGAACTCAATTCAGGATTAATATATACTTACTATCTTCTCTGCAATTTCCTTGTCGTAATCAGTGACAAGCTTTGTTCTCTTGGTCCAAGATTTGATCCAAACACGGTGGTGGGGGGATCTTGAACGTCGAGATCCTTTTTCTACATTATTTTATAATAATTAAATGAGTACAAATTAAATTTTAAAGCACATTATTATAATTCAAGCATTACTTACCACAGCTTCCTGTACGTTCACCATTCCACTCCGACCACTTCGATGTCTGGATTGTATTTCAAGGAACGTTCCCGTTGCACCTTACTCAATTCCTACAATGCCAAAAAAATACATTAGATACATGTACTTGTATTTAAAAGTTGATCTTAGTACAAATATAATTAGCGTACCTCGAATTCAGGGGTTAGTCCACTTTCAACGAATTTGCACCAATCAGTAAGGTCAATTTCGGGATGTTTTTCAGGGACTTGTGCCAGTCGTCCCACATCCTTCTCTTCCACTGCAGGCATTATAATGTCTTTTGTCATTCTATTCTTGAAGTTTTTCATTAACTTCCCAGCAAGGATGAGGCAATCATGTTTGAAGGAATTCGGCACAATGAAACCCGTCTAGTTTGAAGAAAAACAAACACGGTTAGAGTTAACATCTGAATCAATAAAAAAGAATTAAAAGTTCTAACAAATAACTGCTAACCTATATATCTGTCCAAACTTTATTTTTCAGCGTAGGGTTGACTTCTTTCCAATTTTTATAGACAACCCTATCGTCTGACGACATCTAACTCCTAAAGTTGATACGAGCTTGGCATAGCTTTTGCCGCAGTATTGTCCTTTGTCATTAACCTCGAGGGCCACTCTTTTTCCTTGATCCATTAGCTTGGATATTTCAATTCATTTGAGTAGGTCCTCGTGTAGGTATTATTGTTGGACTCTCTGCCTCTGGGTCTGAATCTAATCCTGAATTGTTATATCTACACCATTAACAAACAAAATTTAAAGTTAGCTATATATATAACAAGTAATCTATACGAAATATTAAATGCATAAACAAATTATGTATTCATCATAAACAAACACAATATATCATGATGTCGAAAAAAGATGGCGGAAAAAACTTTTCTAGGTTGCACAATGTTTTGACTACATGTTCATGTAATTCATCTAACTTATCCAATTCTAATTCCTTCCCGCACAACTTATTAAAGAAAATGCAAACATGTGTCAAACACTCTCAAACATTTTTTGGCAAGACTGATGTAATGGTAATTGGAAGCAAATGTTGCATTAACGCATGGCCATCATGTGATTTCAAACCCATTAGTTTCAATTCAGTCTCATTTGCCAAGTTTTTGATGTTAGACGAATAACCATCAGGTACTTTCATATTTGCAAATGATTTGCAAACTATTTGTTTTTCTTTTTTGGACAAAGTGAAACAAGCAGGAGGCAAATATAATCGTTCACCTTTCTTCTCAGGTGCCAGAGATTGTCGTATATCCATTTCAACGAGATCTAAACGACTATTTAGACCGTCCTTAGTTTTGCCGAGAATATCAAGTAACGTACCTATAATACTCTCACACACATTTTTTTTTAATATGCATGACATCCAAACAATGTCAAACAAGTAAAGTTTTCCAATATGGAAGACGAAAAAAGATTGACTTTCTTTAAAAACAACCATTTGTTTTTTTTTTTATTTTTTTTTGCGTATTTCCATACTTAAAATCTACAAGTTCAACTTGTTGGAGAATTTGTTCCCCTAACAGTGGCAAATGAGCCATATCTCACTCTTCAGTACCATCGAATGCTTTCTTCTTCCGTCTATCAGGATGATTTGTAGGCAAGTGTCGTCTGTGACCCATATAACACATCTTATGTCCATTTGCCAAGCGATGAGCCGATGTGTTAGTGCAACAAATCGGACAAACTTCGTAACCTTTTATGCTTAAGCTTGATACATTAGTATAAGCAGGAAAATCACTGACAGTCCACAATAACACAGCTTTCAGATTAAATAATTCTTTTTTAAATCCATCATAGGCTTGAACACCATTCTCATACAATTCTATTAAATCGTCACTCAATGGTTCCAAATATACATTGATATTATGTCCGGGTTGTTGCGGGCCTGATATCATTAAAGAAAGCATGTTAGATTTCCTCTTCATCACTAACCAGGGAGGAAGATTGTACATAACTAGGAAGACAGGCCATGAACTATGACGACTACTTAGAGATCTTTGTGGATTTAATCCATCTCCAGACAGATCGAGACGAATGTGTCTTGGTTCAGATTTGAATTCAGGATTTATTTAGTTTACTTTTTTCCAAGCTTGGGAATCTGCAGGATGTTTGAGTTTTCCATCTTTCACCCTCTTGGTCTCATGCCAAATCAAATTTTCATAATGTTCTGCACTACGATATAATTGTTTTAGTCGCGGAATCAAAGGCATGTACCACATCACTTCTTGGGGGATAAGTTTCCTATTCTCCTTACTCTTGTTTACTTTATTGCGGGATAAACCGCAAGTCGAACAATAATCCATGTTTGCATATTCCTTACGATATAAAATGTAATCGTTCGAAGATGCATGAATTTTTTCATGCTTCAATCCTATAGAATTTAATGTTTTTTCACTTCATAAGTAGATTCCGGGAAGCAGTTGGCAAATGGTAAGATATCTTTAAAATCAGCTAAAAATTGAGTAAAACATTTATCACTCACTCCATTTTCTGCTTTTATGTTGTAAAATTTTACCATTGTTGGTAATCTTAGTTTTTTACAACCATCGAATAGGGATTTATCAGCATCACTTAGAAAATTATCGAATTTCTCAGGATCATTAAGAAATTTCTCATGTGCTTCGTTAAGAAAGTCCAATGGATGATCATCGAAATCATTACCCTCGATATCATCTACCCCCCGCTTTCCTAATGGATATGGATCATCAGCTAAATGTTCGCCATGCCAATACCAAGTAGTATAACTTCTATTGAAACCTCGTAAAAACACATGGTCCTTAATCATTGTAATATTCCTTTTAGATACATTACAACAATCTACACACGGACAATGAATACGATCGTGATTTTTAGAATTCTTTAAGGCAAACTCTAAAAATGCATCGAACCCTACTTGAAATCGCAGTGTGTCTCTCTCCTCACGCATTCATGATTTATCCATAACAAAAATCCTATTTAAAAAAAAATTAGTATTTAGTTACTAATTATAGCTAGTTACTAATTATACGATATAACTAACTAGGTTTCTCACAATTAATTCATATTAATTTATAAATTACTCAAATTCTTGTTTTAGTTTGGTTCATGTTATTAAGTTGTTTAAGTTGTAATTAACTAACTAGGATAGTGTTTAGTTGATTGAAATGTTGGTAGAATTGAAAATTTTATATGAACGTGTTTATAATTATTTGTGTTATGTCACCTAACTTCTTATAACTATGTTGTAATTAACTAGTTATTTGTGTTATGTAAATATTAATATTTTTTTTAGTAAGATTTATCCTAACTCTACCGAAATTTTGGCAGCATAACAGTTGTAATTGGACGTTCCTAAAATTTTTAAAAGTGCCTAAAATAACAAACAAAACAGATATAACAATACATAACAAACAAAATAACATAAACAATACAAAAATTATTTACCCATCCGACCGCAGTACACGTATTCGCAGAACCTACTTCACTAAAGATGAATATTTAAGATATTCAAACTCAACTAACATGCATTGATAATTAATTATATAATAAGAAAAAGTTAGTTAAAGTATATACCTATATATGCAAGCTCAAATACGATCAACACAAAATTATGCCGAACCTACAGTATAAAGAAATACAACGAAATTGTAAAATTAGTTATTTCATTACTTATTAGTTATAAAAATAGTAGCAAGTTACTTAGTTACTAAATTATACATACAGACATATATAAAATCAATTATATCCCACACTAATTCAATTTTAAATTTTTTATTTCTAAACTAATTAAGTCCCTCAAATGTCATTCTCATTCACAATAAATATATATAACTTTAAATATATACAATACAATTACAAATTGTATTTACATAAAAAATATACACACGATATATACACACAATATATACACACAATATATACACACATATTCAATAAAATACAAAAAAAAAAAAAATACATATATATACTATATATTGAGGTTTAAATTTTTATCTTATAACCGCAATTCGACGAGCAATTTCGCAAAAAATTCGGACACTATGCACATACAACACAACAATATTACTAATATGAAAATAACCCAAAAAATAATTTACAAAAACTAAAAATAAAATAATGTACATTATAAAAATGAATAGAAACTATATTTATACCTTAAAGGATGTTGAGATTCAATGTTTTCTCAACAAATAATGGTGGCCGGATGTTAAACCCGCAATTTTCTATTGGGTTCGGATGACACTTAAAGAGAATAAAAACTGAAAACTTTTTAGGTGTATGGGATTAAGTATCGAAAATGGAAGATTTTTTTTTTTTAAAAAAAAGGGCTCAAATGGTTGAGAAATGGAGGAGAAAGGGGGTGGCAGAGGTGGTGGTTGGCGAGGGTTTGGGGTTCTCTGATTTCTGGGTTCGCTGGGTTCTGCTGGGTTGTGAGGAAGAAGACGATGCTATATAGATAGGGTTATTTTTGGCGACCCTATGGCGTCAGTTCTTATGTAAGAACTGACGGCATATGGTACACATGTCAAATAAGCGTGTACTCTATGTCATCGGTTCCTATATAAGAACCGACGCCATAGGGTTACTTCATAAAACCCAATATCTTTTAATTTCCAACCGACTCCAAATGGTATAATGCAATTCTATACCTACAGTTTTTATAAAAAAACCGTCTCTAAAAGTCAATTTTCAATAAGCGGGTATTTTTACACCTTTTAACTTCCCTTTTTATAAAGTGGGTTGAAAAAAGGGAAGCTAAAGACCCATTTTGAAGTAGTGATTAACAATACTAACATTATTAATTTTTAGTTAAACAATAATGTTATTATTGTTTATTATATATTATTGTAATTTATGTTTAAAATGATAATAATAATGTTTTATGTTTATTATACCAGTGGTTTAGAAATATTTAATAGTATAAAATGTTTATTAGAACCCAAAATAAGTAATTTTATAAAATTTAAATAAATAAATATTAAACAGTTTTATTTAGAAACAAAAAGCTCATATTTTTTATTAAAAAAATAAATGTTTATTCTACATTATTGTGATTCATGTTTGACATGATTATATGAATGCTTTATGTTTATTGTAACAATGATTTAGAAATTTTCAATAATAAAAAATATTTATAAAAACAAAATAAATAATTTTTTGAAATTAAAAAAAAATAAATATTAAACAGTTTTGATATTTATAAACAAAAAAGTTTTTTACTAAAAAATAAATGTTTATTATTCATTTTATTTTGAATAACCAACATTCGATCTGTTAGGAAAGTCAGGATTTCATAATTGTAGATCATGTTCCCAACCATCTATATTATTAGATTCCCAAAATAAAAATTGTAAGAATCATCTTCTTTGAGAAACTTTAACGAGTGAATCAAAGAAACTAATAATATGAACAGAAGTTCATGATAACTCAGGATTTAGGTTGATTTACTATTGATCATCGTTATGATATAAATTAGGTCTTTATGATAAATAACATGTTAATAAAGATAGCTTTATTCATATCTGTCCTTGTCATATATATTATCTATTATACACAATATTTTCACTTTGATGTCTCACTATATCAGTAATCCAAACCAAGATTACTTGCACCAAAGAACGGGCATCAGTGAACTGTACTAACAACCCTTGATTAAAGATTACAAAACTTTAGTATGTTGTTGACTGTTTTATTCATAGCTAAGTGGTCTTAGTTCTCTATACAACTACAAGCCACAACCCCATATGTGAATAAGGAATTTTCTGATATTTAATATAAATTATTCAATAATAAATATTAATAATTTAATATTCAAGCATATATCAACATGTTCAACTCTTTATTAATAATTAGAAATGTCTTTATAGACTTTTCAGAACATAAACCCTAACAATTACATCTTAGGAACCTAATTTCTCTACTTCTGATCCTCTTTATGAGATCATTGATTACAACAGGTTGTCTCCCAGGTTTTGCGCAATTATGCTAGCTATTTCTAGTCACTTTAAGCAAGAATTTTTCTATCAAGCTAAAAGCATACTTGTTTGGGACAATGCTATGGATATTTGGATCCATGCTCTTGAAGATAATGATACATGGATTATTGTTACTTTACCTGATGACCAACATGTTGTTGGTTGCAAATAGATTTACAAAACCAAGTACAATGCTGATGGTTCTGTTGAAAGGTTCAAAGCAAGTCTTGTTGCTAAAGGATACAATCAATTCAACAAGAAGGTGTTGATTATAATCAAACGTTTGCCCCTGTTAGTAAGCTTGTTTCTGTCAACCTTATACCTTCTCATGCAGCCATTCAAGGTTAGTTTTTACACCAACTAGATGTTAACAATACATTTCTCCATGGAGATTTTAATGAAGATGTGTTTACAACTCTACCACTAGGGTATAGTCCTAACAGCGAGTTTCCACCTAATGTTGTGTGTAAATTAAAAAAATCTCTATGTGATCTTAAGTAAGCATCTAGACAATGGTTTGAGAAATTTTATACAACATTAATTGAAGAAGGATTTTAACACTCAGCTTCAGATCATTCCTTATTCATCAAACATAATGGATCTCACATCTTAATTCTCCTTGTTTATGTTGATGATTCTATTATTGCTAGCAATAACATGACAACTTTGGAGAATTTAAAAGTTAACTTGAATAACAGATTCAAGCTAAAGGATCTTGCTGCACTTAAATTCTTCCTTGAGATTGAAGTTGCTCGAACTAACTAAGAGATTTCAGAGACACTATGCACATTAGCTTTTGGAAGATCTGGGAAACTTGGGGTGTAAACCTGCTAGCACTCTAGTGGAAGTCAATCTAAAATTGAGTCAAGAAGGAGAAGATGGACTAGTTGATCCTAAATTGATAGGAAAATCATATCTAACCATAACCAGACCAGATTTGGCCTATACAGTTAGCAAACTAAGCTAGTTTTTGGTTACTACCAGAGTTACTCATATGAATGTTGCACAAAGAACTCTTCAATATGTCAAAGGCACTCCTGGATAGGGTCTTTTCTACCATGCAAATTCTGAGATAAAGCTTGAAGCTTATACAAATGCTCACTGGGCTATGTGTAGACACAAGAAGATCAACAACAAAATTTTGCATTTTTCTTAGGTAATCTTTAGTGTCTTGGAAAAGTAAGAAACAACATAATGTGTCAAGATCCTCGATCGAAGTTGAATATAGGACTATAACAAACACTACTTGTGAGCTAATATGATTATTGTCATTGGTATAGGAATTGAATATTGATCATGAAGGGTCTGCTATCTTACATTGTAACAAGACAACCTAATAAATAGTTGATAATCCAATTTTTCATGAAAGAACAAAGCATATAGAAATGGATTAATTGTTAATTAGTAAGAAAGAAGGTTCAAGAAAAGATCATAAAAATAACTCACACTTCAAGCAAGGAACAAATAGCTGCACTAAAGTTTTACTGCCTAATCAGTTTTAGAGTTTTAAAGACAAAATGGAAATTATAGTAACATTTCTACTCCACCTTAAAAGAGAGTATCAAGATTAGTAGTAAGGTGTAGTGTTAGTTAATTGTTAGTTCGATGTTTCTGTAAATTAGTTAAGTTGTTACTTGTTTTTAGCTACTGAACTGTGTATAAATACACTATGTATTCCTTTATTTTAAGCAAATGAGAATTCAGTTCATTCATTTATTTTTGTATCTCTTTCTCTCTTTCCTAAAATCTAATAAATACATCAATCATATATAATAAAAAAGAGCATTGCTATTAGGCACCAGTGGTACCTAGCACCTTCTCGACATGTTGCGTTGCGATTGACTAGCGATACTCCCTAAAAGCTATTATATTAAATTATGTGGGACCCGATACTTAGTTGAACCAATAACGATATTGACACATAGGAAGGTATTAAGCACCACTGGTGCCCTTTAGCATTTTTTTTTTAAAAATACATCCTACAGTACTAAACTAATTTGCATGGTTATTATGGCACTTTGGTCAATTATTTATTTGATCAATAAAATGGTTGAATACCTTAGCCAAATATAAAATAGTTGAATAATTATTTGAATTTCCTTGTAGTATTCAGTAGACTATAGCATGAAAGAAGATAATGAATTTTGTAACATTATATACATACTAATTAAAAGGACTCAATTTTCTTTTATAAATGTATGTCATATTTTGAAGCAAGCATTAAGGCAATTGTGTTTGTTTAGTGTTTACAGCGCATATATACTCTTACCACTTAAAGCAGCATGTCCGTACATTGTGGTTGTAAGTCAAGGCTACGAACATGCCGAGACAACCTCGAGCCCTTCAAAGCCTCGCCAGTCGGGCCACCTCTTTTTCCCAAACTAAAATAATATTATTCTTCTGAGCAAATTCTTATGAAATAATAAAATATTAATACCCACATTCATTCTTGCCACCTGGGACCCACCCACCTAGTCTTTAAAGATTAGATACACCCACCGACGACGAGGTGGCGCGTGAAGTGAATAGTACTAGTTGTGGTGGTGGTAAAGGAGCTTCGGGGATCGGGGATAATGAATCTTGTTACTGCACAAAGTAAACTACTGCAACATGATTGTGACACAGAATGCCTCATATAACTACAATCTCTTTCCTCACTTCTCGATTTTTGTACTAAATATAATATACAAATACTAATTACAAACTTCTTTTTCAATTTTCCCATCCAAAAAAGAAAAAAAACATAAATTTTGTAAATTTTTAAAAATATAGGTATAGTGTACGATACGGACAACAAAGTTTCTCCTATTCTAGTTCACTAGGTGGGTTTACAAAACTTTTAGAGCAATTTGCGGCGAAACCCCCTTATGTTTTAATTTTTATACACTTAACCCCCTTATTTTTTTTTTTGGTGGCAAAACCCTCTTATGTTTTAATTTTTATACACTTAATCCCTCTATCTTTTGTTTTGGTGGCAAAACCCTTCAGTTTACTTTTCTTTGCAAATTTAAAGTTTTAGTTAAATATTACTGTTAAATACTAATCGGATTACTAGTACTGTATCGACTTCGAGGTTTTACCGTTACATATACAAAGGTGTATACAGTGGTCATTCAGTTGATATTTAACGGTAATATTTAACTGGCGTGTCAAATTTGCAAAGAAAAATAACCATAAGGGGGTTTTGCCACCAAAAAAAAGATAAGGGGGTTAAGTGTATAAAAATTAAAACATAAGGGGGTTTTGCCACAAAAAAAAAGATAAGGGGGTTAAGTGTATAAAAATCAAAACATAAAGAGGTTTCGCCGCAAATTACTCAAACTTTTAAGTTTATTTTCCACACTGGAATAAGTTATTCAGGTTTTTTTTTTTTTTCTTTTCAAAATTTACAAATTCTTCTTCTTCTTATTATTATTACTACTTTATTATAGAGAAAATTACGTACAAAGACGAAATTTTAAAATAAATATCATAATTACCGTTAATTATTTAAATGTATAATAGAGCATTAGTTTTTTAATTTATATTGGACACGTGCATACATATGCAATCTGCATATTATTTTTTTTTTTTTTTGAAAGACAATCTGCATATTATTCTATTTTGCTTTTTTTTTTTCTCTGTCTTCTAATTATATATACCAGTTAGTTTTTTATTTTCTTAAACAATATATCTATTCATATTTTTTTTTTATCTTGTATATTTTCAAGCTACAACATTTTTTATTATTATTTTAATAACAATATTCTTTTTAAAATTTTTTGGTCTTGCTATTTTTTTTTTTAAAAAAATGTTTGGATTAATTTTATTATTTTTGTTTTGTTTTTTTGTTTTTGTTTTTTTTTTCTGAAAGCAATTATTTTTGTTATTTATTGTCTATCTTATAATTTGAAAAGTCTTTTCCAACTACACCAATAATTATTTGAATTTAAAAATTATATTATTGTGAGATACTAAGATGATCATTTTAACAATAGCTAAAGAGTGTTGTTGAAGATGAGGATGATTTTGATTCAGAATGTGATGAAGCATCTATTGTGTTGCCAAAAAAATTAAAGGTTAGTATATTGTTTCTATATTCTGAATAGTGTATTATTTGATTCTTGTTAATGTGGATGCACATTTATATGCTAGTTGTTTTTTTGTATACAGAGTTGTTTAGTATACTAAGTTGTTCACATTTTGTTTGTGTGTTGTTTAGAGATCTATGTGTAGCTTTTTTAGTGAATATTATGTATGTTAGTGTACTTTTTCAGTTTTTTTTGTTGTTAGTGTAGGTTGTTTAATAGTGTATTTTCTAGTATTTTTTTTTGTTTACCGAGTTCTATAATTTACTGAGTAGTTTATTTTTTTGGTATATTTTCTTGTTATTCAAATGTTACAGTTTACTGTACAGTTTCTTAATGTATGGTATATATATTTAGTTTTTTTTTTTGTTTTTAATGTGTTTATGATTTAGTAGTCTTCCTTTCTATTTACTTGTGTTTTGCTTAGTTTTTTTTTTTGTGGACACCAACTGTTTGGGAATTTCTTTCTGAGAGTGCCCGTAAAGAAATTTTTGGTTTACTGAGTAGTTTATTTTTTAGGTATATTTTTTTGTTATTCAAATGTTATAGTTTACTGTACAGTTTCTTAATGAATGGTATATATATATTTAGTTTTTAGATTTTTTAGTGTGTTTTTTTGTTTTTAATGTGTTTGTGATTAATTTATGATTTAGTAGTTTTTTTTGCTTTAAATTTTTGTTGTTATACTATTTAGTTTACTGGTTGGTTGCTCTTTGTTGATGTTATGGTGAATATTTGCTAGTGGATTTATCTATGATTAAGTATTTTTGATTTGATTAAGGTCATATTTCTCAGTAGAAAGTTTAGTCAATTAATTGTTTTGTATATCTTTCTTGAGAAAAGGATTTTGTTCTACTGAGTTTAATGCATGAAGAAATGAAGAAATATAAACCAATGTTCAATACTATAATTACTGCTGTCATCTTATTATATGGTTATGTGTATGTTTGTGTTTATATGCTTTTAGAATTAAAATTCAAGAGAAAATGAAGAGAATAGATTATTAGGATTAAAATTCCTCATCTTATGATTTTTAGGATCCCATAAAGCTGTTTTTTATATTTTTAGATGTGTATAAGGTTAAGAATTCTCTCGAACTAACATAGTAATTTTGGTTTACTTATTAGTTTCTTTTTAAATGATAGTTTTCTTGTATTACTGATGTATTACTTTTTATTTTTAAATTCATTATTTCAGTATATAGTTTACTTGTTAGTTTCTTTTTAAATGTTTTATGTTTGTTTCTAAATTTTCTTACAGGTTTGGAATTTTTACTTGAAACCAGAGGATAGATTTTGTGGAAAAATCATATACTGGTTTGATGTGGGTGTTATTGCAGAAATCAAGGGTAGATTGACTACTAAGCAACTTACTATGTTTCAAGAATCCTGTTTTGGGCATTTTCTAGATCTTGAGGAGTGCAACATGCAATCTCAAGTTATACACACTGCTTTGTGTAGGGAGGTTCATCAGGCAAATGTTAAGGAAATTTGGTTTGATTTTGGTAATTTTAGGACTCGATTTGGGTTAGGTGAATTTGTTGATCGAAGCTTTTGTCAAGCTTTAATGGTGTTTTGTTTTTACAGGTTCGAAAGTTGCAGAGCTTCAATGGTGTTTTGAATTTTTGAAGGTTTCTTTTTGATTTTTTTTTTGTTCTCAAATGGTTTTATACGGTTTGGCAGTACGATACGCACGGGTTGATCCAATTTTTTATGGTTCGGTAGGAATTTTTTTCCTAAATTTCGGTAGGGATATACGTATATATGGTATTTTTGTTTTTTTCGGTAAGTGTAAGATTAATATATTAATTTGGTATATTAATAAAAATTTCCCTTTATTATATGTCTAAATATTTTATGTTGTGATATGGTAACCCAAGTGTCAAGCCCAATTGTATGAGATCCAAAGACTATTCAAAAAGAAACTAAAAATTACTTATGAAATTTTAAAAGTTATTTAGTTAAATATGATCTTTTTATTTTTGACCAATTTATATGAATTTTTTGTTTTTAAGTATTTTTATGGTATTTAATATGTCACATATATAAATTAGGTTTTCAAAGCCTATATTTAATATTTTTATTTTTTATGCCGTTTTATTTGATGAAAAAACTAATTCTTTCATGAAGAAACTAATTTTTTAATAAAGAAACTAATTTCTTAATGAAAAAAATTAGTTTCTTGATAAATTTTACTGTAATGGGTTGCTTTAAAATTGGATTTATAGGTTTTTTTTTATTATAAATTTTACTTTTATATAATCAAACCTAAGAAATCAGTTTTTTGGTGATTTCTCTTGCGACAGTGCTAATTCTGATGACTTTTTCGGTGTCGACAGCAACTCCAAAGGCTTTTCCGACACCGACAGCTACTCCAGCGACTTTTTCGGCACCGACAGCAAACTTCGGTGACTTTTCTGGCACCATTGACAACTCCGGTGATTATTGCAGTTTCATTTGTTTTATTTTTTTGAAAAAAAAATATGAAGGAAATTTTAATATTTTTTATGGTAATATAAATAACATATGTTATATATGTTAAGTTTTTTTTATTTTAAATACTATATTTTTTTCCTATAAAGTTTACTTAACATATTTATGTAAACTAAATTTCTTATTATTATACTTATGTAAATAACCCAAAGGAAATGGGCAGTTGGGAAAGCATGGAGGCCCAACCTAAGGAGAGTCAACTGAAAGAAGAAGCAAGACCTATTAGCTATAACACTTCAGTAGAGGAGATCTAGTATAGCAAGGAAATAAGGAAAGAAAATGCTAGACCAAAGAAAGAGAGTAACAAACCTTAATGGCAAAAAATTATGTAATTATGTAATGAGACTTGGTCGTTAGGAAAAAAGAATGCTATCTTTTTTCTATTAGATTTGGGATTTTATTTTTCTTACCAATATAAGGTAAAATATAATAATTGAAAAGATTATTGATGAATAAAAATTACAACTAGTATGCTTAGGAGATTGACTTTGTCTCGAAGAAGGCTTGTTCTAATACTGGTGCTTACATTTTTTCGTCCCTTTCAGGATGAAGAGTGAAGACATTGTGCAATTGTTTAGGGAATAGAGCAAGGAGCTCGAGCAAAAATGAGAACAAAGGGATTTATCACAAAAGGAGGAACTCAAAGATATATTGGATGAGCGTCTTTCTCACCTATCGCCTCCGCCGTCGCCTGACCGTGGTGGTGAGAATAGTGCAGCTAGCGTCATTGCAAACCATAGACTCGATCCACCTCTAATATGGATAATGACTATCGTGATGTTATTTCAATCCTCAAGACGTTGCAAGTTAAGGTTCCCTATTTTGATGGATCTGAGGTGGAGGATTGGATTTACAAGATTAATAATTTTTTTGATCTTCAAGATGCATCTTATTTTTTGGTAGCCCATCACATTAGTTAAGCGTGCTTGACCTAGGGTAATTTCAAGATGGGTGACCTCCTGCGAAGTTTATCCAAGAAGCGTGCGAGTGAGGACAAAGCATGTTAGAAACACTCGTGTTGGTTTGTAGGGTCAGTCGTCAATCCAGGTAGCAGCCAGAGTGGCGTACTCGTGTATAAGAGCCATCATTCAGTGGGTGTAAAGACCCTATGGAGGCTTAAAGCCAGAACGTTACAAAATGGTATCAAAGCCTTGATCCAACACGAAATGTGGTTGATGAGGACGTCAGACCCCGTAAGGGGGGTGATTGTGATAGTCAGTAGTCTCATGATCTGTAAGGTGAAATACCGAGTAAGCTATGCAATCCCACATCGCTTGGGGAAGGTTAAATGTGATGATTTGGAGACTTTGTAGGTATGGGACTACACAGTTGAAGAGGCTTAAATAGGTTGATCGGTACTACCTATATTAACAAAGTGCATCTTGTTTTCTGGTAACCCATCACAAAAGAACTCTAAAAGTTAAGCATGCTTGACCTGTAGTAATTTCAGGATGGGTGACCTCCTGAGAAGTTTTCACAGGTTGCGTGCAAGTGAGGACAAAGCACACTAGAAATACTCATGTTAGTTTGTAGGGTCATTCTTTAGTTTAAAAAGCACCCAAGAGTGACGTACTCATGTATAAGAGTCATTACTCCGTGGGAGAAGACCTAATAGAGGCTTAAAGCGGGGACGTTACACTACATAACCCTAATATTCCAAATGTCTAATAATCTTGTCTCGCCAAATAAAAGGTTCTAAACCAAACTCATGTGACTTTAATGGCCAAATTGTCGCATTTCCACTTGTTTTGAGCATAAAACATAGAAATATCAAAATTCATGTTTATCATATATAATATACCTTGAATTTAATAAAATCTTAGAAATTATAATTCAAATGCACATTTCTTGAAAATAGGACCCACATCATATAATATAATTAATTAATTAAGGCTAATTATCTACTAGTCTATATTCTAAGTATGCAGTCATTACAGAAGATGCCTTCTAGAAATTGAAGGAACAATTAACTAAAGCTCCAATTTTATCCAAGCTAATTGAGGGATAACTATTATTTGTACTTGGCAGTGTTTGATCATGAATAAGTGTTACCCCAGTGCAAGAAAAAGGAAGGGTACAACTTCCAGTGTATTATGTGAGCAAGAGATTACTGGGCGGGGAGTCTAGATATCCTATGATTGTGAAAATTTCCTACTGCTTGCTAATTGCCCCACAGAAACTACGACCATACTTTCAGGCCTATGCCATAAAGGTACCAACGAATCACCCTTTTCGTCAAGTTTTACAAAATCTCAAGTCATCCAAAAAAATCTTAAAATGGGCAATGGAGCTCAGCCAGTTTGACATTCACTATCAATCAAGAGTATCAATTAAAGGTCAAGCGTTAGCAGACTTCATTATAGAATGCACATGAATAAATGACAATCTTAAAGAACCCATCCCAAAACTAGAACTCTGGAAGGTTTATGTAGATGGAGCTTCGAATGAGAAGGGTTCTGGAGCAGGAATCATTCTATTATCTTTGTAGAAACATCAACTTCCAAGTGCCCTCCAGTTTGAGTTCACTATATCAAACAATGAGGTTGAAAATGAAGTACTAATTGCAGTTTTGTAATTGACCAAAGAACTTGGAGCCTAGAATATTGAGCTTTATAGTGATTCACAACTAGTGGTAAGCCAAAATTTTGGAGAATAACAAACAGAGGGAGAAAAGATAGTTGGTTACGTAACAAAGTATCGAGAGTTGCTATAGAATTTCAAAAGATATTACGTCAACTAAATCCCTAGGGATCAAAATTCCTTCGTAGATATGCTAGCAAAGTTAGCAAAAGATCTAGAAATTGATAAATATGGACTAGCTCCAATCGCCCATTTATCCGTTCTAAGCACAGAGGCCCTGGGGGTAAATATTAGGGGTGTTCACAAAGTATCCGATCCAATCCAATCCAATCCGCAAAATGCGGATATCCGCACTTGTGCAGATTGGATTGGATTGAAAAATCTAAAATCCGCACTTGTGCGGATTGGATGTTGTTTGACCTCAAAAAGTAACCGATCCAATCCAATCCGCACTTAATTATATATATTTTTAAAAAATTATAATATGTAATATATATTAATTAAAAAAAGACACAAACTTATCATTTCTTAATCTTTTTTAGTAATATATTGAGTTGGTGCATTTTATTTATTTTGTACACAAGAAAAATAATTCTTATTCACATAGACACATACACATAAAGTTTAAATATATATATACTAGCTTATTTATTTTAATAATTAGATACATATATATTTTAGTGTAAATCTAAAGATAAGTAAATATATATTGATATATATATATATATGTATATTGGTTTAATTTATATATATATAGAGATGGAAATAGATTATTATTGGAGATTAAGAAACAATAGTCTTTTTTTTTTTTAATTTTTTTTCTATGAAATATTAAATAATTTATTATTAAAAAAATAACCGATCCAATCCGCACTATTGCGGATTGGATTGGATTGGATTGGATTTAAACTCTTATGCGGATCGGATTGGATCCAAAATATGAAATCTGCACTTAGTGCGGATTGGATGTTGTTTGACCAAAAAAGTGGGGATTGGATCGGATGAACACCCCTAGTAAATATTATTGATCATTCAACTTTTTAGATGAGCTTTATTTACAAATTCTTAGAATACATAGAATTTTAAGATGAAAGAGCAACCTCTACGAAGATTCGATATCAAGCTTCGAGATACGTGCTCTTGGATGGAAATTTATGAAAAAGAGAGCTATCAATGCCATATTTGAAGAGGATAGCTAGAACTGAGATAAGTGATGCTATCCATCAGATACATGATATATTTGTTGGGAATATTTTACCAGGATCTAGATTTACTTATAAGTATGTTGAATTAACATCCTCAATATGAATTCTCTAAAATAATAAAATAAACACATAAGGGTTTAAGAAAACCTTACATTGGTTGCAGCGGAATAATATGACTCCTTCCGTTCAAGATCTCTAGCCCTTGATTCCTTTATGTAGCAGAGCATTATCAAGATCTGAACCTGGATCTCTTTCTCTCCTTCGGGTTTAATTACCACTGTCTTACTCACTATGATTGAGTACTTGACTTGCTATGTGTGGGCATGGCACTCATTCACTCAAGGCCTAAAATAGGAAGAACAATGAAGGAGGTGAAATCTCTATAGAAGGAACTCTCTCATCTAGGTTTGGTTGAATAGTTAAGTTGACAAAAGTTGGATGAGTGAGAGTATCATATTTCTTTTATAGTGTTTCAACTAGGGCTTAGGGTTGAATTATATGGATTAAAAAAAGAATAAAATATTGGGCAAAAAATACCTCTTGGCCGTACACAATAAGTGGACCAATCTCTAGTTTTAATTTTGCCACTTTTTTCAACCACTTATTTTTCTTTTCAATAATACCATATTTTCCAATTCAATTCAATAAATGCCAAAACTATTTATTTAATAATTATAATTAATTACAAAATAAAATTGCCATTTATGTAATTTATTAATTAGACCATACAAAGTCTCTTTATTAACAAATTGACCCCAAAACCTCTTTTCTTCACAATTAAGCACTTGCTTAGTGAAAATTCATAAATAAGACATAGTTTAATTTTAGAATTATAATTGATTAACTAAAATCAATTGACTGAGTCTGTAAGCAGTATTATCTCAACTAGTGAGGGGACCATGGGCCTATATAACCGAGCTTCCAATAAGCAGATCTAGAATTTACCAAGTAAATTTCGTAACTTATTAATTTCTCATTGAACCACTATAGAGCTTGGAATTGAATACACTCTCAGTTATATAGAACGCTCTATATGTACCATGATATAGATACGTTATGATTATCCATTGTTAAAATCCTAATAGTCAAGGATCCTCTATAGATGATCTACACTGAATAGGGACGAATTTACCGTTCTACCCTTTAGTGCATTTTATCCTTAAAATACTTAGCTACCTATAAATGATGTTCTAGTAAACTAATATAATAACTGAAATGAGATCTCAATCATTTATCTCTATTCAGCCAAGCTTTAAGGAAATCACTGTTTCACTTCTATGTCCAGATAGAAGCTATAGATTCCATATCTATGTTTAGTGCTCCCACTCAATTGTATTATCATGTTCTCAAAATGTACGTATCACCCAGACCAAAAGGTAAGCTTAACTAACAAATCAAAGTACATAAATAACACTCTTGAGATCGAACCTAACCATGTCAGGATTGAGATCTGTAGACTTAAGATCAACCATTGATATTGACTTAGAAAGACATAACGGTAAGTTTATGATATCTTATCTAATATCTATATTGGTCCCTTCCAATGTGTACTCCATACATCCGATACTAGTAAACTTTGCCAATACCTTGGAAAAGACATAACACTTATCCAAGGTGTAAGTTACCTATCGCAGATTATCATGCCAGTCTAAATCCAGTGAACTGACAAATCAGGGAATTAAACTTTTGAACATATAATCATGATTATATTCCACTGTGCTGACGACACTATAATCATGAACAAATACATATGTTCTGGACTTAATAGAATTTATACATTAAATAATCATGAAATAAATCATGTGAACCATGCAACATAAAATGATTTCTGATCTTTATTAATTAGTAAATCTGATTATATTGAAATGAGTTTTATTTAGGGCACAAAACCCAACAAACTCCCACTTGCACTTATATAAAACAGAAAGTACATTTCAATTAATCTATACACCTTGATATCCAGATTAAGTGTAGTATGTAATATTCTCTCCGTAATAGGATCTGACATGTTGTATTCAATACAAGCTTTCCTCCACCATTACATCTTCTTAATCACAAAATCCTTGATATTGTGAAATGCCTCTCTATATGTCTACTTCTCTAGGGATATTGGATTCTTTACTTTTTGGCAACTACTTCTGTGTTAGTCAGGAAGTAACACTAGTAGTTAATAAATATTAGTACAATGCCAAAAATGTATAGAACTTTCCATAGACGGAATAAGTATCTTTCCTGAAGCTTTAACATTCAGTCTCTCTGGTAGACTTAGAGACTTCAGATAGGTTTTTACACTTCTCCAAAATCACTACTCCACCCCGTGAGTAATCACCATCTCATTAGCAGACTTCTAGCACTAAGGCAAGTCTAGAAACCTGATTTGGTGTAGTCTAAGAATATTAAATACCACCCTTATCAACTAACGTATAGTTCCTCTTCTGGATCTTAAGATTTACTTGATTTTTCTTGGATTAATCTGATGCTTACTCATTACTCCCATTCAACAGTAGGTGTCTGGTCTAATGCATAACAAAGCATATCTGAAACCTCTCACTGTTGATTCCAAGGAATTCTTTCTTTGGCTTTATCTTTTCTGGAATAGTTGAAATTTTTCTTAGATAAATAAAATCTATGTCTAGAAGTCGAGAAGCTTCTATAGATTGCCATTGGAAAAAAGCTCCAGCATCTTACTAAAGTAAGTTGCTAGCACTAAAGTAATTAGTTAACCAGGTATACAACAAGCCATAGGTTTAGATAAACTCAAACCTATAATACTAGGAATAGGAAGCTTTGTTAAGTCCATTGAATAGACTTATTTTCAAAAATTTCCTTTCTTGTCCTTGTAATAGAAAACTTTTGGTTGTTCCATATGAATGGTTTTAACCATAGTTCTCTTGGCTTTACTTCTTAGTTCCTTATTCTGACAATCCATTACTTATTTAAACTAACAATGGATTTTCATCGCAAGTGTCTTCCAAATCATAGCAGGGTGAGTTCCTTGAAACTCTCCCACTATGACAAGGTACTGTGACTTTTTGTCTAAGAACATAAGTGGGATTGTCCTCATCGGTTGTGTCAACACAACAGATGCAGTGGGATCATCTTATATAGAATAAGATGATAGAACACTTAGGAATCAAGAAAAAAAAAATATCTCCTCTACTTTGCTACTTTGTTTTTAGACTTAGTCACTTTCTTAGAAAAGTAGTATTTGTTGAAACAAACACTTTCTTATCTAATGACAATGGGATGGTCCACCTCTAATCACTTAGAATAGCTATCAAACATGCAAACCTTGGTTAACAGTTCTAGATTTTCTTAATATCATGATTAGGTCATCCATGAATCTAGTAATGGTTTACACTAAGTACACAACCATTTCATCATTCTGAAATTTTCCTATCACTAGGGTATTTTCCTAGAAGGACTTAGGCAACTGCTAGTAATTAATCATAGACCTTATACTTTCATTAATATGCAAATTGAATTTCTGGGAAGGTAAGTTTGGATACAGTTCAAAAAATCAACTTAATAATCTTTGAACTGCATATCTACCAAATATTTCTCCACCCCTATCAGTTCGCAAGATCTTTAACCACTTACCTTAATGTTTTCAACATTGCTAGAAATTCATGAAATTTCTTAGCACAAGGTAAAATCTAGAGTGATTGTTTTAAGAATTTAACGATAATTCATATCCACCCCTAATGTACATCCATATTCGAATATAGATGATCTTACTTTCAAGTGGATATAAGCATATTGACTCTTTACAGAGAATAGTCTTGTCGAAACCACTATGAACAAGATACAAATACCATAGATTTATAAAATATGTGGTTGTGGTCTTTCGATGACTTAAGACTAGTTACATCAAAGAGTTCTTAGAGTAGTCCAAGTGGATCCTGATCACAGAATACTAAACTCATATTCCATACATTAACATACAGTTTGAATCCATTGATAGAAAATGGATATTAATAACTTGTGAAAGTTGTTCTATTGTATTCTTGAAACTGAAAGAAAAATTTCTATTTGAAATCTAAAATTTAAACTCAAAGACTAAGTCTGTCCAAGAAGATCATACATCCAGACTAAGTCTGTCCAAGAAGATCATACGGCAAGGATATTTTTCACCACCTATGAAGAAGGATTGAATTGATTATGTCCAAAAATATGAACAGTGTCATGTTAGGTTTTATGCCCTAAATAAAACTCTACATTAATGTAATCTTTTATATTCATTTATCAATCAAGAAATAGATTTATTTCATTACTTATTTAATGTGTTATTTGGTTCATGTGATCACTTATTTGATTTATAAATTCATCCAAATTCTATCACATTGATATTCTTATTTATTGTAACGCCCTAAGTAATTAGGCACGTTACCCAATATACTTAAGAAACCTTAATCCCCTAAACGGGATTACTAATAAAATTAGCGCAGAAATTAAACTTTAATAACAAACAGAATGAAAATAAACTTGTAATAATTTAAACTTTATAAACTAAAAGTTACAAAAGTCGGGATCCCAAAAATATTTACAAAGCACTATTACAAGTCCTTTTCCATTGGCTGACCTAAGCGGCAAAACAAAGTCACAAAATACATCACTGGTAGACCCCAACTCGCTTGGTCTAGTGTGGCCCGAACATGTACATTCGTCGTTCAGCTCCCATACTCATGGATGATCAGAAACAACTTTACCCTTTCCTGGACAGTAGAGCACCCGTGAGCCAAGCCCAACAAGACAGTATAAAATATCAATTATATGTTAATCACACTACATAAATAGTAATGCCATTCTCTTATGCCTGTATGATACAGACCTGCATGTTACACTCATACGCCTATTTACGTCTACGTAGCGTAAACCTACGTGTTGCGCTCACACATCTAAATACAATAAGGCCTTAGAACGGTTCCTCTCGGTTCTAGTTATTGAGTCCAACCTAGTTATGCCTTGAACACATAAACCCTAAATCTTAATATACTCATATTGTAAAGCCCGCTTAGTTAATTTGGAAATTAACAGTTGTTTATGACTAATTATGAAATTATTTATAGCTATTTAAATAATTTATTACTGTTATTTATGGAATTCAGAAATGCATGGTTATGTTATTCAGTAGTTTTCATATTTTGCATTTCCGGTGCCCGGTATTTTGGAACTCGGCGTTTGGCTCAGTAGAAATCACAACTTAGTATGTTAGTAGTTTGGGGACGGGTTTTAGACATTGGGAATGTCGGGAATGGCCAGGAATTTAGAATTTCCAAAAAAAAAAATACCCCTTTAGTATGATTTATGTGGTTTTAAGGTGGAGGGGCAAAATGGTCTTTTTGCCCCATTAGTATTTTGTCTTTTGTGATTTTATGAAATGAAAAATAAATACTTATTTAATTGTTATTTGGCTGAAATGGATTTAATATATGCTATGTGATTTATATTCCTTTTTCACAAAATTCTACACTTAGTCAAATTAGAAGAAAATTTCCAAAAATTACAATCAAAGCTCTCTCTCTCTTTTCCTCTCTCTCTCGGCTGTGCATGTGGGTGCAAAGGGGTGGATTTTTGCTTTGATTTTCTAGTGGATTCTCATCCAAAGCTAAGCATTCTTCAAGCTAGGTTAGCTTCTTTTATTTTCTCTTGAATTTTGTTGAAATTTTGATGAAAATATGATGATTCTTGCATGATTTTTAGTTGCTGTTGCTGCTGTGATTTTGTTGTTAATTTATGTGGTTTAAAGCATGTTAATTGAAGTTAAATGAGCTGTTTTGAAAGCATGTTAGATAGGTTGTGCAAAGCTTTAAGTTTTCTATGTAAAAATATGTGATTTTTGAGAGAAAAGGTTATATTTTGTTGCTGTGATGTTGAGGATGTTTGCTTGAGTTTCCAGAGGTTATTCTGAGCTTGTTTATGTAGAATTAAGTTGGTTTGATTGCTTGTTAGGTGGATTTGCTCAAGTTTGAGTTTAGAACTCAAAGCTTGAGCTCCAATGGTGATTTGTGAATCTGTGATTTCTGGGTTAGTTTGAGGCCTTAGAAATGTTCTAGGGAAGGTATAGAACAGGTCTGGAAAGTTTGAATCAATTTGGGGTTGAATTGGTTGAGTTATGAAAATTTGAGTGTTGCTGCCTGCGAGGAACCGGAATTCCGGTTGTGCATCCGGAATTCTGGATGGGCTTCGAAAATTCCCATAACCGGAATTCCGGTTGGGCAACCGGTCTGCCGGTTGGGGAATTTCCAGAACCCGTGTTTTTCCTCATTTTTATGTTTTAAGGGGTATTGCCATGCTTTTTATCGATAGGGAAACTTTTAGTTCCTAGTTTAAGTCCCCGGGAAGTGATTTAGCGTGTCACTTATAGCGTTGTGATTTTTATGGTTTAGGAGCCAGTAATCCGCCGCTCAGCTTCAGTTCCAGTCAGGTTGACCGGCACACCTGAATTCGGAATCCAGGTAAGATTAGTATAACAGTATCCATATGTAGATTACATGTTTAGCGTGCATGTAGGAAGCCTGTTAGATTACATTAGTTATGTATATAGGCTTCGAACCATCCAACCCTGTCACGTCGGTACAGGCTGGAGTATGACCAGCAGCCGGAGTATGACCGGTTCGACCGATCAGGCTGACATTTGGTTGGTGGTTCTGTGCTATTGACCTATCCCGTCGGTACAGGCTGGAGTATGACCAGCAGCCGGAGTATGACCGGTTCGACCGATCAGGAGGATACTTGTCAATAGTACCGTCCCTGTGAACGTTCAAAACTCAGTACCATGTTGGACATGGCAAGAAGGGCTCGCACCATGTTGGACATGGCAGTAGCGGGACTCAGTATCGTGTTGGACACGGCAGTTAGAATTATGTATGAGTATTATTATGCTTTTCTTACTGAGTCTGTCGACTCACAGTTTACGTTTATGTGTAGGTAAAGGCAAGGCTATTGCTTGTGGACCGTGAGCGAGCTTATGAGATTGTACATGTCGGGGCGGTTAGGCTTGGAGTGTACGATCCTCGGGACAGCAAGGCTGATTTTTTTTAACTGGTCGTTAGACGACCTTTATTTTATGTAACAGTTAAACAGTTAAAACTTTTTTGTAAATAATTTTATAATCGGGATCCTGAGTCTTTGGTAATATTATTTTATAAGTTTAATTAAAAAGCAAAATTTTAATTAATCACGTTTTTCCATAAACCTCGTTGATTAGCAACGAGCTGCACAGTACGTTTAAAAATCACGTAATACGCCTAAGTTAGTTAGGGTGTTACAATTTGGTATCAGAGCCGCCAGGTTGTCTTCCGAAGATCGTCACGACATGTACAATCATCATCAGCAGTTAGCTCGGTTCACGGTTCAGTAAGCCTTTATTGCTTTAGTAGTTTATTTTATTCAGTTATAAAAAAAAATAATAAAGAAAAGAAAAGCCTGTTAGGAAGCATGTTAGTAGCCTGATAGTAGAATAGGCGCATGTTTCGTTTTTAATTTCCAAATTAAGCGGCATTAGTAAGCTCTCCTTGAATACGACCTGATATGCCAACTCTTGGTTTCGCAGGCGGTTCTAACTAGATGGACGCCAGGCGGACTACCAGGAGTCAGGGCAATTCCGTGGGGTCGAACCAAGGACAGGGAGCTCAGTTTCCCCCACCTGTTAGGGGCCGTGGTAGAGGTCCCCGAGGCAGGGCTCGTGGCCGGGGTGATGAGAACCCGCCACAGGCTGCCCAGGCTCCCCCAGCCGATCAGGGAGCCCCGAACTGGGAGTTGCGGTTTGCGGAAATGCAAGCCCGGATCGAAGAACAAGACCTCGAGATTCAGAGGTTGAGACAGCAGGGTGCTCCTGCAGTTCCAGTGCCCATAGTTCCAGTGGCACCTGCCCCTGCTGCCCAGGCCGAGATAGTGGTGGCGGCCCATAGATTGGAACCTCTGTATGAGCGGTTCCGGAAGCAAGCACCTCCGGTTTTCCTGGGAGGTCCGGACGTAATGAAAGCCGAGCAATGGCTGACGGTGATCACCAAGATTCTGAATTTCATGGGTGTCACCGGTAACGACAGAGTGGTGTGCGCCACATTCCAGTTCCAGGAGGACGCTTTGGTATGGTGGGACATGGTGTCTCAGATCCATGACGTCACCACCATGACCTGGGAAAGGTTCCAGGAGCTCTTCAACGCAAAGTATTACAATGACGCGGTCAGAAGCGCCAAGAGGAAAGAGTTCGCTCACCTGACCCAGCGTGAGAACATGAGCGTCACTGAGTATACTACTCAGTTTGATCGGTTGGCGAGGTTAGCCTCGGGAATTATGCCGACCGACTTCAGCAAGAAGGAGAAGTATCTGGACGGGTTGAATGCCAGGATTAGGCATGACTTGATGATCACCACAGACGACAGCACCACCTATGCTCAGATGGTGGAGAAGGCACTGCGAGCTGAGGGCGCAGTGGGGTGTATGTCAGAATCAGCCAGTACTCCGGTTAGTGGCGGGGCTCCTACCCCTCCTGCATCAGGCTATAGCAGGGGGAGTAGTGGTTCGGCCATTGATCAGAGGAAGAGAGCACCCACTGCTTCCGGTGGCTCGAGTCAGAACAAGAGGTTCCGGGGGAACCAGAACAGAGGGAGTCGTCCTGGTGGTACTGAGACCCGATTCTCCTATCCCGAGTGCCCTAGCTGCAAGAGGCACCATCGGGGCGAGTGCAAAGGTCAGGGATGCTTTCATTGTGGCATGCCCAGACACTTCAAGAGGGATTGTCCCCAGCTCCGACCTGAGGCACCGAGAGCTCCAGTGATACCCACTCCAGCCAGGGTATTTGCTATCACGCAGGCTGATGCAGATGCCAGCCCATCAGTTGTCACAAGTCAGCTTTCTATTAACAACTCACTATATTCAGTGCTGTTTGATTCTGGGGCTACACATTCCTATGTGGCGGCCAGAGTCTTTAGTAAATTGGGTAGACCTTATGATAGATATGAATCAGGGTTTGGAACCTTGTTACCTGGCGGAGAATTGGTTATCTCCAATAGGTGGATTAGGTCTATGCCGATCAGGATAGATGGTAGAGAGTTAAGCGCTGATCTGATAGAGATGAGTTTAGTCGAATTCAATATTATTTTAGGAATGGATTTCCTATCTAAATATTCGGCGAGCATTGACTGTAAAAGGAAGATGGTGGTCTTCCAACCGGAAAGTGAAGAACCGTTTGTATTTGTTGGTTCAGTTCAGGGATCTCGGATCCCGGTGATCTCGGCTATGTCAGCGAGAGAATTGTTGCACGGCGGTTGCTTAGGGTTTCTGGCCGTGGTGGTGGACACCACTCGGCCAGATACCATTCGGCCAGAAGACATCAGAGTGGTTCGGGAATTTTTGAATGTTTTTCCCGAAGAACTTCCAGGGTTACCACCTCAGCGGGAGATTGATTTCGTGATTGACTTGGCACCAGGGGTGGAACCGGTTTCCAAAGCCCCGTATAGTATGGCTCCAGCTGAACTTAAGGAATTAAAGATTCAGCTCCAAGGGTTGCTTGACATAGGGTTCATTCGGCCCAGTGTGTCACCCTGGGGAGCCCCGGTTTTGTTCGTCAAGAAGAAGGATGGATCTATGAGGATGTGCATCGACTACAGGGAATTGAACAAGCTGACGGTGAAGAATAAATATCCATTACCTAGGATCAATGACTTGTTCGATCAGCTTCAGGGGAAGACGGTCTTTTCTAAGATTGATCTCCGTTCGGGTTATCATCAGAATCCGAGAGGAGGACATTCCAAAGACGGCTTTCCGCACTAGGTATGGACATTACGAATTTCTGGTTATGTCATTCGGACTAACCAATGCTCCTGCAGCATTCATGGACCTGATGAATAGAGTATTCAAGGATTTCCTCGATATCTGTGTGATTGTGTTTATCGACGACATCCTCGTGTACTCTCAATCAGAAGAGGAGCATGAGTTACATCTTCAGATGGTACTGCAACGGCTTCGAGAACATAAGCTTTATGCCAAGTTCAAGAAATGTGAGTTCTGGCTATCTCAGGTGTCCTTCCTAGGGCACATTGTGAGCAAAGATGGGATCAAGGTGGATCCCGGGAAGATTGAATCCGTCAGGGATTGGCCGAGACCGAAGACAGTGACAGAGATCAGAAGCTTCTTGGGTTTAGCTGGGTACTACCGTAGGTTCGTGGAAGGGTTCTCCAAAATTTCAATGCCCCTAACCGAACTTACAAAGAAGAATCAGAGATTTATTTGGTCAGATAAGTGCGAAGCTAGCTTTCAGGAGCTAAAACAGAGGTTGATTACTGCTCCGGTGCTAGCTTTGCCTTCGGACAAGGAGAAGTTCGTAGTCTATTGTGACGCATCCAAACAGGGTTTAGGGTGTGTGTTGATGCAAGCCGACCGGGTTATCGCTTATGCCTCTCGTTAGTTAAAGGATTATGAACAGCGATACCCGACTCATGATTTAGAATTAGCCGCAGTGGTTTTTGCACTGAAGATTTGGCGGCATTACCTGTATGGGGAGAAGTGTGAGATCTATACCGACCATAAAAGTCTCAAGTATTTCTTTACTCAGAAAGATTTGAACATGAGACAAAGGCGTTGGTTGGAATTAGTGAAGGATTACGATTGTGAGATCCTCTATCATCCCGGAAAAGCCAATGTAGTGGCCGATGCCCTGAGCAGAAAGGGTCCCGGGCAAGTAGCTAGTATGGTTCAGATCTCACCTCAGCTAGCAGAGGATATGGTTAGGTCCAGCATTGAGTTTGTGGTAGGTCAGCTTCACAACTTAACGCTGCAATCTGATCTATTAGAAAGAATAAAAGTCGCTCAGATGACAGATCCGGAGTTAGTGAAAATTCGAGATGAGGTGTTGGCTGGTCAAGCCAAGGACTTTTCAGTGTCAGATAGTGGGATGCTTTTGTATAAAGCCAGGGTTTGTGTTCCGAACAGTGTGGAACTTAGAAATGAGATCTTTGAGGAGGCTCATTCTACCCCGTATTCTCTGCATCCCGGCACCACTAAGATGTACCAAGATTTGAAACCGTACTTCTGGTGGAGCGGTATGAAGAAGAATTTGGTAGAGTTCGTATCGAGATGCCTCACTTGTCAGCAGATTAAGGCTGAACATCAGAGACCAGCAGGGTTGTTGCAGCCTCTAACCCTACCAGAATGGTAATGGGAGGATATTACGATGGATTTTGTGGTCGGGTTACCTAGGACCACGGGTTTATTTGATTCCATCTGGGTAGTGGTGGATCGATTTACGAAATCTGCTCATTTTCTGCCAGTTAAAACAACATTTTCAGTGGATCAGTTGGCAGAACTGTACGTCAGAGAGATAGTGAGACTTCACGGGGTACCGAAGTCTATAGTTTCGGACAGGGATCCGAAGTTCACCTCCAAATTTTGGCAAAGTTTGCAACGGGCAATGGGTACAAAGCTAAAATTCGGTACAGCATTCCATCCTCAGACAGATGGTCAGTTCGAAAGGACAATTCAGATATTGGAGGACATGTTGAGGGCCTGTGTTATGGACTTTGAAGGCTCATGGAATAAATATCTACCGTTGATAGAATTTGCGTACAACAACAGTTATCAGAGTACGATAGGGATGGCTCCCTATGAACTGTTATACGGTAGGAAATGTAGATCCCCTATCCACTGGGATGAGACAGGGGAGAGGAAATACCTAGGTCCAGAGTCAGTGCAGCGGACCAATGAGGCGATAGAGAAGATAAAAGCTAGAATGCTTGCCTCACAGAGCAGACAGAAGAGTTACGCAGATCCGAAACGTAGAGATGTTGAGTTCCAAGTAGGGGAACATGTGTTTTTACGGGTATCTCCGATGAAGGGGATTAAACGTTTCGGGAAAAGAGGCAAATTATGCCCTAGATTTACAGGACCTTTCGAGATTCTCGAGAAAATAGGTCAAGTGGCATATCGGTTAGCATTGCCTCCAGCCTTATCAGCAGTTCACAACGTATTCCATGTCTCGATGTTGAGAAAATACATTTCAGACCCCTCTCATATACTCAGTTATGAGAGCCTTCAGCTACAGCCAGACATGACTTATGAGGAACAGCCAGTGCAGATCCTGGATAGAAAGGATAAAGTCCTTCGGAATAAGACCATAGCATTGGTCAAGGTTCTCTGGAGAAACAGCAAGGTGGAGGAAGCCACCTGGGAGCTAGAGTCAGATTTGAGAGCTCAATATCCAGAGTTATTCAGGTTAGATTTCGGGGACGAAATACTTTTAAGGGGGGGATAGTTGTAAAGCCCGCTTAGTTAATTTGGAAATTAACAGTTGTTTATGACTAATTATGAAATTATTTATAGCTATTTAAATAATTTATTACTGTTATTTATGGAATTCAGAAATGCATGATTATGTTATTCAGTAGTTTTCATATTTTGCATTTCCGGTGCCCGGTATTTGGGAACTCGGTGTTTGGCTCAGTAGAAATCACAACTTAGTATGTTAGTAGTTTGGGGACGGGTTTTAGACATTGGGAATGCCGGGAATGGCCGGGAATTTAGAATTTCCCAAAAAAAAAAATACCCCTTTAGTATGATTTATCTGGTTTTAAGGTGGAGGGGCAAAATGGTCTTTTTGCCCCATTAGTATTTTGTCTTTTGTGATTTTATGAAATGAAAAATAAATACTTATTTAATTGTTATTTGGCTGAAATGGATTTAATATATGCTATGTGATTTATATTCCTTTTTCACAAAATTCTACACTTAGTCAAATTAGAAGAAAATTTCCAAAAATTACAATCAAAGCTCTCTCTCTTTTCCTCTCTCTCTCGGCTGTGCATGTGGGTGCAAAGGGGTGGATTTTTGCTTTGATTTTCTAGTGGATTCTCATCCAAAGCTAAGCATTCTTCAAGCTAGGCTAGCTTCTTTTGTTTTCTCTTGAATTTTGTTGAAATTTTGATGAAAATATGATGATTCTTGCATGATTTTTAGTTGCTGTTGCTGCTGTGATTTTGTTGTTAATTTATGTGGTTTAAAGCATGTTAATTGAAGTTAAATGAGCTGTTTTGAAAGCATGTTAGATAGGTTGTGCAAAGCTTTAAGTTTTCTATGTAAAAATATGTGATTTTTGAGAGAAAAGGTTATATTTTGTTGTTGTGATGTTGAGGATGTTTGCTTGAGTTTCCAGAGGTTATTCTGAGCTTGTTTATGTAGAATTAAGTTGGTTTGATTGCTTGTTTGGTGGATTTGCTCAAGTTTGAGTTTAGAACTCAAAGCTTGAGCTCCAATGGTGATTTGTGAATCTGTGATTTCTGGGTTAGTTTGAGGCCTTAGAAATGTTCTAGGGAAGGTATAGAACAGGTCTGGAAAGTTTGAATCAATTTGGGGTTGAATTGGTTGAGTTATGAAAATTTGAGTGTTGCTGCCTGCGAGGAACCGGAATTCCGGTTGTGCATCCGGAATTCCGGATGGGCTTCGAAAATTCCCAGAACCGGAATTCCGGTTGGGCAATCGGTCTGCCGGTTGGGGAATTTTCAGAACCCGTGTTTTTCCTCGTTTTTATGTTTTAAGGGGTATTGCCATGCTTTTTATCGATAGGGAAACTTTTAGTTCCTAGTTTAAGTCCCCGGGAAGTGATTTAGCGTGTCACTTATAGCGTTGTGATTTTTATGGTTTAGGAGCCAGTAATCCGCCGCTCAGCTTCAGTTCCAGTCAGGTTGACCGGCACACCTGAATTCGGAATCCAGGTAAGATTAGTATAACAGTATGCATATGTAGATTACATGTTTAGCGTGCATGTAGGAAGCCTGTTAGATTACATTAGTTATGTATATAGGCTTCGAACCATCCAACCCTGTCACGTCGGTACAGGCTGGAGTATGACCAGCAGCCGGAGTATGACCGGTTCGACCGATCAGGCTGACATTTGGTTGGTGGTTCCGTGCTATTGACCTATCCCGTCGGTACAGGCTGGAGTATGACCAGCAGCCGGAGTATGACCGGTTCGACCGATCAGGAGGATACTTGTCAATAGTACCGTCCCTGTGAACGTTCAAAACTCAGTACCATGTTGGACATGGCAGTAGTGGCTCAGTACCATGTTGGACATGGCAGTAGCGGGACTCAGTATCGTGTTGGACACGGCAGTTAGAATTATGTATGAGTATTATTATGCTTTTCTTACTGAGTCTGTCGACTCACAGTTTACGTTTATGTGTAGGTAAAGGCAAGGCTATTGCTGGTGGACCGTGAGCGAGCTTATGAGATTGTACATGTCAGGGCGGTTAGGCCTGGAGCGTACGATCTCTGGATGGCAAAGAAGGCTGATTTTTTTGTAACTGGTCGTTAGACGACCTTATTTTATGTAACAGTTAAACAGTTAAAACTTTTTTGTAAATAATTTTATAATCGGGATCCCGAGTCTTTTGTAATATTGTTTTATAAGTTTAATTAAAAAGCAAAATTTTAATTAATCACGTTTTTCCATAAACCTCGTTGATTAGCAACGAGCTGCACAGTACGTTTAAAAATCACGTAATACGCCTAAGTTAGTTAGGGTGTTACACATATACTCAACATGGCATAACATTTACACAACATATATCACTAGGGTAATAACCCTAAGCTATTAAACCGCTCATGTTAGGGTGATAACCCTAATCCCGGTTACTAGTTACTCACATATAACATTTCCCAATATAAGCGCCACCACGCATAACTCTACGTGATAACTACTATCTTACCTGATGTCCCTCAATAGCAGAGATTCTAAATCCCCAGGTGCTCCTGACCAGGTGTCGGTAATCCTAGTCATAATACCGGGATTTTACAGAGCTAGGGTTAACCCCTAATTCCACATTCATAAAGTATATTCATGGCATTTAAATACAAATAATAATCACATAGAGCTCGGAACGAGCT
Source organism: Cannabis sativa (assembly GCF_029168945.1). Classification (NCBI taxonomy): domain Eukaryota; kingdom Viridiplantae; phylum Streptophyta; class Magnoliopsida; order Rosales; family Cannabaceae; genus Cannabis; species Cannabis sativa. Next base: position 16,584,571 of record NC_083602.1, on the reverse strand, counting down.
TTCCAACGGTATATAGAACTCCCAAAACGGAGTTCGGATTACAAATATATGAATTTTCAAAGTCCACACATGCATGAATCTGCGCAGAAACTCGAGGGCGGGCCGCGGCATGCAAAAGCCATGTCGCGGCACCTGGGACCAACTCCCAGGTCCTGAAAGAAGGCGGGCCGCGTCATGCTAAAGACCATGCCGCGGCACTTGGGTTCCAAACCCACAAAACCAGCAACCTAAACTCGAAAAATTCAGCTCAAACCACATCCACGCCATACCAAATTCACATATAACTCAAAGTTATTCACCATGAATTAGCAAGCTCAAAGATAAGGCATTAAAATACATATAACGTGCATCAAAACCCACAATAAAACTCACTAAATTTCAGACTACAAATCCATGAAAATCAAAGCTCCAACTTGAGCATAACTCAACAAATTCCATTAACAAGAACTTGAATTCTCAAGCTAGCCTCCACCCTAATATTTCCAGCAACATATAACAAACCAAACATGAAATCAAACCTAGAAAATACCCTAAAATCTCATTCCATGCTCAATAAACACATAACCCAAAAGATTCAAGTACAACATGCTCAAATCAACAAGAACTCACTATCATGCAACATATCATCTTCTTCAACCTATTCATGCTCTTTAACCATAAAATTAAGTAAGGGAAAATCAATTAAAAACTGAAATTACTACCTCAAATTATAGCAAGAACAATCCCTCAACTCTAAGCTCCAAAAGCTAACACCAAATCAAGCCAAATCCAAGGAACTTTGAAGAAATTCTTCAATTAGAGAATATGTTAAAGAGAGAGAGGGGTTCGGGTTTAGGGGGAGACAAAATAAGAAAATAACATTTTATTTCTTAAAAATTCATTTCTTTTACTAAGTGTAAATAAAGGGTCTAAAAGACCATTTTGCCCCTAGTGCCAAAAATCATGCACACAAACACAAATGGGCATTTAAGTCATTCCATGCTTATTTAAACTCAAATAAATCTCAGATTAATCATTATTAAATAAAATTCCAATATTTCAATCCAATTTGCATTTCGGGCCTGAACCCGGTTCGACCCGAAATACCCAGTTGTAACTATACCGCCCCAACCAGTCAGAACACACCTGAAAAAGACAGCACATGCATACTATATGATAATATAGTCCTATAAGTACGTAAACACATTAAGGGCTCTTTTGGTACGCCGTACATGTTGGAAATTATTTTACCAGGATCTTAGATCTACTCACAAGTATGTTTATTAACACCCTAAATATGAACTTTCTAAAACGATGAAATAAACACATATAAAGTTTAGGAAACCTTACATTGGGTGCAGCGGAATAATATGACTCCTTCCGTTCAGATATCTAGCCCTTGATTCCTTTCTGTAGCAGAGCATTATCAATATCTGAACCTGGATCTCTTTCTCTGAATCTTTGATGCTGAATCTCCTTTGCTGATGATCTTTCTTCACGATCTTCCTCACTATGATTGAGGTATCACTTGATGTGTGTGGGCACTACTCATACACTAAGGATTTCGAAATTCTAAGGAAGAAGAGAGAGAGTGGTCAGCTAAAGATAGGGAGAGAGAAGGCTCAGTTTTTTCTGATTCAGAAAGTCTGAAGAAAAGTGTAATTTTCCTGAAGCCTTCACTATCTATTTATAGCATTCCACTAGGGTTAGATTTGAATTATATGGCATTAAAATAATGAAAAAAAATCAATTTAAAATGCTACAATAGGTGGCCGGCCATGCCTTTAATGGATTGGGCCTTGGGCTTTGCAATTTTGCAATTTTAACACCTTTTGTATCTGATTTTCTCAAAAATGCCAATTTCCTAATTCAAACATTTAAATGCCAATTCTAACTATTTAATAACTATAAATAATTATTAAATAATATTGTCATTTATCATATTTATTAATTGAACCATACAAAGTATCACAATTAACAAATATGCCCCTATAAACTCTTTCTTTACAATTTCGCCCTTACTTAGTGAAAAATTCACAAAAAGACATAGTCTAATTTGAGAATTATAATTGATTAATCAAAACCAATTACATGAGTCTTACAAGCAATATTATCTCAACTAGTGGGGGGACCATGGGTCTATATAACCGAGCTTCCAATAAGTAGATCAAGAATTTAGCACTAAAATTCACTAACTTATTAATTCTTCGTTGAATTCACGCATAGAACTTAGAATTGCACTCTCAGTTATATAGAATGCTCTATATGTTCCACCATATAGACACATCATTAGTTATCCATTGTTATAATCCTAATGTGATCAATGATCCTCTATATGAATGATCTACACTGTAAAGGGATTAAATTACTGTTACACCCTACAATGTATTTATTCCTTAAAACACTTGACCCCGCATAAATGATATTTCAGCTTATGTGAAATGAGTACTCCACCATTTATGTTCGTTTGGTCAAGCTCGAAGGAGATCATCCTTTGCTTACTATTCGCCAGATAGAAGCTATAGATTCCATGTTTATGATAGCGCTCCCACTCAATTGCACTACCGTGTTCCCAAAAAGTACGTATCACCCTGACCAAAAGGTAGGCTTAACTAACAATTCAAGGAACACGAATAGCCTTTCAAGATTGAGCCTAATCATAATAGGATTAAGATCATTTGATCTAGGATCAACTAGGCGATATTGACTTGAATAGATTTTACGGTAAGTTTAATTAAGTCTAAGTCAAAGTTCAATATCGGTCCCTTCCGATGCATACTCCATGCATCCAACCTGAGTTTTACTTTAACCAATGCTCTGGAAAGAACATAGCACTTCTCCAAATGCAAGTAAACTCTGTTGTAGATTATCATATCAGTAAAACCCTATGTCTGATAAATCTAGGAAAACTTTATTCACATAGTCACGTTTACTTTCCAATGTGTTGACGGCACAATAAACAGGATCAAGTATGTGAAAAGGGTTTCAAATGAATTTATACATTATGTACATATAATCATGAAATAAATCATGTGAACCATGCAACATTAAATGTTATTTCTGATCTATATTAATAAGTAAATCTGATTATATTGAAATGAGTTTTATTTAGGGCATAAAACCCAACAGTACAAGGGTAGTATTGTATTAAATAATAAATAACACTATGTTTGGATTAAACAATGTATTGTATTAATTATTACGACCAAATTTTTTAATACAATGTGTGTTGTATTATTTAATACATAAAAAATGGTTCGTATTAGCTTGTTATAATATTTACAAAGGATTTGGGGTCACAACAATCTCCGACCCGAACTTAGACCCGGACCCAGACCCAGACCTGGACCCGGATCCGGACCCAGACTCAGACTCGAACCCAGACCTAGGACCTAGGCCCGAACCTAGACCCCAAACCCGAACTCAGACTCGGACCCGAACCCAGACCCCGGACCCCGGATCCGAGACCCGGACCCAGACCTCAGACTCAGACCCGGACCCGCACCCGAACCCCAAACTCAGAGCCGAAGCCAAACCTGGACTCGGACCCGGACCTGGGACCCGAAACCGGACCTGGACCCGGACCCGGTGTTAGGTTTTATGCCCTAAATAAAACTCCATTTCAATGTAATCCATTTTATTCAATATCAATAAAGAAACAGAAGTATTTTTCATTCATTTGTATGTTTTGGTTCATCTTATCAATTGCTTGTCTATTTGATTTATAAATTCATCCAAACCCTTTTCACATACTTGATCCTGTTTATTGTGTTGTCAACACAGTGGAAAGTAAACATGACTATGTGAATAAAGATTCCTAGATTTATCAGAACACGGGGTTTTACTGATATGATAATCTACAACAGAGTTTAGTTGCATTTGGAAAATTGCTATGTTCTTTCCAGAGCATTGGTTAAAGTAAAGCTTGGGTTGGGTGCATGGAGTATGCATCGGAAGGGACCGATATTGAACTTTGATATAGATTAATTAAACTTACCGTAAAATCTATTCAAGTCAATATCGCCTAGTTGATCCTAGATCTAACGATATTAACCCTGATATGATTAGGTTCAATCTCAAGAGTGTTATTCGTGTTCTTTGATTTATTAGTTAAGCCTACTTTTGGGTCAGGGTGATACGTACATTTTAATTGGGAACACGGTAGTGCAATTGAGTGGGAGCGCTAACATGAATATGGAATCTATAGCTTCTATCTGGCAAATAGAAAGTAAAGGATGATTTCCTTCGAGCTTGACCAAACGAAAATAGATGGTGGAGTACTCATTTCACTTAGCTGAAATATCATTTATACGGGGTTAAGTGTTTTAAGGATAAAATACATTGTAGGGTGTCTCGGTAATCTAATCCCTTTACAGTGTAGATCATCTATATAGAGGATCATTAATCAAATTAGGATTATAACAATGGATAACTAATGACGTGTCTATATGGTGGAACATATAGAGCATTCTATATATTGAGAGTGCAATTCTAAGTTTTATGCGTGGATTCAACGAAGAATTAATAGGTCAGTGAATTTAGGTTGTAAATTCTTGATCTGCTTATTGGAAGCTCGGATATATAGACCCATGGTTCCCCCACTAGTTGAGACAATATTACTTGTAAGACTCATTTAATTGGTTTTGATTAATCAATTATAATTCTCAAATTAGACTATGTCTATTTGTGAATTTTTCACTAAGCAAGGGCGAAATTGTAAAGAAAGAGTTTTTAGGGCATATTTGTTAATTAAGATACTTTGTATGGTCCAATTAATAAATATGATAAATGACAATATTATTTAATAATTATTTATAGTTATTAAATAGTTAGAATTGGCATTTAAATGGTTGAATTTAAAAATTGGCGTTTTTGAAAAAATGAGATGTAGAAATGATAAAACAGCAAAATTGCAAAAGTGAGGCCCAAATCCACTAGCCAAGGCCGGCCACCTTTTTAGGGTTTATCATTTAATATTTTCATTATTTTAATGCCAAATAATTCAAACCTAACCCTATGTGGCATGCTATAAATATATAGTGATGGCTTCAGGAAAAAGTGACTTTCACATCTTGTTTCCTTCAGAGAAAAACCTGAGCCTTTCACTCTAACCTAGCCGCCACCTTCTTCTCCTTCTTCTTCATTGTAAATTTCGAACCTCTTAGTGATAGAGTAGTACCCACACACAACAAGTAGTACCTCAATCATAGTGAGGAAGATCGTGAAGAAAGACATTTAATAAGAAGGACATTCGGGCTCAGATCTTGATAATACTCTGCGACAGAAAGGATACAAGGGTTAGAGATCTGAGTGGAAGGAGACATATTATTCCGCTGCACCCAATGTAAGGTTTCTCATACTTTATATGTGTTTAATTTATAATCGTCTTAGAAGTTCATATTTAGGGTGTTAATCAACATACTTGTGAGTAGATCTAAGATCCTCGTAAAATAAGTTCCAACACCCGGACCCAGGACTCAGACCCCGACCTGGACCCGATACCTGGGACCCGAACCCGTCCCGGTACTTAGGACCCGAACCTGTAGTTGGTGTTGGGATCGAGTGTATTAAAAATATATTATAACTTTACACAATCAATTAATACAAGTCAATACCAAATATTGTATTGTATTAAATAATACTAATACAATACAATACAACATAATCCAACACAATACAATACAATACATTACAATACGGCGTACCAAATGAGCCCTAATTTCATTATTTTACCCTTCTCGGGTCAAAATTACTAAATTACCCCTGGCTTACCAACGAGATCTTAATATAGCATAAATCATATAAATTCTCATATACTAAATTATATAATAATATAATTTCTCAATGATACATAATTATCTAATTAGGGTTTTGCTAATCCATTTACATAATTTTAGGGTATTACAATTGTGTTGTCAACACAGTGGAAAGTAATCAAGATTGTGTGATTAATAGTATTCATATGATTTATCAGTACACATAGTTTAACTGATAGGATAATCTACAATATAGTTTTCTTTCACCTTGGATAAGTGCTATGTCCTTTCCAGGGCATTGGTTAAAGCAAGCTTGGTTTGGATGTGTGGATTATACATCGGAATGGACCGATATTGAACTTGGGTAAGATATAATAAACTTACCGTAATTTTTATTCAATTCAATGTCACCTAGTTGATCTTCAAATGATCTCAATCCTGAGATGGTTAGGTTCTAGATCAGTTGTATTATTTATATTATTCAATTTGTTTGTTATAGTTGACTAATAGATCTTCTCGTGACATACAGATTAAGGACATGGTAGTTCAATTGAGTGGAGCGTTAATCATAAATACATAATATATAGCTTCTATATGTACATAGAAGTGAAATGATGATTTCCTTCGAGCTTGGCTTAATAGAGATAAATGGTTGAGTACTCATTTCAGTAATTATATTAGTTTACTGAAATATCATTTATAGGTAGCTAAGTGTTTTAAGGATAAAATACATTGAAGGGTGTGACGATAAATTCACTACAACATTTATTAGAAATAGGGGCGGACACATTACCGACAGAGCATGTCCGCCCCTATTAATGGGCTTATTACCGGCGGAGTAGAACAAATTATTATTTTTTTAATTAAAATGAACAATAGCGGCGGACAGTAATTATAATGACCGGCGGAATGTCTCGTCGGTAATGGGCAATGTGGTTTGTGCGGGAAAATTCCCGCTTTTTTTACTTTGAAAATAATTAGCGGCAGACTTTTACCAGCGGATTCCGCCACTAATAGAACAATAATTTTCCTATTTATACTATAATCGGCAGAACCCACTAATACCGGCGGGTCTCCGCCGGTAATAATTTTATATGTATAAAAAAATCCTTCAAACCGATCACTTCGTCCTCTTCTTCTTCTCTCCTTCATCTTTCATCTTCTCACTCCATCTCTTTCTTTCTCCCCATCTCAACTCATGTATAAAAAAAAATTGTTGCAACAGAATGCAATTCTATAGACCCAAAACCTGAAAAGTTCATTTCTTTTACATTATATATTTATATATATGTGTGTGCGTGTGAAACAGTGAAAGAAGAGACCTTTGGGGTGGTGAGCAAAAGCAAGTTCTTGGAGAGTGGATATGGTTTGCAAAGAACAAACAGTCTTCAGTAGCTGAAGTCGAACCTGCCGCTGCATCAGATTTAAAATTTTTACTGGTGTGGAAGTTCCGTCCAAGCTCCCCCATACCAGCCAAAGCTCCAATAAAAATTTTCTTCAGGTATATATATTGATATATATAAAGATTAAATTTATATTTCATCATCTCTCAAATTGTAAACATTATCCCGAAATCTAAACCCACTTATCTCTAATGTATATCAAATCCTCAAATCAACCATATTCATATCCCATCCAAATCAGACCGAATGTATATGTATATGTATTTAGGTTAATGTATATGTATTTTATATTTATATATAATTTTAATAATATATATATTTATGTTTATATGTATATATTTTTGTTTATTTTTGGGGTTACGAGAATGGTGATGGTGATGGTAAGATTTGGGGTTTGGGTAAGGATTTGGTGTGTGAAGTCTAGGATTGGTATCATGTGGCCTTGGTATACATTCTAATTTTAGTGTAATTAAATTTTGTGTGTGGGTTGAAATTGTATTTCTATATTGTGTAATATTTTTCTTCTTACAACTAAAATATATTTTTTACTTTTTTTTTACTAATCCACTCTCTTTTTATCTTTATTATTTATTTATTTATCTTTACTTGGAAGATTTGTAGGACTTAGTGATCTCTATATTTTAATTTTGTTGAACTATTTTTTTTTTTAGTTAGTAATAAAATTATCTTCTAAGAAATAGAAATCTATTATTTGGAGAGGTTGCAAAATTAGGTCAGTTATTTGCTATGAAATGCTTAGGTGTTACTCTTATAGTTTTGTTTCAGATCACTACAAGATTGAATTGTTTTTACTTGTGTCAAAGTTTAGATTGTCTAATAGTTATGATTAATTAAAAATGGACTGCATGTTGATTTTTTTTATTATTTTGTAAATAATTTTACTGTATTGACTCAAACTAGTTAGACTATAAAATGTTATAATTTTATTTTATGGATTTTTCTCTAATGTATAACTATATATACTAATAGCATGCAAGTTAAGTTAGATAATAATAATATTATATATTTGGAAAGTGTTACTCAAAATAATAAGATTACATTTTATATTTATTTTTTGGTGTAACTAGTATGAATTAATTAAAATTAATTTTGTAGCTTAAGTTATGATGGAAGAGAGTAGTGGTTCAATCGATGTAAAGAAGAATAGTGATTCAATCGTTGTGAAGAAGAGAAAATGTCAATGCGAGACTGAATGTGTAGTAAGAAAAAATAAAAATAACGGCGAATTATTTTATGGTTGTCCGTTGTGGAAGGTAATTAATTTTTGTTGAATTTTAAGAATTCAAGAACATATACTATATGATAAACTTTATTGATTATTTGCTATATGCAGAATAAAACTGACCAAGGCTGTGGATTTCAAGGACTTGTTGAAGATGAAAGGTCGACTGCTTTTAAATCATTTGATACCAAAGAAATAGATCGATTGTTGGCGGCAATAGATTCAATCGTGCAGTTATTGTTGGAGATGAACATTGTTTTTAATAAAATAGCTGATTTGTTGTCGAAGATGAATATTATGTTTGCTAAAATGTTACAATGTATAATTATTTATTTTGTTATATATTTTTTATTTAAATGTTTGTATATGTGAAAGTTCAATAATAAATATTTTTATGTAGTATTGAGTATTATTGATCAATAAATATAATTTAAATTATAGTAATATTTTTTAAATTTAATTTTAATTTTTATCAATATTAACATGTAATGAAAAAAAAAAACAAAAAAGCATTACAGGCGGATTGGTCCGCTGCTACAAATAATGCCAGTTTATGTGTTTGACACTATTATTAGCACTGGAGGTGTCAGTCCGCAACTAATACCCATTTTTAGCGACCAAGCATTACCGGCGGATTATTATCGGCGGACCCCGCCGCTATTAACTTTTACCAGCGAACTTGGAGATTATTACCAGCGGAATCCTCCGCCTCTAATAACCATAAATGTTGTAGTGATTTGTCCCTACTCAATGTAGATCATCTATAGAAGATCATTGATTACTAAGATTATGTTGGAAATTATTTTACCAGGATCTAGATTTACTAACAAGTATGTTGGATTAACAACCTAATATGAATTCTAAAACAATAAAAATAAACACATATAAAGTTAGAAAACCTTACAGTGGGTGCAGCGGAATAATATGACTCCTTCCGTTCAAATCTCTAGCCCTTGATTCCTTTCTGTAGCAGAGCATCACCAAGATCTGAACCTGGATCTTCTTTTCTCCTTCTTTGATGCAGAAATTCCATAGTCTTCCATACTATGATTGAGATACCACTTGATGTGTGTGGGCACTACTCATCTCACAAGGATTTCGAAAATTCTCTCTCTTTTCTCTCTTCAATTTCGTGGCTTTTCATCCATACAAGAGAAGAGATCAAGGTTGCTTTATATAGGGAAAAGGGAGAGCACAACTTTCCAAATAAAACAGTTTCCTTAATTACTGTGTAATAAATTAACTGCCTTATTTAGTGTGATCCACAACTTTCCTATTATAGTTAGGCTTTGATTAGCAATTACATGGCAATTAAAATTGAAAATAATAATTGGGAAACAAGCAAAGAGGTGCCGGCCATAGGGTGATATGGGCCTCACTTGGATTTTACAGTTTCCTCAATTTTATTTCAATTTCTTCAAAAATGTCATTTTTCCAATTCTAATCATTTAAATGCCAAAACTAATTATTTAATAACTAAAATAGATTATTAAATAATATTGTCATTTAAAATAATTATTAATTAGACATACAAAGTCTCTTAATTAAAAATTAAACCTAGAAACCCTTTTCTTTACGATTTCATCCTTAAACTGTGAGAATTCATAAAGTAGACATATTCTAACTTTTAGAATTATAATTGATTAATTAAAATCAATTAACTGAGTCTTACAAGCAGTGTGGCCTCAACTAGTATGGGGACCATGGGTCTATATAACCGAGCTTCCAATAAGTCGAACCGAATTTACCAAGTAAATTCCCTAACTTATTAATTCCTCATTGAATCCACACTTAGAACTTGGAATTGCACTCTCAGTCATATAGAAACGCTCTATATGTTCCACGATATAGACACGTCATTAGTTATTCATTGTTATAACCCTAATGTGATCAATGATCCTCTATATAGATGATTTACACTGTACAGGATTAAATTACCGTAACACCCTACAATGTATTTTATCCTTAAAACACTTAACCCTGTATAAATGATATTTCACCTAAGTGAAATGAGATCTCCACCATTTATCTTCGTTTGGTTAAGCTCGAAGGAAATCATCCTTTACTTCTATTTGCCAAATAGAAGCTATAGATTCCATATTTATGTTAGCGCTCCCACTCAATTGCATTACCGTGTTCCCAAAATGTACGTATCACCCTGATACAAAACTAGGCTTAACTAACAAATCAAAGAACACGAATAACACTCTTGAAATTAAGCCTAACCATATCAGGATTTCGATCATGTGATCTAGGATCAACAGGTGATATTGAATTGAATAGATATTACGGTAAATTTCAACATATCTAATCAAAGTTCAATATCGGTCCCTTCCGATGGATACTCCATACATCCGATACTTGTAAACTTTGCCAATGTCCTGGAAAGGACATAACACTTTTCCAAGGTGTAAGAATACCTATCGCTGATTATACCATGTTAGTCTAAATCCAGTGTTCTGACAAATCAGGGAATAAACTTTTGAACATATAATAAAGATTATATTCCACTGTGCTGACAACACTATAATCTTTAACCAACTCATATGTTCTGGACTTAAAAAGAATTCATACATTATATACACATATAATCATGAAATAAATCATGTGAACCATGCAACATAAAATGTTATTTCTGATCTTTATTAATAAGTAAATCTGATTATATGAAATGAGTTTTATTTAGGGCATAAAACCCAACAAACTCCCACTTGCACTAATATAAAACAAAAGGTGCATTTCAAATAATCATTAACACCTTGATATACCAATCAAGTGTAATAGTAGTAAACTCCTCGTAATGGGATCTGACAGGTTGAATTAAACACAACCTCTTCTCCACCATTACTCTTCCTTAATCACAAAATCCTTGATAATGTGAAATTCCTCTCTATATGTCTACTCTTTTGGGATACTGGATTCTATACTTTTGGGCAACTACTCTTTCGTTATTCAGGAAGTAACCCTAGTAGTTAAGGCAAGTTGGAACACTGCCACAAATGTATAGAACTTTCCTTAGACTGAATAAGTATCTTTCCTGCAACTTTTAACATTCAGTCTCTCTCTGGTAGACCAAGAGATTTCAGATAGGTTTTTACACTTCTCCAAAATCACTACTCCACCCCCAAAGTAATCACCATCTCATCAGCAGACTCTCTAGCACACAGGCAAGTCTTGAAATCTGATGTGGTGTAGTCTAAGAGTTTCAAAACCACCCTTATTGACTAACATATAGTTCCTCTTCTTAATCTTAAAATTTACTTGATTGTCTTCCAATGTTCCTCTCCTGGATTAATCTGATACTTACTCATTACTCCCACTCAACAGCAGGTGTCTGGTCTAAGACATACTAAAGCATATATAAGACCTCTCACTGTTGATTTAAGAAATTCTTTCATGGCTTTATCTTCTCTGGAATAGTTGAGATTTTTCCTTAGATAAATAAAATCTATATCTAAGAAGTTGTGAAGCTTCTATAGATTTCCATTGGAAAGAAAATGCTTTAGCATCTCATGCTTGCATTAGAGTAAGTAATTACCAGGTATACCATAAGTCATAGGTTTAGATAAACTCAAACCTACAATACTAGGAACAGGAAGTTTTGTTAAGTCCATTGAATAGACTTATGAACGAAATTTCATATCATGTCCTTGTAATAGAAAACTTTAGGTTACTCCATGTGAATGGATCAAACTATAGTTCTCTTGGCTTTCTTCTTAGTTTCTTATCTTGAAAATCCATTACTTGTTTAAACTCACAATGGATTTTAATCACTAGTACCTTCCAAGTTATAAGAAGGTGAGTTCCTAGAAACTCTCCCACTACAACAAGGTACCGTGAACTATGTCTAAGAAAACTAAATGGTATAGACCTCTTCAGTTGTGTTAAGATAACAGAGGCAGTGGGATCATCTTGTAAAGAATAAGATGATAGAACAGTTATGGAATCAAGAAAAAAATATCTCCTTTATTTGCTACTTTATTTTCAGACTTAGTCATTTTCTTAGAAAAGTAGTATTTGTTTAAACAAACACTTTCTTATCTAATGACTATGGGATGCTCCACCCCTTATCACTTAGAATAGCTAACAAACATGCAAACCAGGGTTAGCAGTTCTAGCTTTTCTTAAGATTTCGATTAGGTCATCCATGAATCTAGTAATGATTTACATTAAGTATACAACCATTGCATCATTCTGAAATTTTATTTCCATAGAAGGATTTAGGCAACGACTAGTAACTAATCATCAATATGCAACTCGAATTTTTGGGGAGGTAAGTTTGGATATTATTCAAAATCAAATTAATGATCTTTGAACTGCATATGTACTACCTTTTTCTCCACCCCTATCAGTTCGCAAGATCTTTAACCACTTACCTTCACCATTGCTAGAAATTCATGAAATTTTTCAAACATTTCAAATTTCTTTTGCATAAGGTAAAATCTAGAGTGATCGTTTTAAGAATACAACGAAAACTCATATCCACCCTTGAATGTACATCCATCTGCGAATGAGATGAAATTACTTTCAGTGGATATAGGCATATTAACTCTTTGCAGAGAATGATCTTGTCAAAACCACTATGAACAAGATACAAATGCCTTAGATTTATAAAATATGTGGTTGTATCTTTTGATGACTTAAGTTTAGTTACATCAAAGAGTTCTTAGAATAGTGCAAGTGGATTCTGGTCACAGAATACTAAACTCATACAGTTTAAATCCATTGATAGAAAATGGTTATGAAACACTTGTGAAAGTGTACTGTATAATTAGTAATTCTTTCTTGGACCACCACTACTAATCTAACTCTATGATTTGCCTATACAAGTAGGAGATATCTAAGATTAAGGATTTATATCATTTTGGGATAGAATTCCGGGAATATAATCATATGCGTCATCTAATTTCTTAAGAGAAAATAAGACTTTATATGATTTATAGACCATTCATCCAATGATATGTCATTAAGCTAATTCGAAATGAATAAGCTAAGAGGAATTAGGATAATTTCGTTTTAAATAAGAATCCAACGATGCTCCGATTAGCGAGAGTCAAAGTAATCTTATTTATACAATCTTCTTGTTTCATATTGTAAAACACTAGTCTAAGGTGTCATCAATTGATGAACAGCTAGATGTTGCATATACAATATTTATCTTTCGAGATCTAACACTACTATATTAGTCTAATGGTGAAAATCCATTAGGGATTTATCTCATTAGAAAAACAAATCAAGTTAGACCAACAATGAAGATTCGAAATTAAACTACAATTTAATAACAGAAAATAACATGGTTCAATACAAATTCATACACAATTCAGAAATTATGAAGCACATAGCAAGTAGGAATGACAAGTGAAAATACTAAAACATACAATCCTAAATAATTTCCAAGGTTTTCAACAAACTGATATCAGTGTCCCGTTTAGGCGAGAGTCAAAGCTACCATTCATTGAATAGAGTTGTCAGCTCATCTAAAATGTCAAACATTCTAGCAACCTTTTATTCGATCAAGATTGAAATCCGCGCTGTCCCGTTTAGGCGAGAGTCAAGGCTATTCTATCTTATGAGCTTCCACCATTGTTTCATATTCTTGCAAGTCTTATATAGTCGCCACCATTAGGGTGGTCATAAACTATATAAAAAAACTTACAAGATTACTTATCTTTCGAGATTAAACGGTGCTAACTTGCTAATGAACGTTCCTAAATTAGGGAGGATTACTCACTAAAACAATAGCTATGTAAAACCAACAATGGTGATCGAATATCCTTATAATAATAAAGCTCATTATTTAATGAAGGGTTGTATTTTCTTCTAATATTTATTTTAATCCATTTATTTTAAATATATATTTATTTAATTAAAATTTCCAATTTAGAATGAAAAATTCCAAATATAAATTTTAATTTAATATTTATAAATTATACTGAGATGAATTATTTCCATCTTAGTAATCATTTCCATAAATATTTAGAAAATTATTCAATTTAAGTTGTTTCAAAATTAATTTGAATTAATTTACAACTCAAATTTAATTTTCTATAAATATATATTGCATTTCGAAAATGCTTTAAAATAAAATAAAAAATAAATCCTGGAAAATTACTCTAATTTTATGTTGGCCCAAAATTAATAAAAATTAATTTTCAACAAAAAGTATAATTTCCCTATTTAATTAAATATCTAAGAAAAATTTCAAATATTTAAGTATCATGATTAAAAAATCAACTTAAATATTAATTTTCTATTTAATTAAATACACTAGAAAAATACTTCAAGCAAAACAGATAATATCTATCTAGACTTTCATAGACTAATTAATCCAATTTCTAATTATAATATATTTTAGTTCATTTATTTTAATTAATCATTAAATGAAAAAGTCATTGATTTAAGTTGGTCCAAAATTAAATAAATAATTTTCAACTTTAATCTATTTTTCAAATAAAATTTGAAATTTCTACATTAAAGAAATGTAATTTCAAAAATTGGGAAATGATTAATAAAATAAAATAAAATATATTCTGAAAATTATTCAAACTTAAGTTATTCTGAAATAAGATTCCAAACTTAAAATAATTTTCAACTTTAATTAAATAACATGAAAATAACAATATTTAAGTATCATGATGAAAATCAACTTAGATATGGAAATTTTCAATTTAATTAAATGTATTAAATTCAAGAAATAAATAATTAAGTAAAGAGGAAACTTAATTATTAATTCTAGTTTAATACTAGGAAAATATTCTAAACTTAGATTGTACCAAAATTAATTATGAGACAATTAATTTCACAATCAATGATATTTTCCTATTTAATATTAGAAATAATAACTAGTACTAGAAATAACTATCTAGAATATATCATTGACTAAGTGTTTTTCTAAAATTAACTTTAAAATATTACAATGAAAAATAAATTTCATATATTTTAAAAGTTAATTATGTTGCTAATTCAATTTTAATTAGGTTAGACTAATATAATTAACCTAATACAATTATTTAAATAAGGCAAATGGGCCTTCACAATTGGGGTAGTTCATGTGAGGGGGAGCTGGGTTCAGTATGTCGTACCCACTTCTATGGCCCCCAACTCTCACACAAGGCCCAAAAGAGAGGAATTTAACCTTAAAATAAACAATTGTTATTCATTGAATAAGCCCAAATCTAATTGGACCCAAATAAATTTCCTTATGTCAAAATTTATTTTAGCAACCTAGTCCATTTACTTAGTAAAAACTTAAATGGGCTTCCTATATGCATCTAAGCCCAAAAGCAAACATATAGGCTCACACAGGTCAAATGATTTGGATGGACCCTATCATGTTACTAGGTTTACACAGATGAAAGAAGTACAAAATTTACCTGTTACAAATTATTTATAAGATCTATCGTCAATTGGACTATGATTAAAATCAGATCATTGGATCATGATCTGTCAACAAGTTAATCATAGCAATTTAGATCAGATAAATAATAGGTTTGTTAAAAAGTTTGAATAAACAATATAAATAAACAAACATTGTCCATGTAACAGATGTGAATCAAGATATTAATATAATTAAATTATTATTCTTAAACTAACCAAATAAAGGAAACTAATTTTAAAATATCTAGGTTTATTTGAATCAAATTAAATTAAATATCTAATAAGATCAATGATTTAAAAGGAAAGAATCTCCAATATCACTTTCAGATCTTATAATTTAATAAAATAAACCAATTTTAAAATAGATTTGGTTAAATAATAATTACCATAATTATATGTCAAAATATCTCAAATTAAGCAATATTCAAATCTCTACAAAAATATCTATGTTATTTAAATATTTAAGATATGATTTATAAATTTCTAATAAGGAAAAAATACTATATATATAGAAAAAAATATCATTTTTATACTTATAATTTATAAATAATTAAATATTTAACAAAATAACAAATTTTTGAATTTGAAAAACATTATGGTAAGTATATCTATAAAAATATCTATGTTAATTTCAAATTTATTAATTATTTAATTTGTCATATAAGATAATTTTAATATAATATTTTAAATAAAAAGACAAAGTTATCTTTTAATTTAAAATATCTTAAATATCAAAATATCTAATCTTATAATTAAATAATAAATAAATATTAAAGAACTTAACAAATTTTTTAAATCTGACCATAATAGGAAATATTTAAAAAATTGGAAACAATCCAAAATAGAAATATTTAAAATTGGAAAAATTTCAAATTGAAAATATTTAAAATTGGAAACATTTCAATTTAGAAATATTTAAAATTGGAAAAATGAATTTTGGGAAACAATCCCATGAAAAAAATGGATTTTTGGGGAAAAACCCCAAAAATCGCAATTTTGGGAAACTGCTGCCCAGGAGGCTGCATGCAGCAGCCCAGGAGGCTGCCAGCAGCCCCTTACACGCGCGGAGGAGGGGGTGACGCCGAGGAACTTCGGCGCCTGCAGCATGCCTGACCGAGAAAACTCGGTCATCTGCAGGGTGCGCACGGGCGGAGGTGCAGGGTGCACACGGGCTGGATGCACAGCCCACGCGTGCGATTGAGCACCCATGCATACCCGAAATTTGATTTTTCCAAAAATCATAACTTTTTCGTTTTTCATCGGAATTGAGTTCCGTAAAAACGAAAATTGCTTAATTTTTCACAAGGAATCCAAATAAAATATTTTCAAAAATTGAAAAAAATATATTTCATGGAAAAATTTCGTACAACATTAACATTCATCACATAAGCACATAAACCAACATGAAACCATCCAAATCAACACAGAAACATATCAATCATCGATTTAATTCATATTACATGAAAGTAAATCATTACCATGGCTCTGGTGCCAGTTGTTGGAAATTATTTTACCAGGATCTAGATTTACTAACAAGTATGTTGGATTAACAACCTAATATGAATTCTAAAACAATGAAAATAAACACATATAAAGTTAGAAAACCTTACAGTGGGTGCAGCGCAATAATATGACTCCTTCTGTTCAGATCTCTAGCCCTTGATTCCTTTCTGTAGCAGAGCATCACCAAGATCTGAACCTGGATCTTCTTTTCTCCTTCTTTGATGCAGAAATTCCATAGTCTTCCATACTATGATTGAGATACCACTTGATGTGTGTGGGCACTACTCATCTCACAAGGATTTCGAAAATTCTCTCTCTTTTCTCTCTTGAATTTCGTGGCTTTTCATCCATACAAGAGAAGAGAGCAAGGTTGCTTTATATAGGGAAAAGGGAGAGCACAACTTTCCAAATAAAACAGTTTCCTTAATTACCGTGTAATCAATTAACTGCCTTATTTAGTGTGATCCACCACTTTCCTATTATATCTAGCCTTTGATTAGCAATTACATGGCAATTAAAATTGAAAATAATAATTGGGAAACAAGCAAAGAGGTGCCGGCCATAGGGTGATATGGGCCTCACTTGGATTTTACAGTTTCCTCAATTTTATTTCAATTTCTCCAAAAATACCATTTTTCCAATTCTAATCATTTAAATGCCAAAACTAATTATTTAATAACTAAAATAGATTATTAAATAATATTTTCATTTAAAATAATTATTAATTAGACATACAAAGTCTCTTAATTAATAATTAAACCTAGAAACCCTTTTCTTTACGATTTCATCCTTAAACTGTGAGAATTCATAAAGTAGACATAGTCTAACTTTTAGAATTATAATTGATTAATTAAAATCAATTAACTGAGTCTTACAAGCAGTATGGCCTCAACTAGTATGGGGACCATGGGTCTATATAACCGAGCTTCCAATAAGTCAAACCGAATTTACCAAGTAAATTCCCTAACTTATTAATTCCTCATTGAATCCACACTTAGAACTTGGAATTGCACTCTCAGTCATATAGAAACGCTCTATATGTTCCACGATATAGACACGTCATTAGTTATCCATTGTTATAACCCTAATGTGATCAATGATCCTCTATATAGATGATTTACACTGTACAGGATTAAATTACCGTAACACCCTATAATGTATTTTATCCTTAAAACACTTAACCCTGTATAAATAATATTTCACCTAAGTGAAATGAGATCTCCACCATTTATCTTCGTTTGGTTAAGCTCGAAGGAAATCATCCTTTACTTCTATTTGCCAAATAGAAGCTATAGATTCCATATTTATGTTAGCGCTCCCACTCAATTGCATTACCGTGTTCCCAAAATGTACGTATCACCCTGATACAAAACTAGGCTTAACTAACAAATCAAAGAACACGAATAACACTCTTGAAATTGAGCCTAACCATATCAGGATTTCGATCATGTGATCTAGGATCAACATGTGATATTGAATTGAATAGATATTACGGTAAATTTCAACATATCTAATCAAAGTTCAATATCGGTCCCTTCTGATGTATACTCCATACATCCGATACTGGTAAACTTTGCCAATGTCCTGGAAAGGACATAACACTTTTCCAAGGTGTAAGAATACCTATCGCTGATTATACCATGTCAGTCTAAATCCAGTGTTCTGACAAATCAGGGAATAAACTTTTGAACATATAATAAAGATTATATTCCACTGTGCTGACAACACTATAATCTTTAACCAACTCATATGTTCTGGACTTAAAAAGAATTCATACATTATATACACATATAATCATGAAATAAATCATGTGAACCATGCAACATAAAATGTTATTTCTGATCTTTATTAATAAGTAAATCTGATTATATGAAATGAGTTTTATTTAGGGCATAAAACCCAACAGATTATAACAATGGATAACATATAGAGTACTCTATATAATTAAGAGTGTAATTTCAAATCTATAGTGGTGCAAGGAGGAATTAGTAAGTTAGAAAATTTACTTGGTAAATTCTAGAGCTACTTATTGGAAGTTTGATTATATAGGCACATGGTTCCCATACTAGTTGAGACAATACTGCTTGTAAGACTCAGTTAATTTATTTTAATTAATCAATTATAATTCGAAAATTAGACTATGTCTTATGTATGAAATTTTTACTAAGCAATGACTTAATTGTGAAGAAAAAATGTTTTAGGGTGTATTTATTAATTAAGAGACTTTGTGGAGTCTAATTAATAAATAATATAAATGATAATTTCATTTGATAATTAATTATAATTATTAAATAAATAGTTTTGGCATTTATAGGATTAAAATTAGAAAGTATGGTATTTGTGAAATAAAAGATAAATGATTGGGAAAATAGCAAAATTATAATAGTGGCCCCATTTATGTGGTCGGCCACTTAGTCCTAATTTTACTATCATTTTATCATTTTTTTTATTATATATAATTTAATCCTAACCTTAAGTAAGAATTTACAGTAAATAAGTTAAATTAAATTTAGGGATATTGGCGGCTAAACCACATGAACTTTACGGTTTATAACACTTAACCACAAAAATTGAATTTTTAGCGGCTAAACTACCTAAATCCTGGTTCCGTTTTGCTCTGCACACCTCCGTCCAAAAATACAGTTAAGTGCCACGGTGGATTGTCCACATGTACACACTTGTACAGGTGGCAAATTTTTAGTGGTCCACGTAATATTAATTTTAAAAAAATTGTAAATATTTAAAAAAAATTAAAAAAAAAACAGAAAAAAAATAAATATTTTTTTTACTTTTTTTTTAAAAAATAATTAAAGAATTATAAAAATAAATAAATTATTAAAAAAAATTATTTTTTTTTATTTTCTTTTCTTCTTTTTTTTCTCTTTCCTTTTTCTTTTCTTCTTCTTCTTTACACAATCACACCAATTCTAAATTAGATGGAGCATTGATTTGTTTGATTTGGTGGGTTTTGATCTATGTTGCGATTGCTTGTAGATTTTTTTTCCCAATATTTATGGATACGTTTATATATGGTATTATTATATGCTGCATGCTTGGTGATTATTCCATGAACTTGAATTAGTCCTTTATTTGGTTTCTAAGTTGTACTCATCATGGTAATCTCAGGTTTCAAAACGCTGAGTGATCAAAATTTAATAGCTAACCCCAGGTGCATATTTATTATGGCCAAATATTCCATATCTCAAACCCTTAAGTATGGTCATAAAAAGAGAACATGATGTTTTTTGGCCTGCAATAATGTTTTGGGGTGAACTTTCACCTGACTGTGTGGGTTGTTGTATGAACTAGGATGAATTCTTAATCTAAACGATCCATCCATTTGTATGGATTTCTTGGTAAATAGATAAATGGTTATTTCAATTTAGAATTGGTGTGATTGTGTAAAGAAGAAGAAGAAAAGAAAAAGGAAAGAGAAATTAAAAAGAAGAAAAAAAAAATAAAATTATTTTTTCTTATAATTTATTTATTTTTATAATTTTTTAATTATTTTTTTTTCTGATTTTTTAATTTTTTTTAATATTTATAATTATTTTTTAAAATTAATGTGGACCATTGAAAATTTGCCACGTATACAACTGTAATTTTTGGACGGAGGTGTGCAGAGCACAACAGAATCAGGGATTAGGTAGTTTAGTCGCTAAAGTTGAGATGGTTTAGCCGTCAATATCCCTTAAATTTAATATATTACAAATTTACAATTAAAAGAGACTCTTTATACTGAGGTTGCATTTTGCTGGAAGACTTTTATGGGTGGATTTAGTTCTCCTACCAACGAAAAGGAAAACTAACTCCATCTCGGTATCCGAATTTTATTATCTTGCCGAGAATAAAACTTTTTGTCGACCTCATCGAGAAAAATACTTCGCCGAGGCTTTGCCGGCCCATTTTGCCAATGAAAGAAAGATGATTGTATATATATTCTGAGAAAAAAGATAATTGTACACAAAATTCTTGATACAAACAATAAGCAGAGGTAGATCAGCAGGCACAAGATATATACCTTTCTACCAAAAACAATAAAACGATAGAAGAATTTGAAATACTGATCATTACAATATTTTTAATTGCAATTCTGATCATAAAATTATGAGTGGTTCTATCCATGCCCAAGCCGAGCAGCCTCACGAACCAACATACTTGTAAAATTGTTCATTGTCCTTTCTAATCTTTTTAATCAAAAACCCTCCATGTGTACAGAATTTTACACGCACATCATAAATATTGGAAGAGATCAGAGGGGTCAAAGGAAGAAAAACAAAGACAAATTTACGTCAAAGTATGATTAATGTTTATACTATATATGTACTCCTAACAATTTAGTCTACTATATATGTACAAAATTCGACAAAATTAATTAACTGACAATTATAACGTAGTATATATCTATCTATATAATATGGTGTGTCTAACATTTCATTAGAGACAAAAACCATAAATGAAATTAAGTTCTTAATGAACAACAAATAAGGATACAAATTAATAAATATATACGCTATCATAACGCTTCCTTCTCTTTTACTTTCCATTCTAACCCTATAAATCTACATGGTGAAAACCTAATCTTATGCTCAGAGATGGTCTCAAGCTTAGGCGACCATAATTGTTCTTTTGATCCCACTAGCTGATCATAGTGCTTTTGAAGCTCCGGAGTGTTGCAAAGAAATCTACCATTATTGCATTGACTATCACAACCCGAACCCTCTTCCTTACCTCTCATAACCAATTTGGTTAAGAACTCTGGTGAAACCTTGATCAAAGCCCTTCCATTTGAGCCCTTTAAGTACTCGAACGGGGAGGTATTACCGCCAAAATTAATGGGACTTGTGGCCTTGTTATTGGGGCTCGGTGAGGAGCCGAAGGCGGCGAGGGAAGAGGCCGTGAGTACACCGTTGGAGAAGCTGTCTATGGGAAGAACAAAGTATGTTTGGCCACTGAGGAGCGGGTCTTGGATGCCTAAGGCCGGAACTGGGTGACCTATGAAGAATGAATCGGCATGGCAGACAATTCTGTCAGGGAACTCGAACATGATCTCACCTGCTATGTGTTTCTTTCCTTTGAGAATTCTCTTAGTGCCTTCCCAGAATATTAGTATCACTGCTGAGTTAGGGTTTGGGTTGAAGCAGCCTGGAGACACGATAATATTGCCCATGAGGGAGAGAGAAAGAGAAAGAGAGAGATATGTTGGTAATAAGAAAGAGTAAAGGTATATGATTCAATATTGATTGAAAGAAGAGTAAAGAGGATAACATACATATACAAATGATTTTGAATGGAATTGACTTTCATAAAGTCTACGTTAATTAACCAGTTTTGAGTGGTCGGTGGTCAGCCATGCCGGCTCGTTGAACGTATCTCTTGCGTTTGGCTGTGTAATTAATTTACATGTGTAGTGTTTCTATATATATATAAATATATATATATATATATATTAATTAACCAACTCTCTTAACCACTTCTTGGACTTAAATCTGATGTATGATCATGTCTTTCGTGAGGAATAGGAGGAAGAAGATTCCACGATTATGTATAATATACATAAGGACCACATTATGTTAGGACTTTTATTTTATATTTTATATATATATTTTTTTATTTTAAAGTCAATGACAATATAAATTATATGGAGAATTATCAATACATATAGAGAGAAATTTGTGACTTTATAGTATATACTTTGTTAATTGATTTAAGGATTTTAATAGATGATAAAAGGGATATTTTGTTTTCTTTGATTTTTGTGGCACTATTTTGTTTTCTTTTGTTAATTATATATAAACAATTTGGTTATAATATAACCATGATAGATAATAATTTAAAACATATTTTTCCTTAAAAGAATATATATATATATATATATATATATTGAGAGGAAAAAATATATTATTTATTATTATTTACTTATTTTTTAAAAATCGATAATTAATAAATATTTTTAAGAGTAATAAGAGAAGAAATAAATAAGAACTTGAGACAAATAATTTTACAATATAAGTGTGGCCAAGATGTACAAGTAAATGAAAGACTTAGAACAGAGTTTTTCATAATAGGTGACCCATGATTTGGGTAAGAGCTTTGTGAGTTCTTCAGGTTATTTGCTTTGGGACATGTGTGTAGGTCAGTACTTGTTTAGAATTGACGGAGATAAGTAAAGCATCTTGTGTTTTAAGGATGTTAAGATCAAGAGCATGATCCTGAAACCGATCTGCCATCTGATAATGGAGTGTGGTGCGTCAAGAGAAGTTGGGTCTTGATCTACTTTTACTGTCTGTACTTCTACTTTAAAAGCATTAGTCAGTCGATATCTTTGAGAGACATGTTGAAATTGGGTAACAGAGTGACGACCACTGTTCCTGCATTTAAGGTAGTTTCAATAGTAGCCATGGTGGTGCGATATTGGTTCAGATTTGTTTTTTTAAAAAAAAAGTTCGTTTGCTTCGGTTCATAAACGAAGAAAAAAACTAATTAGCGTGCGTGCACTACTATTTGCTTTAGTTATGAATCGAAGCAAAAAATTTCTCTTTTTACTTCGTTTCATAACCGAAGTAAAAAAAAAGCATTTTGCGACGGTTTTAAAATGAAGCAAAAAATATGACTATTTCCGTCTACGGTTATTACGTCGGTTACCTCAACCGACACAAATTATTTATGTGTCACTTTAAAACTGAAGCAAAAACTCTTTTTCGTAGTAGTGGTTTTTAATGTTTGAGTTTTAGTGTTTTACTGAATTTTTAATGTTTGAGTTTGTGTTTATGAGGTCTATTTTTATTTATTTATTTTTATAGATTTTGAGAACTTGAAATTTGATGTTGTTTCTATTGATTATTGGGATTGAAAGTTTGATTTTTCATACACGAATTAAAGTTTGCCTTTTCGTTTCATTGATTGAAAAACATTAGTAGAAAGTTTATGGAATGAGAATTTTGAATATATGAAAATATAATTGAAAAATAACATTTGAATCGAGACTCAAAGTTTATTGTTAATCTCTTTACAAAAAAATTATTGTTAATCTGTAAAGATAATATGGTTGGAAGAAGATGGAAAAATTAATTTTTATTTCATTTAATATGTATATAATGTTGTTTTTAATAATATGAATTTATTTAAATTATTTTTTTTAAAAAAAATTATTTTTTCTAAAAGAATTATTAGTTTGGCCAATACTATATTTACATGTGACACTTTATTGATCAACTTACAGAACGATAAATTGAGTGTTAAGTTTAGAAATTTGAGAATATCAATAACTACAATGCTGACATCAAGTTTAAATGATTGGAATATAAAAATAATGCATTATAAAAAAATTTGATTCATAATCTCACACTTATTTCTTCTTCTACATAATCTCACACCTGCTTTTTTTTTTGTTCAATTCATAATAAATTTTTCTATAAAAAAATATTTTTCTTATATTCTGCTAAGTATAAAAAAACTTTACACATATATATAGTTATGAATACATGTATATAAATAATTGAATAATTATTTAATTTATTATTATGTATTTTTTTAAAAAAATAATTAATTTAAGATAAATATTTTTATAGAAAATTTATTAAAATAATAGTAAAATATTAATTTGTAAGTTTATGCTTTAATAAAATATTAAAAATTGGGAGAATTAAGGAGAAAAATAAATAGTTTTGGAGGGATTTTAGACCGCCACAACACTGCCTCATACTCATCCTTTATATATATAGATGGTTTAAATGACAATTGTGAATCGACGGGATAACTTCTTCCTTCAATTTTCGTGCTTCGGTTAAAAAGAAACGAAAAAAATACCCACTGAAATTTAACAACGGTCTTTGTAGATCGACGGGAATGACCTATTTTGTAGTAGTAATAAATATCTAGACTAATCATAGAACCAACAATAACAAAAGTAGCATTATGACTGCGATTCTCTCTCTTTAGGGTTTGGGGTTTCAAATTTTTATTCCTTTTGGGGCCCACCAGCTGCTCAAGAAAAGTCGTAATCCTATAAACATTGCAATTGAATCTGATGTTTAATTATAAGCGGTGCGAGCGCACATTCTCTCTGTAAACCCTAGAAATATCATCAACCTCATTCTGATCGGAGAGCGGAGGAGAGTAGGAATTCCATTTCAATCATTGGCTGCTTAACACAATTACTTCAGGTACTATATATACTTACTTCACTCACTGCCCAAATTCTGATTAAGAGCGTCATGAACGTCGTCAAACCTCATATTTGAAGATGCAGAGATTCTAGGGTTTTTAGGTGTGTTAGAACTGATTCATTAGGGTACTGAGATTAGTATTTGTCTTCGATTTTCTGTGGAGTTCTCTCCTTCTTCTGGTGCTATCTATGAAATTTGATGTTGAAGAAAAAGGGTCTGGATATGGGTTTGCTTCAGATTTGATTTTGGTTTATTAGTCTGTTTGTGTTGCTTTGATCTTCAATTAAGAGTAAAATTCAGTAAAAGTATAAATTGTAAGTCATGGTGTCTTGTCTTTTGACATGCAAAGTTCGTATTGGTTTATAGTGATTTGCTAGCCCCTGTTTTCAAGTTTCAGTAGTGCTCTATTTTTTTTCTTCTTTTGGTTCTTTGGTGGCAGGTTATTAATGGCAATTTCTTGG
The DNA here is from genome assembly GCF_029168945.1 of Cannabis sativa. Taxonomy (NCBI): domain Eukaryota; kingdom Viridiplantae; phylum Streptophyta; class Magnoliopsida; order Rosales; family Cannabaceae; genus Cannabis; species Cannabis sativa. The sequence goes on along the minus strand of NC_083602.1, from coordinate 16,558,681 downwards.
GTTAAGCCTATTGAGAGTGTACTCAAAATCTCAATTGATGCAGCAACTTTTGACCACAGTTCATCATATGGTTTCGGGTTGGTGGCAAGGGATCACAACCCGTATTTGGTGGAGGCCAAAACAGTCTATCACAGGGGAACAATGGCACCAGACATGGCTGAAGCTTTAGACATTAAAGAGGCGTGAAGTTGGATCAAGGATCATGAATGGCATAATGTTGAACTCGAGTCCAATTGTCTCTCAATTGTCCAAGCTATTCAAAGTAACACACTACAAGAAATGTCACTTTTACCAGCACAGTTCGCTACTGCGCTGGTAAAAGTAACTTTTACCAGCGCATTTCACAAACTGCACTGGCAAAAAAGTCAAAGTTTTACCAGCGTACATTTGCAGTGGCTAGAATCTAACTTTTACCAGCACATTTACGCGCTAGGAAAAGTCATTTTTGCCAGCGCTTTTCATTTTATGCTGGCAAAAGTTCTAATACCAACATTGATTTGCCAATCCCCTTTTGCCAACACATCACAAGTAAATTCTATTTTACCAGCGCAATACTAACTTTTGCCAGCACAAAAATGTGTTGGGGCGAAAGTGACATTTCTTGTAGTGACATCACCATGGTTTCGCCTCTTGGGAGAGTGGTGATGGACTGTCGACAACTTCTATCTATTTTAAATAATTTCTTTGTTTTTTATTAAACGATCTGCTAATATGACTACGCACAGCTTTGCTAGAGAGTCATATTCTTTTTTAGATCGAGTTTTCAGTAGGAATGTTGTTCCTACTGAATTGTAATCTTGTCTTTTGACTAATTTAGCAAATTAATAAAATTTTATTTTGCATTCAAAAAAAAAATCATAGAACCAACAAGCAGCAAGAATGCATGCATAACTTAGTTCACACGTCCCAAATGCATAAGACGTCCACGTACACGGCTTGCCCCTCCTAAGGTTGTGGCTCCCCTTTCCCACATACATAATGTAGTGAACTTAATTTTAAAAATGTACAATCATCCTAGCATTAATATAACATTATTACAGCAATATATTTATCAATCTTAACATGGTTCAGCTAATCTTCTAAAATATTGTTAAAAATTTTAACATTTTTCTACCATCAATATATATCCTCAATTTAACATACAAGAATTCGACTGAATTCTACACTTCCATAAAGCTATTGAATTAATGCATCAATTGTGTGGGTTCTTATTCCTTCCTCTTAAGTGGCCAAACCCCATGTTGTCTACTTAGTCTTGTTCAAACTCAAGTAGTTTGTCTATCTCTCTCCACAAAGAGATGTAACTAAGTCTTGCCTCATTTCTATAGCGTGTGGCCAAGGTAGTCCGAGAAAATGTATTTTTAGTTGCCCCTTGAATATTTTTAGGTAATTAATATATGAACACTAACTAGTCAAATCTAACTATTGATAGTGATGAGAGCTCAAAATGGCATGGAAAGCATAATGTAAATTTTTTGAAGTATTTAATAAACAACAAAGAGAAAGTTATATAGTTATGTCAGGTCGAGCCGAGCTCCACCCCTCTTAATTTTCTGGCCATTCTATCCATATATATTAGGCTAATTAGCAATTTTTCCTTCCGAATTTTGACATATACTAAATTATGTTTCTTGAATTTTTTTTATCGTTAAAAATTCTCTCTGAACTATTGAGATTGTTAAATTTAAAGACTTTTGTCTAATTTCATTCAATTTTATTGTTTCAGTGATTGTTTATGTACTAAACCATACTCCTCAGACTTTGATATCTACCAAATCATTTCTTTTAAATTTTGATATGTATTAAATCATGCCCTCTGAACTTTTATCCGTGTTAGAATTTTTTTTACTAAAATTAGATAAAAGTCCTTAAATCTAACAATCTTAATAGTTTATGGGGAATTTTTAACAGCCAAAAAAGTTCAGAGTGCATGATATAGTACATGTTAAAATTACCGGGAGAAAATTACTAATTAGCCTATATATTAATGATCAATCCTCCCTTCATAAAGGAAAATTGTTTATATTCAATCCACCACTTTGTTGGAATTCAATCATACTAGTCCATATTATTTATTTGATAAATCTTTGTCTTAATTTCTAGTTTGATTGACATGCCGGACTTTTGCGATGAAACTATTGAAAGTTTTTGTTTTATTTTAATTAACTACCCAACACGTGTTACACACAGTTTCAATATCCACCCACACATATTTATTTGAGAGAAATTATACTATACAAGTAAATATTTTCATTTTAAAATATGTAAATAAAAAAATAATGTTTTTATATTATTTATTATTAGAAAAATATTATTTAAAGTGTATAGCATATCTATATTAATTTTGTTAAAATCTTCTTTATTTTAAAGTTATGTCGATTTTTTAATTTTTTATGAGTTGTTACTATATAGATTTTGTTGTATAATATATTTTTGTTTTGCAGTATAATGATATATAATTTTGTTAACATAATACAAGTATTTTAATGTCGGTATATAATTTTATTAACATGCTACATATATTTAATTATTATTTTAATATATTTTAATTGTATGATATATTATTTATTTTAAATTATATTCAATTAGTTACTATTTAATAATATACAATAGCAGTATATAAATTTGATTCATGGTATATATATTTTAATTGTGATTTAGTATAGTATACATATATATTAGTAATATATATTTTTTATATTGTTAGTGCATATATTTTGGTAAATAATATATATATATATTTTTGTAATACGGTATATCATTCTTTTTAAAATAATATTTAAGTTTTATTTTCTATTGTACTTTTATTGACGTGACATATAATTTTATTAGCATGCTATATATTTTATATTTTTATTTTTTTTAATTATATATATTTCTATTATAAGGTATATATTTTTTTGTCATATATATGGTATATAAGTTTTATTGTATAGTATATTATTTTTATCATATGTATGTTTAGTTTTTTTTTTATTATGTATAAAGGTGATATATAATTTTGTAAGTATGATGTAATTATTTTATGGTTGTATATAATTTTGTTACTATTTAGTATATATAATTTTTTTAATAATATTATATTATTTTGATTTATTTTTATTGTAAGTATATATATTTTGTAATAGGGTATATGATTTTTATTGTATATAGTATATTATTTATTTAAGATGATATTTAGTTTCTATTTTATTATATATAAAGATATTATATAGTTGGTATGTATATATTTTAATAATAATATATATAATTTTATTAGTATAATATATATATTTGAGTATTAATTTAGTATTATTATTATTTCTTTGTGGTATATAATTTTATTACAACAGTATATTAATTTTTAATGATACAGTATATAATACCGTTGTATATATTTAATGATCTAATATATTTATTCGTTTTTGTTAGAATATATTATTATACAATATTAAAAAAATGATATAACTTATTTAAAAAAAATAATATAACTTAATTTAATTATTATATATATTTTTTTAAAAAATAATATATTTTAAGTGTACTTTTATTATTTTTATTAGTTAATAATTTATTATATTTTACTATTTTAATAATTTTTTTAAAAAATGAACATTAATTTACTAACTTTATTTCTAAAGTTAGAACTATTTTACATATCAGTTGTTCATTTAATCTAAAATAACTGTATAGGTGCCACTTCAACAAAATTAAACTTGTGAGTAACGAATAATAATCTTAACTAATAAAAAAGAATTGAACTAAATTAAAAATAAAATCACCAATATACTATAATCAAATCCAGTTCTACACTGAGTGGCCTAAAGTTCCACATTCCTGAATGTTACTGCATAATGTTTTCTCCTTTTTTTTCAAGATTATAACTATTATATATTTACCTCTTATGTCGGCTAATACTACATTTGGGCATGTGACAAATTGTATGTTGAGGAAAAAAGAAACACACACATCATATTTTAGTGCTAATAATTGAATTGATGTTGACTTGGTCAAATTCATACATATAAAATAATAAATTTGACATTAGTATATGAACATAATTTATAATGAGGAAGAGATCGGTCTCATGTCTAATGGGATAAATCTTCATTATTAATATTATTTATGCTAAGGAAACCCTTTGATTGTCTCTTCAAAGTAATGCTTACGACCCACAATTTGACTAAACTAAAAACAATATTATATAGGCTTTTGATGTATTAATAAGTCATGAAAAATGTGTGCATTTTGCAGCCTCTTGATAATTATTATATCGTAGAGACCAATCATTGAGCTTTCTTTTAGAGGTTTTCTTTTTTGTTTTTACATGAAATACCAAAATTTAGCCAAGCATTGCATTTATAATGTCATTTTAATTTTTTTTATATAATTTATACTTTCTCCATTTTACTTGTATACTATGTTATGATAAAAAATTACAAAATATTGTAATACACAATTTTGCACCCCCCCCCCCTCTCTCTCTCTCTCTCTCTCTCTCTCTCTCTCTCTCTCTCTCTCTCTCTCTCTCTCTCTCTCTCTCTCTCTCTCTCTCTCTCTCTCTCTCTCTCTCGTTTGAACTTTCATCTCCAGTACGGGAGCATTGGTCGGTTTAGTCGGTTTTTTCCCTCATAAAAATCCAACTTTCGATTTTTTGGTCTGGATTGGTTCAATCCAAAACTGACTGACCAATTTAAAAACCATTCTAAAACTGACCAAATTGAATAGCGGTTTGGTCGGTTCAAACCGCCAAAACCGATTTTTTTTTTGCAAAAAATAAAGTCCAATTTATTCTATAAACCAATTATTCTTAAATCTAAAGCTATTGCAACCATATAGACACTTTCTTTAAAAAAAAAATGCTACAACCGTACAAATTATTTGTTCAAAGACCAATTGTAAACACATGATTCTACATATTATAAGTGCAACCATATATCCAAAATATCTAGTTAAAAGTCTAAAGTCTAAAACACAAATCAAATATAAGTCCGCATTAAATATATTATTCCACAACCAAACAAATGAAATACATTAAAGCAATAGATAGAAAATAGAGTCCAATCCAACAAGCAAAGCAACCATGGTCCCTGATCACCACCTACACTTACAAAAAACAAGAATACACAATTAAAGAAATGATTTATGAAAGTACTATTGAGAGAAATAAAGCTTCAAAGTAAAAAAAAAAAAAAAAAAAAAATCAATTTTTCATTAATTACCTTGAGATTTTAGTTGATTTTCTTTGTCCCACTTCCACTTCCAGAGGCATTGTCAAGATTCTCATTAATAGTAATACATGATCAATCACCTGATAAAGATTTCATTAACATAAAATCTAACATATACAAAATAATTTCAATTAACAATTAATATATAATGATTGAACAATATGTTACTTGGAATAACTTGTTCACATGTCTCTAAACCTTCAATTTCGTCTATGTATTGACGAAGTACAATAGGTTCCTCATACTCACAAGTATACCAGTTCTTACAACAAATCAAAACTTCCACCATCCTTGGAGATAAAGAACTCCTAAATGCATCTAGGATTCTTCCACCTGTAGAAAAAGTTGATTCAGATGCTACTGTAGACATCTGAACAGCCAAGACTTCTTTTGCCATACGAGCAACAATTAGATATTTGAATCAATTTTGTTTCCACCATTGAAGAATATCAAATGCAGGATCAAGCTTCTCATGACGATCATTCAAGTAGTATTTGAGATCACATTCTTCAACGTCATCACAAAGTTGTAGCTGCCCAAGAAGAAATGATTCCGTAGTTGCACTAATAGTAGGCTTAGATGGTTGAGATACTTGAGGCTGAGATTGAGATGGTGGAGCTTGTGATTGTTGAGCTTCAAATGGCTGAGTTGTTTGTTGTTGCTTATAAAATGCATATAACTGTGCCAATATATTGGTGACCATCTTTATCATTTTGTCAGCCTCACTTGGGATTGTACACAAATCTGAAATCTCGATTCACAACTTCTAATTTATACCTCAGATCATAGAATCTTTTCAAAAAGTTGACAAATATTTCTGCTTTTTCCCAGTCTAGATTACTTGGCGGATCAGTCATTCTTTCTTCATCAAAGTACCTTGTGTAATTCACATCTCCTTCTAAACTGTAAAAAGCCTTCTTGAATTTTATAGCCGCTTCTAACATCATGTAGGTGGAGTTCCATCTAGTAACTACATCCAAGCATAACAAGGCTTTTGATTCAATGTTTGCATCTGTACAACTTTCTTTAAACCTTTTCAGTCTAACTGGAGATGACCTCACATATCTCACCGCATTTCGAATACTTGAAATTGCTTCATTTAACTCTTTCAAACCATCACTTACTATGAGATTCAAGGTATGAGCTGAACACCTCATATGAAACATTTCACCATTTAATGGAACTGTATTGTCCTTTTCCAACAAGTGCCCCTTCAATTTTCTTAGTGCAACATCATTTGAAGAAGCATTGTCAACTGTCACTACAAATACTTTGGAGATACCCCACTCATTAAGACAATTTATCAACTCTTTCCCCACAAGCTCCCCTTTATGGCTAGGAACCTGGATGAAGTTGATAATCCTTTTTTGTATTTTCTAATTATCATCAACCCAATGTGCAGTCAAGCACAAATAAGAAATATTTTGGATTGTTGTCCAACAATCGGTTGTCAACGATACTCTATGTTGTGCCAAAATTGCCTTCAATTCTTTCTTTCAATCCAAAAACAATTGATAAATATCCCTCGCTACAGTGAACCTTGATGGGAACTGGAAATCATCAAAGAAAAGTCTGATAAGCTTTTGAAATCCTTTTCCACCAATGTGTCGAAAAGGTAGCTCATCCATGATTATATATTCAGCTATTCCTTTCCGAACAAGGTTTTGATTAAATCTTAATGGCAACCCACTTAAAGCAACTTCTTCATCATTGCAAGTTGTTGTTCTCTTTTTGATAAATCTATCTATAGTAGATTGTTGTCTTTTATTTTTCTCAACCCAGTCATTAAAAGGACATTTTTTACATTTTCTCTCCACATGTGCCCATAATGTGCTAGTCCCATTCAACTTTGTATCTATCGCATAATCGGTACCACAATAATTGCAAGTAGCCCTTGGCTTCATGGGATCACAATCTGGCAACATAGTATAATGATCCCAAACACTAGATGTTTTCTTTCCAATCCTTTGCTTCTTTTCCGATCTTGCACTCTCTTTTTCCTTTTCACAACCCTCGTTTTCGTTGTTGTTGTTGTTGTTGTTGTTGTCCTTGTTCTTTTCTTTGTCCTTGTCCTTGTCTTGACGATCATTTCTCTTCTTCGTTTCATTCCCTTTTCTTCTTTCTTTCATTGACTCATCCCTATTAGAACTAGACAAATTAGTTTCTGTAGTGGTAAAGTCATTGATGATCTTGTTGGAATTTATTTTACCACGATCTTAGATCTACTCACAAGTATGTTGTTTAACACCCTAAATATGAACTTTCTAAAACGATAATTAAACACATATAAAGTTAAAAAAACCTTACATTGATGGCAGCGGAATAATGTCTCATTCCACTCAGATCTCTAACCCTTGTATCCTTTCTGTCGCAGAGTATTATCAAGATCTGAGCCCGAATGTCCTCTTTGTGTGTGATCCTTCACAGTCTTCCAATCTATGATTGAGGTACCACTTGCTGTGTGTGGGCACTACTCTATCACTAAGGTTTCGAAATTGAGAAGAGGAAAAGAGAGAGGTATAGGGTCGGCTATAGAGAGAGAAGGGGAAGGCTCAGTTTTTCTGAAAAGGCAATCTTTGATTTTTTTAGAAAAAGGTTATTTTGAACTGAGCCATCACTTTCTATTTATAGGCAACTACTAGGTTTAGGTTAGCAATTATTTGGCATTAAAATAATGAAAATATCAACTGGAAATATCTGCTTAAGTGGCCGGCCACAGGTATTACTGGGCCTCACTTGGATTTTGCAGTTTTCACAATTTTTATTTCTATTTTCTCAAAAACGCAAATTTTCCAATTCTAACATTTTAAATGCCAAAACTAATTATTTAATAACTAAAATAGATTATTAAATAATATTGTCATTTAATTTAATTATTAATTAGACATGTAGAGTCTCTTAATTAATAAATAAACCTAGAATCTCTTTTCTTTACAATTTCACCCTTGCTTAGTGAAAATTCACAAATTAGACATAGTCTAACTTTAGAATTATAATTGATTAATTACAAATTAATTATTGAGTCTTACAAGCAGTATAGTCTCAACTAGAATGGGGACCATGGATCTATATCATGAGCTTCCAATAAGTGAACCGAATTTACTGAGTAAATCCCTACTTATTAATTCCTCGTTGAATCCACTCTTAGAACTTAGAATTGCACTCTCAGACTTATATAGAGCATATTATATGTTCCACGATATAGATATGCTATCTCATTTAACCATTGTTATAATCTTATTGTGATCAAAGATCCTCTATATAGATGATTTACATCGAGATGGGATAATTTTACCGTTTACACCCCTCAATGTATTTTGTCCCTTAAAACACTTAGCTACCTGTAAATGATGTTTTGTGATCTAAGAATTAGTCACTTAAACAAGAGCTCATCCATTTACTTCTATTTAGCTAAGCTCGAAGGGAATCATCACTTGACTTCTATACACCAGTAGAAGCTATAGATTCCATATTTATGTTCAGCACTCCCACTCAATCATACTATCCTGTTCCCAAAATATACGTATCACCCTGACCCAAAAGTAGGCTTAACTAATAAATCAAAGAACATGAATAGCACTCCTCAGTTGAGCCTAAGCATATCAGGATTTAGATTCTTTTAATCTTAAGATCAACTACTGATATTGACTTGGAAAGATACAACGGTAAGTTTATAACATCTTAACTAAGTTCAATATCGGTCCAGTCCAATGTATACTCCATACATTCGAAACTAGTATACTTTACCAATGTCCTGGAAAGAACATAACACTTACTCTCCAAGTGTAAGTACCAATATCGCTAATTATCACATCAGTGTAAATCCAAAACACTGATGAAACAGGGACTTAGTCTTTTGAATCATATAATCACAATCACATTCCACTGTGTTGACAATACTGTAATTGTGAATATACATATGATCTGGACTTAACAGATTTTGTGTATAAACATAATAAACATATTAAACCATAAGCATGTAAAATTCATGCAAACATAAATCACTTCAAATTTTTTATACTGATAACTAATCAGATTGTAAAAGGTTTTATTTAGGGCACAAAATCCAACAAACTCCCACTTGCACTAACATAAAACAAACTGTGCAAATTAATCAATCTGTTTTCTTGATCTTCAGATCAAGTGTAGTATATTTGAATCCACCCAAACTTTCGGAAACTAGTTATACATTTATGAAACATCCTTTACTATATGCTTTACTCAACAAGGGATACTGAAATCCTTACTGTTTAAAGTACATCTGAATGAACAGAAGACATATCTCTCATATTTTAAAATATGAAATTGAGATGATACAGCGTAGAATTTTCTTCAGTAAAATAACTTTCTAGTAATTTTGAATTTACAAAGTTATAAATCTTCTCTGGTAGAGCTTGAATTATTATAGAACAACTCCTCCACCCCTAGAGTAACCACCATCTCAAAATTTTGAATGAGTTGGGGTAGATATAAGGATAACTGATATACAGTTCCTTAATATCTAATATATAGATCACTTTCATAAATCTTTCTTGAATATCTTCTAACATTCCTTATTTGATTACATCTCAGATAGCTCCCACTCAATAGCAGATGTCTGGTTAAATAATACTTTTAACCTCTTATTGTTTGGAGAGTTATCTAGTTGTGACTTATTGTATTAGTCAAAAACTATAAGTTTCTTTTAAGACTAAATCATCAACATAGCAGACTAGTATTTGAAGTAAAAAATACTTGCTAGAGATTAAGTAATCAAAATTAAGATACCATAAAATGTTATGAGGATTAAGAAATCTTGGCTCAAGTCATTCGAATAGACTGTGCTAGAATTCTTTTATCTTATTCTCATAATTTTGATCAGTTATTTCTATCCACATGAATGGTTAGATTTGCTTTTCAGTAGTGTTCTTAAGTTCCTATCACAAGTGTCAACCAAATAAAGATGGGTAAAGAATTTTAAAATTCTCCCACTCAATTAAGGTAGTGTGATACATTATCAAAGAACTTTTATAGGTATCATTGTTTACTACAACAGTAAAACTAAATTGGAACATACAATTAAGATCAAGGATTTATACTGATAATAGCTAATTCATTATATTACTTCCTTGTTTAAAGAAAATATGTGTTACATAGGGTATTGTGGATAAATTCCACCCCTAAGTATATAGAGATTATGATCCACCCCTAAAGGTTATAAAGATCATGATTCTCTAAGTGTTATAGAGATTATGTGGAGTTGAATACAATCCAGAGTTCATTGGATATAAAAGATCGTTGAACTGCATAGTTTTCTTAACTTTTCTCCACCCCAATCAGATCAAAAGATCCTTTTATTCAACAAATTCTCAATAATTGTATTAGAATTAACAATTATTAATAAACATAGAAATAATTTCTAGTGTTTATTTAATATATAACTCTACGAAGAGTTGTAAATATTATAGAATTTGTATCAATAATAGAAACACTTACACATACAAACACATAAATATAATGTGGTAATTGTGGTTGAAGATAAAGTAAATGAAGCTCAATCTCATAAATTGCAATTTATTTGTAATAGAAAATAAAATATTATTAATAAAAAAAAATGTATTGCAACATTATGAGAAAAACAGGGATAAAAATCCCAAACTAAAAATTCAAAATCCAAATTGTTTTTTTTTAAAACTAAAACAATTAATTCAAAAATAGATAAATAAATGAGCTTCATCTTCATCTTGGACGATCTTCACCCTTTTGTCCAGCTTTCCAATCCAACTCACTAAGATATCATCTGAGTTCAAGTAGCTTGGCCTATAATAAGAAGAAGAACAAATAAACAAAGTTAGTCCAGAATCAAAAATCCAATTGGATAATAATTCACTAAAACTCTTAAAGTTTATAAAAAGAAATACCTTGTTTCTTTGCAAGAAGTTTAGGACATTGGGGTTTCCAATGACCTTTCTCATTGCAGTAGAAACACTTTCTTTTTAGTGCATGACCAGTAGCAGCAACCTTTTTATTTTGAATTGTTTTCATAGCTTTGGCTCGCTTCTTGGTGTTTTTCCACTTCTTCTTAGATTTGGGTCTTGAAGTAGAGGCAACATGTGCCTCAGGTTTAACCGTCCCATTACCATTGTCAGAATTTTGAGGTTTACCCCCTTTCTTCTTGGGTCCTCCAATCAAATTTTCATATGTCTGAAGGTCATTGACTGTAAAGACCGCTTAGTTTAATTTGGAAATTAGCAGTTAATCATGTTTAATTATGAAATTATTTATAGCTATTTAAATAATTATTTATACTGTTATTATTGAATTCTGAGATGCATTTTATGTCATTTAGTAGTTTTCATAATTTTGCATTTCCGGTACTCGGTAACATGGAACTCGGTGTTTGGCTCAGTAAAATCACAACTTAGTATGTTAGTAGTTTGGGACAGTTTATTAGACATTGGGAATGTCGGGAATGGCCGGGAATTTAGAATTTCCCAAAAATACCCCTTTAGTGTAATTTATGTGATTTTAGTGTGAAGGGGTTGTCCTTTAGTGGACTTTCTAATTGGAATTATGTGAATTATATGTGTTTTATAATGCTTTATGTTGGCTGAAATTAAGTATTAGTTGGGTTGTTTTCTCATTTATTCAAAATTCAAAGTTAGAAAAAAATTGGAAAAAAACTCTTTCTCTCTCAAAGCTCTCTCTCTTTTCGGCCTCTTGGTGCAGCAAGGAACCTTGGATTTTTCCTTGTGATTTCAATTCTCTTTGGTGTTCAATTCAAGCTAGGTTAGCTTCTAAGCTTCTCTTCCTTTGTTTTCTTGAAAAATGATGAAAAACATGAGTTATGCATGTGTGATTTGGATGATGTTGCTGCTGCTAGTTGTTGTTGTTGTTTCTATGTTTAAAATGTTGAATTAAATATGTTTAGTTAGGTTGAAATGCATGCTAGTTGTTCTTGCTTTAGTTGGATAATTTTCTTGTTAAAAAGCTATGGTTTTCAAAGTGAAAATTGAGGATTTGGTGGCTGTAGTTATTGCATGAATTAGGGTTTGTTTTCTGCTGCTTTAGTATGCATGTTTAGGTAGTTTTAATCATGGTTTGATGCTTGATATGTTGCTTAGTCAAGTTTTGAGTTTTAGAACTCAATCTTTGATTTTTAATGGTGAAATGAGTTTCTGTGTGTGAAGCTCGGTTTTGTTGCCTTAGAATTGTTATTTGGGTCATATAGAACAGGTCTGGAAGGTCTTGTGTGATTTGGATTTGATTTGGTTGAGTTATGAATTTTTGAAATTCTGCCTGCGAGGAACCGGAAGTCGAGTTGTGCATCCGGAATTCCGGATGGGTTTTGAAAATTCCCTGAACCGGAATTCCGGTTGGACAACCGGTCTGCCGGTTGGGTGATTTTCAGAAACCCTAGTTTTCCTCGTTTTTATGTTATTTGGGGTATTGCCATGCTTTTTATCGATAGGGAAACTTTTAGTTCCTAGTTTAAGTCCCCGGGAAGTGATTTAGCGTATCACTTATAGTGTTGTGATTTTTATGGTTTAGGAGCCTGTAATCCGCCGCGCAGATAGTTCCACCAGTTGACCTACACACCTGAATTCGGAATTGAGGTAAGATTAGTATAACAGTATGCATATATAGATTACATGTTTAGCATGCATGTTAGGAAGCCTGTTAAATTACATTAGATATGTATGTTGGCTTCGAACCATCCGACTGTGTCACATCGGAATAGGCTAGAGTATGACTAGCAGCTGGAGTATGACCAGTATGACCGAGTATAGGCTGACACTGTATCACATCGGCACATGCTAGAGTATGACTAGAAGCTGGAGTATGACCAGTGTGCCGAGTATAGGCTGATACTTAGGTTGGTGGTTCCGTACTATTTGACGTATCACATCGGTACAGGCTAGAGTATGACTAGCAGCTGGAGTATGACCAGTTCGACCGAGTATAGGCTGATACTGTAACACATCGGTACATGTGGAGTATGACCAAGAAATGGAGTATGACCAGTTCGACCGAGTATAGGCTGTTACTTGTTAATAGTACCGTCCCTATGAACGTTCAGGACTCAGTATCGTGTTGGACACGACAGTTAGGGTTATGGTCAGGGGTATGGGCGTCTGATCATGACCGGGATTTATGTATGATTATTATTATGCTTTTCTTACTGAGTCTGTCGACTCACAGTGCTATGTTTATGTGTAGGAAAGGGCAAGGCTAGGGCTGATGGACTGTGAGCGAGCCGGTGAAGATTGTACATGTCGGGGCGATTAGGCCTGGAGCGTACGATCATCGGGACAGCGAGGCTATTTTTGTAATTAGTCGCTAGGCGACAAGTATTTTGTATAGACAGTAAACTTTTGTAAATGGTTTTGTAATCGGGATCCCAAGTATTTTGTATAAATATTTTACAAGTTTAATTAAAAAGCAAAAATTTTAATTAATCACGTTTTCCATAAACCTCGTTGGTTAGCAACGAGCTGCACAGTATGTTTAAAAATCACGTAATACGCCCATGCTAGTTAGGGTGTTACAATTTGGTATCAGAGCCGCCAGGTTGTCTTCCGAAGATCGTCACGACATGTACAATCATCATCAGCAGTTAGCTCGTTCTACGGTTTAGTAAGCTTTTATTGCTTTAGTAGTTTATTTAAATTTTTATGAAATAAGAAACGCCTGATAGGAAGCATGTTAGTAGCCTGATAGTAGAATAGGCGCATGTTTCGTTTTTTTAATTTCCAAATTAAGCGGCATTAGTAAGCTCTCCTTGAACATGACCTGATATGCCAACTCTTGGTTTCGCAGGCAGTTCTGACTAGATGGACGCCAGGCGGACTACCAGGAGTCAAGGCAATTTAGTGGGGTCAAATCAGGGACAGGGAGCTCAGTTTTCCCCGCAAGCTAGGGGCCGAGGTAGAGGTCCCAGGGGCAGGGCTCGTGGACGGGGTGATGAGAACCCGCCACAGGCTGCCCAAGCCGATCAGGGAGCCCAGAATTGGGAAGTTAGGTTTGCTGAAATGCAAGCCAGAATTGAGGAACAAGACTTAGAGATTCAGAGACTGAGGCAGCAGGGTGCTCCTGCAGTGCCTGTGCCAGAAGTTTCGGTGGCACCTGCCCCTGCTGCTCAGGCTGAATTGGTAGTAGCGGCAAACAGAATGGAACCTTTGTATGAAAGCTTTCGGAAGCAAGCACCTCCGGTCTTTCTGGGAGGTCCAGATGTGATGAAGGCCCAACAGTGGCTAACGGTGATCACCAAAATTCTGAATTTTATGGGTGTCACCGGGAATGACAGAGTGGTGTGTGCCACCTTCCAGTTCTAAGAAGACGCTCTTGTCTAGTGGGACATGGTGTCTCAGATCCATGACGTCACTACCATGACCTGGGAAAGGTTCCAGGAACTCTTCAACGCCAAGTATTATAACGAGGCGGTCAGAAGCGCCAAGAGGAAAGAGTTCACCCACCTGACCCAGCGGGAGAATATGAGCGTGACAGAGTATACTACTCAGTTTGACCGGTTGGCGAGGTTAGCCTCGGGAATAGTGCCAACCGACTTCAGTAAAAAGGAGAAGTATCTGGACGGGTTAAATGTGAAGATCAAACACGACTTGATGATTACCACTGATGACAAGACCACCTATGCTGAGATGGTGGAGAAGGCACTGCGAGCTGAGGGCGCAGTTGGGTGTATGTCGGAGTAAGCTAGTACTCCAGTGAGTGGCGGGGCTCCTACCCCTCCTGCATCAGGCTTTAGCAGGGGGAGTAGTGGTTCGACCATGGACCAGAAGAAGAGAACATCCACTGCATCCGGTGGCTCGAGTCAAAACAAGAGGTTCCGGGGGAACCAGAGTAGAGGTAGTCGTCCTAGTGGTACGGAGACCCGGTTTTCATATCCTAAGTGCCCCAGCTGCAAGAGGCACCATCGGGGTGAATGCAAAGGTCAGGGATGCTTTCACTGTGGCATGCCCGGACACTTCAAGAGGGATTGTCCCCAGCTCCGATCAGAGGCACCGAGGGCTCCGGTGATACCCACTCCAGCTAGGGTGTTCGCCATCACTCAGGCTGATGCAGATGCCAGCCCTTCAGTTGTAACAGACCAGCTTTCAGTTAATAACTCGTATTACTCAGTGCTGTTTGATTCTGGGGCTACACATTCTTATGTGGCAGCCAGAGTCTTTAGTGAATTGGATAGATTGTATGATAGATATGAATCAGGGTTTGGAACCCTATTGCCTGGTAGAGAGTTAGTTATCTCCAAAAGGTGGATTAGGTCTATGCCGATCAGAATAGATGGTAGAGAGTTAAGTGCTGACTTGATAGAGATGAGCCTAGTAGAGTTCGATATTCGGCTAGTATTGATTGCAAAAGGAAGATGGTGATCTTCCAACCGGAAAGTGAAGAACCTTTTGTATTTGTTGGTTCGGTTCAGGGATCTCGGATCCCAGTGATTTTGGCCATGTCGGCTAAGGAGTTATTGCATGGCGGTTGTTTAGGGTTTCTGGTCGTGGTGATGGACACCACTCGGCCAGATACCATTCGACCAGAGGACATCAAGGTGGTTCGGGAATTTTTAGATGTTTTTCCCGAAGAACTTCCAGGGTTACCACCTCAGCGGGAGATTGACTTCGTAATAGATTTGGCACCAGGGGTGGAACCGGTTTCCAAAGCCCCGTATAGAATGGCTCCAGCTGAACTTAAGGAATTAAAGATTCAGCTTTAGGGGTTGCTTGACATAGGGTTTATCCGGCCTAGTGTGTCACCCTGGGGAGCCCCAGTTTTTACGTCAAGAAGAAAGATGGAACTATGAGGATGTGCATCGATTACAGAGAATTGAACAAGCTAACAGTGAATAATAAATATCCATTACCTAGGATCGATGATCTGTTCGATCAGCTTCAGGGGAAGACGGTCTTTTCTAAGATCGATCTCCGCTCGGGTTATCATCAGTTGAAAATCCGAGAGGAGGACATTCCGAAGACGGCTTTCCGCACTAGGTATGGACATTATGAATTTCTAGTTATGTCGTTTGGACTAACCAATGCTCCTACATCGTTTATGGATTTGATGAATAGAGTATTCAAGGATTTCCTCGATATCTGTGTGATTGTGTTTATCGACGACATCCTTGTGTACTCTCAGTCAGAAGAGGAGCGTGAATTACATCTTCAGATGGTATTACAAAGACTTCGGGAACACAAGCTTTATGCCAAGTTCAAGAAATGTGAATTTTGGCTATCTCAGGTGTCCTTCTTAGGACACATCGTTAGCAAAGATGGGATCAAGGTGGATCCCGGGAAGATAGAATCCGTCAGGGATTGGCCGAGACCGAAGACAGTGACAGAGATTAGAAGCTTCTTGGGCTTAGCTGGGTATTACCGTAGGTTTGTGGAAGGGTTTTCTAAAATTTCAACACCCTTAACCGAACTTACAAAGAAGAATCAGCGGTTTTTCTGGTCAGACAAGTGCGAAGCTAGTTTTCAGGAGCTGAAACAGAGGTTGATTACCGCTCCAGTGCTAGCTTTGCCTTCGGACAACGAGAAATTCGTAGTTTATTGCGATGCATCCAGAGAGGGTCTGGGGTGTGTGCTGATGCAAGCCGATCGGGTCATCGCTTATGCCTCCCGTCAGTTAAAGGATTATGAACAGCGATACCCGACTCATGATCTAGAGTTGGCCGCGGTGGTTTTTGCATTGAAGATCTGGCGGCATTACCTTTATGGAGAAAGGTGTGAAATCTACACCGACCATAAAAGTCTCAAGTATTTCTTTACTCAGAAAGATTTGAACATGAGATAGAGACGTTGGTTGGAATTAGTCAAAGATTGCGACTGTGAGATTCTCTATCACCCTGGGAAGGCCAATGTAGTGGTCGATGCCCTGAGCAGGTCGGGTCCCGGGCAGGTAGCTAGCATGGTTCAGATCTCACCTCAGCTACCAGAGGACATGGTTAGATCCAGCATTGAGTTTGTGGTAGGTCAGCTTCACAACTTAACGCTGCAATCTGATCTGTTGGAAAGAATTAAAGCCGCTCAGATGACCGATCCAGAGTTTGTGAAAATCAGATATGAGGTTTTGGCTGGTCAAGCCAGGGATTTCTCAGTGTCAGACGACGGGATGCTTCTGTATAAAGCTAGGGTTTGTGTTCCGAATAGTGTGGAACTCAGGAATGAGATCTTTGAGGAGGCTCATTCTACCCCTTATTCTCTGCATCCCGGCACCACTAAGATGTACCAAGATCTTAAACCGTACTTCTGGTGGAGCGGTATGAAGAAGAATTTGGTAGAATTCGTATCGAGATGCCTCACTTGTCAGCAGATTAAGGCTGAACATCAGAGACCAGCAGGGTTGTTGCAGCCTTTAACCCTACCTGAATGGAAGTGGGAAGATATCACGATGGATTTCGTGGTTGGGTTACCTAGAACCACGGGCTTATTCGATTCCATCTGGGTAGTGGTGGATCGATTCACGAAATCTGCTCATTTTCTGCCTGTTAGAACAACATTTACAGTGGATCAGTTGGCAGAATTGTATGTTAGAGAGATTGTAAGACTTCACGGGGTACCGAAGTCTATAGTTTCGGATAGGGATCCGAAGTTCACCTCCAAGTTTTGGCAGAGTTTGCAACGAGCAATGGGTACAAAACTGAAATTTAGTACAGCATTCCATCCTCAGACAGATGGTCAGTCCGAAAGGACAATTCAGATATTGGAGGACATGTTACGAGCCTGTGTTATGGATTTTGAAGGCTCTTGGAATAAATATCTACCATTGATAGAATTTTCTTACAACAACAGTTATCAGAGTACGATAGGGATGGCTCCCTATGAACTGTTATACGGTAGGAAATGTAGATCTCCCATCCACTGGGATGAGACAGGGGAGAGGAAGTACTTAGGTCCGGAGTCAGTGCAGCGGACCAATGAGGCAATAGAAAAGATAAAAGCTAGAATGCTTGCCTCACAGAGTAGACAGAAAAGTTACGCAGATCCGAAACGCAGAGATGTTGAGTTCCAAGTAGGGGACCATGTGTTTTTAAGAGTGTCTCCAATGAAGGGGATCAAACGTTTCGGGAAAAGAGGCAAGTTATGCCCTAGATTTACAGGACCTTTCGAGATTCTCGAGAAAATAGGTCAAGTGGCATACCGGTTAGCATTGCCTCCAGCTTTTTCAGCAGTTCACAACGTATTCCATGTCTCGGTGTTGAGAAAATACATTTCAGATCCCTCTCATATACTCAGTTATGAGAGCCTAGAACTGCAGCCAGATATGTCTTACGAAGAACAGCCAGTGCAGATCCTGGATAGAAAGGATAATGTCCTTTGGAATAAGACCATAGCGTTGGTCAAAGTTCTCTGGAGAAACAACAAGGTGGAGGAAGCCACCTGGAAGCTAGAATTAGATATGAGAGCTCAATATCCAGAGTTATTCAGGTTAGATTTCGGGGACGAAATCCTTTTAAGGGGGGATAGTTGTAAAGACCGCTTAGTTTAATTTGGAAATTAGCAGTTAATCATGTTTAATTATGAAATTATTTATAGCTATTTAATTAATTATTTATACTGTTATTATTGAATTGTGAGATGCATTTTATGTCATTTAGTAGTTTTCATAATTTTGCATTTCCGGTGCCCGGTAACATGGAACTCGGTGTTTTGCTCAGTAAAATCACAACTTAGTATGTTAGTAGTTTGGGACGGTTTATTAGACATTGGGAATGTCGGGAATGGCCGGGAATTTAGAATTTCCCAAAAATACCCCTTTAGTGTAATTTATGTGATTTTAGTGTGAAGGGGCAAAATGGTCATTTTGCCCCATTGTTATTTTGTCCTTTAGTGGACTTTGTAATTGGAATTATGTGAATTATATGTGTTTTATAATGCTTTATGTTGGCTGAAATTAAGTATTAGTTGGGTTGTTTTCTCATTTATTCAAAATTCAAAGTTAGAAAAAAATTGGAAAAAAACTCTTTCTCTCTCAAAGCTCTCTCTCTTTTCGGCCTCTTGGTGCAGCAAGGAACCTTGGATTTTTCCTTGTGATTTCAATTCTCTTTGGTGTTCAATTCAAGCTAGGTTAGCTTCTAAGCTTCTCTTCCTTTGTTTTCTTGAAAAATGATGAAAAACATGAGTTATGCATGTGTGATTTGGATGATGTTGCTGCTGCTAGTTGTTGTTGTTGTTTCTATGTTGAAAAATGATGAAAAATGAGCATACGATCATCGGGATAGCGAGGCTATTTTTGTAATTAGTCGCTAGGCGACAAGTATTTTGTATAGACAGTAAACTTTTGTAAATGGTTTTGTAATCGGGATCCCGAGTATTTTGTATAAATATTTTACAAGTTTAATTAAAAAGCAAAATTTTTAATTAATCACGTTTTCCATAAACCTCGTTGGTTAGCAACGAGCTGCACAGTATGTTTAAAAATCACGTAATACGCCTATGCTAGTTAGGGTGTTACATTGACTAACTCATGACAGTCTACGTCCTTTTTGTTCATGACATAATTTGATGTATAGGGCAGAAAATCTGGAGTCAGACTATTCAAGATAAGGCTTACTTGAGTAGTGTGATCCATTTCAACACCATGATCCTGGGCTTCTTGGAAATAATTTGCCATTAGGAGAACATGATCACGCACATTCTGATGGGGTTCTATTCGTGCATTGATGTATTTCTTAGTCGCGTCAAAGCGAGACTGACTAGATGCCCTACCGAATAGCTCAGTTAACTTCGTCATAACTTCAACAGCCTTTTCGTTTTTGAAAACCGAGTTTTAAAGGTGTCAACCATGCTGGAAAGCATGAAGTATCGAGCTTTATTGTTAGCATTCTACCAACGCTCGTACTTCTCTTTAACAGCTTTGGTTGCATTGTCACCCGGCTGATCAGGACACGGCTCAGTTAACACAAACAAGGCACTTTCTCCTATGAGAGCAATATTAATGTTCTCATTCCATTTTGGAAATTTAGATCCATTTAGCTTATTTTCGGTCAAGAGTGATAACATGGGATTCGACATAGTTATACAGGATACTACAAAATAATAAATAGAAATCAATAATGGTTTAACACAAAATCCAATTCAGAAATTATAAGCACATAGCATGTAGGAATGATAAGACAAAATACTAAAAAATACAATCCTAAATAATTTCCAAGGTTTTCAATAAACTGATATCAGTGTCCCGTTTAGGCGAGAGTCAAAGCTATCATCCATTGAATAGAGTTGTCAGCTCATCTAAAATGTTAAACATTCTAGCAACCTTTTATTCGATCAAGATTGGAATCCAGCGTTGCCCCGTTTAGGCGAGAGTCAAGGCTATTCTATCTTATGAGCTTCTACCATTGTTTCATATTTTGTAAGTCAAATACAGTCGCCAACATTAGGGTGATCTATACCATATAAAACACTTACAAAGCTACTTATCTTTCGAGATTAAACGGTGCTAACTTGCTAATAAACGTTCCTCCACTAGGGAGGAATGAGGATTACTCACTAAAACAAAAGCTATGTAAAACCAACAATGGAGATCGAATATCTTAGTAATAATAATAAAGCTCATTATTTAAAATGTATTTTCTTTATTATTTATAATAAAATATATTCATTAAATATCGAATTTAGAATAAAATTCTAAATTAGAATTTAATTTAATATTTATAAAATTATACTTAGATGGTGATTAAAATAAATTGAATTATTTCCATCTTAGTAATAATTTTCAAATAAATATTAAGAAAATTATTTAATTTAAGTTGTATTAATTTAAATTAATTTACAACTCAAATTTAAATTTTCATAAGAATATATTTATTGTATTTTGAAAAAGAAAGTATAAAACTTATATTTTCGAAATACTTAAATAATAATTACTTAGAAAAAATACTTCAAGCAAGAATATCACCTATCTAGATTTTCCTTTTGACTAATTAATTTAATTTCTAATAATATACTTTAATTCATTTATTTTAAATTAATCATTAAATGAAAAAATCATTGATTTAAGTTGGTCCAAAAATTAATTAAAATAAATAATTAATTTACAACTTAATCTATTTTTCAAGATAAATTCAAAATTATCTTGCATAATTAAATGCAATTTCGAAATTGATTAATAAAATAAAAAAAATATATATTTTGAAAATTATTTAAATTTAAGTTGAAAAAATAAATTTCAACTAAAAATAATTTTCTATTTAATTAAGTGTCATGAAAAAGAAATATTTAAGTATCATGATGAAAATCAACTTAGATATTTAATTTTTCAATTTAATTAAATGTATTAAATTCAAGAAATAAATAATTAAGTGTAGAGAAGGCTTAATTATTAATCTCTAGTTTAATACTAGGAAAAATATACTTAACTTAAATTGTTCCAAAATTAATTATTTAAATAATTAATTTCACAATGTATAATATTTTCCTATTTAATATTAGAAATAATAAGTAGTCTAGAAATAACTATCTAGAAAATATCTTATTTCAACTAAGTATCTTTTCAACAAAAATTTGAAAAAAAAAATATCTAATTTAAGTTATTATAGAAAAAATCTAGAACTTAAATATTTTCAAATTTAAATTTAATTAAATATCAAAAATTAAGTTGTAACCACTTAATTTAAAAAATATTCCATTTTAAGTTTAAAACTAACTTAAAAAATATCTTAAGAATCTTTAATAACTAATTCCTAGAATTCCTCAACTTAGTTTTAAATTCAAAAAAAAAAAAATATATTAAAATTTAAGTTAGATAAGAAAAATTAGTTAAAATAACTAATTTATAACTTAAATAGGAATATTTAATTAAATAAGCTTCAGAAAGAATCTAGTTAGTTAAAATTCTTTATTTAATTAAATACAAGAAAAATACAAATAGTTTGTCTAGAAATAATATCTAAAACTAAGAGTGTTTTTCTTAAAATTAACTTTAAAATATTAAAATGAAAATAATTTTCATATATTTTAAAAGTTAATTATATTGCTAATCAATTTTATTAGGTTAAACTAATTTAATTAACCTAGCACAGTTATTCAAATCAGGCAAATGGGCCTTCACAATTGGGGTAGTTCATGTGAGGGGGAGTTGGGTTCAGTATGTCGTACCCACTTCTATTGGCCCCCAACTCTCACACAAGGCCCAAAAGAGAAGAATTTAACCTTAAAATAAATAACTGTTATTAATTGAATAGGTCCAAAAACTAAATAGACCTAAATAAAATCTATCATGGTGTGACATTTTATTTAGCAACAACCTATATGCATCTATATAATAAAATAAACATATAGGCTCACACAGGCACACATTTAGATAGATCTTATCATGTTGCTAGGTCATACACAGATGAAAGAAGATTGTAAAATTTACCTGTTACAAATTATTTACTTGACCTATTGACAATTGAACCATGGGTTAAAATCAGATTATTGGATCTGTCAACAAGTTAACCATGGCAATTTAGATCAAGCAATAATAGGTTTTATAAAACTTACACATAAGCTAAAACACATACTCCTGCAACAAGATTAACTGGATAGTTGGATGTAGGATTTATTTAATTATAAATAATTAAATTTCAAAAAAATAATTAAATAATAAAAAAATATATATTTTCAAATTTTAAAAAAATAAAATAATATTTAAAATTAAACCTACAATTTTTGAAAAATTAGGTTTCAACTAACCTAAATATCATTTCGAAAAAATTGCTAACTACTTTTAAAAAATTATTGTTATTTTATAAATTAAATATTCAATAAAAATTAAAAAAGATAAATAAATATCTTTTTCAGATTTTATAATATAATTTAAATAAATAAAATAACAAAATTTAAAAGTTAGCAAAATATCTTATTTCTATTCAAAGTATCATGATTATGGTTATCTTATTTTAAATTTAAATAAGGTCAAATTATTTAAAAAAAAAATATTTAATTTAAAAAATTTAATATATGACCTTTAAATTTAAAAAATAAGATAAAATATAATCAAATTTAAAATAAGATAAAAAATCAAGCAAAAAAATAGATTTTTACTTGTTTTCAAATTCAAATTACACTAATATCTAAGATTAATTTAAAAAAAAAATCAAATTAATTTATTTATGATATTAGATTTGAAAATTGAAAAATAAAAAATCTAAATACAAAACTACACAAAAAATCGGAAGTTAATTCCATGAAATAGCATGAAAAATCGAAGAAAAACGAAAAAATTGCGAGCTGTACGGACAGTATGCATTGCATACTGTCTGCGCGCGCGGGGGAGGGTGCACGGCCGAGAAACCTCGGCGCAAGGGTCACCTTGCAGCTTATCCGCGTGCGGATGAGGGGTTTCAGACACCCCTAGGCGTGTGTCTCGGAAAAAATCTTGTCACGCAGCTGACCGAGGATCACTCGGTTCCGCGCGCATGGGTGAGTGCTTCATCCCGATATTTTTTCGAAACTTCAAAAAATCATAACTAATTCAAATTAAATCGAAATTAAGTTCTGTAAAAAAGTAAATTGCTTAATTTTTTTCCATACTATCCAATAAAAATAATTCCAGAAACAGAATTTGAATTACTTTTCACGAAAATTCACAAACATCAATCAATCATCATATAACACACAAAACAACATGAAACCATCCAAATCACATACAAATCGTTTTAAAGTCTAAATTTCTTGCAAGCAAATCAATTACCATGGCTCTGAGGCCAGTTGTTGGAATTTATTTTACCAGGATCTTAGATCTACTCACAAGTATGTTGTTTAACACCCTAAATATGAACTTTCTAAAACGATAATTAAACACATATAAAGTTAAGAAAACCTTGCATTGATGGCAGTGGAATAATGTCTCCTTCCACTCAGATCTCTAACCCTTGTATCCTTTCTGTCGCAGAGTATTATCAAGATCTGAGCCCGAATGTCCTTCTCTTTGTGTGTGATCCTTCACAGTCTTCCAATCTATGATTGAGGTACCACATGCTGTGTGTGGGCACTACTCTATCACTAAGGTTTCGAAATTGAGAAGAGGAAAAGAGAGAGGTATAGGGTCGGCAATAGAGAGAGAAGGGGAAGGCTCAGTTTTTCTGAAAAGGCAATCTTTGATTTTCTGAGAAAAAAGTTATTTTGAACTGAGCCATCACTTTCTATTTATAGGCAACTACTAGGTTTAGGTTAGCAATTATTTGGCATTAAAATAATGAAAATATCAACTGGAAATATTTGCTTAAGTGGCCGGCCACAGGTATTACTGGGCCTCACTTGGATTTTGCAGTTTTCACAATTTTTATTTCTATTTTCTCAAAAACGCCAATTTTCCAATTCTAACCTTTTAAATGCCAAAACTAATTATTTAATAACTAAAATAGATTATTAAATAATATTGTCATTTAATTTAATTATTAATTAGACATGTAGAGTCTCTTAATTAATAAATAAACCTAGAATCTCTTTTCTTTACAATTTCACCCTTGCTTAGTGAAAATTCACAAATTAGACATAGTCTAACTTTAGAATTATAATTGATTAATTACAAATAAATTATTGAGTCTTACAAGCAGTATAGTGTCAACTAGAATGGGGACCATGGATCTATATGCTGAGCTTCCAATAAGTGAACCGAATTTACTAAGTAAATCCCTACTTATTAATTTCTCGTTGAATCCACTCTTAGAACTTAGAATTGCACTCTCAGACTTATATAGAGCATATTATATGTTCCACGATATAGATATGCTATCTCATTTAACCATTGTTATAATCTTATTGTGATCAAAGATCCTCTATATAGATGATTTACATCGAGATGGGATAATTTTACCGTTTACACCCCTCAACGTATTTTGCCCCTTAAAACACTTAGCTACCTGTAAATGATGTTTAGTGATCTAAGAATTAGTCACTTAAACAAGAGCTCATTCATTTACTTCTATTTAGCTAAGCTCGAAGGGAATCATCACTTGACTTCTATACACCAGTAGAAGCTATAGATTCCATATTTATGTTCAGCACTCTCACTCAATCATACTATCATGTTCCCAAAATATACGTATCACCCTGACCCAAAAGTAGGCTTAACTAATAAATCAAAGAACATGAATAGCACTCCTCAGTTGAGCCTAAGCATATAAGGATTTAGATTCTTTTAATCTGAAGATCAACTACTGATATTGACTTGAAAAGATACAACGGTAAGTTTATAACATCTTAACTAAGTTCAATATCGGTCCAGTCCAATGTATACTCCATACATTCGAAATTAGTATACTTTACCAATGTCCTGGAAAGAACATAACACTTACTCCAAGTGTAAGTACACATCATCGCTGATTATCACATCAGTGTAAATCCAAAACACTGATGAAACAGGGACTTAGTCTTTTGAATCATATAATCACAATCACATTCCACTATGTTGACAATACTATAATTGTGAATAAACATATGATCTGGACTTAACAGATTTTGTGTATAAACACAATAAACATATTAAACCATAAGCATGTAAAATTCATGCAAACATAAATCACTTGAAATTTCTTATATTGATAACTAATCAGATTGTAAAGGGTTTTATTTAGGACACAAAACCCAACAGATCTCCTCTACATTTTTTTCATTATCCATATTACTAGACAATTTATACTGCACAAAGAAAGACAAAAACAATAATTAGCATAATAAATATATGTAGTTCATTTTTTAAAACATAGTAATTCTAACACAAAATAAATATATATGTCATAATCAATCTATACCAACAAAACATAGTAATTCCATGATCAAAAACACATTTTTATTGTTCCAAGTCAAGCAATTAATCAATTATTATTTGGACATTTTAGCTTAATTTTTCTCTTGGTTTGAAATACTTAGTATTTTCAAAATGTTATTTTTATTTATTCTAATTTTTTTGTTTATAAAGAATTTATTGTATTTATTTTCAAATTTGAAATGTTTTTTTTTTTGGTAATTCAATAAATATAAAACTTGTATTATTCATCGGTTACACATGTATGAAAAATAAACACCAATGCTAATATTTTTGGTAATTCAATAAGTTTTTTTTCTGATCATAGGAACTGCCTTTTTTTCTTCAACCGAAGATTAAAAATCTAGTTAAATGAAGTTGTAATTTTTCAGGCTATACTGCAGAAAAGAGAGTCCAGAAAGTTCTAAGCTGGTAAAAGCCAATGCAAACAGACAGGTACAATTACAAGCAAACCATGCAAATTATGTCAAGCAAGGAACCTTAAAAATTAAAATTGTGATGTATCGAGCGATTTTGATTATTGCATAATGGTATTGCTATATATTGCCAATTGGGATTTGGCAACTTTTCTAACTAAAATGTAGCTATGCCTTGAAATGAAATAACTTCCCACAGAACTCATTTTAATATCCATTGCCACCAATAGACAATGCAACATAGAATTATGCTGATCATTACTTTAAATTTTGTCTTACACCTAACCAATTTTATCAATGAGTTGAAACCCAGAAACAACACTTGATTTGAGTAATCTGGTGCTAAGACACCAACCTCTTTTTTTCTTTTTAAATTAGAGTATGCATTGCTCTTTTCTTGACAATGACATAAAACAAATCAAAGTTGATACAATATAATACAAGTATAGTTTGTTGGAATATGATACAATATTTGTTTAATGTATATATATATATTCCATGTAACAGTAGTTACTGAGAGAAAAAGAAAACAAATGATGTAAAAGTAAAATAATATACTAAGAACAACACACACTTAATACAGACATTGTTAATTTTTTCCCAGAGAAGAAGGTCTATTAGTTGTCTAACACAATAATGAAAATAAAAACTGACACTTTCTTCTGCTTAGCACTATAACATTATTTCAAGGGATTATTGAAGACCTTGTGTACATATATAGAGAGAGTGAGAGTCATGATGAGCTAAAATAGAGGAGTCTTTGGGTTTTGAAAAGAGAGACTAAATTAATTAAGTAGTGCTGAGTGTACACCCATATGACATAATTAATTAAATCCCATTTTATGATACGACATGTAGGGTCGATTGCTCATAATTTTGTGATATTTTTAGTACAACTAATCTTGGCTCTTCAAGCTTTGTCGACCACTTATGTCAACTTAGCATTGCATTCTGTAATATCTGCTAATTCATAAGGGTATTTTTGTAATTTTTTTACCGCTGAGAGTATTTTTTTGTCATTTTACATATTTATGGGTTTAAATATGTATGAGATTTTCGTGATGATATAATAGTTGATTTTCTTGACATGTGCATAATGCCTAATATATATATATCTGGATATTAAATGACTATGTGATTTATTTAATTTTGGTACATATTATTATTGGTGTGGAAATAATAATAATAATGACATGTGTTCACTTATAATATAGTATAATAATATTTGTAATTATTATTGGTAAATATTATTATAGTGGTAAATGATGTATTTAACACACTTATTATTATTATTATTATTATTATTATTATTATTATTATTATTATTCTGATAATGTATATATATACATTACGTAATGTATATATGATACCAATACCTATAATAACTGATTTATATAGAATGAGAATCGTTCCTTTTCGGTTCAAGGTGATAGCTTTGCTCGGGTTTAAACACGTTAGAGATTGGTTATTGGGTTCAAAATTCGTACGTCAAAAGAGTAAAACAAAGAGAGTATAAGGTTATACGATATATTGAGTTTTTTTTTTTGTTGATGGAGTGGATTGCAACCTGGATGAAAGTGTGGGTTTGAGGTCACTTATGTACGATATAAGGAAGCCTTTTACCGTTGTATAAGGGTCGGTGGTTACTGTTTCGAGTTTCACCATTATTGAAGCTTCGAAGGTATGACTTGGAACGGACATGAATTCGAACGTGTTTAAGCTTTTTCTTGGGTCAAGGGAGGTTAGATATGAGTGTATGGGACCCTAAGGATTATTTTTGACGTAAGAAAATGAAGCTTTGACGTCCAAAACAAAGGAACACGATTTTGACTCCATTAAAGACGGTACACTGCCAACGAAGGAGACAACTCCAATCTACCAACTTGGGCCTCTTTTCTTGTGTTGATCTAGATCGTTTTGAGGTTTTGAGCACAGTGGAGAGATTCTCCAATAGAAAGGACGCGTCAAGAACAATCGGGGACAAAGTTACACTTTGTCAGTGATGAAATCGACGTGAACGCCGGAGACCACGTTCTGGGCTATTCTAAGGTATTTTTCTCAAATATTTTTGTAGATTTTGATTCCTTATTTTATTCTAAGGTGTTTGGTGAAGTTTCATAATTTTTCTGAATTTATTTGGAATTATTGTGAATTATTTAGTTCATTTCATAAATATATTATGAAAAATACTTAGGGTACTCAGAAAAAATCTAGGTTTATTTTATATGATGGGCTATGAGATGTAAACTGTTATAAAATTGATAGATTGAATTTTTATGCGATTTTATATTTTTCATGAATTATTAATGTTATTTCTTATTTTAATTATGAAAAATACCTAGGTTGCTTAGAAAATTCAAAGTAAATTATTTGTGGCTTTGTACAGTGTTTGAATAGTTAGATTTGGTTTTCAATCATTTTTGATATTTTTCATGAATTTATTTAGTTAATGCTTAAATTAATGATGAAAAATAGTTAAGTGATGTTAAAATAGTAAAATGTATTTTTTGTAGTACCATTTACTGTTTATGATATAAAATGAAATAGATTTTATAATTTATTAGTTGCTGTAGGTATTTATTATAATTATTGTGATTAATTAATTATTTAATTGAGTTTTAATTAGAATAAATAGTATTTTAGTAAAATTTTACGTAAAAGTTTTTTGTATGAATTCATATTTTACATTAAAAATGTTTATTTGAGTACATGTAATATGTTTGTGTGAATCAAAATAATGAATGATTATGTATGGTGTGTCGTGCAAGTGAAATTAGCTTATGTGTTACGTATTTTTTTTACGTAAGTTTCTGTATGAGTTTAGAGATTCATACTTGAATGTATTTTGAGTGGGTAATTGTGTTAATGAATGTTTAGGATCTTGTTCTCAACAAAGAAATTCATTGAGGTGCTCGGGGTAGAAAGTGTGGTCTTAGCAACTAAGGTAAGAAGAGTGGGCATCTGTGCACAAGGTGTATGTTTATGCATACAACTCGGGTTGGTTTGCTATTTAATTTGATTATGTGTTGTGATGATTTTCTTACATAATTAGCTTCGTTAGCATGAGAATAGTGTTAGGGTCTTACTGCTTGTCTGAGCATAACACTTGCAGGTTATAACTTGATCATGGGTGAGTACAACTTATGGTAAATGATTGCCCTGTTGGATGCCAAGTGTGAGAATAACACAAGGCAGGGGATGTTACCTCATGTCTAATCAACATGAGTGTATAGTTGATTATCGTATGTGAGTATAATGTGTGGTATGAGACTTGATTTATGCATGTGAGAACAACATGCATTGTGAATATATTTTATGGAATGTGAATTATTGTTGATTAATATTAAGAGTAACTTATGTCAAGTATCTAGTTAGGAGGGTTATGTGCTACATAGCTCTTCTTACTGGGCGATAGCTCATGGGTACTTTGTGTGCAGGTAAGGGTAAGGCTAAGCAGTGAGATTGAAGAGTTCGAGACGTGGACTGCATGTTAGGGGGTTGTCGCTGTATTTTATTTTAATTATTTTAAATGTTAAACATTGTGGATGCGTTATTTTGATTTAACTAGTTCTTATTTAAGTTTACAGTACTAAAAATATTTTTATTTTAAACAGTGAGATCTCATGCTTAGATATTTTTCAATAAAGAAGTACTTTATCGTCTTTATCTAATTAAATTGTTTTATACGGACTATCTTCTGTGACATCTCGAGAAATCAGGGTGTTACACATTCATTCCTTCAAGTAAGCATCACTTGAAATAGTGTACCATTACTAGAAATTAATGTAGGCAAATGGAAACAAGTAAAGGAAATACATGTATGTTGCAAGTCGAGAAACATCTGGTTGATAATAAAAGGAAACACCACAAATGTTTGAGAAATTTTTAGAACAAAAATTTTAAGAGTAATTTTTCCTAATAAGCTCTACATAAGAGCTTCATTCTCCTCCTATATAGCTAATAAAACTGAATGTTTATACATATATTGTGCATGTGAGAACGATCTTCAAATAGTGCTTAAATTATGGAGAAAGCTCTATAGCCTAATTAGAACTCCAGTTCAAATCCTTTCACGCATAGGATTTTCAACTGGGAACACACACTCTTAAATCTAACAAATTAAAGAGAGATCAATGAAAAGTACATGTTGTTGTTGGACTTGGAGGAGTAGTAATGCAAGCCAATTCAACACAACCCAATTCAAAATTTATTCAAATCTATTAGAAAAGCATCTGAAACCTAAAAATAGTTTGAACTTTAAAATTAAATTTGAAAGAGAGATAGAGATCTGAGATGAAAATTAAAAAAAAAAAAAAAAGATGATGAAGAAGAAAAAGAAAAAGAACTTACCAATACTAGTCTTGTCTCTGTCTTGTAATGAAACGCTTTCAATTTTCCATTCTCAAATGATGCTTGAAGAGAAGAGAGTTTGGGACTTTAATGGAAAATCGAGAGACTAGAGAAGAGAGTCGTGAGCCTGAGCCGTGAGAGTGACGAGTGAGATTGGAGCTTTAGCTTTGATTGAGTGAAGAGTGAGCTTTGAGTTTTGAATTTGGGGTTTTGTGTTTAAAGCCCTAGCAGCACGACCGACCATAATGGTGTGCAATGTGGGCTACTGCACAGGGTCAAAAAAAAAATAAAGGGCCTAATATATTTTTTTAATGCCCAATAGATTTTTTTTAATGAACCTAACTTTTGAAAGGGCTAACAATTTGTCACTAGTCACTTCAATCCCAATCCCCAAAGCCCATTTTAAATTCTATTAATGCTTTTAAGCAAAAAATTAAAAATCTATTACTACTATATATTTATTATTTTTTCAAACTTTTTGTATTCTTTTTTTCTTATCATTTTTTTTGTTCTATTGGAATCAATAACAATTTTTATAAATAGTTGGAGTTTTTTGGTGTTTTGTAAAATATATAACTGAATGATAATATTTAAAAATATTATTTATAAATTGCATTTTTTTTGTAGGGGCCCCAATTTTAAATTAGAACATGGCCTCCAAAATATTTAAGACGACCATGCCTAGCAGTAGCAGAAGAAAATTACTAAGGATTCTAAAGAAGAAAGAATGAAAGAGATGAC
This sequence comes from Cannabis sativa, assembly GCF_029168945.1. Lineage (NCBI taxonomy): Eukaryota > Viridiplantae > Streptophyta > Magnoliopsida > Rosales > Cannabaceae > Cannabis > Cannabis sativa. The sequence continues at coordinate 16,527,216 of NC_083602.1, read as the reverse complement.
TATGGCTTGGGAGGGTGAGACAAGTTACGAGAAAGAGAAAGTTTTGAGGTTTTTGTCTTTTTGTTAAATTTGTATTGTTATATTTATTATTATTATATAATAGTACAAATGTTATTTTTTTTTTTGAAAGAAGTATAAATGTTATATGTTATATGTGTATATATGTATAACTGTGCACGCCTTAAATAAAATGAAAGTTCTATATATATATGTATAAAGTCGGTCAATTATGGTTTTAGTTGTCGGTTCAGAACCCAAAAAAAAAAACCGACCGTTTAATGGCAGTTTTAACTGTCGTCAGTTTTTTCAATTTCTGTTCCAGCGGTGTTCGGTAGGTCGGTTTGACCGATTTTTTTAGTTTTCTGGATTTCATGCTCAGCCCTAGGAATAGGCATCCATGAATGTGAGGAGTTCATGGCCAATTGTTGCGTCCACCAGTTGATCAATTCTTGGTCGTGGGAAATAATCTTTAGGGCATGCTTTGTTGAAGTAAGTGAAGTCGATGCATGTTCTCTACTTTCCATTTGATTTAGGCACCATAACAGAGATGGATACCCAAACCGAGTAGAAAGCTTCCCTAATAAAGTTATTCTCCTGTAATCTTTCAACTTCTTCCTTGAGGGATTAGGAATGCTCTTTGTTGAGGAGCTTGCGTTTCTATTGTACAGGCTTGAAGTTGACTTTGTCTATGTTGAGGGCATGACAGATGACTAAAGGGTCGATCCCAATCATGTCCTCATGCAACCAAGCAAAAATGTCTTGATTTCTCCTAAGGCAAGCCATGAGCATCTCACTCAAGACCTCTATAAGATTTGTTCTAATCTTGACAACCTCGGTCGGGTGTGATATGTTGAGGGAAAGTTCTCTAAGTTCCTCGGTTGGACCAACTCCCAAGTCAATTTCCCCAAAACAGTGGTCAATGTCATCCCCATCTTAGGCGCACCTTAAAGTGGCTTTAGATGTTGTCTCTATCTTCTCCTTATTTTGATCTCCAGAGGTCTTAATTAACTCTCTGACTTTTATAGGAGAGGCCTTGCTCGTCCCCCTAGTGCCATAGCAGCAGAGGAGGTCTTGTTCGTCCCCTCTGTAGCAGCAGAAGAGGTCTTCTTGGTGAGTGATAGCAATGCATTATAGCACTCTCAAGTAGTTCCTTGATTTCCAAGGGGACAACTGATACTAGTTGTCGTTGGGAACTTGACAGACAAGTCGTATATTGAGGAGATGGCTTGAAGGTCGTAAAGGGCAGGCCTTCTGAGCATCACGTTGTACGGAGACTTGTCGCCAACCACTATGAATGTGACCGTGGTGGTGGTCTACTTTGAGGCAGTACTGACTGTAAGTGGCAACTTAATTTTACCACATGGAGGGATGTCGGTGTTGGGTTTTATGCCTTAAATAAAACCTCATTTCAATGTAATCCAGATTATTCAATATCAATAAAGTAACAGAAGTATTTTTCATTCATTTGTGTATGTTTTGGTTCACCTTATCAATTGTTTGTCTATTTGATTTATAAATTCATTCAAACCCTTTTCACATACTTGATCATGTTTATTGTGTTGTCAGCACAGTGGAAAGTAAACATGACTATGTGAATAAAGGATTCCTAGATTTATCAAAACACTGGGTTTTACTGATATGACAATCTACAACAGAGTTTACTTGCATTTTGAGAAATGCTATGTTCTTTCCAGAACATTGGTTAAAGTAAAGCTCGGGTTGGATGCATGGAGTATGCATTGGAATTGACCGATATTGAACTTTGAAATAGATTTATAAAACTTACCGTAATATCTATTCAATTCAATATCACTAAGTTGATCCTAGATCAAATGATCTAAATCCTGATATGGTTAGGTTCAATGTCAAGAGTATTATTCGTGTTCTTTGATTTGTTAGTTAAGCCTACTTTTGGGTCAGGGTGATACGTACATTTTGGGATCACGGTAGTGCAATTGAGTGGGAGCGCTAACATAAATATGGAATATATAGCTTCTATCTGGCGAATAGTAAGCAAAGGATGATTTCCTTCGATCTTAACCAAATGAAGATAAATGGTGGAGTACTCATTTCACTTAGCTGAAATATCATTTATACAGGGTTAAGTGTTTTAAGGATTGTTGCCCCTGATTTCGCCCAATATACGTGGACCAACCGGACAGGGACACGTGGATCAGATAATTCATAAGTATTTACTAAGTCTTTGTGTGCCACCAGGAAACATCCTGGACATAGGTCCCAGAGGAGGCACCCGGAGTGCAAGGTGCTCCCGGAAGCTCGCATAGCATAAAGCCTCTCCGTGAGGTGTCAGGCTTCTCCTGAGCAATCAAGTCGCATTAAATGCTGTATGGGAGGAAGCGTGTTGGGACTGCAACACACAATAATGTCTGACGGCACAACCTCCAACCAAGAAATAGCCGCCACAAAGAATGATCATTTAAGTCTAGCGACGGCTACACTGCGAAGAGTCACATCAATCACAAGGCAAAAATGACATTCTTCATAAAAACCCTACAGCACCTAGGGATTTGACCATGCATTACTCATGGTATATTCATTGGGAATACCCAAATTTATGGATACTTACAGATACACTTGTAAGAGCAATTCTAGGGATTACCCCACCAAAACACTATAAATACCCCCTCAAAGCTCATTAAATGGGATCGAGAATCTTGGGCTGCATATGAGCAAGAAGAGTAAATACTCACCAAGAACATTCTCTGTATTTATAAGGGTGACATTCTCCCAAGCATAAAATCTGTATTAAATACATCCATAAATAACAAAGACTCGTGGACTAAGGCTCATTAACGCCCCAACCACGTAAAAATCCTTCTTTCACTTTCTTACAGCTCAATAGTATAATCATATTTTATTAGTTGCCGAAAACCTCGGTCAACATTTTGGTGCTTTCATTGAGAGCTGAAGAAAGCTGCTACAAAACAAGCATTTGACTTCACAAATATGGTGGAGACAAGAAGTACTCGTCAGCCTCGCCCTCTGGAAGACGCTCAAGACCCAAACGAGGAAGATGTAGCCTCAAGAGCAGCAGAGGAGTCCGAGGAAGAAGAAATAGTCCCCGACGATGACTACGAGGGAAACCTCGACGAGTATGCCTATGACGAAGGAAGTTACTCAGAACTGGTGCTTCTTAGACAAAAAGCTATCGATCACGAAGCCGAGATCAAAGCTCAGAAAGCGCAAAACCAGAAAATGCAGGAAGTGATGCTGGCCATGCAAAAAGCCATGGAAGCAGCTGGCATTCATGTGCACCCCAAGGCAATGACCGCTGGACTCAACAAGGAGCCAGCGACATCTTCGCCTAATTCCCAGCAACAGAAATCTAGGGAGCCTAGCCCTATAAGATATCCTGCTGAGGGGAATCAAACAAAAAACCCTACTTCTACCCCTGGGCGAAAGAAAAAGGTGCGGGATCCGCGAAAGGTCCGCTCAGATTTCCCTAAGGGGAAAGGTCCGCAGAGGGGCAAGCCCCAAAAAGGGAGTCTTGGCCCTCAGGATCGAGGGGACCGAAAAAGCGTTTCTGTACACCAGGAACCCGGGGGTAGAGGAAGAAGAGGACAGAGATGTCCTCCCGTTGATCTGAGAAACCAAATCAATGGGAACCAAGGTGACCTTCGGGATCACCTTGACCTAAAAAGATACGGGCCCGTGGTTTCCTCGGGTACGTTGAATGAAGGAATTATGGCGGAACTCGCCATACTCCGAAAAGACATTGCCCGAGTCTCCCGAAGGCAGAAGGGAGACGACTCCGATTCGGACAGCGAGGATCGAGAGCCATGTGCCAAGCACATCCTAGAGGCGGAGCTCCCTAAAAACTTCAAGATGCCCGAAATGGCAGCATATACCGGGAACTCCGATCCCAGCGACCACCTGTCACGGTTCAACCGTGTCATGACGGTCATGAGGGTCAGCAATGACGCCAAGTGTCTGTGCTTCCCACTCACTCTGAGTGGGTCCGCGGAGGAATGGTTCAAAAAGCTGGAACCAGGATCCGTGGGCTGTTGGAACAAGCTTCAGACCAACTTCCGGAGACAGTTTGTCGCCGCAAGAAAGGTCAACCTGGAGGTCAGTGCCTTGACTAATATCAAGCAACTGCCCACCGAGACCTTGAAGAATTACATCAAGAGGTTCCGAGAGGAAGCCTCGAAGACCAAGAAGGTTGATGACGGACAACAGCTTGCATTTCTCCAAGCAGGAATCCGTACTGGGACTCCTTTCTGGAATGAGTTGCAGCAAGAAGGGGCTGCTAGCCTCCAGGACTTCCAGAAGAGAGTCCAAAAGTATATCAACCTCGAAGAAGCCCAAATCGTGGCTTATGGAGGCTACTATCCCACCGGGATAGCAGGGTACATGCCCGGAGTATCGCCCTCGGGTACTGCCCCGACCGCAACTCCACAAGCAAGTGGCATACAATTCTCTGCTACCCCCGGGTATAGCCAGGGCCAAGCTTTGGCACCAGCATCTTCTCATTTTGGCAACCCGTCCGGAGTAAATGGGCAAGCTCCTTCACATTCTGCTCCGGCTGCTAGCTTAACAGGCCCTTCCCAGGGATCAAGGAGTAAAAGGTCCTCCAAAGGCAGCACCCAGACGGGAGAGAAGCGCCAGAAAAAGGGGTACACCCCCCAATATACTCAATACTCAAAACTATCGGACTCCCAAGAACGTGTGTACTTCGCCACTAGGCAAAATACACACTACCGGAGACCACAGCCGTTGTACAAAGACAGCTCCCGGAGAGATCCGAGCAAAAGATGCGAGTACCACAACGACACTGGTCATAGCACCAATAAATGTAAGAATCTCAAGGACGAGATCGAAAATCTAATCCGATTGAGCCACCTCTATGAGTGGATCAAGAATAGGTTGCCCCACCTCAATCCAGGTCAGGTGGCCGGGGGTATGCCTCCGGGAACACCAAGGGGTACAGCAGGAGTATTGGCTCCAGCTGCTCCCGCAGGTGACGCCCAGCATATCCCCGGGCTGTCGCCCCGGCCTAATGGACGGGTAGCCATGATCTCCGGAGGTCCCCATATCGGAGGAAATACTCGCAAGGAGTGAAAACGATACGCTGGGGCCGAAAAACACAATGAGATATGGGAAGTTACTCAACTCCCAGCTCAAAGGCCTCGGCTGATGGACCAACCCATCACATTCACGGAAGACGACGCCAAGACGGTGCGCTTCCCTCATCACGACCCGTTGGTCATAGAGACCCCCATCGCGAATAAAGTGGTGGCCAGAGTCTTGATTGACAATGGGAGTTCCGTGAACTTGCTCTTCAAAGAAGCCTTCACCGCGATACGCTTGACAGATCGTGGCCTCTCGCCTAGTGGATCCCAGCTCACAGGGTTTAACGGGACGACACTTATCCTAATGGGAAAGGTGAGGCTCCAAGTCACCCTGTGCCTGGACACTCCCCAGAGCACATTCAAGTACTGCACCTTCGTGTTGGTGGACTGTCCGACAGCCTATAACGCGATCCTCGGCAGACCGGCCCTAGTGGACTTTCGCGCAGTCACTTCAATCCGACATCTGTGCTTAAAGTTCCCTACCCAGGAGGCCGGAGTCGGGACTGTGAGGGGAAATCAGGGGGAAGCAAGGCAATGTTATAATGTCGCAACCCACCTGCCCGACTTATGGTCCGGGAATCCGCTGAGCCAGAAATGGCTGAAGAGGATGAGTTGGACCCTCGTGTAGGGTCCAAAAGAATCGTGGAACCAATGGAGGACGTCGAAGAAATATCAGTGTGCGACGTCGACTCCACCAAAGTACTCCGGTTAGGGAAAAACCTTGACCAGGAGGAAAAAGACAAAATAATAAAAACACTGAAGGGCGCCATCGACATCTTTGCATGGCGCCAAGAAGACATGACTGGCATAAGCCCTCATGTCATCACACATGTACTCAATGTCAATCCGGACATGCCTCCTGTCCAGCAAAAGAGACACCCGCTCGATTCGGTGAAAGCCGGAGCTCTAGAGAAAGAGGTGGACAAACTTTTGACTAACGACATGATCCGCGACGTGTACTATCTGGAGTGGCTGGCCAATCCGGTCCTGGTGCCCAAGCCAAATGGAACTTGGCGAGTTTGTATAGACTTCACCGATCTAAACAAAGCTTGTCCAAAGGACTGTTTCCCGCTGCCCAGGATCGACCAAATGGTAGATGCCACTTCCGGATTCAAGCTGTTATCCTTCATGGACGCCTACGCTGGGTACAATCAAATAAAAATGCATACGGCAGACCAGGAGTGCACTAGCTTCAGGACCGATAAGGGGGTATATTGCTACCTAGTCATGCCTTTCGGACTGAAAAACGCCGGAGCAACCTATCAAAGAATGGTTAACCGGATGTTTAAAGGCCTCCTGGGGCGAAACATGGAGGTGTACGTGGACGAGATGCTCGTCAAATCCAAAGCATGCAACCGCCATGCAAGCGACTTAGAAGAATGCTTTGAAGTTGTCCGGAGATACGACATGAAACTCAACCCAAAGAAATGCACCTTCGGGGTCAAATCAGGAAAGTTCCTGGGTTTCATAGTCAGCCAAAGGGGGATTGAAGCAAATCTAGAAAAAATCCAGGCTCTCCTGAACATGCCATCCCCCAAGAAACATAAAGATGTGCAGAGTTTGACCAGAAAGGTAGCTGCATTGAGCCGTTTTATCTCACGGTCCACGGACAAGTGCATACCCTTCTTCAACGTACTAAAGAAATGCCAAAAGTTCGAATGGTCGGACGAGTGCGAGGAGGCATTCAGATAGCTAAAAGTGTTGGGTTTTATGCCCTAAATAAAACTCATTTCATATAATCAGATTTACTTATTAATAAAGATCAGAAATAACATTTTATGTTGCATGGTTCACATGATTTATTTCATGATTATATGTGTATATAATGTATGAATTCTTTTTAAGTCCAGAACATATGAGTTGGTTAAAGATTATAGTGTTGTCAGCACAGTGGAATATAATCTTTATTATATGTTCAAAAGTAGATTCCCTGATTTGTCAGAACACTGGATTTAGACTGACATGGTATAATCAGCGATAGGTATTCTTACACCTTGGAAAAGTGTGATGTCCTTTCCAGGACATTGGCAAAGTTTACCAGTATCGGATGCATGGAGTATGCATTGGAATGGACCGATATTGAACTTTGAATTAGATTTTGAAACTTACCGTAAACATCTATTCAATTCAATATCATAAGTTGATCCTAGATCACATGATCGAAATCCTGATATGGTTAGGCTCAATTTCAAGAGTATTATTCGTGTTCTTTGATTTGTTAGTTAAGCATAATCTTTAGTCTGGGCAATACGTACATTTTGGGAACACGGTAGTGCAATTGAGTGAGGGAGCGCTAACATAAATATGGAATCTATAGCTTCTATTTGGCAAATAGAAGTAAAGGATGATTTCCTTCGAGCTTAACCAAACGAAGATAAATGGTGGAGATCTCATTTCACTTAGGTGAAATATCATTTATACAGGGTTAAGTGTTTTAAGGATAAAATACATTGTAGGGTGTTACGGTAATTTAATTCCTGTACAGTGTAAATCATCTATATAGAGGATCATTGATCACATTAGGGTTATAACAATGGATAACTAATGACGTGTCTATATCGTGGAACATATAGAGCGTTTCTATATGACTGAGAGTGCAATTCCAAGTTCTAAGTGTGGACTCAATGAGGAATTAATAAGTTAGGGAATTTACTTGGTAAATTCGGTTCGACTTATTGGAAGCTCGGTTATATAGACCCATGGTCCCCATACTAGTTGAGGTCATACTGCTTGTAAGACTCAGTTAATTGATTTTAATTAATCCATTATAATTCTAAAAGTTAGACTATGTCTACTTTATGAATTCTCACAGTTTAAGGATGAAATCGTAAAGAAAAGGGTTTCTAGGCTTAATTATTAATTAAGAGACTTTGTATGTCTAATTAATAATTATTTTAAATGACAATATTATTTAATAATCTATTTTAGTTATTAAATAATTAGTTTTGGCATTTAAATGATTAGAATTGGAAAAATGGCATTTTTGGAGAAATTGAAATAAAATTGAGGAAACTGTAAAATCCAAGTGAGGCCCATATTCCCTCTATGGCCGAAGCACTCCCTTTGTGTTTCCTAATTATTATTTTTATTTTTTAATTGTCATGTAATTGCTAATCAAAGCCTAGCTATAATAGGAAAGTGGTGGATCACACTAAATAAGGCAGTTGATTGATTAGACTGTAATTAAAGAAACTGTTTTATTTGGAAAGTTGTGCTCTCTCTTCTCCCTATATATAGCAGCCCTTGTTCTCTTCTCTTGTACATCATTATGGAAGAAAAGCCACGAAATTAAGAGAGAAAAATAGAGAGAAAATTCGAAATCCTTGTGAGATGAGTAGTGCCCACACACATCAAGTGGTATCTCAATCATAGTATGGAAGACTATGGAATTTCTGCATCAAAGAAGGAGAAAAGAAGATCCAGGTTCAGATCTTGGTGATGCTCTGCTACAGAAAGGAATCAAGGGCTAGAGATCTGAACAGAAGGAGTCATATTATTCCGCTGCACCTTTGTAAGGTTTTCTAACTTTATATGTGTTTATTTTCATTGTTTTAGAATTCATATTAGGTTGTTAATCCAACATACTTGTTAGTAAATCTAGATCCTGGTAAAATAATTTCCAACAACTGGCACCAGAGCCATGGTAATGATTTACTTTCATGTAATATGAATTAAAACGATGATTGATATGTTTTGTGTTGATTTGGATGGTTTCATGTTGGTTTATGTGCTTATGTGATGAATGTTAATGTTGTACGAAATTTTTCCATGAAATATATTTTTTCAATTTTTGAAAATATTTTATTTGGATTCCTTGTGAAAAATTCAGCAATTTTGTTTTTTACGGAACTCGATTCCGATAAAAATTGAGAAAGATATGAATTTTGGAAGATTGGAAATCATGGTTGCTGAATGCAGCCTATCGTGGCAGTTCCCCACAAATTGCGAATTTTTGAGGTTTTTTTCCCCAAAAATCCAATTTTTTCATGCGATTGTTTCCCAAAATTTATTTTTCCAATTTTAAATATTTCTAAATTGAAATGTTTCCAATTTTAAATATTTTCAATTTGGAATTTTTTTCCAATTTTAAATATTTCTATTTTGGATTGTTTCCAATTTTTAAATATTTCCTATTATGGTCAGATTTAAAAATTTGTTAAGTTCTTTAATATTTATTTATTATTTAATTATAAGATTAGATATTTTGATATTTAAGATATTTTAAATTAAAAGATAATTTTATTTTTTTATTTAAAATATTATATTAAAATTATCTTATATGACAAATTAAATAATTAATAAATTTGAAATTAACATAGATATTTTTATAGATATACTTACGATAATGTTTTCAAATTCAAACATTTGTTATTTTTTTAAATATTTAATTATTTATAAATTATAAGTTTAGAAATGATATTTTTTCTATATATATCATTTTTTCCTTATTAGAAATTTATAAATCATATCTTAAATATTTAAATAACATAGATATTTTTGTAGAGATTTGAATATTGCTTAATTTGAGATATTTTGATATATAATTACGGTAATTATTATTTAACCAAATCTATTTTAAAACTGGTTTATTTTATTAAATTATAAGATCTGAAAGTGATATTGGAGATTCTTTCCTTTCAAATCATTGATCTTATTAGATATTTAATTTGATTCAAATAAACCTAGATATTTTAAAATTAGTTTCCTTTATTTGGTTAGTTTAAGAATAATAATTTAATTATATTAATATCTTGATTCACATCTGTTACATGAACAATGTTTGTTTATTTATATTGTTTATTCAAAACTTTTTAACAAACCTATTATTTATCTGATCTAAATTGCTATGATTAACTTGTTGACAGATCTTATGATATGATTTTAATCATAGTCCAATTGACGATAGATCTTATAAATAATTTGTAACAGGTAAATTTTGTACTTCTTTCATCTGTGTAAACCTAGTAACATGATAGGGTCCATCCAAATCATTTGACCTGTGTGAGCCTATATGTTTGCTTTTGGGCTTAGATACATATAGGGAGCCCATTTAAGTTTTTACTAAGTAAATGGACTAGGTTGCTAAAATAAATTTTGACATAAGGAAATTTATTTAGGCCCAATTAGATTTGGGCTTATTCAATGAATAACAATTGTTTATTTTAAGGTTAAATTCCTCTCTTTTGGGCCTTGTGTGAGAGTTGGGGGCCATAGAAGTGGGTACGACATACTGGACCCAGCTCCCCCTCACATGAACTACCCCAATTGTGAAGGCCCATTTGCCTTATTTAAATAATTGTATTAGGTTAATTATATTAGTCTAACCTAATTAAAATTGAATTAGCAACATAATTAACTTTTAAAATATATGAAATTTATTTTTCATTGTAATATTTTAAAGTTAATTTTAGAAAAACACTTAGTCAATGATATATTCTAGATAGTTATTTCTAGTACTAGTTGTTATTTCTAATATTAAATAGGAAAATATCATTGATTGTGAAATTAATTGTCACATAATTAATTTTGGTACAATCTAAGTTTAGAATATTTTCCTAGTATTAAACTAGAATTAATAATTAAGTTTCCTCTTTACTTAATTATTTATTTCTTGAATTTAATACATTTAATTAAATTGAAAATTTCAATATCTAAGTTGATTTTCATCATGATACTTTAATATTGTTATTTTCATGATATTTAATTAAAGTTGAAAATTATTTTAAGTTTGGAATCTTATTTCAGAATAACTTAAGTTTGAATAATTTTCAGAATATATTTTATTTTATTTTATTAATCATTTCCCAAAATTTCGAAATTGCATTTCTTTAATGCAGAAATATTGAATTTTATTTGAAAAATAGATTAAAGTTGAAAATTATTTATTTAAATATTGGACCAACTTAAATCATTGATTTTTTCATTTAATGATTAATTAAAATAAATGAACTAAAATATATTATAATTAGAAATTGGATTAATTAGTCAATGAAAGTCTAGATAGATATTATCTGTTTTGCTTGAAGTATTTTTCTAGTGTATTTAATTAAATAGAAAATTAATATTTAAGTTGATTTTTTAATCATGATACTTAAATATTTGAAATTTTTCTTAGATATTTAATTAAATAGGAAAATTATATTTTTTGTTGAAAATTAATTTTTATCAATTAATTTTGGGGCAACATAAAATTAGAGTAATTTTCCAGGATTTATTTTATTTTATTCTAAAGCATTTTCGAAAATGCAATATATATTTATAGAAAATTAAATTTGAGTTGTAAATTAATTCAAATTAATTTTGAAACAACTTAAATTGAATAATTTTCTAAATATTTATGGAAATTATTACTAAGATGGAAATAATTCACGTTATTTTGATATCCATCTAAGTATAATTTATAAATATTAAATTAAAATTTATATTTGGAATTTTTCATTCTAAATTGGAAATTTTAATTAAATAAATATATATTTAAAATAATGGATTAAAATAAATATTAGAAGAAAATACACCCTTCATTAAATAATGAGCTTTATTATAAGGATATTCGATCTCCATTGTTGGTTTTACATAACTATTGTTTTAGTGAGTAATCCTCCCTAATGGAGGAACGTTCATTAGCAAGTTAGCACTGTTTAATCTCGAAAGATAAGTAATCTTGTAAGTTTTTTATATAGTTTATGACCACCCTAATGGTGGCGACTGTATAAGACTTGTAAGAATATGAAACAATGGTGGAAGCTCATAAGATAGAATAGCCTTGACTCTCGCCTAAACGGGACAACGCGGATTCACATCTTGATCGAATAAAAGGTTGCTAGAATGTTTGACATTTTAGATGAGCTGACAACTCTATTCAATTGATGATAGCTTTGACTCTCGCCTAAACGGGACACTGATATCAGTTTGTTGAAAACCTTGGAAATTATTTAGGATTGTATGTTTTAGTATTTTCACTTGTCATTCCTATTTGCTATGTGCTTCATAATTTCTGAATTGTGTATGAATTTGTATTGAACCATGTTATTTTCTGTTATTAAATTGTAGTTTAATTTCGAATCTTCATTGTTGGTCTAACTTGATTTGTTTTTCTAATGAGATAAATCCCTAATGGATTTTCACCATTAGACTAACATAGTAGTGTTAGATCTCGAAAGATAAATATTGTATATGCAACATCTAGTTGTTCATCAATTGATGACACCTCAGACTAGTGTTTTACAATATGAAACAAGAAGATTGTATAAATAAGATTACTTTGACTCTCGCTAATCGGAGCATCGTTGGATTCTTATTTAAAACGAAATTATCCTAATTCCTCTTAGCTTATTCATTTCGAATTAGCTTAATGACATATCATTGGATGAATGGTCTATAAATCATATAAAGTCTTATTTTCTCTTAAGAAATTAGATGACGCATATGATTATATTCCCGGAATTCTATCCCAAAATGATATATATCCTCAATCTTAGATATCTCCTACTTGTATAGGGAAATCATAGAGTTAGATTAGTAGTGGTGATCCAAGAAAGAATGACTAATTATACAGTTACACTTTCACAAGTGTTTCATAACCATTTTCTTTCAATGGATTTAAACTGTATGAGTTTAGTATTCTGTGACCAGAATCCACTTGCACTATTCTAAGAACTCTTTGATGTAACTAAAGTAAGTCATCAAAAGATACAACCACATATTTTATAAATCTATGGCATTTGTATCTTGTTCATAGTTGTTTTGACAAGATCATTCTCTGCAAAGAGTTAATATGCCTATATCCACTGAAATTAAGTTCATCTCATTCGTAGATGGATGTACATTCAGGGGTGGATATGAGTTTTCGTTGTATTCTTAAAACGATCACTCTAGATTTTACCTTATGCAAAAGAAATTTGAAATGTTTGAAAAATTTCATGAATTTCTAGCAATGGTAAGTGGTTAAAGATCTTGTGAACTGATAGGGGTGGAGAAAAAGGTAGTAGATATGCAGTTCAAAGATCATTAATTTGATTTTTGAATTATATCCAAACTTACCTCCCCAGAAATTCGAGTTGCATATTGATGATTAGTTACTAGTCATTGCCTTAATCCTTCTATGGTAATATAATTTCAGAATGATGTAATGGTTGTATACTTTATGTAAATCATTACTAGATTCACGGATGACCTAATTGAAATCTTAAGAAAAGCTAGAACTGCTAACCTTGGTTTGCATGTTTGTTAGCTATTCTAAGTGATTAGGGGTGGAGCATCCCATAGTCATTAGATAAGAAAGTGTTTGTTTAAACAAATACTACTTTTCTAAGAAAATGGCTAAGTCTGAAAATAAAGTAGCAAATCAAGGAGATATTTTTTTCTTGATTCCATAAGTGTTCTATCATCTTATTCGTGACAAGATGATCCCACTGCCTCTGTTGTCTTAACACAACTGAAGAGGTCTATACCATTTAGTTTTCTTTGACATAGTTCACGGTACCTTGTTGTAGTGGGAGAGTTTCTAGGAACTCACCTTCTTATAACTTGGAAGACACTAGTGATTAAAATCCATTGTGAGTTTAAACAAGTAATGGATTGTCAAGATAAGAAACTAAGAAGAAAGCCAATAGAACTATGGTTTGATCCATTCACATGGAGTAACCTAAAGTTTTCTATTACAAGGACATGAAAGGAAATTTTCGTTAATAAGTCTATTCAATGGACTTAACAAAACTTCCTGTTCCTAGTATTGTAGGTTTGAGTTTATCTAAACCTATGGCTTGTGGTATACCTGGTAATTACTTACTCTAATGCAAGCAACTTACTTTAGTAAGATGCTGGAGCATTTTTCTTTCCAATGGCAATCTATAGAAGCTTCACAACTTCTTAGATATAGATTTTATTTATCTAAGGAAAAGTTTCAACTATTCCAGAGAAGATAAAGCCATGAAAGAATTTCTTAAATCAACAGTGAGAGGTCTCAGATATGCTTTTGTATGCCTTAGACCAGACACCTGCTGTTGAGTGGGAGTAATGAGTAGGTATCAGATTAATCCAGGAGAAGAACATTGGAAGACAATCAAGTAAATCTTAAGATTAAGAAGAGGAACTATATGTTAGTCAATAAGGGTGTTTTTTTTTTTAAACTCTTAGACTACACCACATCAGATTTCAAGACTTGCCTTTGTGCTAGAAAGTCTGCTGATGAGATGGTGATTACTTTGGGGGTGGAGTAGTGATTTTGGAGAAGTGTAAAAACCTATCTGAAATCTCTTAGTCTACCAGAAAGAGACTGAATGTTAAAAGTTGCAGGAAAGATACTTTTTCAGTCTAAGGAAAGTTCTATACATTTGTGGCAGTGTTCCAACTTGCCTTAACTACTAGGGTTACTTCCTGAATAACAAAAGAGTAGTTGCCCAAAAGTATAGAATCCAGTATCCCAAAAGAGTAGACATATAGAGAGGAATTTCACATTATCAAGGATTTTGTGATTAAGGAAGAGTAATAGTGGAGAAGAGGTTGTGTTTAATTCAACCTATCAGATCCTATTACGAGGAGTATACTACTATTACACTTGATTGGTATATCAAGGTGTTAATGATTATTTGAAATGCACTTTTTGTTTTATATTAGTGCAAGTGGGAGTTTGTTGGGTTTTATGCCCTAAATAAAACTCATTTCATATAATCAGATTTACTTATTAATAAAGATCAGAAATAACATTTTATGTTGCATGGTTCACATGATTTATTTCATGATTATATGTGTATATAATGTATGAATTATTTTTAAGTCCAGAACATATGAGTTGGTTAAAGATTATAGTGTTGTCAGCACAGTGGAATATAATCTTTATTATATGTTCAAAAGTAGATTCCCTGATTTGTCAGAACACTGGATTTAGACTGACATGGTATAATCAGCGATAGGTATTCTTACACCTTGGAAAAGTGTGATGTCCTTTCCAGGACATTGGCAAAGTTTACCAGTATCGGATGCATGGAGTATGCATTGGAATGGACCGATATTGAACTTTGAATTAGATTTTGAAACTTACCGTAAACATCTATTCAATTCAATATCATAAGTTGATCCTAGATCACATGATCGAAATCCTGATATGGTTAGGCTCAATTTCAAGAGTATTATTCGTGTTCTTTGATTTGTTAGTTAAGCCTAATCTTTAGTCTGGGCAATACGTACATTTTGGGAACACGGTAGTGCAATTGAGTGAGGGAGCGCTAACATAAATATGGAATCTATAGCTTCTATTTGGCAAATAGAAGTAAAGGATGATTTCCTTCGAGCTTAACCAAACGAAGATAAATGGTGGAGATCTCATTTCACTTAGGTGAAATATCATTTATACAGGGTTAAGTGTTTTAAGGATAAAATACATTGTAGGGTGTTACGGTAATTTAATTCCTGTACAGTGTAAATCATCTATATAGAGGATCATTGATCACATTAGGGTTATAACAATGGATAACTAATGACGTGTCTATATCGTGGAACATATAGAGCATTTCTATATGACTGAGAGTGCAATTCCAAGTTCTAAGTGTGGATTCAATGAGGAATTTATAAGTTAGGGAATTTACTTGGTAAATTCGGTTCGACTTATTGGAAGCTCGGTTATATAGACCCATGGTCCCCATACTAGTTGAGGCCATACTGCTTGTAAGACTCAGTTAATTGATTTTAATTAATCAATTATAATTCTAAAAGTTAGACTATGTCTACTTTATGAATTCTCACAGTTTAAGGATGAAATCGTAAAGAAAAGGGTTTCTAGGCTTAATTATTAATTAAGAGACTTTGTATGTCTAATTAATAATTATTTTAAATGACAATATTATTTAATAATCTATTTTAGTTATTAAATAATTAGTTTTGGCATTTAAATGATTAGAATTGGAAAAATGACATTTTTGGAGAAATTGAAATAAAATTGAGGAAACTGTAAAATCCAAGTGAGGCCCATATTCCCTCTATGGCCGAAGCACTCCCTTTGTGTTTCCCAATTATTATTTTTTATTTTTTAATTGTCATGTAATTGCTAATCAAAGCCTAACTATAATAGGAAAGTGGTGGATCACACTAAATAAGGCAGTTGATTGATTACACAGTAATTAAGGAAACTGTTTTATTTGGAAAGTTGTGCTCTCTCTTCTCCCTATATATAGCAGCCCTTGTTCTCTTCTCTTGTACATCATTATGGAAGAAAAGCCACGAAATGAAGAGAGAAAAATAGAGAGAAATTTTGAAATCCTTGTGAGATGAGTAGTGCCCACACACATCAAGTGGTATCTCAATCATAGTATGGAAGACTATGGAATTTCTGCATCAAAGAAGGAGAAAAGAAGATCCAGGTTCAGATCTTGGTGATGCTCTGCTACAGAAAGGAATCAAGGGCTAGAGATCTGAACGGAAGGAGTCATATTATTCCGCTGCACCCACTGTAAGGTTTTCTAACTTTATATGTGTTTATTTTCATTGTTTTAGAATTCATATTAGGTTGTCAATCCAACATACTTGTTAGTAAATCTAGATCCTGGTAAAATAATTTCCAACAAAAAGACCACATGGCCAAGCCTCCTATCCTATCAAAACCCGTCCTCGGAGAAGACTTGTTTCTTTATTTGGACGTCTCCGAACACGCAGTCAGCGCTGCCCTGGTCTGGGAAGAAGAAAAAACTCAGCATCCCGTGTACTATGTCAGCAAGCGCATGATAGGGGCCGAAACAAGATTCCCAGTCATTGAAAAACTGGTATTTTGCCTCCTGATGTCGTCAAGGAAGTTAAGGCCATACTTCCAAGCCCATCCGATCAAGATTCTAACCAATCACCCGCTCCGGCAAGTTCTCCAAAAGCCTGAAGCGTCCGGAAGGCTCCTCAAGTGGGCAATGGAACTAAGTCAATTCGACTTGCACTACGTCCCCCGGATTTCCATAAAAGGCCAAGCCTTGGCAGACTTCATTACTGAATGCAACGAAGCCGAGGCAACAGCAAATACGCCGGTACCACCAATCCCCACGTGGAGGGTATTTGTGGACGGAGCTTCTAATGAGAACGGTTCTGGAGCCGGAGTGGCTATGATATCACCAACTGGACTGGGACTCCAGGCGGCCCTCCGATTCGACTTCGCAGCTTTAAACAATGAGGCCGAATATGAAGCCCTGATAGCAGGGCTGAAATTAGCAAAAGTTGTAGGGGCCAAAAGAGTGGAAGTCTACAGTGACTCCCAACTGGTCGTAAACCAGGTATCCGGAGAATACCAAACCCGCGGCGAGTGGATGGCCGCATACGTAACAACAGTCCGAGAGCTGCTCCACGAGTTCGCGGACTACAAAATAGAAAGAATCCCCCGAGAAAAGAACGTTCACGCGGACTGTCTGGCTAAGTTAGCCTCGGATAGCGAAATCGAAGAGCTGGGGGTAGTACCTGTGGAACGCTTGGCAGAACCAAGCATCAAGACAAAAGAGACAACACTAACGGTTGGGCAAGAACCCAGCTGGATGGTCCCCATCATAAAATACATAACAACAGGTGAGTTGCCCCAAGAAAGGGCACTGTCTCGGAAGATTCAGTATCAGGCTCATCGTTATGTGATGATGGATCAAATTCTCTACCGGAGAGGACTCAGCATGCCTTATTTAAGGTGTTTATCGGACCCTGAAGCTAGACAAATCATGCGAGAGGTCCACGAAGGGTTCTGTGGAGATCGTACGGGAGGACCCAGCCTCTCAAAGAAAATATTGAGGCAAGGGTACTTCTGGCCAACAATGAAAAAAGATTGTGTAGACTATGTCCAAAAGTGTGACTCGTGCCAAAGGTACGCGAACATACCGAGAGCCCCTCCAAATGAAATCACCCTGATGACCAGTCCCTGGCCCTTCGCGGTTTGGGGAATAGATCTTATCGGGTCCCTGCCAACGGGAAAAGGAGGGGTAAAGTATGCGATAGTAGCAGTAGACTACTTCACCAAATGGACAGAGGCTGAGCCTATGAAGACAATAACTGCCAAGAAAGCATTGGACTTTGTTATAAAAAACATAGTGTGTCGATATGGCTTGCCTCACAAAATAGTCTCTGACAATGGAAAGCAATTTGATTGCGAGGAATTTACTGACTTCTGTAACCAACACGGAGTAGCGAAGAGCTTCTCCGCGGTAGCCAGGCCTCAAACAAACAGCCAGGCGGAAGCAGTCAATAAAATCCTAAAGGTCACCTTGAAGAAGAAGCTGCTGGCCTGCAAAAACAACTGGCCTGAAGAATTTCCAAGGGTATTATGGGCCTACCGGACGACCCCCAGAACCACGACCGGTCACTCGCCTTTTTCAATGGCATACGGTTGTGAAGCAATGGTCCCGGTAGAAACATTATTCCCATCCCACAGGAGGACGACTTACGATCCTGCCACGAATCAAGCTTTGCTTCAAGAAGCTTTGGATCAAGTCGAAGAACTCCGGGATGAGCCTCAAATACGGATGGCTGCTTATCAAAAGAAGGTCACCAAGTATTTTAACTCTAAGGTTAAAAGCAGAAAATTTGCTATTGGGGATATGGTCCTAAGAAGGGTCTTCCCAGCCACCCAGGAACCCGGAGTGGGGGTACTTGGGCCAAATTGAGAAGGACCATATGAGATCGAGGACGAAATCGTCTCCGGCACTTACAAATTAAAAAGAATGGATGGAACCATCGTGCCAAGAGCTTGGAATGCCGATCACCTCAGAAGATATTACCAGTAGCGAAATAAAACTTAGACTTTGTTCAAAGAGTTTGTACCGTCCAAATGTATATCTCCTCTACATGTTAAATAAAACTGAGTGCCTTAAAAACAAAGTTTCTATGCCACTCAGGGGGGTACTGTTGGAAATTATTTTACCAGGATCTTAGATTTACTCACAAGTATGTTTATTAACATCCTAAATAAGAACTTTCTAAAACGATAAATTAAACACATATAAAGTTTAGGAAACCTTACATTGGGTGCAACGGAATAATATGACTCCTTCCGTTCAGATCTCTAACCCTTGAATCCTTTCTGTAGCAGAGTATTATCAAGATCTGAACCTGGATCTCTTTCTCTGAATCCTTGATGCTGAATCTCCTTTGCTGATGATCTTTCTTCACGATCTTCCTCACTATGATTGAGGTATCACTTGCTGTGTGTGGGCACTACTCATACACTAAGAATTTCGAAATTCAAGAGGGAAGGGATGTTGGGTTTTATGCCCTAAATAAAACTCATTTCAATATAATCAGATTTACTTATTAATATAGATCAGAAATAACATTTAGTGTTGCATGGTTCACATGATTTATTTCATGATTATATGTACATAATGTATAAATTCATCTGAAACCCTTTTCACATACTTGATCCTGTTTATTGTGCCGTCAACACATTGGAAAGTAAACATGACTATGTGAATAAAGTTTCCTAGATTTATCAGACACAGGGTTTTACTGATATGATAATCTACAACAAGAGTTTACTTGCATTTGGAGAAGTGCTATGTTCTTTCCAGAGCATTGGTTAAAGTAAAGCTCAGGTTGGATGCATGGAGTATGCATCGGAAGGGACCGATATTGAACTTTGACTTAGATTTAATTAAACTTACCGTAAAATCTATTCAAGTCAATATCGCCTAGTTGATCCTAGATCAAATGATCTTAATCCTGTTATGATTAGGCTCAATCTTGAAAGGCTATTCGTGTTCCTTGAATTGTTAGTTAAGCCTACCTTTTGGTCAGGGTGATACGTACTTTTTGGGAACACGGTAGTGCAATTGAGTGGGAGCGCTATCATAAACATGGAATCTATAGCTTCATACGGCGAATAGTAAGCAAAGGATGATCTCCTTTGAGCTTGACCAAACGAACATAAATGGTGGAGTACTCATTTCACATAATTTGAAATATCATTTATACGGGGTCAAGTGTTTTAAGGAATACATACATTGTAGGGTGTAACGGTAATTTAATCCCTTTACAGTGGAGATCATTCATATAGAGGATCATTGATCACATTAGGATTATAACAATGGATAACTAATGATGTGTCTATATGGTGGAACATATAGAACATTCTATATACTGAGAGTGCAATTCTAAGTTCTATGCGTGGATTCAACGAAGAATTAATAAGTTAGTGAATTTTAGTGCTAAATTCTTGATCTACTTATTGGAAGCTCGGTTATATAGACCCATGGTCCCCCCACTAGTTGAGATAATATTGCTTGTAAGACTCATGTAATTGGTTTTGATTAATCAATTATAATTCACGAATTAGACTATGTCTATTTGTGAAATTTTCACTAAGTAAGGGCGAAATTGTAAAGAAAGAGTTTATAGGGGCATATTTGTTAATTATGATACTTTGTATGGTTCAATTAATAAATATGATAAATGACAATATTATTTAATAATTATTTATAGTTATTAAATAGTTAGAATTGGCATTTAAATGATTGAATTAGGAAATTGGCATTTTTAAGAAAATCAGATACAAAAGGTGTTAAAATTGCAAAATTGCAAAGCCCAAGGCCCAATCCACTAAGTGTATGGCCGGCCACCTATGTAGCTATTTTAAATTGATTTTTTTCATTATTTTAATGCCATATAATTCAAATCTAACCCTAGTGGAATGCTATAAATAGATAGTGAAGGCTTCAGGAAAAACACTTCTTCTGATTCAGAAAATCTGAGCCTCTCTCTCCCTATCTTTAGCTGACCACTCTCTCTCTTCTTCTTCAATATTTCGAAATCCTTAGTGATTTGAGTAGTGCCCACACACATCAAGTGATACCTCAATCATAGTGAGGAAGATCGTGAAGAAAGATCATCAGCAAAGGAGATTCAGCATCAAAGATTCAGAGAAAGAGATCCAGGTTCAGATATTGATAATGCTCTGCTACAGAAAGGAATCAAGGGCTAGATATCTGAACGGAAGGAGTCATTATATTCCGCTGCACCCAATGTAAGGTTTCTTAAACTTTATATGTGTTTAATTTCATCGTTTTAGAAAGTTCATATTTAGGATGTTAATAAACATACTTGTGAGTAGATCTAAGATCCTGGTAAAATAATTTCCAACAACTGGTATCAGAGCCATGGTAATTGATTTACTTGCAAGAAATTTGGACTTTAAAACGATTGTTTGTATGTTCTTTGGATGGTATCATGTTGTATTGAGTGTTATTTGATGATTGATTGATGTTTGTGAAATTTTCGTGAAAAATAATTGTGATTTCGTTTCTGGAATTATTTTTATTGGATAGTATGGAAAAAATTAAGCAAGTTAGCCTTTTACGGAACTCAATTTGGATTTTATTTGAATTAGTTATGATTTTTTGAAGATTTGACAAAATCGGGGCTGTGCTGATATTTTCCTGCGATCGCAGAACTGTCCGTACAGTTTCGAATTTTTTCTTTTTTCTTCAATTTTTCATACTTTTTCATGGAATTAACTTCCAATTTTTTGTATGGTTTTGTATATATACTATTACTATTCCTAATTCACTTCTAATTATCATTTTGAATTAATTTAAACTTTTTTTTTTTAATTTAATTCAAGATATTAGTTAATCTGAATTTGAATAGAATTAGTATTTATCTTTTTGTTTAAAAATCTATCTTATTTTTAAATTTGATTATATTTTTTTTAAATTTAAGGTCAGATTTTATAAGATATTTATAATATCTTTTAAGATATTTTAAAAATATCTTATCTTTTAAGATATTTTAAAAATATATTTTTTAAGATTTTTTAATTAAATCTTTTTAGATATTTTGACCTTATTTAAATTTAAAATAAGATATTTATAATCATGTAATTTTAAATAGATATAAGATATTTTGCTAATTTTTTTTTAAAATTTTGTTATTTTATTTATTTAAATTAAATTTAAAATCTGAAAAAGATATTTATTTATCTTTTCTAATTTTATATTTAATTTTTATTTATAAAATAACATTTAAAATTTAAAAGTAGTTAGCAAATTTTTGAAATGATATTTAGGTTGGTTGAAACCTAATTTTTCAAAAATTGTAGGTTTAATTTTAAATTAAATTTTTTTTTTTAAATTTCGAATTTTTCAATTTTTTTTTTTAATTTTTCGAATTTTTTTTATTATTTAATTAAATATTTTCGAAATTAAATATTTAATTTAAAATTAAATAAATCCTACATCCAACTATCCAGCTAACCTTGTTGCAGGAGTATGTGTTTTAGCTTTTTTGTAAGTTTTCAAAACCTATTATTACTTGATTGCAAATAGCCATTATTACTTTTTGCCAGATCTAATGATCTGATGGCTCCCTTGGTCAAGATAATAATTTGTAACAGGTATATTTACAATCTTCTTTCATCTGTGTATGACCTAGCAACATGATAGGACCCATCCAAAGTGTGTCTGTGTGAGCCTATGTGTTTAATTTGATTATAGATACATATAGGTTGTTGTTGCTAAAATAAATTATCATAGTTCTTGATAGAATTTATTTAGGCCCATTTAGTTATTGGGCTTATTCAATTAATAACAGTTGTTCTTATTAAGGTTAAATTCCTCTCTTTTGGGCCTTGTGTGAGAGTTGGGAGCCATAGAAGTGGGTACGACATACTGAACCCGACACCCCTCACATGAACCACCCCAATTGTGAAGGCCCATTTGCCTGATTTGAATAACTGTACTAGGTTAATTAAACTAGTTTAACCTAATAAAATTGATTAGCAACATAATTAATTTCATTTATTTTGAAATTAATTTAAGAAAAATATAGTTTAAGGAATTTTATATTCTAAGCTAAACTATATGTATTTTCTTGTATTTAATTAAATATAGAATTATAACCATCTAGATTCTTTCTGGAACTTAATTTAAATTTTTCATTAAATATTCTTATTTAAGTTGATATTTAGTTATCTACAACTAACCAACTTAAATCTGAATATCTTTTGAATTCAAAATTTCAAAATTAAGTTGAGGAATTTTAGGCATTGGTTATTAAGATTCTTTAGATATTTTTTTTAAGTTAATATCTTTTTGAATATTAACTTAAAATGGAATATTTTCAAATTAAGTGGTTACAACTTAATTTTTGATATTAAATTAAATTTAAATTTGAAAAATATTTAAGTTCTAGATTTTTTCTAATACAACTTAAATTAGATATTTTTTCAAATTTTGTGGAAAAGATACTTAGTCAAATAAGATATTTTCTAGATAGTTATTTCTAGACTACTTATTATTTCTAATATCAAATGGGAAAATACTATACATTGTGAAATTAATTATTTTAAATAATTAATTTTGGTACAATTTATTTTTTCCTAGTATTAAACTAGAGATTAATAATTAAGCCTTCTCTACACTTAATTATTTATTTCTTGAATTTAATACATTTAATTAATTTGAAAATTAAATATCTAAGTTGATTTTTATCATCATAATTAAATATTTCTTTTTCATGACATTTAATTAAATAGAAAATTATTTTTAGTTGAAATTTAATTTTTCAACTAAATTTAAATAATTTTCAAAATATATTTTTTCTTTATTTTATTAATCAATTTTTGAAATTGCATTTCTTAAATGCTAGAATTTCGAATTTTATCTTGAAAAATAGATTAAGTTGTAAATTAATTATTTTAATTAATTCTTGGATCAACTTAAATCAATGATTTTTTCATTTATTGATTAATTTAAAATAAATTGAATTAAAGTATATTATTAGAAATTGAATTAATTAGTCAAAGGAAAATCTAGATAGGTGATATTTTTGCTTGAAGTATTTTTCTAGTGTATTTAATTAAATAGAAAATTAATATTTAAGTTGATTTTTATCATCATACTTAAATTTTTGAAATTTTTCTTATATATTTAATTAAATAGGAAAATTATATTTTTTGTTGTAAATTAATTTTATTAATTAATTTTGGGCCAACATTAAATTAGAATAATTTTTCCAGGATTTATTTTTTATTTTAATATGCATTTTTCGAAAATTGTATTCTTATATACTTTAATTTTTCGAAATGCAATATATATTTATAGAAAATTAAATTTGAGTTGTAAATTAATTTATATTAATTTTGTAACAACTTAAATTGAATATTTTTCTAAATATTTATTGGAAATTATTACTAAGATGGAAGAAATACATGTTATTTTCATATCCATCTAAGTAAAATTTATAAATATTAAATTAAAATTTATATTTAGAATTTTTCATTCTAAATTGGAAATTTTAAAAAAATATATATTTAAAATAAATAGAATAAATAAAGAGAATCAAAGAAAATACAACTCACTTTAAATAATGAGCTTGATTATTATTAAGATATTCGATCTCCATTGTTGGTCTTACAAAAGTTAAATGTTTTCAATATAACCTCGAGACGCTAGACTTCGTCCCCCTATGGATGGTTATTCGTTGAACGCATTTAACACCGTAAGATTTCATTTGATAAGTGTTTTGTAAGTTTTCGTCTCTATTAGACTCTCCCCTATGGTGACTACTTAGAGATAAACTTATGCAACATGAAACAATGGTAGAGGCTCATAAAATGAGAATAACCTTGACTCTCGCCTACCAGGACAACGTTGGATTCTTATTTTGATCGAATAAAAGGTTGCTAGAATGGTTTCTATTTTAGATGAGCTGACAACTCTATTCAATAAATGATGCTTTGACTCTCGCCTACCGGAATTTGTATCGGTTGTTGAAAACCTTGGAAATTATTTAGGATTGTATGTTTTAGTATTTTCACTAGTCATTCCTACTTGCTATATGTTTATAATTTCTGAATTGTGTATGAATTTATATTGAACCGTGTTATTTTCTGTTATTAAGTTGTAGTTTAATTTCGAATCTTCATTGTTGGTCTAACATGTTTGTTTATCTAATGAGATAAATTCCTAGTGAATTTTCACCATTAGACATACATAATAGTGTAAGATCTCGAAAGATAAGTATTGTATATGCGACATCTAACTGTTCATCAATTGATGACACCTTAGACTAGTATTTTTACAATATGAAACAAGAATATTACATAAATAAGATTACTTTGTCTTTCGCTAATCGAAGCATCGTTGGATTCTTATTTATAAACGAAATTATCCTAATTCCTCTTAGCTTATATATTTCGAATTAGCTTCAAAACATATCATTGGATGAATGGTCTATAAATCATTTCATGTCATTCTATATTTTCTCTTAAGAAATTAAATGACGCATATGATTATAATCCCGAAATTCTATTCCCAATTGATATAAATCCTCAATCTTAGAAATCTCCTACTTGTATGGGCAAATCTGACTTAGAGTTTGTATTAGTAGTGGTGGTTCAAGATAGAATTACTCATAATATTTGGTATAAATTTAAGTCTTTGACTTTAATTTTAGAATCCAAACAGAAATTTTATTATATTTCTAATTCCAGAATACAATACAGTTACAATTTCTCAAGTGTTTAATATCCATCTTCTATTAATGGATTAAAACCATATGGAATATGAGTTAGGTATTCTGTGACCAGGATCCACTTGCAGTATTCTAAGAACTCTTTGATGTAACTAAACTTAAGTCATCAAAAGACACTACCACATTTTTTTTTAATCTATGGCATTTGTATCTTGTTCATAGTGGATTTGACAAGATCAATCTCTGCAAAGAGTTAATATGCCTATATCCACTGAAAGTAGTTCATCTCATTCGCAGATGGATGTACATTCAGGGGTGGATATGAGTTTTTCGTTGTATTCTTAAAACGATAACTCTAGATTATACCTTTTAGCAAAGAAATTTGAAATGTTTGAAAAATTTCACTAATTTCTAGCAATGGTTAAAACCATTAAGGTAAGTGGTTAAAGATCTTGCGAACTGATAGGGGTGGAGAAATAGTTAGTAGATATGCAGTTCAAAGATCATTAATTTGATTTTTGAATTATATCCAAACTTACCTCCCCAGAAATTTCGAGTTGCATGTTGATGATTAGTTACTAGTCGTTGCCTAAATCCTTCTATGGTAATACAATTTCAGAATGATGTAATGGTTGTATACTTAATGTAAATCATTACTAGATTCATGGATGACCTAATCAAAATCTTAAGAAAAGCTAGAACTGTTAACCATGGTTTGTTAGCTATTCTAAGTGATTAGGGGTGGACCATCCCATTGTCAATAGATGAGAAAGTGTTTGATCAAACAAATACTACTTTTCTAAGAAAATGACTAAGTCTGAAAAAAAAAAAAAGTAGCAAATAAAGGAGATATTTAATTCTTGATTCCAAAAGTGTTCTATCATCTTATATAACATATGGTGATCCCACTGCCTCTGTTGTCTTGTCACAACCAAAGAGGTTAATACCATTTAGTTTTCTTCGACATAATTCACGGTACCTCGCCGTAGTGGGAGAGTTTCTAGGAACTCACCTTCTTATGACTTGGGAGACACTAGTGATTAAAATCCATTGTGAGTTTAAACAAGTAATGGATTGTCAAGATAAGAAACTAAGAAGAAAGCCAATAGAACTATGGTTTAATCCATTCACATGGAGTAACCTAAAGTTTTCTATTACAAGGACATAAAAGGAAATTTTCGTTTATAAGTCCATTCAATGGACTTAACAAAACTTCCTGTTCCTAGTATTATAGGTTTGAGTTTATCTAAACCTATGGCTTGTGGTATACCTGGTAATTACTTACTCTAATGCAAGCAACTTACTTTAGTAAGATGCTGAAGCATTTTCTTTCTAATGGCAATCTATAGAAGCTTCACAACTTCTTAGGTATAGATTTTATTTATCTAAGGAAAAGTCTTAACTATTCCAGAAAAGATAAAGTCATGAAAGAATTTCTTATATCAACAGTTAGAGGTCTTAGATATGCTTTTGTATGCCTTAGAGCAGACACCTGCTGTTGAGTGGGAGTAATGAGTAGGTATCAGATTAATCCAGGAGAAGAACATTGGAAGACAATCAAGTAAATCTTAAGATAAAGAAGAGGAACTATATGTTAGTCTATAAGGGTGTGTTTAAAACTCTTAGACTACACCATATCAGATTTCGAAATTTGCCTTTGTGCTAATAAATCTTTCTGATAAGATGGTGATTACTCTGGGGGTGGAATAGTGATTTTGGAGAAGTGTAAAAACCTATCTGAAGTCTCTAGGTCTACCAGAGAGAGACTGAATGTTAAAGCTGTAGGAAAGGTACTTATTCAGTCTAAGGAAAGTTCTATACATTTTTGGCACCATTCCAAATTGCCTTAAACTACTAGTGTTAATTTCCTGATTAACCAAAAGTAGTTGCCAAAGGTATAGAATCCAGTATCCCAAGAGAGTAGACATATAGAGAGGAATTTCACATTATAAATGATTTTGTGATTAAAGGAAGAGTAATGGTGGAGAAAAGGTTTTGGTTAATTCAACCTTTCAGATCCTATTACGAGGAGTTTACTACTACTACACTTGATTTGTATATCAAGGTGTTAAGATTATTTGAAACGCACTTTTTGTTTTATATTAGTGCAAGTGGGAGTTTGTTGGGTTTTATCCCCTAAATAAAACTCATTTCAATATAATCAGATTTGCTTATTAACATAGATCAGAAATAACATTTAGTGTTGCATGGTTCACATGATTTATTTCATGATTATATGTACATAATGTATAAATTCATCTGAAACCCTTTTCACATACTTGATCCTGTTTATTGTGCCGTCAACAAATTGGAAAGTAAACATGACTATGTGAATAAAGTTTCCTAGATTTATCAGACACAGGGTTTTACTGATATGATAATCTACAACAAGAGTTTACTTGCATTTGGAGAAGTGCTATGTTCTTTCCAGAGCATTGGTTAAAGTAAAGCTCAGGTTGGATGCATGGAGTATGCATCGGAAGGGACCGATATTGAACTTTGACTTAGATTTAATTAAACTTACCGTAAAATCTATTCAAGTCAATATCGCCTAGTTGATCCTAGATCAAATGATCTTAATCCTGTTATGATTAGGCTCAATCTTGAAAGGCTATTCGTGTTCCTTGAATTGTTAGTTAAGCCTACCTTTTGGTCAGGGTGATACGTACTTTTTGGAAACACGGTAGTGCAATTGAGTGGGAGCGCTATCATAAACATGGAATCTATAGCTTCTATCTGGCGAATAGTAAGCAAAGGATGATCTCCTTCGAGCTTGACCAAACGAACATAAATGGTGGAGTACTCATTTCACATAAGCTGAAATATCATTTATACGGGGTCAAGTGTTTTAAGGAATAAATACATTGTAGGGTGTAACGGTAATTTAATCCCTTTACAGTGTAGATCATTCATATAGAGGATCATTGATCACATTAGGATTATAACAATGGATAACTAATGATGTGTCTATATGGTGGAACATATAGAACATTCTATATACTGAGAGTGCAATTCTAAGTTCTATGCGTGGATTCAACGAAGAATTAATAAGTTAGTGAATTTTAGTGCTAAATTCTTGATCTACTTATTGGAAGCTCGGTTATATAGACCCATGGTCCCCCCACTAGTTGAGATAATATTGCTTGTAAGACTCGTGTAATTGGTTTTGATTAATCAATTAGAATTCACGAATTAGACTATGTCTATTTGTGAAATTTTCACTAAGTAAGGGCGAAATTGTAAAGAAAGAGTTTATAGGGACATATTTGTTAATTATGATACTTTGTATGGTTCAATTAGGAAATTGGCATTTTTGAGAAAATCAGATACAAAAGGTGTTAAAATTGCAAAATTGCAAAGCCCAAGGCCCAATCCACTAAGTGTATGGCCGGCCACCTATGTAGCTATTTTAAATTGATTTTTTCATTATTTTAATGCCATATAATTCAAATCTAACCCTAGTGGAATGCTATAAATAGATAGTGAAGGCTTCAGGAAAAACACTTCTTCTGATTCAGAAAATCTGAGCCTCTCTCTCTCCCTATCTTTAGCTGACCACTCTCTCTCTTCTTCTTCAATATTTCGAAATCCTTAGTGATTTGAGTAGTGCCCACACACATCAAGTGATACCTCAATCATAGTGAGGAAGATCGTGAAGAAAGATCATCAGCAAAGGAGATTCAGCATCAAAGATTCAGAGAAAGAGATCCAGGTTCAGATATTGATAATGCTCTGCTACAGAAAGGAATCAAGGGCTAGATATCTGAACGGAAGGAGTCATTATATTCCGCTGCACCCAATGTAAGGTTTCTTAAACTTTATATGTGTTTAATTTCATCGTTTTAGAAAGTTCATATTTAGGATGTTAATAAACATACTTGTGAGTAGATCTAAGATCTTGGTAAAATAATTTCCAACAAGAGAAAGAAGAAGTGGCAGCTAAAGATAGGGAGAGAGAAAGGCTCAGTTTTTTCTGAATCAGAAGTGTAGAAATTTAAGTGTAAATTTTTTGAAGCCTTCACTATCTATTTATAGCATTCCACTAGGGTTAGTGATAACTCTAAGATTTAGAGTTATTTTCATATCTTTAAGCTTGAATTTAATGTGAATTGTGGAGCAATTAATGTCTATATTGTGTAATTGTGTTTAGTTTGTTGTGTCTTTGTAATAAATGGAAGTGTGTGTGTTAGTAAGTGTTAGATGGACTTATGTTGTTGTTTTTTATGTGTTTTAAGCAGAAAAAAATACAAGAATAGGTATTTGGAAATGTTTGGGACAAGGAGAAAAAGGAGCAGAAAAATGATTATTGCTGACTGGCATTGCTATAGCAATCATCGCGTAGCAATTTGTCAGCCCAGTAAGTTTATTTTGGCAGATAGTCCAGCTGGCTTTAATGAAAAGAAAAACGAGCTGAGGTGGCAGAATTTGGCTATTGACTCAACAAACATGTGGAAAATGAAGGACAAGTGGGTGATGATTGGGATTTCCAATTAGGGTAAACTTTGGTACCCTAATTGGGGTGCAAAAAGAAAAAAGAGGAATTAGAAGGGAGGCTGGCTGCACTTTGAAGAGCAGTACGAAAATTACAGCAGAAATCTAAGTACAGAGAAAAAAGAAAGAGTACAAAGATAGAAGAAGAAGATTGAGAAGAAGGAGAAGAAGGCAACCTACAAAGGGAGGATTTGAGCTTCAAAATCATTTCCCTTGCTCTCCTCTTCATTTTGTATCATTTCCTTCTCTCTAATTTTCTCTTTACATCCATGAACAATTTATTTTCTGGTTTGTTGTTTTTAATTTCAGCTATGAACTAACTTCTTTGAGATTTGGGTGGTTATGAACCCTTGTATGGACTAGTGTTTTGATTTTGCAATGATGAAGTAATCTTGTCTTAGTTCAATTAGATGTGATGAAAAGTTGAATGAATGTTAATTCTTGGCCATTTTTAACATTTAGCAAGCTAGATCTTACTTGGAAAAGTAAGACCTAGTTGAACCCTTCTAATTGATGCATGATTTTTACCTTTTCTTTAGGTATTAATTAGTAGTGAAATAGGAATATTTTGCTACCATGTATAACTAAGGATTTGATGCTTTGTTGGGCTATTTGTAATCTAACTGATGTAGGAATGCATTGTGAGAGTATGAATGGTTATTTGCAAGTTTTGGAAAAAGCTTGCTGGTTTTTGTTGAAATTTGTTAACTCTGCCAGGATTGCTGATTCATTGCTGGGTCATTCTTTGTATCAAGCAGGGACATACAAGTGGAAATTAATCACCCAAGTCTAATTTCCAAATCTGAAATTACAACCATTTTAATCACTTTTAGTTTCTTATTTTTAGTTTATTTAGTTTAAAAAATTAGTTCTCAAGTTTAGATTCAAAGCTATCAATTTTTCTTGTGAATTAATGTGTGACTTTATTTTATTTTTATTTGAAATTCTTAGAATTACTTTTAGTTGATTTAACATTATTTAGTAAAAAGTCCCTGTGGAGACGAACTTTGATTTACTTATCATTGTATTACTTGTTTGTGATTGTGTACACTTGCGCAATTATAAAGCAATAGAATTTTCACAACAAGTTTTTGGCGCCGTTGCCGGGGACTTTAAGTTCTAAATTTTGTTTTATCAACTAATTGACATTCTAAGAATTTTTGTGCTTTTAATCTTGTTGGTTTGTCTTTGAAATCTCAGGTATCTATAGTGTATGAACCAACAAGAGGACTTTGAACTTGCTCCTATTGACCCCGAGATTGAACGTACATTCCGAAGAAGAAGAAGGGTTCAAAAGGCTAAGGGCCGAGACATCATGGCTGAAAATTTTGATGACGATGGGGTTGCTCCACAAATTGTTAATCCCATCATATTGGCAGATGATCGAGCAAGGGCTATAAGGGAGTATGCAGCCCCCATGTTTAATGAGCTCAATCCAGGCATTGTGAGGCCTGAAATACAAGCACCGCAGTTTGAGCTCAAGCCAGTGATGTTTCAAATGCTCCAAACCGTGGGGCAATTCAGCGGGATGCCAACTGAGGATCCTCACCTCCATCTCCGTTCATTCTTGGAGGTGAGTGATTCTTTCAAGATCCAAGGAGTGAGTGAAGAGGTGTTAAGGTTGAAGCTATTCCCATTCTCACTAAGGGACCGAGCTAGATCATGGCTCAACACTTTGCCGCCTGATTCTGTGACCAATTGGAATGACCTTGCTGAGAAGTTTCTGAGGAAATACTTTCCTCCTACTAGAAATGCAAAATTCAGAAGTGAGATCATGTCTTTTCAGCAACTTGAAGATGAGTCCACAAGTGATGCGTGGGAGAGGTTTAAGGAACTTTTGCGAAAGTGTCCACATCATGGCATTCCACATTGTATTCAGATGGAGACTTTTTATAATGGTTTGAATGCAGCTTCTCGAATGGTGTTAGATGCATCGGCCAATGGTGCTATTTTGTCGAAGTCTTACAATGAAGCATTTGAGATTTTGGAGACCATTGCAAGTAACAACTACCAATGGTCCAACACTAGAGCTCCAACAAGTAGAAAAGTGGCGGGGGTCCTTGAGGTAGATGCAATAACAGCTTTGACAGCTCAAATGGCTTCCATGACGAATGTTTTGAAGAATTTGAGTATTGGGAACGCTAAAAATATTCAACCAAATTTCGCCGCCATTCAAAGTGATGATGTCTCATGTGTGTTTTGTGGAGAAGGGCATGTGTTTGAGAAGTGTCCATCTAATCCGGAGTCCGTTTGTTACATGGGAAATCAGAATTTTAATAGAAACAATGGGGCATTCTCAAACTCTTACAATCAATCTTGGAAGAATCATCCTAATTTGTCTTGGGGAGGTCAAGGAGCAAGCTCAAGTACCGCACCAGCCCAAGGAAGACAAGCATATCCACCGGGTTTTTCACAACAACCCCGACATTCACAACATGCTCAAAATTCCCAACCAAGTTCTTTGGAGAGTCTAATGCGGGATTATATGGCCAAAAATGATGCGGTGATACAAAGTCAAGCTGCCTCTCTTCGAAACTTAGAGTTGCAACTTGGACATTTGGCCAATGAATTAAAAGCTAGGCCGCAAGGTTCTTTGCCTAGTGACACGGAAAATCCAAGGAGGGATGGGAATGAACAATGCAACGCCATTCAGCTAAGGAGTGACAAGCATCTGAAAAATTCTGAGGAGGAAATAAAGGGTAGTGGGGAGCCCACTTCAATCCAAATCGACGAAAAATTGAGTAACAAAACTGCCCAGGAATTTGCTGATACCAGTCCAGTTGATACAGCAAAGGGTCAGCAACCTGACAGTCAGCAATCCGCACCAGTATGTTCTAGTCCTAAACCACCCCTTCCATTTCCTCAAAGATTTCGGAAACAGCAGCAAGATGGACAATTTAGGAAGTTTTTGGATGTGTTGAAACAGCTCCATATCAATATTCCCTTGGTAGAAGCGCTAGAGCAAATGCCAAATTATGTCAAGTTCTTAAAAGATATTTTGACAAAGAAAAGGAGGCTTGGCGAGTTTGAAACGGTCGCTTTGACCGAGGGGGCACATCAGCGCTATGTTGAAGAATAAAATTCCACCTAAATTGAAAGATCCGGGCAGCTTTACAATTCCAATTTCTATTGGGGGACGGGATGTTGGAAGAGCTCTTTGTGATTTGGGAGCTAGTATTAATCTCATGCCCATGTCTATTTTCAAGAAGTTGGGAATTGGAGAAGCAAGGCCAACCACCGTCACTTTGCAACTAGCGGATCGTTCCATGGCTCATCCGGATGGAAAAATTGAAGATGTTTTGGTACAAGTAGATAAGTTCATCTTTCCTGCAGACTTCATTATTCTTGACTATGAGGAAGATAGGGAAGTTCCAATCATTTTAGGGAGGCCATTTCTTGCCACGGGAAGGACTTTGATAGATGTTGAAAAAGGAGAGCTCACCATGAGAGCTCAAGATGAGCAAGCCACATTCAAGGTTTTCCATCCCATACGTGGCCCGGATGCAATAGGAGAATGCTTAGCAATTGAAGGTATGGATCCTAACATGGTTGAGGAGTCTAAATTCAAAGTTAGTAAGAAGGTGAGAAAGAAGATTCTCCTTAAAGAAATTGCTAAGGATCACGAGGCACAAGAAAGCAAAGACAAAGCATCAATTGACTCTAAAAAACCACCCAAAAAGAAGAGAAAGAAAAAGAAGCTTAGTAGAAAATTTCGGTCTCAAATGTTTGAAGTTGGGCAACAAGTGATTTTTTCCAATTCTTTAACGAAGGCTACTCATGGACGACTAGATTCAAGGTGTGATGGATCTTTCTTGGTGGTGAGAGTATACCCCGATGGGGTAGTGGAACTTCGTGATGCACTTTCAAGAAGAAAATTCTTAGTGAAAGGCCAAGGAGTGAAGTTTGGGGGTGGAGAGGTCAACCGAGAAAAGACCTCTATCTCTTTGAAGGATGTTTGAGACTTGTAATTTGGGGGTGCCAAAAGAAAAAGAAAAAAAAAAGATTGAATTGAAAAATTTGGAAAAAAAGAATGAAAAGAAAAAAAAAATCAATGAAGGCACCCCTTGAAAAAAAAAAAAGAAAAAAAAAGCAAGAAGAAAAGTTAAAAAGAAAAAATATATATATATTATATAATTAGTAAATAATTGTCATGGTGAAATTGAGAAATTATTTTCTTTCAATGTGCAGGAAATCAAGTGAAGAAGGTTGTGGAAGTGAAGAAATTTCAATTTGGGCAAAGAAATTAAGTTTGGGGTAGAAAAGTTGTGCCCAGTTGCTATAGCAATGGTTCAGCAATTTTATTTGGCAGCAAGAGTGTTCTTATATCAGGGTTTAAATGACTGTTGGTCTGATAAAAAGGAACACGTGAGAAATGTTAAGGAGGCAATCATTTGGTATGATTTTCTGTTCAGACAAATCATTGGGCTTGTACTTAGTTTTGCCTCTTGTGGATCAAGGACAGATGAGTGAATAAACAAAGTTTTCAATCTCAGTCATTTAATCAATTAGTTATGGGACTTATTTTTTTTTAGTCAACTGGGCCCCTCTTGGATTAGTCAGCCAGCCCAAAACCTCATTCTTTAGCCCAATATTCAACCCTACCAACCAATTCACCATCTTCACTCCAATCACTATCCCAGCCGCCTCCATCACTCACGGTTCACCCTCACCAACCTAAACCCAGCTTCCATTCACCCGTAGCCATCACGCAAGTCACTCACCACCAGCCATTCTTCCACCTCTGTTCAACCAAATCGCGCATCACCATCTCAGCCCAAGCTCCACAAACCACCATTGCAAACTCAACAACAGCCGCACCCCCGAACCAGCAAGCACCCGTCAACTTCACCAGTTTAACCAAACTTCCATCTCCCATCACCACGTTCAACCTCCATTCGAACACCAAATCAGCCACTGCCCAGTCGACCCCCACTCCACTCAGTCGCATCCTTCACCACAGCAACCCAAATCACACCTCCCAGCTGCTAACTCGAACCAAATCCCAGCTGAGAGTCATCTGTCGAGCCAAGTTGCCATCACCAGCACTGGAGTCAAGTTTCCCAGCCGAGAGTCATCTGATCCATCACAACAAATCCCACTGGTTTGTCAAGAATAAATTGCTAATAATTTTTTCTATTTTGATTTGTTCTTGGCTGTCGAGTAGTGAGTGTTTATGTGTGGATGTTGTGATTTGGATAAAGCTGATATTTTGGAAATTGTTGGGAGGGTTCTGAATGATTGAAGTAATATTGGGAAATTTTTGGATGTGATTTTTGTGCGTGCAAAAGGGTGCCGTGATTTATAGGTGCTGATTGTTGGTGTGAAAATTTTTAATTTGAATTAGTGATCAAGTGTTGGGGTTTGTCGAGTGACATATGTGATCAATTTGAATTGGGGCTTGTTGATTGTTAGTGTGTTGTTGAACAATGGGCTGCTTGTTGTGTTTATTTGGTTGAAGTGTTGAAATCTTGGATATATGGAATTGTCAATCATATATACAGGGGGAATTTGTTGTGTTGGGGTAGTGTGCAATTGAAAAAAAAAAAAAAAGAAAGAAAAATGCCTAACAGTCAAGACGGTCACGCCACGATTTGAGCCCAAGTTTCTACCGTTCCCTCAGCAAGTTCTAGACCCGTGAGGTGGACCATCAACTTCGAACACAGAGGAGCCCCACGAGGACTCCGAGTAGAGGGAGTTTTCTCATACCTAAGCTATTTTATATTTTTCTGTTATGTGTCGTTTTTTTCAGTTTGTATTGTGCTACTTGTGTATTGTCTTTTGTGTTTGGAACTTTCATTTTTTGTTGTTCATGTGTTTGTTAGTTTGACGTTGAGAGATTTATGAGTTTTCTGTGGCCTAGTGTTCTGCTCGATGATGATATTTTCCGCTCATTCCATTATTGTTGCTGCCTAATCTTATTTGTTGCCTTGTCAAGCTGAATTGTTGGATATTATGGATGTTTCTCTTTAGTCTCTCCTCACTAGTTTATACTTGTATTCATTCCACCATGCTTTGCCTTTCTCATACGATTATTTCACATGTCATGTTAGCATCTAGAATTGGTTAGTGCATCTCCTTGAAGCGAAATCCTAGTTAGATTTGTCCCTTAGAAATGATTTAGGCCTTCCTTGGACGTTTGAGCCTTTCTAACTCTCCCTATCAATCAATTTTTCCCTAGTCACCCAAGTTTGAGCCGTTAGCCTTGTTTTGTTGTGCAACCCTATCACACATATCACATCCATCCTAAATTGCATTTCCACATATGTCCTAACTTAATTGCTCACTTGTCAAGAGCCAAGTTTCTCATTAAGTTTGGGGTGAGTGCGGTGAGTGTAATTTGTGGCGAGCTAATTCAAGATTATACATTTAGCCACATTGGGGACAATGTTGAGTTGTAAGTTTGGGGTGGGGGAATTAGCTCACAAGGTATATTAGTATGCATTTTTAATAACTTTCTCTTGCTATATATAAGTATAATATAGTACTAAATTCCTTTTTAGTTTTTAAAAAAAAAAAAAATCAGCAAAGAAAAAAGAAAAAAAAATAAGTATATATATATATATATTCTTGTAACTAAGTTTGGGGTGTTCCACCCATTTGAAGCAAAAACGAAAAAAAAAAAAATAAACATAGCAAGAGAAGTTAATTTTAATATAAAGTACTTGTGAGTATAATGAATTAGGGAAGTGAGTCAAAAGAAAAAAAATCATTAGGAAGAGGCTCGGTTTTTTGACAAGTGAAGTAGTTAGGTGTTGAGCTAGCTAAAATACATCCTTGACCATACCCTAACCCAAGCCTAACATTACAAGCCTAATAAAGTCCTATTGATCAAGGGGATAAGTTTAGACTATATTAGTGGAGAGGAGTGCACTAATCCAACTTATGGAGCTGAAATGAATAAAAAAATTTTAAGGTAGTTGGAGAGAAGTTCAAAGTTTAGGTGGGATATACTTGTATAAATTGGTGATTAGGTAACTTTTGGGAAATATTAATGTTATCCAATGACAAAAACGTTAAAGGGGCAGCATATAAAGTTACGGCAAGCAATTTCCTATTCCATTTAATTCCATTTTTTTCTGAGAGCATCAATGTTCGCTAGGCCAACTTGAATTTCTATGAAATCTCTCATTTGTCTTGTATGTTGAGTCTTTGTGTGAATTGTGTTGTTGTGTTTTACTTTGTTTATTTTGTGTTGTCATTGCTCGAGGACGAGCAAGATTCTAAGTTTGGGGTGTTGATAACTCTAAGATTTAGAGTTATTTTCATATCTTTAAGCTTGAATTTAATGTGAATTGTGGAGCAATTAATGTCTATATTGTGTAATTGTGTTTAGTTTGTTGTGTCTTTGTAATAAATGGAAGTGTGTGTGTTAGTAAGTGTTAGATGGACTTATGTTGTTGTTTTTTATGTGTTTTAAGCAGAAAAAAATACAAGAATAGGTATTTGGAAATGTTTGGGACAAGGAGAAAAAGGAGCAGAAAAATGATTATTGCTGACTGGCATTGCTATAGCAATCATCGCGTAGCAATTTGTCAGCCCAGTAAGTTTATTTTGGCAGATAGTCCAGCTGGCTTTAATGAAAAGAAAAACGAGCTGAGGTGGCAGAATTTGGCTATTGACTCAACAAACATGTGGAAAATGAAGGACAAGTGGGTGATGATTGGGATTTCCAATTAGGGTAAACTTTGGTACCCTAATTGGGGTGCAAAAAGAAAAAAGAGGAATTAGAAGGGAGGCTGGCTGCACTTTGAAGAGCAGTACGAAAATTACAGCAGAAATCTAAGTACAGAGAAAAAAGAAAGAGTACAAAGATAGAAGAAGAAGATTGAGAAGAAGGAGAAGAAGGCAACCTACAAAGGGAGGATTTGAGCTTCAAAATCATTTCCCTTGCTCTCCTCTTCATTTTGTATCATTTCCTTCTCTCTAATTTTCTCTTTACATCCATGAACAATTTATTTTCTGGTTTGTTGTTTTTAATTTCAGCTATGAACTAACTTCTTTGAGATTTGGGTGGTTATGAACCCTTGTATGGACTAGTGTTTTGATTTTGCAATGATGAAGTAATCTTGTCTTAGTTCAATTAGATGTGATGAAAAGTTGAATGAATGTTAATTCTTGGCCATTTTTAACATTTAGCAAGCTAGATCTTACTTGGAAAAGTAAGACCTAGTTG
This sequence comes from Cannabis sativa, assembly GCF_029168945.1. Classification (NCBI taxonomy): domain Eukaryota; kingdom Viridiplantae; phylum Streptophyta; class Magnoliopsida; order Rosales; family Cannabaceae; genus Cannabis; species Cannabis sativa. The sequence goes on along the minus strand of NC_083602.1, from coordinate 16,489,044 downwards.
AACCCTTCTAATTGATGCATGATTTTTACCTTTTCTTTAGGTATTAATTAGTAGTGAAATAGGAATATTTTGCTACCATGTATAACTAAGGATTTGATGCTTTGTTGGGCTATTTGTAATCTAACTGATGTAGGAATGCATTGTGAGAGTATGAATGGTTATTTGCAAGTTTTGGAAAAAGCTTGCTGGTTTTTGTTGAAATTTGTTAACTCTGCCAGGATTGCTGATTCATTGCTGGGTCATTGCTGTATCAACTGGGACATACAAGTGGAAATTAATCACCCAAGTCTAATTTCCAAATCTGAAATTACAACCATTTTAATCACTTTTAGTTTCTTATTTTTAGTTTATTTAGTTTAAAAAATTAGTTCTCAAGTTTAGATTCAAAGCTATCAATTTTTCTTGTGAATTAATGTGTGACTTTATTTTATTTTTATTTGAAATTCTTAGAATTACTTTTAGTTGATTTAACATTATTTAGTAAAAAGTCCCTGTGGAGACGAACTTTGATTTACTTATCATTGTATTACTTGTTTGTGATTGTGTACACTTGCGCAATTATAAAGCAATAGAATTTTCACAACAGTTAGGTTTGAATTATTTGACATTAAAATAATGAAAAAATTAGTTTAAGTTTCCTACAAAAGTGGCTGGCCCTATACAAGTGGATTTGGGCCTCACTTTTTGCAATTTTGCAGTTTTCTCTTTTCTGCATCTAATTTTCTCAAAAACGCCAATTTTCTAATTCAACCATTTAAATGCCAATTCTAACTATTTAATAACTATAAATAATTATTAAATAATATTGTCATTTATCATATTTATTAATTGAACCATACAAAGTATCATAATTAACAAATATGCCCCTAAAACTCTTTCTTTACAATTTCGCCCTTACTTAGTGAAAAATTCACAAATAGACATAGTCTAATTTGAGAATTATAATTGATTAATCAAAACCAATTACATGAGTCTTACAAGCAATATTATCTCAACTAGTGCGGGGACCATGGGTCTATATAACCGAGCTTCCAATAAGTAGATCAAGAATTTAGCACTAAAATTCACTAACTTATTAATTCTTCGTTGAATCCACGCATAGAACTTAGAATTGCACTCTCAGTATATAGAATGCTCTATATGTTCCACCATATAGACACATCATTAGTTATCCATTGTTATAATCCTAATGTGATCAATGATCCTCTATATGAATGATCTACACTGTAAAGGGATTAAATTACTGTTACACCCTACAATGTATTTATTCCTTAAAACACTTGACCCCGTATAAATGATATTTCAGCTTATGTGAAATGAGTACTCCACCATTTATGTTCGTTTGGTCAAGCTGGAAGGAGATCATCCTTTGCTTACTATTCGCCAGATAGTAGCTATAGATTCCATGTTTATGCTAGCGCTCCCACTCAATTGCACTACCGTGTTCCCAAAATATATGTATCACCCTAACCTAAAAGTAGGCTTAACTAACAAATCAAAGAACACGAATAGCCTTTCAAGATTGAGCCTAATCATAACAGGATTAAGAACATTTGATCTAGGATCAACTAGGCGATATTGACTTGAATAGATATTATGGTAAGTTTAATAAATCTAAGTCAAAGTTCAATATCGGTCCCTTCCGATGCATACTCCATGCATCCAACCTGAGCTTTACTTTAACCAATGCTCTGGAAAGAACATAGCATTTCTCCAAATGCAAGTAAACTCTTGTTGTAGATTATCATATCAGTAAAACCCTATGTTTGATAAATCTAGGAAACTTTATTCACATAGTCATGTTTACTTTCCAATGTGTTGACGGCACAATAAACAGGATCAAGTATGTGAAAAGGGTTTCAGATGAATTTATACATTATGTACATATAATCATGAAATAAATCATGTGAACCATGCAACATTAAATGTTATTTCTGATCTATATTAATAAGTAAATCTGATTATATTGAAATGAGTTTTATTTAGGGCATAAAACCCAACAAACTCCCACTTGCACTAATATAAAACAAAAAGTGCATTTCAAATAATCTCAACACCTCGATATACAAATCAAGTGTAGTAGTAGTAAACTCCTCGTAATAGGATCTGAAAGGTTGAATTAACCACAACCTTTTCTCCACCATTACTCTTCCTTTAATCACAAAATCATTGATAATATGAAATTCCTCTCTATATGTCTACTCTCTTGGGATACTGGATTCTATACCTTTGGCAACTACTTTTGGTTTATCAGGAAATTAACACTAGTAGTTTAAGGCAATTTGGAATGGTGCCAAAAAATGTATAGAACTTTCCTTTGACTGAATAAGTACCTTTCCTGCAACTTTAACATTCAGTCCCTTTCTGGTAGACCTAGAGACTTCAGATAGGTTTTTACACTTCTCTAAAATCACTATTCCACCCCCAGAGTAATCACCATCTTATCAGAAAGATTTTCTAGCACAAAGGCAAATTTCGAAATCTGATGTGGTGTAGTCTAAGAGTTTTAAACACACCCTTATAGACTAACGTATAGTTCCTCTTCTTTATCTTAAGATTTACTTGATTGTCTTCCAATGTTCTTTTCCTGGATTAATCTGATACCTACTCATTACTCTCACTCAACAGCAGGTGTCTGGTCTAAGGCATACAAAAGCATATCTAAGACCTCTCACTGTTGATTTAAGAAATTCTTTCATGGCTTTATCTTTTCTGGAATAGTTAAGACTTTTCCTTAGATAAATAAAATCTATACCTAAGAAGTTTGAAGCTTCTATAGATTGCCATTAGAAAGAAAATGCTTAAGCATCTTACTAAAGTAAGTTGCTTGCATTAGAGTAAGTAATTACCAGGTATACCACAAGCCATAGGTTTAGATAAACTCAAACCTATAATACTAGGAACAAGAAGTTTGTTAAGTCCATTGAATAGACTTATAAACGAAAATTTCCTTTTATGTCCTTGTAATAGAAAACTTTAGGTTATTCCATGTGAATGGATTAAACCATAGTTCTATTGGCTTTTCTTCTTAGTTTCTTATCTTGACAATCCATTACTTGTTTAAACTCACAATGGATTTTAATCACTAGTGTCTCCCAAGTCATAAGAAGGTGAGTTCCTAGAAACTCTCCCACTACGACGAGGTACCGTGAATTATGTCTAAGAAAACTAAATGGTATTAACCTCTTTGGTTGTGACATGACAACAGAGGCAGTGTGATTATCATATGTTATATAAGATGATAGAACACTTTTGGAATCAAGAAAAATATCTCCTTTATTTGCTACTTGTTTTCAGACTTAGTCATTTTCTTAGAAAAGTAGTATTTGTTTAAACAAACACTTTCTTATCTATTGACAATGGGATGGTCCACCCCTAATCACTTAGAATAGCTAACAAACCATGGTTAACAGTTCTAGCTTTTCTTAAGATTTTGATTAGGTCATCTATGAATCTAGTAATGATTTACATTAAGTATACAACCATTACATCATTCTGAAATTGTATTACCATAGAAGGAATTAGGCAACGACTAGTAACTAATCATCAACATGCAACTCGAAATTTCTGGGGAGGTAAGTTTTGATATAATTCAAAATCAATTTAATGATCTTTGAACTGCATATCTACTAACTATTTCTCCACCCCTATCAGTTCACAAGATCTTTAACCACTTACCTTAATGGTTTTAACCATTGCTAGAAATTAATGAAATTTTAAAACATTTCAAATTTCTTGCTAAAAGGTATAATCTAGAGTTATCGTTTTAAGAATACAACGAAAAACTCATATCCACCCCTGAATGTACATCCATCTGCGAATGAGATGAACTACTTTCAGTGGATATAGGCATATTAACTCTTTGCGGAGATTGATCTTGTCAAATCCACTATGAACAAGATACAAATGCCATAGATTTAAAAAATGTGGTAGTGTTCTTGATGACATAGATATATAAAAGAATTCTTAGAATAGTGCAAGTGGATCCTGGTCACAGAATACCTAACTCATATTCCATACAGTTTGAATCCATTAATAAAAGATGGATATTAAACACTTGAGAAAGTGTAACTGTATTGTATCTGGAATTAGAAATATAAGAAAATTTCTGTTTGGATTCTAAAATTAAAGTCAAAGACTTAAATTCAACCAAATATAATGAGTAATTCTTTCTTGGACCACCACTACTAATACAAACTCTAAGTCAGATTTGCCCATACAAGTAGGAGATTTCTAAGATTGAGGATTTATAACAATTGGGAATAGAATTTCGGGATTATAATCATATGCGTCATATAAAATGACATGAAATGATTTATAGACCATTCATCCAATGATATGTTTTTAAAGCTAATTCGAAATGAATAAGCTAAGAGGAATTAGGATAATTTCGTTTAAAATAAGAATCCAATGATGCTTCGATTAGCGAAAGTCAAAGTAATCTTATTTATACAATCTTCTTGTTTCATATCGTAAAAATACTAGTCTAAGGTGTCATCAATTGATGAACAGCTAGATGTCGCATATACAATATTTATCTTTCGAGATCTAACACTATTATGTATGTCTAATGGTGAAAATCCACTAGGGATTTATCTCATTAGATAAACAAGCCAAGTTAGACCAACAATGAAGATTTGAAATTAAACTACAACTTAATAACAGAAAATAACATGGTTCAATATAAATTCATACACAATTAAGAAATTATAAACATATAGCAAGTAGGAATGACAAGTGAAAATACTAAAACTTACAATCCTAAATAATTTCCAAGGTTTTTCAACAAGGCGATACGAGTGTCCGTTTAGGCGAGAGTCAAAGCATCATCCATTGAATAGAGTTGTCAGCTCATCTAAAATGATAACCATTCTAGCAACCTTTTATTCGATCAAGATTGGAATTCAGCGTTGTCCCGTTTAGGCGAGAATCAAGACAATTCTATCTTATGAGCTTCCACCATTTTCATAATTTGCAAGTCAAGTATGGTCGCCACCATTAGGGTGATCCATACCATACAAAACACTTACAAACTACTTATCATGCGAGGTTAAACGGTGCGAAATTGCTAATGAACGTTCCTCCATTAGGGAGGATTACTCACTAAAACAAACGCGGTGTAAAACCCACAATGGAGATCGAATGTCTTAATGATAATCAAGCTCATTATTTAAAGTGAGTTGTATTTTCTTTGATTCTCTTTATTTATTCTATTTATTTTAAATATATATTTATTTAATTAAAATTTCCACTTTAGAATGAAAAATTCCAAATATAAATTTGAATTTAATATTTATAAATTTTACTTAGATGGATATAAAAATAACATGAATTATTTCCATCTTAGTAATAATTTCCAATAAATATTTAGAAAAATATTCAATTTAAGTTGTTACAAAATTAATATAAATTAATTTACAACTCAAATTTAATTTTCTATAAATATATATATATATTGCATTTCGAAAAATTAAAGTATTTAAGAATACAATTTTCGAAAAATGCA